>NC_141239.1:18701659-19901659 GCF_054856555.1 Leptonotus elevatus | reverse complement strand
AGAATAAAATAAAAATGAGAAAAAAATAACACCTCATGCATCAATTAAATAAAAAAAGAAAAAAAAGAATGTGCCTTTAAACTATACATTAAAAAAACTGTGACAAATAAAAATGCAATGGTTTGGAAAGCTGGTAGTAATTTTTGGGACGCATCTACGTCAGCCACACTTGAAGAGCCAAAAACGGATATGCTGCAAGTGTTTTACATAAATCTGCTAATAAACTCTTTGCAAGCTAAACAGCACATCATCAAGAGGAACGTTTGCTGAGCTTCATTCAATATTAAAAAGTCGACACCCTTTAGAGTGCCGTGTTTGGTTACGCATCAAAAAATTTTCGCTACAACACGCAGTCGGAGCGAAGTTGTAGAATCTGAAGGCTTTAAACAGCTCCCTATGGTAAACAGACAACCCATGGTACACTCAAAACGTGATTGAATGTGCAAGCTATTAAATCTTAATTCTGGCAGCTCTAAAGGAATGATCACCAACTACTGTAGCTTGTATATTTTAAGTCTTATTTGCTACTGAATTACCTTAAAAAAAAAAGTGTTTCTGACCCATTATAGATAATCATGCTCTCCTTCCTTGACTCATGGCGGTATTTAAAACCTATATAAAGACAACACGTTATTTTTACAACTGTCTGCAATACAGTTAACCTCCATGTTTTTATTATTAAGAAAAACGCCTTAACTATATGTTGCGCGTTTTCAAAAAGGTAGACATTTTGAATTTCCATGTTTGATTATTGACTTCAATAATTAGTGGCATTAAAACAACTATGCTTCAATCTATCCTACTTCTAAACTGTCAATTTACAAACAAATAAAAATTGTGAGAAATAAAATGTTAAGCTATGCGCATTAGTCTTCATAAGCTCTGCAAACCTCGTGATCAAATACTACAATTTTCGGCTTTCTTTTACACTAGCAGCAAGGTCGGCTAAGCATTAGCAACCGAGATGGCGTAGCACAAAACAACAAACACTCACACTATTGTCATTTGCACATAGTGCAGTTAGGGTACAATATGTACAAGTAACTAACCACAATATGCCTGGCTTTAACACTGGCTTGTCTCTATATAGTTAAATAGAGAAGAGTTTGTCTTCTTATGTGCTAGCATCGAGTAATGATGCTTAGCATTAGCAACCAACATGGTGGAGACCAGTAATATATTCACTGCAGTATAGAATAGATGTGTTTTTTTTAAGCAAATGAATGAAGCTCATCCTCCCAGCATCAAAACTAATCCTTATAGTTATTTGGAATGTGTTAACCAACATTTCAAACTTACCATGTGCTATTAGATTTGAGCAACTTCAATAATGCAAATCAGAATGTCACTACACCATGAGATGAAATTAACATTAGCTTGCGTTTGGGTTTACATATTTGCTTGATTACATCGTTGCTAACAATGGCTGCCTTGCACGAAAAGCAACAATTACAATTCCGTAGAATAAAAATACAGTTTAGCATTGACACTTCACATTGAACTTTAACAGAGCCAGCTAATCTCCATTAACACCACCAACTCCTCCACTATTTAGGGGCTATCCGAGCCCACCCTGCCTCAAATAATGAAAACCTGCAAGTAACTTGATGCCTCCCCCTTTAAAAAGAGTGCTTGTAGCCACAAGAGGTGGAAAAACACTACTTATTGGGGCTGTCACAAACAAATCTTTTGAGAATCAATCATTCAATTGATTACTTAGGGAACCGACCCCAGTTGTGCTTTGCAGTATTAACATTTAAATTAATATAATACAAAAACAAATTTTGGAAATTTTAAAGATGAAAGCAAAGGAAGTGCGTGACTTGCGTCTGGCCATCCGCAGCAACAAATGTCCATGCGGAAACACGGAACATTCGTTCCAGGAACCGCAAAATAGGGGTTTTAAATGATTAAATATTGTTTTCATTGAGACACAATTTTGCGTCAAGCTATTTTTGCGAGTTGCTTGACTTTTTTCCCCCCCAGCCCTACTTACTTATCATCCAAATGAAACTCCTTCACTTTCAACATATTCCTTGACACTAAATCATACTGTTATCATTTTGGCCTCTGCGCAAAAACATTAAATAAGTGAGTTTTCCGCAAACAAATTCCACCATAAAAAATCCGCCAATAGGCAAACTCAAGGGTTTACTACTGCATACAAGTCATGAGCTGAGATTTCCCTTTGATAGCGATGCTTCAAGGCAATATGAAATGCTCTGCCAAACCAAATGGAAAACGCTGACATGACCGGCGACCTCTAGCCAAGTGTGAAATGTGCGCCAAGGTCAGCACATCACTCGACATGATCACCCCCGACACCGGGCCAGTAGCTCGCTGTAATTACGTCACAGTCGCTCCCGTGGTGTTTGCCAACACAAGCATATCACTTTAGAGGCCTGTCAGCCACCACCCTGAGGTGTTGTGGCGGGACAAGACCAAGTCATGCAACGGAGCTCGCAGGCTCACGGCCCATTACTTGACTGGTCTGCTGCCTCAAGAACAACGCTGGGAGACGAAACACCGCGGTCAATGGAGATCGAATCCAGGCGGAATTCAAACTACTTCATTAAAATGCTTCGAAGGACACCGGAAGGAAGTCATTTATGAGCATCCAGCATCTAATCAATAAACAGCAAGGGTTCAAAAAAAAAAAAAAGAATCACACTATCAAAATATTAAACTGTCAAAAGATGTTGCTGTGCCAAAATGGCAACAACAAAAAAAAGACCTACAAAAGTACTACATTGATGTTTGATGCATCATGGAAATCCTTACGCGAGTCGCAGTTCTGAGCATAATCAATAAGTGTTCAGCGTTTTGGTAATGTTATGACATCATTACTGCTTTTTTGTGCATGACCTCACCACTGACCTTTCGTCTCAGATCTGTTAGAGCTATTAAAAAAATGTCAAAAGTCTAATATTCTAGAACTTATAATGGGTTAAGAATAAAAAATAGACCACAGTCATGAGTGACAATTTTTTTCCCAGTCAAAGTTCTCAATAACTGAAAAATGCTTTAAAAAATAACTGTTAGTTATTTTTTAAATATATATAATACAGTAAAATAAAATATTTACATCATGAAAAAAATCCCAATATACACTTCGAAAGTAAAAATTATTTGAGAAAATAAGAAATCTGAAAGTATACACACGATCTAAAAAATGGAAATGTTATGATAAAAACTACAAATTACAAGCTTAAGAAAATAAAGATCTAATGATGAAATGTAGCAAAAATATATACAATCTTCAAAATGTTTTAACTGCAGTGATACTAAACTAACGAATACACACAATAAATAAAATTATACAAAATGAAAAATAAATTAATGGTACATAAAAACTAAAATAAAATGCAAAACACAAAGAAGCTTCCACTCATCATTCAAACAGCAGAAAAACGAGAGCGAAAATGTCATGGTTTTCAAGGAAGCTGATCATTATAATTACAAAACAACAAAATGTTTGCGTCCCAAGATGGCTGAGAGATGATGTCACGAGACTCAAGTGCAAATGGCTTGAAGGAGCCTTGGAATCAATACAAGCGTCTCCATGTGTGAAAATAATTGTTGTTTTTCATGTAATCCAACTGGTTGCAGGAAAGCATATCACCAAATACGAAGTTGTAAAAGCGTATAAATGCATTAACTGAACGCGTGGTACACAGCGATGAAGACGACGACGACGACGATGAGGAGTGTGCGTGTGCGTGTGCGTGTGCGCGTGTGCGTGTGCGTGTGTGTGTGTGTATCCTGTATGTAGGCGCCGCTGGGCCCCCCGTGGGTGCTCGCACGCCGCCGGCCCACGCACACACTCAACTCACTCACCGTCCAGCGTGTCGTTCCCGCGGCTGCAGTTGCTGCAAATGTGCTTGATTTCCTTGCCGATGTGACAGTGGATGGCGAAGGGCGTGTTGTTGTTGTTGTTGTAGTGCGCGTCGGCGGCGTGCTGGCCCTTCTTGCCGCCCATGGACATGATGCGAGCCAGGCTGAACGCGTTCTTCTTGGGCTTCTCCGCGGCCAGCGCCACGGCCGGGGGGGCGGGCGCCGCGCTGTGCTGGGCGAGCCACCAGGCGCCGTGCATGGTGGTGGGCGCGGGGTCCGCGCTCGGGTAGTGCGCCGTCTTGAACATTTCGCTCCGGCCCTGCTGACGGAAACGTGGAGCGCGAGAGGGACTTGACGGACGGCAGTGTGGAGCTGCAGTCTGCGGTAGTCTATTGTAGCTAATTCGCCATCGGGGGAGCAGAGCGGCGCGCCTCGCTGATTGGTTGAGCCGTGCGCGCCTCTAATAGGCAAGCACTGGCAGGCGAGCTTATTATGCCTGGTCACGTGATAAAGGCGCGCGCGCGCGCACATACAGAGGATGTGCTTGGACGACAATCAGGTCAAGCAAAAACAGTTGATAAAGCGATGAACACGTTGACGTTAGGTTTTGTTTATTTGTATTTATCACTTTATTTGACCCAGAAAGCAATATAATCATTTGTGTGTCTTTCAAAACGGATATATATTTTGTAATATTTTTTTATTTTAATTTAAAATTATTTTATAAAGTCATCACAACATTGAATCACTGTTGTTTGCAAGGGATAGGGACCAACTGTGCCACAAAACGTGAAAATCCCCCACCGTAAAGGTGTCCGTCATTGCATTTAGATGCCAACAGATGGCGGCAAAGCACTTAAAACAGAGGTAATCATACAGCATCAACACCATGCATCCAGGATGTACAAAATCAGGAACTCATGTTACATATTAGGGGTGGGAATCTTTGAATGTCTCACGATTCGATTCCGATTTTTGGGTGCACGATTTGATTCATAATTGATTTTCGATTAGGGCCGATTTTTGATTCAAAATGATTTGATTGACAATGATTTTTGCTTCAATGTATAGATGTTCAAGGAATCGTAATGATTTACTCCAGTCTGACTCGCTAATGCTAATTAGTGCTCTACTCGCGGCACTTTTAGCACTCAAAAGAACGGCTCCACGCTGCAAAAAAAACAACTTTTATTGGAATAACTTGATCGTGACTTTTTCCTTCTACTCTCTGATGTGGCTACAACTTAACAGTGTATCAGACTGCGTGGCACCACACTGCCCCTAAGTGGCCAAATCGGGTACAACATGAACAGCGCTTAGAATAAAGGCACACACAAATAAATGGAAGACAGTATAAAATAATTTCAATAAAATCGATTCTGAATTGTACTAAAAGAGAATCGCGATTCGTATAAGAATTTATTTTTTGGCACACCCCTATTACATATGATTGTATTTAGTAGTTACATTTTTCAACTCAAAAAAAACACCTTCATATGACACATTCAATATTAGCTAGCATACTAACCTAACACACTGATGTAGCATCACATATGAGCATAACAATATGCACAATAAGATACAAGACATTACATTGCACAAAAGATACATTAAAAATGTTATGGAAAAGAAAATCGGAACTTGTAGATTCTAAAGTGGACTACATGGGCTATGAGTAGTTGTATCAAGTAGGAACATACAACTTTCAGTTTCACTCTTGCGGTGCACCAGGGGTATTCAGGGACCGCCCACAAAACACAACATCTACTGTACCTCAAATGCAGATGAAAAAAAACACTATCAATGAATTAAATCTAAAAACCATAAATAATCCACAACAACAAGACAAAGTAATACAGAAGCTTGTCAAAAAATTTGAAATATCCTCAAAAAGTTGAATAATTTCATTCAAAAAGTCAAACTTTCAAAGATTATAGATTCAGGGCCCACAACTTAAGTGATTTCAAGTATTTATTTATTTTTATTTTTACATCATTTGGGCTTCCAGCTCATAAAACTCATGAAAACAGGATGTCAAAAAATTTGAATAATGTGAAGAAATCACCATGCATACTTCCCAGTCTTTTTTTTGCATGGGAAAAAAAGATGGATGGATGATGGTATTTTCAAAACGATATGTCAATCTTCAATAATTGGTTGGATTCCCTTTGCCTTAACCACTGCCTCGATGCGCCGTGATACTGTATTGTGGCCCTTGTTTTCCTCTTGTAATATAGTACTATCAAGAGGAAAATGAGGACCACCAGACACAAAAAACAAAGAGATCACAGCAAGCATCAAGAAAGCCTGTGCTTCCAGGACCCCCAGGCAATGCCACGGTGCACCGAGGCAGTGATTAAGGCAAAGGGAATCCAACCAACTATTGAAGATTGAAATATCGTTTTGAAAATACCATCCATCTTTTTTTCCCACTTTAGAATTTACAAGTTACGATTTTCTTTTCCATAACATTTTTTTATTATTATTATTGTTATGCTCATATGTGATGCCACATCGGTTTGTGCTAGTAGTGTGTTAGGTTAGTATGCTAGCTAATATTGAATGTGTCATATGAAGGTGGTTTGTTTGAGTTGAAAAAAACTGGGAAGTATGCATGGTGATTTTTTTCACATTATTCAAATTTTTTGACATCCTGTTTTCATGGGTTTTATGAGCTGGAAGCCCAAATAATGTACAAATAAACAAATAAGTACTTTAAATCACTTAAATTGTGGGCCCTAAATGTATAATCTATGAAAGATTGACATTTTGAATGGAATTAATGAAAATATTCAACTTTTTGAGGATATTCCAAAAAAAATTACAAGCACCTGTACATTTATGGCTTTCACCTTTTTTTTTTGTATTTATGTATTAAGTGCATAAGAATAGTTCCGCCTCTACAAGGCTGTGGTTTTGTGCTGTACAATTGCTGGTCCAAGGATGAAAACATGGACACTTGCAATGCGAGTGACACAGTTCAGCGCAGTTCACTTGCACTCTCACAGGTTAACTTTAAATGGTACATTATGACTTTGACTGCAACACTACAACATTGCGACCGGGACCAAAATGGACACTCCTCAAGGCGACTACGAATGGCGCAATAACAATTCACAAAGTAAACACACACACACAACAACAACACCAAAAACCTTGGCCCGGATTAGCGTTGAACTGCTTTTGGTCAACCTTGATAAAGATGTCGAATGCCACGTACTGTACACCAAGGTCAACCAAGTTTTCAATCACTGTGTTCTATGAGGAACTGGCCCACAGCTACTGACCCAGTTCTACCACAGCGACACACAACTGACCCACATGGCTACTGAGATTTTATTTTCATATTTTATAATAATAATAATATCAGGTTGTCTCATATAATTTCGTATATACGTATAGACAAGTCAGATTTCCAATACTTTTTGTGTTCCAACAATCAAAACATCTATATGACGATGTGTCCATGCACCACATACACACAGTATAGTGTAGCACACCAATGTACCATGACAGATGATAATGGGAGCAACATGAAATTATCCAATTTGACTTAATTTTTGCCAATTTTTTTGGTTTCAATTACTAACACTCACTTTCATTCACAAGCTGTCAATGGCCGCAGCTTACACTGAGTAACTCAACACACAAACTAGGTGAAAGTTAGCCACTAAACAGCCAGCACTATCCTTAGCAAACAATGGCTAAATCAACACTGATTAAAACAGGCCAGGCCACGCCTTAAAAAAGCCACACACACACATTCAAAGTCACAGATATTTCGGTGTAGAATATGGTGATGGCAAGCTCAGGTGGACAAAAGTGATTCCTGTACACCAAATGCTTATTTTGAATTGTTATGATGTGTAAAGCTGGAACATTTTAGTCTTAAAATTAGGGGTGTAAGGTGATTACATTTTTTAACTCATTCAAGAAAAGATTATTAAAAATCAGGGGCTTCAGGCGATTCAAATTTGTAATCGTAATTAATTGCATGACTTCACTAGTTACCTCACGATTAATCACAAATTTTATATCTGTTCTAAATGTACAATAATTTTTTTTTCCAGGTTTGCATACTCTTGCTAACAAAAGTGAAAAAAAAAAGAGTCAAATTAATAGAAATAGTTCAAATGAGTTTTTGACGTGTATAGCAGTCAACGGCAGTGAATGAGTTAATTGTAATTAATCACATGACTTCAATAGTAAGCGCAAATTTTATCTGTTCTAAATGGACAATAAAATGTATACTAAAAAGTTTTCATACTCAACAAACATGAGGGGGGAAAGTACCAAAAAAAAAGTGTAGAAATATGGCTGCATCTTTTAGTCATTGATACAGAAATTTCATAATAAATCATAAAATTTAGTTAAAATTAAAAAGATGTACTGTACTATTAAACAATATTGATTTGTGTTGAGGTCATTTCCTGCCACTCGATGGCATAATTTCATTTGTAAGACGTTGGTAATTTCAGTGCATTTTTCTTTTCATAATAAGAGCTATCTAATCTTTAACATGAGGTAACATTTTAAAAATTGTAAAATATAACTTGATCCCAGTCTCCGCAAATATATGCATTATTATTAAATTTATTACTGCTAAATTTTGACATGGACGTGTCTGCTGTGTGGAATTCACCCAGTACAGGATTTCCAAGGAAGGGGCGGTCATTAATTGCACGTAAAAAAAAAATAATTTGTGGCGTTAAAGGAACTTTAAATTAACTCAAAATGAACACACACATTTTGACACCACTAATTAAAATATGAAGTGGTACCGTCCCCGCACAACATTTTATAGGTCATGTCATGTTCATCTCCATATTATCAGAATCAGAATCGGAACAATAGGGATTATCCACAATTAACCGCAAACTGTAAAGCTACACAGCCACTGACACTGCAGTGCCTCACTTATTTATGAAGCGCAAAAATTGACAACAGACATGAATGTAACGCGAGCAAAGTAACAAACAAGCGCCTGGGGGGCGCACAGAAGCAGCATTGGGAGCTTGATCAGCACTTCAAATAGCTCAGCCTCATTTGAGAGGCGCATTAAATATTCCCTATAGGCCCTGGTGTTACTTTATCAGCAGATAGCACAAATGTGGGTAATTGTTAACGCTGGTGTCAAACATTGGAGAGATCAGACGATTCCGAGCAGATCGCATTTCTAGCACAAAAGAAAATTCTCATGATAAACTTAACTCATTCGCTGCCATTAACGGCTATAGATGTCAATTTTTTTTTTTTACTATTTCTATTAGTTAACAATGTTTCCCCACTTTTGTTAACAAGAGTATGAAAACCTATAAAAAAAAATTTGGTACATTAAGAACAGATATAAAAGTTGTGATTAATCGTGAGTTAACTAGTGAAGTCATGTGATTAATTACGCGAAAAAATATATCGCCTGACGCCCCTAATTTTTTAATAATCTTTTATTTTTATTATTTTTTAAGAAAAAAAGAAAAGATCATAAAAAAATGTTTTTTTAAATGTTTTTAAAATTACTTCTTTTTTTAAAACGAAGAAAAGATTATTAAAAATTAGGAGCGTCAGGTGATTCATTTTTTTTCGTAATCAATCGCATGACTTTACTAGTTAACTCACGATTAATCACAAATTTTATATCTGTTCTAAATGTAATTTTTTTTCTAGGTTTTCATACTCTGGTTAACAAAAGTGGAAAAAATGCTAAACTAATAGAAATAGTTCAAATTAATTGTTAACGTCTATAGCCGTCAATGGCAGTGAATGAGTTAAAAAGGAAGTGATGATTATCCAGATACTCTGACTTCCTCCCACAAAAAAAAAAAAAACCCATAAAAAAGCAGACATCTCATGTCCTGTAATTGTAACCTTAATGAGGAGAAGTGCAATAGAAAATGGATGGCTCTTGAACTTAGAAACTTGTGACACAGGCAACACAAGTGCATTTAAGTCTGACATTGCCCCCCTCCCTCCCCACCTCCCAACTAGTTTAAACCGGCTTCCATTGTGATGCAGGTTTTAGTTGAGAAAGGAAAAAAAAGAGAAAAAGTTGTGACTGGACAGCCTGTCACTACAAATCTGTTCCTTCTGTCCATATCGCTCTGTCCCTACCCATCTGTCATTTTCACCCTGCATTCATCCTCACTACTCGCTCATGTGCTGCATTGCTTACACTCTTACCTTATCCACTAAACCCCAGATGCACACTTTCAATGATATTCATCTGTTTGAAGAAACTGATCGTGCAATGATTTCTCACAGTAATTATCAACAACTTAGGAAACTGAAAAATTGGGCAATATGCAACACTATTTCTATAAATAGCCGCAACGGTTTACATTTTCGAATGTTCACTTCAACAACATTCCTAGGAAATCGCGTTGCTGCATCATTGGTAAGCTATTTTTTAGGGCAAACTGTCGATCTACTCATGTGGTCTTTGGGGGCTACCTGCTGCCCACCTGCACCATGTTGGTGACTCCTGATCTACACAAATTTGCATTGTTTATGTCATTTCGCCAGTATATACAGTACATCTCCCCCAACCCCTAAAATATTTTTTTTTAAGTGAAGCTCAGTAAATCCAGTAGGTATGCACATCATTCTAGAGCTTCAACAAAGAGCAAAAATCTTGCAGTGTCACTTCACTCACTCCAAAAAGTAGCCTTTACAATGCTGCCACCTAGCAGGCCATATTAGTAACTTAAAAAAACCCTTGCAGATACTGTAATGTAAAGTGCAGTCCATTCCACTGCTCCTATTTTAATTTATTTTAAGTTTACAAAGAAAGTGACGGTTGTTCTAATAAATAAATGGATGGATGAATGAATGAATGAATGAATGAATGAATGAATGAATAAATAAATCAATACATCAATAAACCTGGCCTCTTTTAAGCGTTTGTAGTACGTAATGACGTCACGTCAAATTATAGACAGTCTACGTACAAAACCCAGATATTTCTACTCAAAATTACGTTACAATTAACTTGAATGAAAATTTCAAATATTCAAAATACAATTATCCTTCTAGTAGTAACAAAGACGTTGTTGCTGTCAACAATATGAATTCGGGATTGCTAAACTTAGTTTGCAAATGTTCCCCCCCCCCCCCCCAAAAAAAAAAAATCCGGATACGATAGTCAATTTTACCTTTTAAATGATGAATCCGCTTGCCACATCTACGCCCAAAGACATTCGTGATACCCATAGTGTGATCGTTTCCACTTCACTGCCAGTGCATTTACACTGCACTTCCACCGACGGTAATCGAATGTAAACAGCTCTTTTAACGCAGTCAGGCGTGATGACGTCATTGCCCAACGTCAGACGCTTTCCCACGGTTAACAGACATCTTTGCAGTGTGCACCTGTTAGAATCACTTCCTTATCCAAACACATTTGTCCATAACTGCAATGATATCCTGTTTCTACGGCGCCATATGAATGAAATTATTCAAAATCTACCAGCGTGTCTACAGCGTAGATTAAAAAGTCGCCGTTTTACTGGCACGTAGCTGCATGAAATGCATTCAACTTGGTTGTTCACTTGCCTGCTGTTGCAGAACTGTCTCCACCTCACTAGAGGGCAGTAGCGCTCCATGGACTGCTTCTACCTTATGCACATTGCAATCGAGTTGATTTAGCAACACAAAACAATCCAATAATCGATAATCAGGCCTAATGTGATTATGTTACCTGTCTCCTGATTAAAACATGAAACACAATAAATAATAATCATAATAATCATCATCATCATCATCATCATCATTATTATTATATTTGTTTTTTAAGTAGGCTACACGTGATGAGCCTTTTTCCATTGACTTTAGGTCCAGAGTCTCCTCCCCTCTTGTTACAGAGCACAGTCTACTCGACACTTTGTGTGAAGAAATGAGAGGAGCATGCCTGAAGCCTCCACTGATCAATGAACAGTCTGATGACGTGCCATGGTGTCACTTGCGGTGACTGCGAGCTGAAGTTTGAATGTAAACAAACAACCGCAGTAGTGTAGCAGCCGTTTGTTAGTTGGTCAGTGAGCAATACACCAAAGGAATGGTTCAAGTCCCCTGTCTCATTTAGTCCTCTCTCGCTTCATTTGAACTCATTTCAGCGATGGCGCTCGTTCCTCTCACTGTAAATATATTCAAAACGGTTTAGCTCTACTCAAAACAAACAATGAAATGATATCATTAAAATCAATACGTCATTTTCCCACCTCAACCTGCTTGAAAAGAGTTCGCTGATGTATATAGTATTCACATCTAGCATTTTATGGGGAAACGTAAAAATGCAATTGTGCAAACTATTGTGTATTTTTTTTGTGTGAGTTTTACTGTAGGGATAAGATAACACTGTAAAGGACTGCTGAGTGGTGCATTGCAGCTGTGACTGAACTAACTTGGAGTGGCTGTTGAAGGGACCCTTACTCAGCAGAAATGCAGCAACATGGTGCACAGTGAGAGCGGCACCGGGGACAGCAACAATAAATAAAGGCCACTCAACATTTATCACACTCAATTAATAGATGCCTCGCTTTTCTGTTGAGAATATAAAGAGCGCATGACTGATTACAATGACACTGCTAAGTTTGCATTATGTGCTATGATTAGTCAAGAGGTGTGATGTCTAATCAAGACTTTAAAAAATAGACACCTCTCTTTTTTCATGAGTACAAATAAAAATGTGTAGTGACTGTAATTCCTGCTATTGTTAACACAATGGCATTAAATTGATTGATTTGATCTACCATATGTTTATTGCAATAGTAGTAATGTAGTCTATTAGTAGTGTTGATGCCGCGCTCCAATTAGTCACTACATGCCTCATCCACTTAAGAACAAAAAATGCCCCCCTCAAATACAGAACTCCTTTTTCCCGTCCGAAAACATAACTTGTTGTAAGTAACTGTAATTGTCTCTGTTCTCTTTTGTGGACACGAGGGCATAAAAGTGTGGCCTGCTAAAACCATTTTCATATAGTTGCTAAACAAAACAGCAGCAAATAAACTGTCTCTCTGACGTGTGGAGTCTCACTACAAGTTGTAGACAAGCTCCCTGCTCAGTAAACTCAGATTATGTGAATATTGAGACAGCATCTTGACTTCAGTTCATTATTGTTCACGCACAGACATTTGAATTACTGTTGCTAACCAAAACAACAGCATCCACTGATGTAATGTAATTCCATAAAGTAAATAGATAAGGCTACAAATGGCCTGTGGGCTAGTTCAGTGTCAAGGGAATCAGAAGTGGTGGGCTATACTGCATATTTTGGTATCGATCCGACACCAAGTAAATACAGGGCCAGTATCACAGATACCGATACCAATACCGATACTTTTCTATAATTAAAGTAGATGCATAATAAATTTTCTTAATCTCAATAATAAAATAAAAAATCATGATGTTTTCATTATTATTATTATTATTATTATTATTATTATTATTATTATTATTATTAACTCATTCACTGCCATTGACGGCTATAGACGTCCAAAATTCATTTGAAGTATTTCTATTTAACATTTTTTCCACTTTTGTTAACAAGAGTATGAAAACCGAGATTTTTTTTTACTATACATTTAGAACAGATATAAACATTTTTGATTATTCGTAAATTAACAATTGAAGTCATGCAGTCAATTACAATCAAAAATTTAAATCGCCTGATACGATTTAAAAAAAGAAAAGAAAAGATTATAAAAAATTTGGGGCGTCAGGCGATTCTGTTCTGAATGTACAATTAAAAAAAAATCGAGGTTTTCATACTCTTGTTAACAAAAGTGAAAAAAAAACTTAAACTAATAGAAATAGTTCAAATGAATTTTTGACGTCTATAACCATCAATGGCAGTGAATAAGTTAAAAAGTTAAAAGCTAGGACACAATTAGGTCAAAGGTTTCTTGGTAAACAGAAAAATTGGACTTTTTCTCCATTTGTTGCCAATATCTCGTTTTTTTTTTCAACCCGGGGGCCAATTGTGGCCCGCAGGATAATATTTTGCGGCCCGTTACTTCACAATATTTTTTGTAGAATTGTTGTAGTTTTTTTTTTTTTTTAATACTTGAACTCCTTTTTCTTTGGAATACTTTATGCGGCCCAGACACACCCACATACTGTTATGTTTTGAGTTGGCTGGCCTGCGCTCAGTATTTGTGTTTGTTGCAGCTGCTGACCACTGGGGGGAGCCATGGCCATCCACACACCTGTTTTGTGTTGATTAACCTGCCTATTTATGGGCAGCTGAGAGTAAACCAGTTTGTCGGACTAATCCTCTTGCTGATCCCCTTTGCCCAACTAGTCTCGACCTCCCGGTTACCTGTTCCTCGTCCTCGCCTTTGATTCCTGTCTCGGCTTGATCTTGTGCTTGTTTGATTTTTTTTTTGTAAGTATTCCTGTTTCGGTAGTTTTTATTCTTGCCAAGCTCCTTTTGTGAAGTACTTCGGCAAATTGTTAGCATGCGTTTTTTGTTTGTTAGTCCTTGCAAGTGAACTATTGTATTTTTGTGTGTCGCAATAAATTTTGTTAAACTTGATTTGCTTGTCCGTGTTTTTGGGACCCTCACATTTGAACATAACACATACATAGAGTATGTGGGTGTGTCTGGGCCGCATAAAGTATTCTCCAGCGGCCTCAACATAAGTTGAGTATGAGACCCCTGGTTTAGAAACTACTATGTAAAAATAAAATACACATTTTCCGTTCATTACTTTTTGTTTCTGTTATTTTTTTTAAAAAAGTAGCAAAAATATAACAAATGAACTCATTCACTGCCATTGACGCCTATAGACGTCAAAAATGTATTTGAACTATTGCTATTACTTTAACATATTTTTCCACTTTTGTTAACAAGAGTATGAAAACCTAGATTTTTCTTTATTGTAGATATAGAACAGATATAAAATCGTGAGTTAGCTAGTGAAGTCATGCGACAAATTTTAATCGCCTGACGCTCCTAATTTTTACTAATCTTTTCTTTTTTCAATAAATTTTTTTAAAGAAGAAAAGATTATTAAAAATTAGGAGTGTCAGGTGATTAATTTGTTTAATTGTAATTAATCGCATGACTTTACTTTAACTCACGATTAAAAAAAAAAAGAGTATTAAAAATGAGGGGCGTCAGGTGATTGATTTTTTAAAATTGTAATTAATCGCATTACTTCACAAGTTAACTCATTATTAATCACAAATTTTATATCTGTTCTAAATGTACAAAAATAATAATTCTAGGTTTTCATACTCTTGTTAACAAAAGTGGAAAAAAAATGTTATACTAATACAAATAGTTAAAATAAATTTTTGACGTCTATAGGCGTCAATGGCAGTGAATGAGTAAACCTTAAGTTAAAAACGAAGCCGGAGAACAAATGTTTTGCTTGCTTGTTTGCGCTGCTAAGTCACAAGAGGGGAATGGGGGGGTTTGTGGTGAGTCTGACAGAACCGCAGCAGTGCAGACAAGACTGAAACTGAAACTACTGTATCGCTCATCGCGCTAGAATTGATCCGATATCGATAGTAAGTCACTGACTTGGTATCAATTTGATCGATATTTGGATCGATCCGCCAACCGCTACGATCTTCTCTCTGTCCTCAGTTGCTTAAATATTGCATATGCTGTCTTGCCTCTCCGTGCCCAATGAGCTGACACACTTACTATAAATATGAACCATAAGCACATTGTCATGCAGCTTTCTTTCTGCTTGCTTGGTGGTTAAATCAACACGCACGCACGCACGCACGCACGCACACACGCGCACAAAGAAAAAGGTGTTATTAATCTCAGCTGGCTTGTGGGAAGCACATCAGTCAGGAGCTTTCCCATTTCCCACCAAGTGTGCCACGTAACAGCCATTAAATGAGACTGAAAGAAGCACACGGTTCCATTATTATTGAAACCTTCTTTCTTTTCTCAGGGCAGTCTTGGATATTGCATTACTATTTTTACTCCCTTTTTTCCCCCCAGACTTATGTTTTATTCAGCACAAGAAGGCCCGCACGCAGCCAAGCGGGGAAGATGGATGTCTATTTTTTAAGATGCAAGACTTAACACAGACTGGACTGTCACTTTATGTGAGTGTTTGGGGGTTAACCATTCTTGCCACCTATGACCACCACAATTTCTGTGTTGAACACTTCACACCGCTTGGCGAACTGAATTGAGCTTTTCTCTCTCGCAAACATTTTAAAAGAGAATTATTGAAGGAAAAAAATCCACAATTTAAAACTTTTCTTAGGTTCTTGATAACATCTCTGTAGCATGCGTGTTGCTCATCAGTGGCTAACACTGATAGCTCATGCTAATCTAAGCTTCCAATAAAACTCAATGCAGTTTTGCTTACCTTGTGCAAAGCCCTCACAAAGGCACCGATTTACATTCATGACTCCACTTAACACAAATATCCACCACCTTTTTGTTAGATTAGGCGTCTTAATGTTTAGATAGACGACTTGAGCTAGGCCGCTGTCGCTGTTACCTGTCCTGACATGGCATCTTGCTATCTATCTGCACTCTGGCGTACTAATCCAGTTGAAACCATTTAAGACCAGTGGGTGGGCGGCCAAGACAATATTAGAGTAGACCCTATATTGAATAGATTAGACCTTCTTCCGCATGCAGCAGAAAGGCTCCACACCTGTGTACTCGATCTTTCTGACAACCAGTAAATAGTTCAAATGAGAATATGTAGTCTCCTACTTTTAATATTAGTATAGCGAGCATTCAAGATAAAAGAACCGGTGAAAGTTCCCATTGGAACTTTCCACCTTTGTCCAAAGTTTTGTTGAACATTTGAGTACCAATTATCAGAAGAGAACACCGCTAATGCTAGTTTGTGCTAATCCTGCAGCTCTGCTTACACTTTGGCTGTGACATCATAGTGTGTCGGCCTTCACTTGAATGTGGCTCTCTCACTCTGGATCATCGCTGGTCATTGGTTGACCAACTCATCAGGGGGGGGCAGTATGCTAATTAGCAGCAATATTGCTGAACAGTGGGGCGAAAGAGCGTACGTATTTACTTTGACACTCCAGACAGTGTCCCCATTTATTTGCAAACAATAAAAAGTATTTTTTTTATAACATAAACCCTAACTGCGTTTTCATTTCTCCCCACTACTAGATTGTACGTGCAAACCCGTTCCAAATCATCTGTCTTGATTGAAAGGCTTAGAGTGTGTGCCCAGCTGGCTCTGCTGCAGAAATGTGTCCCATCCCACCATGCATCTGGAGAATATTGATTGGACTCTTTTGGGCAGCTTGCCGCACACAGAACAAAAGGTACACTTTTAGAATCTTGCGGCTGCAGATCAGAGTCTGGTTTGATTTGCAATTTAGTAAATACAGATATTCAGTATGCGGTGTATGTACTACTTATACATGTATACACCAGGCCACCACACATTTGCAGAGATTATGTTGTGGGATTTGCGATATTACCATATGCAATGCGACGGATGTGAAGTAATTGGTATTTTTGATGTGGTAGTGCATATAAAATAATGTAACATTTTTGCATGATTTCTCACCTGTTTGTACGGACCACTGATGTTTTAAATGGTGTGAAAATTAAAAAGGGAGAAAAACATTTCACAAAGCTTTACTCCAAAATGCAATTGCCCGGTTTGAAAGCATGTTTCAAAATATAAAACAAATAACGTAAGTCGTGCTGAAATGTTATAAAAGTGGGCCTTGCTATTAGACTGGCATAGAGTAGTTACCGGTATATTAGGGGACATTTCCGTATTTACGTACTAGTTTAGAATCCACTGAATGCACTGAAAACATCAGTTTTTCAAGCATTTTTTTTCCACATCTAAGTATCAGAACACAAGACTTGTTGTTCTGTATTACAAAAACAAAATAGCTCCAATGTCTATGCTCAATCTCAGATTTGGGTTTTGCATGTTGTGAGTTTGAGATGTAACCAACATGAAACCAGAGAGCAGGTTTCCAAACAACAAGGGACATCTGAAAAAACTTACAGAGGGCAGGCTGCTTTATAATTGCCTAGATGCCACAATATAGTACCAAAGCACTACTTTTCGATTCAACACAGTACTCACCAGTCTCCTAGAAGCTCTCCCCTCAATTTGCTGGCACCAAAATGGCTACAAGTTGATGCCAGAGCACTACTTTTCTATTAGATTGGATTTGAGCTCCATCTTGGCATTTCAGAAAGAACACTAAATCAGCAAAGAGGTGAGTTTTTCAGCCACTACCAACTCAATGGTCATATGTGAACAAGCGTGTCCATGAGATGAAATAATTACACTAACTACAATTTTTTTCTTTATGATGGGGGAAAATGAGTTGTCCATTTGAGGTAGGTATTTAGTCTCTTCTTGATCATCCATCCGTCAGGCACAGCAATTCCTCCAAAAACATTGGTCGATTGAAATACTTCTCTGCTCTGTATTACATATCAAATACTTGTGTTGCCCCAGTTTCCCCTAATGTGAAATCGAGACGAATATCAATTCTATGTAGATGTATGTTTTGATGCTACTGATGAAAGCACCAATACAACTAAAATACGAAGACCTCCAACCAAGGCTGATTTGGTTTCGGATCAGCGCTAAATTGTGATCCGCATATGCCAGAATTCTGTTTTTATTTTGCCAACCTCTTTTATACCTTGGTTGGCTAATGAGTAAAGTGTTGTTTTTCCATCTGAAAAATGCTCACACAAAAGCTCATCCAAAAGCCACAACCTTGCCCACAATCCTTTTGGTTTCCTTGGCAATAAGCAAGCTAAATTCTGCTCTACTTCTTCAGGTGGAAGTGAGTCAACAGTGCTGTTGTACACGTCGCCCCCGTAGCGTCCGCACGCTCGACGAGTTTGTTGTAGAGTAGAGAGATAACAAATGCACAATGTTACCCACATCAAGCTGCTCTCAATAGGACACACGCACATAAACCCATTGGCAGGCCATTAATGCGTATCTAAAAGAAAATATGCATTCATGTGCTCAAACACAGATGGGAACTTCTTTTTTAAAAATTTTTTTTTACATAATACATACACACAATTGCTCATAATGTACACAATAATACACAATAATAGTAACCATGTGTTGGACCTCAAGTGTCTGTTTATACTGTCTATCTATCTATCTATCTATCTATCTATCTATCTATCTATCTATCTATCTATCTATCTATCTATCTATCTATCTATCTATCTATCTATCTATCTATCATGAATGGGTGTGACTCGAGACTGGCTTGCTTTGCATTTATATTGAACACCAGAGGCAGCATTGTGACATACTGTTTGACATCATCCTGGTCTTCACATGACAGCACAATATGGATGTGACATGTACAACAACAACAACCACAACGCAGGTCTTAGTATAAGCCATTGCACTCCCTCCACCCAAAAAGTCATGTCACCATAGCAACGGGATGCGAGCTTGTGAAAGGTGATGGAGACGTATAAATAATAGGAGTGCATTGCGGGATGCTTGGTTAATTTGGTCATTTTTTTGTTTGTTTGTCCACCAGCAGCACAGCATGGGGCTACTCCGGGACACGTTGACGCCTCTTCCTCTTACGTAATCGCGCTGGTAGTAATTACCAAGCATTAAAAACGCTGCTATTCACTTTAACATTTGCTATATGAGTCCACAAAGTTGCATAAGAACATCCAAGTGCCATTCGCCGCGGAGAATAAACATAGCCCAAAATGTGGGAGTATCAGATCAGTGACACTACCTACGGTTTGTTCAGCATGACGACATAATAAAAAATGATGATCCTACCTGTCCGCAGGTTGAAGGAGAAACGGGCTTCGACCAGATAGGGGGTGTCGCTCCTGGAGCGCAGTCTGCGGATCAGTCGACGGTCAGTGCTGTCCGGAGTGGTCGCCATCAACCCGGGCCAGGGTCCACCGGGGACTGCTGGCCGACTGGGGTGCGCTCAACCACCACAGCGGCGGCCACGCCGGGAAGAAGATATCGTTGAAGAAGAGGAAGAGGAGGAGGAAGAGAGAGAGAGAGAGAGAGAGACAGAAAGAGAGAGAGAGAGAGAGAGAGAGAGAGAGAGAGAGAGAGAGAATTCATTCACATTGTGCAGCAACATACAGACCAGTCAAATTTTGTTTTTCAGAGCTGTAAGCTAAATCAACAAAACTACAAAAATGCAATACATTTTTTTTTTTGCTTGCACGCATTTAAATGTGCATCATAGAGTATCTTAGAAAAGTTCACTTATTTATTTATACCACATACCATACCACAGAAAAAGAAAATGAATAAATACATGTTTTTGTTTATTATTATTAATCAAGACAATTTATAGAGTGTGATTAATTCAGCCAGGACGAGAAGGGTTGGTTAGAAACATTTAGGGAAACAACCATTTTCAAACAAAAGAAGAAAAAAATCACAACATATCAGAGACTAATTTAGAGCTTGTTCATAAATATTTTATTTTACTATAGAGAAAATATTAACTTTTTACTGCTGGAAATGGCTAACTAGTAAATGCATCTAGTGCACTAGTAAGGTATCCCTTGTTCAAGATGGTGGTGGTGGGGGAGGGGGGGGGGGGGCTATTAAATAAATACAATTCCAGTAGAGGTCTCTCGCCCCTCCTCCTACAACTTGTAAAAGCGGCACGACACTTGTATAAGATTTACGACTGCGGCCAGCAAAATTAAACGCAATCCAGCAACGGACTATGTGGATCCAGCCCCGTCGCTTGCCAAGTTTGAAAATGCCCAGTAAGCGCTACAAAATAGAGGTAACGGCATCGTGAACATGTTAGCAATAAAAGCTATTTCAGAGTTGACTACACTACACATTTCTAAAGCAGTCTTAACGTTTACGACACTCAGATAAGATTTACGGCTGTTAGTTGTGGCAAGAAAAGTAAACAAGCCAGCTCCCTCCCGTCGTTTTTCAAATTTGAAACCACCAAAGAGCTACAAAATCGAAGTAAGTGCGTCGTGAACATATTAATAATGAAGGATCTTTTAGCGTCACATCCCGGTTCCTTTAAACAACACGTTTTTAAAAGTTCTTATTGACACGGAAACGTCCAACCTGTCAAACTTAGATCTCGCGAGGTTTCAACGGTTAGCGAATACAACTCTAAAATCACAAAATACAGGCTAATTCGTGGTTAAAATAATAGCAACGGAAGGCAGGTCGTTTAGTATATATGTCAGTCAACAACATTTAGTTAAAATAACTTTGTCCGACTCTCGCAGATTAACATCTTGCGAGTTTTCAACACTACGCAAACAAACTACAAAATTAACTTTTTTCTGTGTTACTTTTCTCTGACAGTCGTCAGTAATAACTTAAACATTAAGTGTAAGCTTTACGTTAATGCATGTTTCTGACTCTGAGAGCCCACAGTTGATTGACAAACCTATTTGTTTAATCTCGTACAACCTGTTGGGACACATTTTTTCTTTTTTTTTCTTTTTTAAAAATTGTTTTATGCTAGCAGGACGCACCCATAGATTTGCTTTTTCTTTGAATACAGGTGCATTTTATTTGAGCCCAGCTAAAAAGATTCCGGGTTAGTAAACGCTTCAGATTTGTATTAATGCAGCCATTCATAACCAAGTGGGTGAAGAACATTTTTGTACTGTATCCCTGGCTGGGTATAGTTCAGTGACAAGAGACATCTCTTTTCTTTCTTTCTTACTTGAACTTGCAACAACAATACCTTATATTTATGTGAAGCTGTCATTATTATTCACCACACTTTTTTTTGGACGGAATTTATACAGCGCTAACTTTCACATTTTTCAACCAATTCAAAGCATTCACTTCAACACATTTCAAATATTCACACCACCTTGGAATTTTTGCCCTTCATTTCTTAGTTTCAGTTCAGTTTTCCTAAAATTCCACATTTTCCACGCACATTTTTTGCTATTAATTCCCAATGAGGCATTCAACAAAAAAGTTCCACATCTTTCCCATCCCAAATCCATAATGTTCAGCTCATTCAAATCACATTAGAAACCATTTTTAGCATTCAAAAAATTCCTACATTCTCAAAGTTACAAATTTTTCCACATAAAAATAAAAACCAATTTAGACATTCTACAATACATTATTCCTTCATCCTTCAACGTTGACTGATTCAAACCATTCCAACCCCAAAATATCTTCCACATGCCAAAAATGACCACAACTCCCTAATTCCACAATTTTCCCAGTAAAATTTCATTACATTTACATTAAAATTCCCTCATTAGGACACACTCTACATTTATTTCCTTCAACATTTCTTGATATATAAACCATTCCAACTACAAAATATTTTCCACATTCTGAAAGATCCCACGTTCAAAAAAATTATGTAGTAATTTATTTTCTTTTTTTTTTTAAATCTCTATTTCAGTAACAATGCTGCTTCAACGTCGAGCTATTGTATCACTCAGCCTCCGCTTGTTTTCCAGTCATGCGGCCAGCGGACATTTGGCTGACAAGGCAAGCTCCAGCTCAGGTACGATCAGTATGAATCAACTTTGATTCGATTTTTTGGGTTCTTTATTGAACATACAAAACACAAAGAAAACACATTACAAGTCTAAAATAGAAATTGAAGTAAAAAAAGAAAAACAAGAATAGTAAGAAAGAAAAGAGTTTATAAGTTCAAAAGGGGTAGGAGGAAGTTAAAAACGGATTTAGTCCTACCCCTTATTTGTTGTATGTTAATAAAATAATAAGATAAATGTATTTCAACAAAAGGAAATGTATAAACCTAGTCATTTATACAAGTGCACTTTAACATACGCACTTTTGCCAGCAACATATGTATATGAAATTCATAGGCATATACCATAATACATTTATTAATCATATCCTCATACTCACATGTACAATTTTCATTACACTCATACCGATACATCCAAAGAAATTACAGCATATGTACGTTTTTAACAGCTCATGACTGATGTAAGTAATTTTTTCAAAACTTTGCTTTTAAACATTTTTAAATTCAGCAAGTGACTGACATCTTTTCAGGTCCGTTCCAAAATCATTCCACAAATTAACAGCTTTTACAGTAACACAGCTTTGCTTAATATTTGTTCTTGTTTAAAAAAAAATTGTAGACACTTGGAGGACTCTCTCTAATTTCAAACGGCTTCTGAGTACGGTGGCAAAGTAGATTGTTGTGTACTTTATACATTATTTGTGCAATTTTAAATTCAACAGTCGTAGAATTTCATTGTATTTGATTTAATAAGTAGCATGAGTTGGCTCTGTATATTTTGATCGATTTATGATTCGTATGGCTCTTTTTTTGCAGTTTGAAAACAGGATCGGTATTTGTTTCATATGCGTTTCCCCAGATCTCCACACAATAGGTCACATATGGTAATAATAATGAATAATATAATGATTACTTATTCAGGACATCCTTAGTTTTAGAGAGTATCCCTATATTTTTTTGACATTTTCCTTTTGACATGATCTATGTGTGACTTCCAACATATTTTTTCATCAATAACTACTCCAAGAAATTTATTTTCATACACTCTTTCTATTTCAATTGAATTTACCATAATTTTGACCTGTTGTGTGTTTTTGTCTAGTACCCAAAACTATAATTTTGGTTTTGTTTAAGTTAAATGATAATTTGTTTAAGTCAAACCATTTTTTTTAATGTGTTCAATTCATTCTCCACGGTAGTCCGAAGCTGCTTCAGGTTCTCTCCTGAACAGTAGAGAGTTGTGTCATCGGCGAATAAGACACTTTTGAATATTTTTGAGACACAACATATATCATTTATGTACAATATAAATAATTTGGGGCCTAGCACAGACCTTTGGGGGACTCCATGAATTCTCTTCAAGTGTTTTGATTGTATATTGTTAAACTGTAAGTACTGATATCTATTATCCAAAAAACTTTTCATCCAATTATATGCCAAACCTCTTATGCCATATCATTCTAATTTATTCTTAGTATAGAATGATCTATAGTATCAAATGTTTTTTTTTTAATCTATAAACATTTCAACAGTAATTTTTTTTATTATCTATGTTAGTAGATATTGCTTCTACGAGTTCCATGACTGCCATTTCTCTAAACCCATTTTGATTTTCACTTAAAAGCTTATGTTTTTCAATACAATTGTCCAGTCTATATAAAAATATTTTTCTAGAAATTTTGAGAACTGTGGCAGCAGTGATATTAGTCTATAATTTGTGATATACTAAGCCCATATGCTCGAGGTCCTTTTTTTTTAAAATAATATATGTCTTTCTCCATTTTTATGAATAGGAATAACTTTAGCTATTTTAATTTTTGATGGAAATATACCGGCTTTAAACGACAAATTACATATATATGTGAAAGGTTGCATAACATATTCTATAATACTTTTTACTAATGTCATATCAATATGGAAGCAGTCAGTGGACTTTTTATTTTTTTTATATTTTAAAAACATTTAATACTTCTGTATCATTAACAGCATTAAGCTACATAGTGGATGGATTTTTTTTGATACGCTTATCTATTTCATGTTTGTTTCTTGGCTCAGGGATTTCTTTTGCCAAATTACGGCAAAAATTAACAAAATATTCATTAAAATCATTAGCTATGTCTGAAACGTTTTCAATAAAAATATTTTTATCTTTGATCAAATATTCTGGATTTTTTTAAAGCAATTTTTAATTACATGATTTAGAATTTTCCATATTTCTTGTGTGTTGCTTTTATTCTGCTCTAGTAATGCATGGTAATAATCTTTCTTACTTGTTCGTATAATATTCAATAGTTTATTTTTGTAGGCTTTGTTCTTTATTTCAGCTTCCATAGTTTTCAATTTAATACATCTTTTGTATAAAATGTTTTTCTTTTTACATGCATTCTCCATCCCCTTCGTCATCCATGCCTTATTTAGACCTTTATACTTTCTTGTGACTTTTATTAATGGACAATGTTTATTTTTAATGACTTTATTTTTAATAAATCTATTTCATGTTTGTTTCTTGGCTCAGGGATTTCTTTTGCCAAATTACGGCAAAAATTAACAAAATATTCATTAAAATCATTAGCTATGTCTGAAACGTTTTCAATAAAAATATTTTTATCTTTGATCAAATATTCTGGATTTTTTTAAAGCAATTTTTAATTACATGATTTAGAATTTTCCATATTTCTTGTGTGTTGCTTTTATTCTGCTCTAGTAATGCATGGTAATAATCTTTCTTACTTGTTCGTATAATATTCAATAGTTTATTTTTGTAGGCTTTGTTCTTTATTTCAGCTTCCATAGTTTTCAATTTAATACATCTTTTGTATAAAATGTTTTTCTTTTTACATGCATTCTCCATCCCCTTCGTCATCCATGCCTTATTTAGACCTTTATACTTTCTTGTGACTTTTATTAATGGACAATGTTTATTTTTAATGACTGAAATGCACTGTATGCGATATTGAATAGACCAATTATGTTTTTCTAAATCCAACTTAAAAGCAGCCATGGAGTGTTGTGCTCTTAGTCTTGTTTTTGATGTGTAAGTTATTGTTAGTTTTATTTTTTTAAATCAAAATAGTCTTGAAAGATTGCAAAGACCGGATGATCACTTATATATTGTTAACAAGAGTATGAAAACCTAGATTTTTTTTATTGCACATTTAGAACAGATATGAAATTTGTTATTAATCGTGAGTTAACTAGTGAAGTCATGCGATTAATTACAATTAAAATTTGTAATCACCTGACGCCCCTAATTTTTTAACAATCTTTTCTTTTTTTTAATCGTGAGTTAACTAGTAAAGTCATGCAATTAATTCCGATTGAAAAATTTAATCACCTGACGCACCTAATTTTAAATATTTTTTTCTTTAAAAAAAAGAAAAGAATATTAAAAATGAGGGGCGCCGGCCGATTAAAATTTGTCATCGTAATTAATCGCATGACTTCACTAGTTAACTCACGATTTTATATCTGTTCTAAATATACAATAAAAAAAAATTCTAGGTTTTCATACTCTTGTTAACAAAAGTGGGAAAAAATGTTAAACTAAAAGAAATAGTTAAAATGAATAATCTATAGCCGTCAATGGCAGTGAATGAGTTAATAAGAAGTCCACTTTCTATTTTATGGTCAATTTTATTTATAAATATGTTATCTATTGATCCATATCAATTGTTATTCTGCTAGGCTTCATAATTACACGGAATTAATTATTACTATACATTGTATCGTATACACAGTGGGAGAAATATTTGTTGTAGTGATATTTGGTCAGTCATATTACAACTGTAACACTTCTTATATGCAGATTTGTTCTCAAAATATTCCATTATTATTATTATTATTTTTTGAACTCATTTGTTTGTTTTCCAGACCTGTCTGAATTCCGAAAGGTCTTTTCCAGCGCCAAGCACATAGCGATCATCACCGGGGCCGGTGTGAGCGCTGAGAGCGGAGTCCCAACATTCCGTGGTGAACATGAGAAATGGAGGAAATGGCAGTCTCAAGTGTGTGCTTTGTTTTTAATGGCAGATATATATATATATATATATATATATATGTATAGTGCAAATCTATCACTTGGATTTGACAGGACCTGGCTTCCCCAGAGGCATTCTCCCGCTACCCGTCACGCGTCTGGGAGTTCTACCATCACAGGCGAGAGGTGGCGTTGAACAAGAAGCCCAACGCTGCGCACGCGGCCATAGCGGAGTGCGAGGCCCGACTGAAAAAGCAGGGCCGCAAAGTGGTGGTTATTACGCAGTGCATCGACGACCTACACCAGCAGGCGGGCTCCAAACACGTGCTCAAGATTCACGGTTGGTGGCCACCTTGCACTGAAAAACTCAATTCAAATTGTTGTTATTGGAGAAATGCAGGTGGAAGCTTAAAATATCAACAATATTAGTTGTGTTCCCCGGGAAAGCAGATCAATTGAGTTATCAATACGTAAACGCGACTTGCAATCGATTAAGCCGTCGTGTCTAACTGCAGGCAGCCTGACGGAGACGCGGTGTCTGAGTTGTGGCGATGTGGACGTCAACAAGCGCAGCCCCATATGTGCCGCCCTCAAGAACAAGGGGTACGATGCACAACTTGTCCTCAAACCATAAAACCCAATGCATGTACGTTTCACCTTTTTACCCTTCTTCTTCTTTTCCTCTTGTAGTTCACCTGACCCTAATGTAGCTGATGCAAACATTCCGGTGGAGAAGCTGCCAAGGTGAGACTAGCGTCTTGTTTGGTGTTTATGTTAGGATTTCAAATTGAGTCTTGTCTAAGGTAAAGTTAAGCACACCGCAGACCTCTGCAGTTGCAATAATGTACAACTATCCTCACCTCACTAACAGTGTCAATAAATCATGTAAGTGTATGTTTTGTTGTTTTTAAACAGAACGGTTGTTCTGTGACACAATTAAAATACAAATATTGCGTTTTCCTGTTTTCAACTTTTGCCTTCAATCACGTATGAAGCGTTTTGGACTATATGACTCCTTATGCAGAACTATGTAATTACCCAAGTTAAGCACTAGAGGGCAGCTGTGCTCTTTGGCTGGAATTGCACTACAGGTCCAAATGACCAATTGAACTAATGCCGATATCCTTTTTTTTTTTGGGACTGTGTCCATGTACTATCCTCACAGAAATCATTTAAATCTGACAAAAGTAACAATAAATACAAATTTTAGGAAAATTAACTAATGAAAATCAGACCTTGATTTTCAATTGTGCTTCAACAGAATTATTTTAAAACAAACAAACTCATGAAACAGGTCTGGCCAAAAGTGATGATGGGGTCATGTTAAACTCTCATTATCATCACAGGTGTCTTCAACCTTGAAATCAGTGAGCCTGCGTATTTAAATGAAAGAGTAATCGATTAGCGGTCATGCTGTTTGGTGTCATGCAAGGCTATCAAACAAATCTTTTTAGAGTTATTATCTTATCAATTATTTATTTCATCAATTGCTTGGATATGGTTTTAAAATTATGTCAACCATTTTTTTGTGTGTTAGCCTATCCACCCCACCAGCCCACACATAGTGTGTACCACACTAATCTTGGAACAAAAATAATCCAGATTTTATCTCAGGATATTAGAAAGACAATTATGTTAACTGTAACTGCTGTAAGATCATCTCTACGTGGCTTGATGTTGTTGATGTTATCAACAATTGAAGAGGTTTTTTTTTACAGGATATACCAGTTGATATATATTATATTGTAATATTTTTAGTGTCACTGTATTAAAAAATTATATTGCATATTAAACCATAGACCAGCACAAAAGTGCTCCTTGCCAAGAAACAGACTGATTGCTCAAGCTACTTTCTGCTTGAGAGTTCCTCGTCTAATAAATTCCAGTTTGTGCTCGTATGGATTCTTGTGGACAAATTTAATCACCCCGAGTTTTACTGTGCTTTTAACAAGGTGCTCCGAAAGCGATTGCAACGGTCTGCTGAGGCCCAACGTCGTGTTTTTCGGGGAGACGCTGGACTCTCACCTCTTGACCAAAGTGGAAAAAGAGCTGGAAATTTGTGATCTTTGTCTGGTGGTAAGTAGTGTACATGTTGTCTTCTATAAGGGTCCCGGGTGATAATTTGGGGCGTATATGGATAAATAAAGGAATAAAAATATTAGGGGTGTGCCAAAAAATCTATTCTCATATTAATCGCGATTCTCATTTAGTACGATTCAGAATCGATTTTAAATGTCACAAAATCGATTTTATACTGTCTTGCCTTTGTCTGCGTGTGCCTTTATTTGGAGCGCTGTTCATGTTGTACCCGATTTGGCCACTTAGAGGCAGTGTGGTTCGACGCGGTCTAATACACTGTTAAGGTGTAGCTACATTAGAGAGTAGAAGGAAAAAAGTCACGATCAAGTTATTCCAATAAAAGGTTTTTTTTTTTGCAGTGTGGAGCCGTTCTTTTGATAGAAGTGCCGCGATTAGCGCGCTAATTAGCATTAGCGAGTCAGACTGGAGTAGATCATTACAATTCCTTGTACATCTATAGATTGAAGCAAAAATCATTGTCAATCAAATCATTTTGAATCAAAAATCAGTCTTGATTGAAAGTTGATTTCGAATCGAATCGCAGACCCAAAAATCGGAATCAAATCGAATCGTGAGACATTCAAAGATTCCCACTCCCCAAAAATATATCTGTGTGGCCCAGTACCAGTAGTTAAGGGACCACTGGCCTAGGCCATTAGATGAAAAAAAACAATATATATATATATATATATACATATATATATTTTAGGTGGGGAGTAACGAGCTACATTTACTTCGTGGCATTTACTTGAGTAGTTTTACCACACAATACTTTTAATTGAGTAGAAATGCTACTCTTACGCCGCTGCATTAGCGTCGTTACTCGCCGCCCCATTCATACATTCGATTTACCATATTTTTACGTAAGTGCTCCGCTTGACAGACTGTGTGGGAGCATTTCTGTGGACACATTGCTTATAAGCAGGAAATTTGGCCCTGATTGAGGACTGGCAGGCATGACGAGAAACCGAAAGAGTCAACTGAAAGATGACGTCCTAAATTGCGCCACAATTTGTGAATTAATCTGTACTGAGACTGTGACTATTGCGTGCAGTGGCACTAATAAGGGTTCTATGTGAAGCTTGAGTAAACAGTCGCGCGTTTGTTTGACTCTGTGACGGGCTTGCAAAGCATTATGGGTTATGTAGTTGATTATATTCAACAGCAAATATTGTGCATCAGCTTTGTTGTAATAAAGATAGATGTTATTTGAAATCAAATGAAACAACATAGACCTTACATTTTGACAGTAAACAACATAATGTATACAGTACATGTATTTGTATAATGACACATGTAATATTAGTATTGTTTCGTTTTGTTCCAGGTTTATGACCTGCGGTCTTATGTTCAATAAACAAACAAAGACAAACACGAGTCATAACAATGTGTGTGTCCCGCTGAGCCTTTTCGGAGGGCTAAAATATTTTTTTTCAAACACTTGGGTTGTTTGAGCTCAAAAGTTTTTTATTTTATGATTTGAAGAAGCCAGCATTTGCACATAATTGTATGCTTTTGTCTGTCTGATGACATTGTTTTTAAAATTAAATCAGACTTCATGTTCAAGCAGTTACTCAGTACTTGAGTATTCATTTCAGCAAATACTTTTTTTGATGATTACTTTTACTTGAGTGATATTGTTTTGAAGTAATGCTTCTCTTACTTGAGTACAATCTTGGGCTACTCCACCCACCTCTGCTGCCAAGTGAATGATCAAAGCCTTTGTCACATGAAATCTAGTTCACAGAGCGTCACTAAACAAAACATATTAGCGTCAAAGTTACTGTTGTGCAGAAAATGTATCTTTTCACAAAAAGCTTCTTTTCTCCGTATTTTTTCTACTTTCGCTCAATGTCACTCAAATGACCTATTTCCTTTCTTTCTATTTTTATAGAGAGTATTGTTCATTTGTTAATCTTACCGATTCAACATGTCATTATCATTGCGCTCTCTTTTTTTTTTGAAATGACCTATTTTCAAATGGTTATTACTAAAAAACGGAATAAAGTAGAAACATACTTTTTTCCCCTAATGAAACAATGGAACGCGATCTTTCATGTGGTACCATGTTTATGTAGTCATAGCACACAATGTTTGCCTTGAAAGATGAGTTCAAATGCTCGAAATCGGCTGGCACTGTCTGGGTGGGATGTTTTTGGGATAACTTGTGGCAGTAAAAGAGTTAACATGAAAAGACATGCACTGAGCTGTCACCAATGTCTTACAAACGCAATTATGCCATCTAGTGGTAGAAAAATGACCAACACAAATCAATATCACACTTATTAATTTTAACTCGATTTTAGGAATTTTTATGAAATTACTGTATCAATGACTAAAAGATGCAGCCATATTTCTATTAGTTAATTTTTTTCCCCCACTTTTATGTTAACAAAAGTATGACAACTTCGAAAAAATATTTTATTGTACACTTTATTGAACATTTAGAACAGATATGAAATTTGCAATTAATCATGAGTTAACAATTTAAGTCATGCGATTAATTACAATTCACAATTTTAATCGCCTGACACCCCTAATATATATATATATATATATATATATATATATATATATATATATATATATAGTTAGTGCTGTCAAAGTTAAAGCATTAATTGATTAATTAATCACAAAAAAATCTCGCATTACTCATGAATTAATGCAGATTAATTAATTAATTTTAACCATAGATTATCCTTTAGCGTGACAGCGGGGCGGGCTACGTTTAAGGTAGCACAGGTTGTGTTTGAGCAATAGACATAATTTCATGCATTAAAGTAAAGCATTTAATGAATGTTTGCGTATCACATTTAGAATATTTGTTCATGTCAAAATATCGGGCCATTTTTTTCCCCATTTTAAATTAAGCAAGTAATTAACTGATTATAAAAAGAGGAGGATGAGCGTGTGCAGCGGATCCAAAAATGTTGAAGATGTCCTCATAACATTAAATGTCAAAAGAATTAACACATAACCGGTGCTCTTCAAATTTGGCGGGGAAAAAATGTTGATAATAAAAGCCTTTTTTATTAGGCGATTAATCGTGATTAGTCAGAATTCTAGGATGTGATTAATCTGAAAAAATGTAATCCTTTCACATCTTTAATATATCTGTATATATATTTATATGCATTGTCTGCCGTCCAGGTGGGTACTTCATCAATCGTCTACCCGGCAGCCATGTTCGGCCCCCAGGTGGCATCCAGGGGCATCCCGGTGGTGGAGTTTAACCTACGAGCAACACCAAAGTCAGAGTACTTCACGTAAGTCTTAAAAAGTAGGAATCCAAATAAAGAACACTCACAAGTGGATCAAATGACGCGGGAGAAGTTCGCGTGACAACATTCTCGTCACCATTGGCCCTTGTGTCGCAGCTTAAGTTTTTTGTTTGGCGCAGGTACCACTTCCAGGGTCCGTGTGGAACAACACTGCCCGCAGCCTTGGCGCCACACGAGTCCGAGGTGGTCTAAAGCGGGAGGGTGGTCCACCGGGGCGAAAGAGGCTCGCTGTTGTTTTCTATTCCAAAGGTTTGCCTTCGAAGCAGTTCTGGTGGCTTGGGTGCTTAGAATGTAGCTTTGCGGATCTGTCAGTACTTGAATATACTGATCAATACATCGAAATGGGATATTTTCTAACTATACAGATTGATTAAGGAGAAGGGAGTGTTACACATGCAAATGTTGACGGCTATTTCTTATTTTCTCGACAATATATTGTAGACCGCAACTGCCAATTTGCCCCAATTCGTTGCAGACGCAAAACTCGCCATCATCAAGCATTCTGTTAAGGTGATGTTTTAAGTATAACTTTCCTAACTGTCATGCATTTTAAAGAAAAGTTAACCCCAGTAAAACGTAGTCTCTTGACGGAAACAAATTGTAGAGTGATGTCGTCACGTTGAGGTGTTCTGTTGGTACTGCCTGCTTTACTTGTGGGTGCGCTGGGCTTTGGAAGGTCCGCTGTATTAGTTGGCCCTTTTGGAATCTGATATGAGATTGTGTTTGCTAGAATATAACAAGGGGTTGTCGGTGCGAGAATAGGGCATTTTTTGCCTTGACCAAATGTTTGCTTTAAACTTTACAGAGCAATAATAGCTCACGTTACAGACGTTTATTCTCAGGCTCACTGACATCAATGCGGCTGCATATTCATGTTTCATTTAATGCATTCTTACTAACAGGGTAGATGACGGTCAAAATTGTCGGTTTATGTTTGTCTAAAACTATAATGCACATTTTCTTATCATGTTCAGTACTCAAATGATGATGTTTAATCATATGCTGCCAATGCAAGAATTATTCAGAAATATATTAAAATTTTAATTTGCATTTGCTTGTCTTGCATTGTTATTCTGTTTAATTTCTCCAAAGTGAGGTGTGTATTGATTTTTAACTCGTTCACTGCCATAAATTCATTTAAAAAAATTATAAAATATTAGGGGCGACAGGCAATTAATTTTTTTAATCATGATTAATCGCATGACTTTACTAGTTAACTCACGATGAATCACAAATTTTATATCTGTTCTAAATGTACAATGAAAAAAAATTATAGGTTTTCATACTATTGTTAATAAAAGTGGAAAAAAAATTAAACTAATAGAAATTAGTTAAAATGAATTTTCGACGTTTATAGCCGTCAATGGCAGCGAATGAATAAAAAAATAAGAAAAGATTAAATTTGGGGCGTCAGGTGATTAAAATTTTAATCGTGATTAATCGCATGACTTTACTAGTTAACTCACGATTAATCACAAATTTTATATCGGTTCTAAATGTACAATTGATAGGTTTTCATACTCTAGGAAAAAAATGTTAAACTAATCGAAATAGTTCAAATGTATTTTTGACGTTTTTAGCAGTCAATGGCAGTGAAGATTTGTTCAGGATGTTTACTGTACATTAATGAACATACATGGAATTTGCCAACATTTTTTGCTCAGACAATTGGATACCCCAAAATGAGTGACCAATTTACTGTTCATACAGTATTATAATTTCACATATTTGCATATTTATTTGGGGTCAGACAGCACCACTGAACATGACTGCTAACATGCCTCCTAAAAAGGAAGACATTTTGACATTGTGCTGCCTCTTACGCCACTAACAAGAAGAACAAGCTGGCTATTAACTTCATGGATGAATGCACACATACAGTACAGTATAAAAGTACAGTACAGTAATACAATACTATTGTATTGATTTCCTTTTTCTGCGTGTGACTGATTATTATGTTAACGGAAAATGTGAACTGAAACTGCTTTGTACTCCGCTGCAGACAACAACAAAATCATATTTGTCATATTTGGTTCAAATGTGTTAATTGTGTGTATAAAATTTGCTTTATATACCGTAAACACCACACTTGAAAGGTTTGGGGTCACCCAGACAATTTTCTGTTTTAATGAAAAAAAAACTATATTCTATGCAGTGTACAGCAGGGGTCTTAAACTTATATGGTGTTTTTTTCTGATCTGCTGGAGATGGATCCTGTGTCTGTCTGGGTTATATAAGTATTCCACAAAACAGGAGTTCAAGTATTAAAAAAAAAAACTACAACTAATCCAAGCTTCTCAAACTTTAATAATAACAGTCACGTATTTTTCAGAATGAAATTGAAATGTGTGAAATTCTCTTCACGTCAGGTTTTGGAAAATACATTGCTAGGACAGGGTGATCGTTTCCTTCCACTTGGCGTCGCTTCAGAATTACGTTTCGTCAAAAACTGCCACAGGCAAGCTATGGTTGCCAATAAGTGATTTAAAAAATAAAAAATAGAAACAACTGAATGACATGGCAAAAAATGTAGAGGCCATACATTTAAACTTTGATGTCAAGCAAAATATCCTTCTGCGGGCTGCAACTGGCCCCTGGACAGTAAGTTTGCGACCACTTGATATACAGTTCACTTAGCAAGGTCTTTTATTTATGTATTCATTTATTTGTTTGTTTTTGTTTTTGTTTTAAGAAAGGCCGTTTTTAAAGCACATTAACAATATGTAGCCTGTATTCTTGATATGATTTATCAACATTTATTTGTATTTAAAATAAAAATATATATTTCTAACTGACCCCAAACTTCAACATTACTACATATAGCAACAACATAACATCTATATGCATTTCTTTTTTTAAACACATTTGCCAATAATAGAGTGAAAATTAAGCTGGGCAAAAAAATTAATAAATCTTCACTAGAACGAATACATTATTCAAAAAATTATAAGCTTCGATGTGAGGAGCGCAACAAATCCCACCTTTTAAATGTGCTCAAATAAATGAAATGAAGGCACATTTAAAGTGCTAATTGCACCCCTTAGTGGGGAAGTCTATGAATTACAATTGAATCAACCAGATGAAGGATCTTTTTGGTCCACATTTAGCTTAATCGTACCCTTCAACACAACAAAATTATATACAGTATAAAGTACAATAACCTGATGTTTCTTAATAAGGGCCATTAAAAATAACCACACAATGGTTAGCTGTAAACCCATTCCAGGTATTTTCTATTTATAGCACATCACAACAACACAGGAGGGAGACGGGTGAGCTATTCTCCTTCTCGCGCACACGCACACACAAAGTGCAATCTTCCCGCAGTGTCATCTCGCTAACCTTTCCCTGAACCGTGTGTTTATGTGTGTGTATTTAAACAACTCGGCTGCCATGACAAATCCTTACAGTTAATCCAACTCCCCCCCACCCCCCTTCCTCTTTTTTTTTTTATGTTGAGACCTCTGTGATGAAATCTTTGTTGTCGTCCTCTTTGAGTTGTGTGCCACTAACAAACACGGGGAACAACGAGCTGTGTTTTTGTGTGGGTTTGTCTTTCTTTGTTGTTTTTATGTACAAACATGCCTCGCCCAGCGCCTCCCACGCTTTCCTGATAGGGAGGGAGTTGTTGTTTCAGCACGGCTAAAATGGGGGCCCAGGTGCAGGCTAATCTGTTCTAGCCGGCCACTAATTAGGATCAAGGCTAGTGGCCACTTTCTCCCGGTTATTGATCACTGGCCAGAGAAGTATTTGTCTTCTGTATGAGAGCAGCACATGGAACACAATCACATGCCCTCCAAGGCCTGTTTGTTGGAGCTCGTTTGTGTCGTTTGGAATTCAATTTTGCTTTACAGTGGAGCCTCCCGAGTAGAATACAATGAGCTTCTGTGCAGCTGGTTGATTTCTAAGTTGTTCTAATTATTTATTTATTTTTTGGGGGGGTGGTGGTGTGGGATGGGCATGTGACATAAATATTAGGAGTGGGAATCTTTGAATGTCTCACGATTCGATTCAATTCAGATTTTTGGGTGTGCGATTTGATTCAGAATCGATTTTCGATTCAAAATGATTTGATTGACAATGATTTTTGTTTCAATTTATAGATGTGCAAGGAATAGTAATGATCTACTCCAGTCTGACTCGCTAATGCTAATTAGCGCTCTACTCGCGGCACTTTTATCACTCAAAAGAACGGCTCCACGCTGCAAAAAAAACAACTTCTATTGGAATAACTTGATCGTGACTTTTTCCTTCTACTCTCTAATGTGGCTACAGATTAACAGTGTGTCAGACCGCAAGGAACCACACTGCCCCTAAGTGGCCAAATTGGGTACAACATAAACAGTGCTCCCAATAAAGGCACACACAGACAAAGGCAAGACAGTATAAAATTATTTAAAATTGACTTTGGGACATTTTAAATCAATTCTACTAAATGAGAATTTTTTTTTTGGGTACACCCCTAATAAATATGTTCCAGGCTCAAATTACAAGGAGTCTTTTTTATTTTATTTTAAAGGGCCACATCGTAGTTATGCTTCCCTCGGAGGGCCACTTTGACTTTGAATACTAATGAATTAAAGATCCTTCATATATCACACATACGCATCAGAAACCAGTAAAAAAAAAAACATATTTTTCAATGTGTTTTGAAATTGGAGATGGTAATAAAATTGCTTGCAATATCTCAATGTTATTAAAAGTGAAGACATGAAGTCGACACATGATTTGCCTTTGCGGGCCATATAAAATGATGTGGCGGGCCAGATGTGGCCCACGGGGCCTTGAGTTTCATACATGTTGTGATACAAGCCATTAAAAAGTCAGCTTTCGCATCGTGCCTGTTTGTAACAATTAACTGTCTAACACAGGGGTCACAGACAGGACCATGGACACTGGATTGCCCCCAAGGATCACATGAGTAGCCCGCAAGTGTGTTCTAAAAATAACTCACCATGGGACATTGGGATTTTCACGGAATGTTGTACAAGTGGTGTTTTGATTTATAGAAATTAAGTGTTGCCTACTGATAATGATCTGTTTCCTAATTATTGTGAGAGATGATTTACATAATTTGTGTCTTCACATAAATACACATTATTAACTCATTTACTGCCATAAATTCATTAAAAAAAAGATGATTTAAAATTAAATGCAAGAGGCGATTACATTTTTTAATTGTAATTAATCGCATGACTTCACTAGTTAACTCAAGATTAATCGCAAATTTTATTTTTCTAGGTTTTCATACTATTGTTGACAAAAGTGGAAACAATTTTAAACTAATATGAATAGTTCAAATACATTTTTGACGTTTATAGCCGTCAATGGCAGTAAATGGATAAAAAAAAAGCAAAGAAAACATTATAAAAAATTCGGGGGGTCAGGCAATTAAAGTTTTTAATCGTAATTAATCGCATGACTTCACTAGTTAACTCACGATAAATCACAAATTTTACATCTGTTCTAAATGTACAATAAAAAAAATTCCAGGTTTTCATACTATTGTTAACAAAAGTGGAAAAAAATTTAAACTAATATGAATAGTCCAAATGAATCTTTGACGTTTATAGCCGTCAATGGCAGTGAATGAGTTAATAATAATCCATCCATCCGTTATCTGAATGAATACATTTAGGTAGGTTTTAATGGTCAGTTTTAATACACACTCATTTTCAATATGTTTTATTGTGGTTATAGATTCCAGGGGTGATAATGGAGTGTTTCAATCATACACCCCTACAAACTACAACCACAAGCATCATAAATACTGTATTACTAAATGAATACTTCAATATCTGTCTATGAAATTTGAGGTTGCTAATTTACAAACTACGCTCATATTGTGTCACATGGCTACATTTCTGATCGAATACAACCATGTGTTTTTAAGTAATTCATTCATTTATTTTCTCGGAATTTGTAGTTTTTCCAGGCATCATTTTCAGGGCAGATATTTGGTGTTTAGTGAGAATTGTGTATTATGTGATGTCATCCACTCGAAAGCACATTTCCCGCAGGACTTATTTGAGCGTCGGACGGCGTTCCATCTTGTCTGGCCAGCAGCCTTTTAAACGGCCGTGCAAGCGCCCGGCGTGACCTTGCCTCGCTGCCCGTAAGATGTCAAGTAGTCGATCAAAAGATGAATTACGTCTGAATCGCGGCTTTCGCAGGTAATGCAGGTTGGGGCCGCACGAGCCGACGCCGGGAGCGTGAGGGTAAGATGGTGGATCTTTATCTTCCCTGCCTTTTTTTTTTTCCAGTAATTGTGGATGTGTTTTTGTTTTCAGATGTGACAAATGGAGTCTTTCGCTTTCACGCTTGAAGGTGACAAATGCTTGTTTTTCACAATTGAAATAATTCCTGGGTGACTTAAGAACATGTCAAAATACCCCAACGATCAAGCAAACTTATAACTTGACTCATTTTGCTCCCAAAAATGTATAAATACGTTCCGTAGTAAATATTACCATGCTCCCAAAGATGTATTTATACATTTTTTTAAAGTTTATTTTTATTTTTATGCAAGAGCATACAGAAGGCTTTGATAAAGCTTCTGAATTAAAGAGAATGCTTGAAGCAATGTTAGTTATTGCGCAAAACGGCCAGCAGGTGGCAGCAGAGTATAAGAGATCAACCAGGGCCATGTTGCAAAAAGCCCAGGTTTGTGAATAATGATGAAACTTAGCTATATTCTAATGCTAATTGATGCACAACAGAAACAAGAGACAAATCTACTTTTTTTTCCTTTTGAAAGAAGAGACTCTAATCTTTCTTTTGATATCTTGCATGTTTTTATAGCAATAGAAGACAATATTCTGTGGGCCTTGCAAAAATCTGTCAAATCCAGTCAAACAGCCGGGAGCGAAGGGGGTTGCTTTTTTACTTTTTGCAGAATTTCATGGCAGGCCGTATCAAATGTTATCACAGGCTATATATGGCCCGCGGGATGTAGGTTGCGCACCCCTGAGCTAAAGTTGTGTGACTTTATAAGCGTATGTTTCAGGGAAATTTTCCTGATTTCCCCATTTATTTTTCCTCTGAACTTCAAGTGGAAGTCAACCTTAAGCACTTATGGACAATAATATGTAGAATATAGCTATTTTTTTATCCATCTCAGGTCCATTTTGCCACTTGCTGTCGACTGAAGATGACATCGATGTTGCTCAGGTCTCAGGTAACGACCAATCACAGCGCAGTTTCAGAAAACAGGTGAGCTGTGATTGGTCGTTGCCTGAGCCCTGAGCAGCTGTGATGTCATCTTCAGTCGACAGCAAAATGGCCGCCCCCTGAGATGATAAAAACAGCTGGATTTTGCTGCTTAACTCATATTCCACTAACCCAATATTAACCAGAATATCTTATTTAGACTAGTGGAGTCACATAGAACATATTTTGGGGTTAACTTTCCTTTTCAGTCATATTTAAATATGGCTGTTTCTCACTACTCCTACATGTGAATAAACCTGCACCGACTATCTGCACATTATCAGCGGTAGCAGCGAGCTACGTTAAGTGGCGACTTCCTTCCTAGCACATTTTAATTAAGAATGACACGAGCTCATTCGCAGTGTGCCGACGTTTCCCCTCAGGGGCTTTTTCTGGCGGCTGTTTCATTTGATGGTGTTGATCCAAAGTGTCTGCAATTTTCAGGGCGCGGGACAATTCGGTGTGGACACATACACACACATACATGGTCTCTCCTGGACCATATTGATTATGCTCATCTGTTGGTTAGAATTCAAGGGTGTACACAAACTAATTGTTAACATTTTTAACTGATTTTTAAAATGTCAGCCACTCCAGTCGTCATGTGTTTTCACTCTTCCTTACTATGTGCAGTATAGCTAAAAAACCACACATATAACCATATTTTCCCTTGTGAAAATATGGGTGTCCTCTGCAAATCAGAAATTTAGTCTAGCACCAAAATTCACTGTGAAAGGAAGCAACAAAGCGAAAAAGAAGAAATACATTTGTTACTAAGATCACTACAATTTGATGGCAAATTCTGATCCTTATCATTTTTTATTGCCGTGAATGACTTTGATCACAAAGAGTAAAGATTTTCTATCATAAACATTGAACAGGTTTAACATTTACGATCATCATCACTGACTGTTTTTACGGAGATAAAAAATGATTCTTGAAACACCCAACACCATATGATTATCGCTCATGATCATATTTTTGCGACATCCAATAATCGGGCCTTTACTGACTGATCCGATTGTCGGTTATGCGTGTCAGCCTCTTGACATTTACAATTGTCAACTCCAACAGTTTTCTGAGCAGATCATTGAAGGCGGAAAAACACTTTAATGATACCACACACCGCGGGATAATGATTGAGGATCATCTCTTTTTGACAGACGATAATCGGGCCTTTGTAAATATGTGGATACTGTACCTCGATATCATTGTATGATCGTTATATCTGACCTTTTGCCGAGCAGATAAGAGAGGAAAAAAATGACTCCTGACGCAGCCAGCACTATTCGATAATCGCTCATGATCCTATTTTTGCGACATCTGAAAATCGGGCCTTTGCTGACCTGATTGCCGTTATGTGTGTGTACGTGTCTTGACATTTCTGATGATCGTTTTCATGGAGGTGGGGGAAAAAAATGACTTGAAAGACACCCCACACCACAGGATAATCACGAATGATCATCTTTTTGAGACAGCCGGTAAATAGGCCATTGTCAATTTGTGTATACGCCGCTTTGATTGTTGACAAGAGCAGATTTGGGAGAGAGAAAAAAAAAATCACTCTTAAGACACCCCACACTGTAGGATATTCTCATCGCTTGTACTGAACTTGCTCCAAGGGAGGGAAAATGCTCAACTTCGGCACGGTAGTCGGTATGTGCGGTCCTTGCAATCCAAAGCAACGCGTTTCGGAAGAGCTTGTAATTGCCACCAATGAGCTCTCGAGTCATCAGGCCGTTATTCAAATTGCATCTTTGCAATGTAAATATGTCCGATACGTCATCATTTCAGATGCCCGGCTTGCTGCTCGGTGTCTGAGGGGACGAGTTTCATGTGATAAAAGCTTGAGAGGCATCAAGAGAAAGAAAGAGGAAGTGAAAATGAGAGCGAGTGACAGAAGGCAAGTGTCTCCTTGGCTGGTGCCCTTGGTGTGGCGCTTGAAGGCGTCAAACTCCCACAGGCCCCCCTGTCTTTTGTTCTCACGGGGGGATACGAGGAGGAGTGCGAGCACGCACTTACACCTGAAGCCAGCCAAAGTGCACGGAATAACACTTTTTGGTGTCGTACACGGGCTCGCCTCCCCAATACCCCCCCCCCCCCCCCCAGTCCCACACCTGCTCACCTTCACCCTGGCACATCGGGAGCCCGCCTGTCAATCAAACGTAAGCACGCACACACAAATGACCATGTGAATGTCACGTGTTCATCGCTGATGATATTTGCATCGAAGCAACGCAGGATGTTTATGAAACGGGGAAAAAAACGGATTCGCTCATTGTGATATTTTTTTGGGGTCAATTCCTGCGGAACATTAAAACACTGATGAGGCGATGATGACACAAAATCAATCCGAGATTAATCACGTGGCGGTCAAGTGGCTAAAAATAACAGCGCGGTTTCGTCGCATTTGCATATCACCTTTGTGGCGCATGACAACAGTGTCCCTGTCAAACCCCCCTATTAGCATAGCACTAAAAGCCTTGTAAATGGCAGCGCCAAGCGTGTTTTCACCATGTTGTCCCTGAAGGGAAGCAAGATACATCATAAGGTGGAACAGTGATTTCTTTCCCCTTCTTCCAGTATTACCCAGAATATCCATGATTTACAAAATTGTCCGTTTTTTTTTTTTTTTTGTCATTCGTTACTCACTGAAAAAAATCACACAAGTATTGCTTTGGTGCCATCCTATGGCATTATGGTGCCAAGGACACATAATGAAGTGAGGGGTGGAGCTTCATCATATTCTAGTAGAGAAAAATAGTCTTCTTCTTTTCCTTTCGGCTTTTCCCTTCACACAGCGAATCAGTTGCCTTCATCTAACCCTGTCCTCTGCCATCCTCTGCTCTCACACCAACTACCTTCATGTCCTCTTTAACTACATCCATAAACCTCCTCTTTGGTCTACTTCTAGACCTCCTGCTTGGCATTTGGAAACTCAGCATCCTTCTGCCAATATACTGACTGGCACTGTCTCCAGACCAAACAACATCGCTGGTCTCACCACAGTTTTGTAAACCTTTCTTTTCATTTGAACTGAAACTCTTCTATCACACCTGACACTTTTCTCCACTCGTTCCAGCCTGCCTATACACGCTTCATCACTTCTTTTCCACATCCTCCATTGCTCTGGACTGTTGACCCTACATACTTAAACTCCTCCACCTTATTGGTCTCTTCTCTCTGTAACTTCACTCTTCCACTTGGGTCCCTCCCGTTCACACACAGATTCTCCATCTTGCTACGGCTAACCTTCATTCTCCTCCTTTCCAGGGCATTACCATTACCATAGCAAACAAGAAGGGGCTCAGAGCTGATCCCTGATGTAGTCCCACTTCCACTTTGAACTCCTCCGTCACACCTACAGCACACCTCACCGCTGTCTTCCAGTCCTCATACATGTCCTGCACCACTTGAACATACTCCTCTGCTACTCCAGACTTCCTCATACAAAACCACAGTTCCTCTCTGGGCATAAGCTTTTTCCAGATCTACAAAGACACAATGCAGTTCCTTCTGACCTTCTCTGTACTTCTCTATCAACATCCTCAAAGCAAATACTGCATCTGTGGTACTCTTTTTTTTTTTGGCATGAAACCATACTGCTGCTCACAAATGTTCACCTCTGCCCTCAGTCTAGCTTCAACTACTCTTTCCCATAGCTTCATGGTGTGGCTCATCAGCTTTATTCTTCTGTAGTTGCCACAAATCTGCACGTCTCCCTTGTTTCTTAAAAATGGGCACCAGCACACTTCTCCTCCATTCCTCAGGCGTCTTCTAAGATCCTGTTGAACAACCCAGTCAGAAATTCTACCGCTACCTCTCCTAGACACTTCCATACCTTTACAGGTATATAATAAGGACCAAGTGCCTTTCCACTCTTCATCCTCTTCAATGCCCTTCTCACTTCATCCTTACTAATCTTTGCTACTTCCTGGTCCACAACAGTCACGTCTTCTACTCTTCGTTCTTCCTCATTTTCCTCATTCATCAACTCTTCAAAGTACTCTTTCCATCTTCCCATCACACTACTGGTATCTGTCAACACACTTCCATCCCTATCCTTTATTATCCTAACCTGTTGCACATCCTTCCCATCTCTGTCTCTTTGCCTTGCCAACCTGCATAGACCAGTCGCTCCCTCCTTACTATCCAACCTAGCATACAAGTCATCGTAAGCCCCTTGTTTGGCCTTTGCCACTTCTACTTTCACCCTACGCTGCATTTCTCTGTACTCCTGTCTACTTTCTTCAGTCCTCTGTGTCCCACTTGTTCTTAGCTAACCTCTGTCTCTGGATTCACTTCTGCGCCTCCTCATTCCACCACCGAGTCTCCTTATCTCCTTTCCTTCCAGATGACACACCAAGGACTGTCCTACCTGTCTCCCTGTCCACATTTGCTGTAGCGCCTCCTGACCACCCAGAGCCCGTCTCAACTCTCTCCTTCCTGAAAAGTCATACAACACTCTTCCTTTTTCAGCTTCCACCATTTCGTCCTCTACTCTGTCTTTGCCGTCTTTTTCTTCCTCACCACCGGAGTCATCCCACACACTACCATCCTATGCTGTCTGGCTACGCTCTCACCTACCACTACTTTGCAGTCGCTGATCTCCTTCAGATTACACCGTCTACACAAGATGTAGTCTACCTGTGTACTCCTAGCTCCACTCTTGTAGGTCACCCTATGTTCCTGCCTCTTCTGGAAGAAAGTATTCACGACAGCCATTTCCATTCTTTCTGCAAAGTCACCCACCATGTGTCCTTCTGCGTTCCTCTCCTGGATACCAAACTTGCCCATCACCTCCTCATCACCTCTGTTTCCTGCACCAACATGTCCATTGAAGTCTGTACTAACCTACCTGTGGCGCATACCCGCTAACAACATTGATCATCACACCTTCGATTCCTAGCTTCAGGCTCATCTGACACTCTTTTTACCTCCAGGACGTTCCTAACAAACTCCTCCTTCACAATAACTCCTACTCCATTTCTCTTCCTATCTACACCATGATAGAATAACTTGAACCCTGCTCCTAAACTTCTAGCTTTGCTCCCTTTCCACCTGGTTTCCTCAACACACAATATTTCCACCTTCCTCCTCTGCGTCATGTCAACCAGCTCTCTACCTTTTCCTGTCATAGTTCCAACATTCAAAGTCCCTACTCTCAGTCCTCGACTCTTGGTGTTCCTCTTCTCTTTCGTCCTACGAACGCAACTTCCTCCTCTCCTTCTTCGACCAACAGTAGTCCAGTTTCCACCGGCACCCTGTAGGTCAACAGCACTGATGGCGGTCATTGTTAACCCGGGCCTCGACCGATCTGGTATGGAAGTCATATATTTGATTCGCATGTTTGATTTGGCCAAAGTTTTTACGTCGGATGCCCTTCCTGACACAACCCTCTGTGTTTATCCGGGCTTGGGACCGGCACAAGAAGACACTGGCCCCCTTGCGGCTACATTTATATTTGTATATTTATTTATATTTTTATATATTTACATACAGAAAAATAGTGCTTTGCTGCAATCTCGTGGCATCTGTCGGCACTCGTATATTTGTGCGATTTGTGGTGCCATGAATAGTTTACTTTTCGTCACACCCTAAAACAATTCCAAGGTGTCTTGATCACATGTCTGCGACATGCTTTTATGAGCTCTCACTATCTTAATGATCAGGGCGGGCATCAACTTGGTAAACAAAAGCAAGTCCCCATAAAGACAAGGCTAGCATTTTCATTCATGGATGCATTACTTCATACACTTTACTGTACCCAGCTACTGCTGCTAGCGTGTCAAGTACTTCACTCAGCAATTAAAGTATGTGCTGTTTCTCAGATGCTAATCCTGCTAGCTAATGCTAATTTGCACATCCAACAAAACTCCGCGCAGCTCTGCTTATCTTGTGGCTTTGTTTCTGCATGTTATGGTCAGTGTTTGAGACTGTGGAGCCCAGCATTTGCTTGAAAGTTTTGGTTTTTTTTGTCCAGCCTCGCTAGTCATGTCACACACAGAGAAACTCACTTTGCAGGTGTTTATTGCGTAAATTAGCCCCGTGATCCTTATTGGAAACGTACTATGGAGAAGTGTAAAGTAAGATCCAGTTACCGTACTCTAATTCTCAATGGAAAATCTAATTATGATGAAAGTCAACCACTGTGTGACTTTTGTTATGCTGTCACAATAATCTCTTTTTCTTTTATATTTGTATGCCTTAGAGATTTTCGGATAAGTAGATAACATAGGTTTGCTTTTGTCTCCTCTGACACATTTGTTTTTGGCGCTTATGAATAGTTTACCTTAAAAGTCACTTAAGGGTCACATTCATAACTTAGCAGAGCGCTGCATCTATCTTTAAAATGGAATATGCAATGGAGTTTTTAAAGGTGCATATTTCGCTTGTGCAGCCATATCACGTTATCAGCACCCGCAGCTTGTTTTTGTTGGATTATAACAAACTGTAGCACAAAGAGTTCAGCATCCTCTCTCTATACATTTAAGGTTCACTTGAAGATACATGGTCAATGATAAAGGCGAAATGTGGCCACGCCGGGGAAAAACACACACACAGACACAAACCTAAGAGAATAATACGACGGTGTATTAGGGCCACGTATAAATATACATTTTTAAGAGGGCGGGGGCAATATCCTGAGAAAAAAACTAGAACATTTGCCACTTTATAAACTTGCAAATTTACGAGTTTTTTTCTCGCAAATTTGCCACTTTATAAAGTGGCAAATTTACGACTTTATATAGTATCAGATTTGCGAGAAAAAAACTCGAGAAATACACGTAGCGTAGCTATAGTCTAATCATGTGAGGATTCGTTGGTGGTTAATGGGACACTGTTTATAAAATGAACAGGCAGGATGGAGACGGATTTATTGTTAATTAAAACTTTACTCGTCATTCACTGCAGCCAGAGCGACAACACTTTCTGATCCCCTATCAGCTGACTAACACTATCCAATCAGATGCTAGCATACTTTAGGTAAATGCTAGTGAATGACAGAGAGCAGCAGATTCGACACATCAACTTAGATACTTGTACAAAAAAATACCAAAATGTATGAATGTGTAAATAATAATTCTGGAAACATAAATGTACAAGTAAATATACATTTTAACAAATTAACTTGAATGCTTGATCGTCCGGTTGTGGACCTTCGCAAAGCGAGGCGTCTTTGTCGCTGGCCAGTGGCCGTACGCAACGCTTCAAAGAGCGAATGCTTAACATGATATGGTTAATATCCATCCATCCATCCATCCATTTTCTGTACCGCTTGTCCTCACAAGGGTTGCTGGAGCCTATCCCAGCTGGCTTCGGGCAGTAGGCGGGGTACACCCTGAACTGGTTTCCAGCCAATCGCAGGGCACACAGAGACGAACAACCATACTCACAATCACACCTATGGACAATTTGGAGTGTCCAATTCACCTGCCATGCATGTTTTTGAAATGTGGGAGGAAACCGGAGTACCCGGAGAAAACCCACGCAAGCACGGGGACAACATGCAAACTCCACCCAGGAAGGCCGAAGCCCGGACTTGATCTCACAACCTTTGCACTGGGAGGCGGACGTGCTAACCAGTCAGCCACCGTGCCGCCATGGTTAATATCTGCTAGAGCAATTACTATCTCTTTATTTGGAAACCCGACCGAAAAGTATTGGCACAAACAGTTGAGTAGTACGCTACGTGTATTTCTCGTAAGTTTTTGAGTTTTTTTCTCGCAAATCTGCTACTATATAAAGTCGCAAATTTGCAACTTTATAAAGTCGCAAATTTGCCACTTTCCAAAGTCTATAAAGTGGCAAATTTGCGAGTTTTTTTCTCAGAATTTTGCTCCCGCCCTCTAAAAAAAAAAACATTTTTATACGTGGCCCTAATACGCCGTCGTAGAATAAACATGTATGTCTTCAAGGTTTGTTTTTAAAGCTAAAAAGGTGTTTATTTGGGGGAAGGAAGCTGCAACATAAGAATAAAACAGTACTGTATATAAAAAATGGCTTAAAATGAAAAATCATCCCACTCATACGATACAGTTCCTGAAAATATGTCTTTTTTTCCTTGAAATTATGCAACTTTTTTTGAAAATGCACGTCTTTATTCTCGTAATATTATTTAAATCTTGTAGTGTATTTTCCCCCCCTGACAAGGCGAGGCAGAAGGACCCAGGCGCGGACCATGCGCCGCAGGGTTTTGGTTAGCCTCAACGGCTGCAGTTTATTCAAAACAAAACACTTCTTGACCGAGGGAAAGAATGTTGAACCAAAAACGCTCCAAACTGGAGGGGGAAAAAACAGGGCATTCAAAAGGGAACAAAAGGCGCTCAAAGCAGGAAGGACAAACAACACAAAAAGGACAAGAGCAAAACAAGGCTAGGCTAGGCTAGGCTAAGACTAGAGGTGTGGATCACTGGCTGTGAGGACGCTTTTATGCACGGGACGTGACACTTTTGCAACAAGACGAGGGAGACGCAGACTATTTAACACATCAGGGTGATTGGCAACAGGTGGACACAATGAAGGATTGGGGCGGACACGGACACCACATGAGGAAGAGCAAGTGACCTGAAACGACAGGAGATTTAGACTTTCAAAATAAAACCAGAAATGACAAGACATGACAAAAAAAACAAGACTGGCTCCTTATTATGGTTTATTTGTCACTGACACTGCAGTCACACAAACAGAGGGTGCAAATTGCCAGATAGGGTGTCAGTGCTTCATTTTTGTCGCAAGCCGATTTTGCCATCAAATCCAGTGGAAGCCCGTTTTGTGCTTTTTGCAGGAGCTTCTTTTTTTGTACAAAATCCACTATATTATTGAGGACAAAAAAAATACAGGAAATGGATGGATACAATATGTCACAAAAGACACATTTTCACTGAAACTTCTAGGGACTTACTTCAATTGTATCCACCCCAACGGTTCTTGGGCCTCTCAAAAGTACTCCCCCCATTACAGGACCTTCTTTTGACCAAATAAATGACTCCCTGTTAAGAAGCTAAATATAAACAATAGCTGCGCTGTTCAAACCCACAATGGTTCACCAAAAGTTCCTCGTCGGGTTAAGGTTCTGGTAAGCACAATTATCTGAATGACGATTTATTTTCAGTTTTGACATGACACACTATTTATAGATGTTGTTTTTTTGTTTTTTTTCCAAACTTGTCCGCTTTTCCCCCGTCTGTCTCTCTTCTCATGCGTTCCCATCGGACAGCAGAGTTGGACCCGTGCAAGTGAAAGCAGAGAAGAGAATGAAGGAGGAGGGCAACAGAAGGCACGAGTGTCCTCGTAGCATGGCTGGACTTGTGCATGGACCATCCATCTGTTAACTTTGTTCCTCCCTCAGCCTGTGACTGCATGGTGACTAATCTTCCTGTGGTAATGAATGAAACAAGAGCCGATGGTGATGGCGGTGGTGCCAACACATGAAATGTTCTATTTACATGCGTGCGTGCTGTCCCTTATTTGCGCTCTCAAAGACAACTCTTGATTTCTGCTAGAGGTACGAGAGGCTTGTCACTGGGGTTAAAATGACATTTGGGAACATATCTGTGTTTTTTTTTTATGTATCATGACCATGTCTTAAAGGAGAAGTCAAGCCTTTTGTTTTATTTTTTATTTTTTTAACAATAATATGTTCTATGCAGCCCCACTCGTCTCAATATGGAATGCTGGTTAGTATTGCATTAGTGGAATATGAGTTAAGCAGCAAAATCCATCTCAGGGGGGCGGCCATTTTGCCACTTGCTGTCGACTGAAAGATGACATCAATATTGCTCTGGTCGCAGGTAACAACCAATCCCAGCGCAGCTTCAGAAAACAGGTGAGCTGTGATTGGTCGTTGCCTGAGCCTTGAGCAACTGTGATGTTATCTTCATTTAACAGCTAGTGGCAAAATGGCCACCCCCTGAGATGGATAAAAACGGATGGATTTTGCTTCATAACTCATATTCCACAATTGTAATATTAATCAGAATATCATGTTTAGTCTATGGTGAGGTCACATATAACATATTATTCCTAAGTAATGTTTAAGGTTGACTTCCACTTTAAAGGGGATGTGGAGTCAATTTATTTGCAATAATACGTTCTGTACGCAATTAATATTGCGTCTGTGGAATACGAACTAAAGAGCAAAATCCACCTGTTTTAAAATCCATCTCGGGGGCGGCCATTTTGCCACTTACTGCTGACTGAAAATGACATCACAGTTAGGGATGTAACGATAACGGCCACAATATATCGTCGTCATCATGTCACGATATGAAAAGCAGCACATCTGTTAAACAACTACTGTATATAGTGGGAATTTGTTCCAGGCACACCCACGGTACAAATCTGCGATATAGAGCGACCATAAAGAAATGTTAATAGTTTTAACCCCTCCACTCCACATGCTTTACATTTTTAATCTTATTCAAACTTATTAAATTTATCAAACAAAAAACATCTGCAAATGCTACATTTTAAACGTCAAATAGCCAGACCGTTTTTTTTTTGTTGTCTAACCAAAAGGTGCTAGCTTAATGCAAGCAGATAATACAAAGTGCCATTGACAGGTTAACTGAAATTAGTGCAGATTATTATGTTAATCATAAACCATAGATAGATTAAGGTTGTGATTTTTGTATTGATTTTTAAAACAAATTATTTAATTCTATGTCTTTTATTGCAGTATTTTTAGCCCTAGAAGATATTCAATATATCCCATTTACATTCCTAAATGAATGAATGAATGAATGAATAAATAAATAAATAAATGTTCTACTTAGTACCCCAAGGGTCTTTCATTGCCGTGTAGGACTGCCCCAGTCTGGTCCTCAAGAGTCCCTATAGCCGGCCCGTTTTAGGTATTTCCCTTGGAAACGTCTAGTGGCTCTTGAGGACCGGACTTGGGCACCCCTGGCTGAGGGGAACCATTTTTGGGTAGTTATTTTGCGCATAGTGTAGCACCCGTTTTTAGAAATCAGAAGGATAGAAATTTGCTATTAATTTTGTGTAATTATAAGCAAAAATGCTGTACTGGGATCTATAGTTTTTTCTTTAAAATGTTTTTTGGGGGATATTTTATGTATCAAAAGTACTAGTGGCCACTAGTGGTAGTCTGAAAAAAAGTGGTACCAAACATTCATAGTTATTGTCATTCTTCAAGGGGAGTTTCGGTGATTGCAAAAATTTCCTTCGAACCAAAAGTTAGAATTATAAATGACACTTTTACAGTAAATGTGAAGTGTACTATTTTTTATATATACTTTTAGTAGGTCCATGATATGTTAATTTACACTTTAATGCTTTATGACTTGGAATTGTGTGTATATTGTCAGTAATAATTGATCAATAATAATTGATATTGGCATAAATCCCCAAAAGCCGAAATCCCCTTTTTCTTCAGGGCCCCATTTGGAAGCCAAGACTTTTCTTTGTCCAAATATTATTGTGTGGCTGGATGAGAGCAGGAACAGGAAGTGCTCCTATTCAGCAAATGCGACTGTTTTAATGACGGAAAAGGGTGTAGGTGGCAGACAAGGGAGGGAGAGAAAGGGGACGCTGTGTGGACAGTCCCATTATTATGATCGTCTTGAGACTTAACGTCGGCCTCGCACTGCGCATGCGTGATCCCAGCTGAGCCTGAGCCCCGCGAAGAGCCGCTAAGTTGCGAGTGGACGTCGCTCCATCGTCATATTTTGTTTTTGTGTAAGCAGATGAAGCTCCTCGTGCCTTTTTGTGGATAAAGTGCGCTCTGCCCCCACCTCCCAAGGAGAAAAAAAAAAAAAGCAGCAGCAGACTACATCTTCAGTTTATGAATGGCCCCGACATGGAGGAAGCGCCGTTTGAGAAAGTCCGAAGCCGGCGGAAGAGAAGTCCGTGTCCGCCGGGCTTCCCCGTGAGCAGCATCGCCTGCGAGGACGAGTTCGACTGCAAGGAGCTGGAGTCCCTGTTCCAAAACTACAACCTCAAACTGGAGCAGACGTCCACGCTCAAGGCGCTCGCCGTGCTCATCTTCATGTCGTCGGCGCTGGCCGGCGCGGAGCTCCTGGGCGGCCCCGGCCACCTCACCATCTCCAAGGGCTCGCACCCGGTGCACTGCGTCGTCTTCACGTCGCTCTTCATCGTCACCAACGTCAAGTACCTGCAGGTGACCCAGTTGCAGCAGATCGTCAACCTGAGCCTGCTCTTCGGCTTCACCTTCGCCTTCCTCTGCTGTCCCTTTTCGCTGGGCGCCGCCGACTCGGAGCCGCAGACGTCGCCCGACCAGGGCGTGTGGCAGCTGGTCCTGGTCACCTTCGTCGCCTACGCGCTGCTGCCCGTTCGGACCCTGCTGGCGGTGCTCTTCGGGCTCATGGTGTCCGTGTCGCACCTCATTGTCACCGCCACTTCCGTCAGGACGCAGAAACTGTGGCGGACGGTGAGTACACGCGCACTCACGTGCACGGGCACTCGTGAACATTCGCTCAGAAACAAAAACATACAAACAGCATTCACACGCTCGCCCCAGGAAACTAAACTCACACATGTGCATTCTCACACATTCATTGAGTGGGATGAGGGACGTTTAAAAAAAATAATAAAAAAATTCCATCATCAATTTGGAGTGGCAAGGGGCTTGGTGTGTGCAAGAAAACCGCCCGCCCAGCTGCAGGTTTTCCAGTGGAGGTCCTACGGGAGGCAAAGGTCAAGGCATGTGCAGTCGTCCCACCTCCCTCTCCTGAGTCCTTGCCTCATTGTCACAGCCCCGTGTCGCCTTGACAGCTTGGATATCTCCATGTACTCCTGTGGATCTCTTTTTTTATTTATAATTTTTTTTTTTTTAAGGAGGTGACCTTCCTGGCATTTGAAATCAGCCTCTCAATTTTTCTCCTCTTGACTTGCGCCTGATTCTGTTTTTGCCGATGTTCCATCTGATCAGACGTTACCCAATATCACTAGTTACTGTCTTCTTATTGGGTCAGGCTTCACTGCACGTGGGAAGGCATCGGCCTTGTTTACGCATGCAGTGACAGAACCCGTCGCCAGTTCGCCCTTTCCTGACTAGTTGCGAATGTGATCTAGCTGTACGCCTTTGGACAAGGCTTAGAGCAACGCGGGTAATAATGCCTCTTACATTCTTTTTGAACTTCTTTTTTTGTCCGCGCAAACAAATACAGGGTTATTTATCACGCTCATGCGACTGGGTAGGATTCTTGAACAAAAGCTTCTTTCATCTGAAATGCGAAAATATATCACTTGACTTCAAAGGGTTCGGTACAAATACTCAGGACAAGCAGCTGCTCTTCTATTTGAATCCAACAACAGCGCAAGCGTTTTTTTTTCCTTCAGGTCGCTCCTTATTGGCTATCGTTCCGTTTCGTGTGGCAGTCATTGAGTCACGGGCGCCGTCAAACTCGTCGTTGACTTCACGCAGAAACATTTACGATTGTAAATATTGAACAGGTTCAACATTTACGGTTGTCGGCACTGATCGTGTTCCGATCGGGTAGGGGGAAAAAATCACTACACAATAAAGAATAATCTGGGATCAGGATAATCTTTTCTAGACGTCCAATAATCACATTTTTGCTGGCTTTGATTGCAAGGGAAGGATTTTTTTTCAAATTTGGCTCATCATCAGTTTGTAGTCCCACTTATACTGCTACTACTACTAGAGTAAATTTTACTCTAAAATTTTTTATATTTTGGTCCCACTCTAAACAGAGTCAAATTTACACTTGGAAGAGAGTGAAAGATTCTGGTTGGTAACCCGGTGGGTAGTAGGGGATGTCTGGTCGGTGCTGGATTTCACTTTTCTTTCTTTTCTTTGATCCTTCCTCTGGTCTCCTGACAACCTCACGACTCGAGCTGGATTCTGAAGTATTCGGTTTAGGTGAACGGTATGGGATTTTTAATAGGTTTTAGGTGAATTCATGAGTACACACGCACGCACACACACACACACACACACACTCGCACATGCACATGCTCACGCACATACTCACGCACATACAAAAAAAGAAAAAGAGAAAAAAAGAAGAGAAAGAGAGCAATGATGATAACATGTCGAATCGGTAAGATTACTGAATGAACAATACGCAGCTTTCTCTTGGGGAGGGGGGGGGGGGTTGGGGGAGAGTAAATTTTACTCAAAGAATTTTTATTGTGTACGAGAGAATTTGCCTAAACCTATTATAAAGATTTTCCACTCGGAAATTCCAAATCAATTTTTCAAGGAGAGATTTAGACTAAATGTTCCTAGTTTTTTAAAAAAAAGAAGAAAAAAAAGTTACATAATGGTTGAGTAACAAACTCACGACCTTTAGCTTGTTATTTATTCTACAGAATGTACTGCGTATATGTGTCTTATAGAGTTCTATTACTCCAAATATTGATGAGAGCTATAACCGCACAACACTAAAAGAAGATATTAGGCCGAGACAATGTTAAAGTGTTACGACAATACATAAAAAAAACGAGACATAAAGTCACTTATTGCTGTTTCTGGCCGGCCGGGGTTGATGCAGCTGTGGTCCGTGTGTTCGGGGGTCATGCCACGGGGCTCATCTCCAAGCTTAATGGATTAGCTCTCCCTGTCTATTTATCTGCAGCCAACACTGTCCTTCACACAGCTACCGAGGTGTCTCGTCGGCCGCACCGACGGGGAGGAGGGGAAACAATCTCCTCGGCAAATATGCTGTCATCGGCCGAGCGCGCGATGAACTGATCGAATCTCAATTTGCTTTTCCCCGAGAAGCGCACATGGCGTCCGCGTGCTCAGGCAACACTGTTTCGCTGTGTCTGACTCACTGACTGACTGATGTGATTTGCTCGAAGGCAGCGGAAGGAATTACCCAAGTACAACAAATACTTTATTACTGCACTTGAGTAGAGTTTGTAGGTACCTGCACTCCTAAAACTGCTGGGTCAAAAATACAGTAACCTAATTTGGGTGGAAATATCTAACCCACACTCTAAAAACATTTGGCCAATTGGGGCCAAAAAACGGCCCAATCCACTACTTGGCTCAATTTGGCCCAACTTTATGGGCTGTTTTGCACAAAATAATAAAAAACAATTGTGCTGTGTGGTTTCGATCCAAATTTTTGGTTGTTTTATACAAAACGACCTAATTTGGGTAAAAAAATGGACCAATCCACTACTCTGGCCAGTTTGACCCAACTTTATGGGTTGTTTTGTATAAAACGACAGAATTTTTGGGGATGTTTTGGACAAAGCGATCCAATTTTTGGGTTGTTGTATACCAAACGAGCCAAATTTTGGGGGTTGGTTTGTGCAAAACAACCCAGGAAATGGGGTCATTGGGCCATTTTTGACCAAACTTGGGTTAATTTTGTCCCAACTGTTTTAAGTGTTGGGTAAAAACAAAAAAGGGACCAACCCAACTTTTCGTGTTATTAGAATAACCCACAAAACAGTGGTGGTTTTAAGAATAATAAAAATTTTACTACTGACATTTCCAAGAATGAGATGCAACTTTTCCCTGGCAGCTACTTGGTCAAAATAATTAACCGAACCTTGGGTAAAAGCAACCCAATCTGCTAAAAACCTACACATACCGAATGAGTAAAACAACCCAATGCTTATTTATTCTTCTGACAACTTTCTACTTTTACTCACCACATTTGAAACCAATGTAAATGTAAAATGAAGTTTTATGTTGTATTGAAGTAAATTTCAGATTCTGTACTTTTTTTTACTTTTACTGATGTATAGTCGAATAAGCACTTCTACATTTACACGTCTTTTTTTCTGTACTTCTACTTAAGTACAGCATGTGAGTCCTTTTGCCACCTCTGCTTAAAAGGTGAGTGTTATGGTGCCAAAAAAGATGATTTCCATTATAGCTTTAAGTTTAATGGTTAAAAAATGTCTGGTGTGGCGCGTGGTTTTCAGACTTGCCCTACTTCTGCTGCTGCTGCTGGCAGTTTGTCGCTCCACTCTTTCATTTCCAGCCATTCTCCTCTGGGGCTGATTCATATCCCCCAGGGTAACAGTCACACGGTATCCCCCTCCCCATCACTCTTATTTGTATGTTTCACCAGTAGCTCGGGTCTGCTGAAGTTCACAGTTTTTTGTCAAAACCCTCCCCGGCTTGTTTCACAGTATTTTGCAAGGAAGAGACTGCACAAAAAGTGTATTTTTTTTTGGGCGCCACAGCTGAATGCGCTGTGAGGAGCTGTCCTTTGTGCTGAACTAGCCTGCAACTGCTCTGCTCTGCGTCCTTCGCTGTCAGAAAAATGGTTACGGCAGGAGTTCCTCAAAAGGCACGCTCTCACACAAAAGGGCAAGGAGAAGAGTTTGCAACCACAATGAACTATAGTATAGCTAAGAATAAACCTAGCTTCCACTATTTCTTCTTCAACAACTTCTTGTACTTCTACTACTTCTTACGAGCTAGCAGTAAGTCTAGCTTCTACTATTTTGTCTTCTTTGACATTTTCTTCTTCTACTACTAATACTATCACTACGACTTCTACTATGTCTTCTTCGTCTTCTTACTTGCTAATAGTAAACAGCTTCTACCATTCGTTCTGCTACTTTTTCTTACAAGCTAACAGTAAGCCTAGCTTCTACTGTTTCTTCTTCTACTACTTATTGTACGTCTACTTCTTCTTATTAGCTAGCAGTAACTATTTCATCTTCTAATTCTACTACATTTTCTTCTTTTTCTTCTTCTACTACTGCGTCTACTACTTCTATTTCTTCTACAACTTCTTGTACTTCTACTTCTTCTAATTCTTACTAGCTAGCAGTAATTGTTTTCTTTGCTTTCTTTATTAATTCAAAAGCCAACATCCAATTCAAACTGAGCACACAAAAGAAAACCGTGCTGTCGAACACGACACACACAAAAAAACCCCACTCAAAACAAACAAAAAACAAGCAAACAAAAAAACAAAAACAAAAAAAACAAAAGGTCTAATCAGACAGTAAAATCTTCAAGTTATTAAATACCAACAAGGCTTGCTTCGTCTTCACACTCCTTCTCCACATTCTTCTTCTTCTTCTTCTACTACTTCTTACGAGCTAACAGTAAGCATATCCTCCATTTTTCTTCTTCTTTTTCTTCCTTTTTCCATGCAGGTGTCATATTTGTTTAATGCTGAGAAGTCAGCATAGTGAGAATGCAGCTCAACTTTCCATAGCTGGCGTGCAATGTTAGTCTTCTTTAGACAGCAAACTAGTTGGGGTTTTAATGGAGAGGACAATCTATCAAAATGTTCTGAATTTCTGTTTCCATGGAAGTATCATATTACAGGGAGTTGTTGTAGTTTAATCTCCATAGCTGATATCTCGTGCTTCTACAGATTGAAAATTACTTGAGGAGTGAATCAACCGCACCTCTGCTGGTTGCAACCAAGTACTGCACACCGACTTGCCTCCATTGTTCCAACACATGAATAATCAACCTTAAATTCCACACAATCGCCAAAATAATCCATTACTAACTCATTCCCTCCCAGCCATTTTCAGTGAAGCAACCCCCTTCGCTCCCGGCTGGTTTACTGGATTTTGACTGATTTTGCAAGGCCCACAGAATATTTTGTTCTATTGCTTTAAAAACATGGAACCTACCAAAAGAAAGATTAGAGTCTCTTTTTTTTCATCAGGAAAAAAGTAAATGTCTATCTGTTTCCGTTTTGCAGCAATGAGCATTAAAATAAAGCTAAGTTTAATCATTATTCACAAATCTGTTTTAAACTGTGGGTAAATTAACTTTTTGCAACATGGCCCTGGTTGATCTCTTATACTCTGCTGCCACCTACTGGCCGTTATTGTAAGAGCTAGCGTTGCTTCAACCATTCTCTTCAGTTCAGAGGCTGCATCAAAGCTTTCTGTATGCTCTAGCATAAAAAACACACACCCATAAAACGTATAAATACGTCTTTGGGAGCAACTGACTTAACAGTATAACGGCATTATCTGCATATTCAGAACTTCCCGTGTTGTATTCATTAGAACAATGTTGTTTCTGATGTGTTGTCATAGTATGGAAGTCTCTCACAAGCAGCTCAAATGTACTGCAACAACACACAATTCCAAAGCAAACACCCAATTAATATATACAGTTACTTTGCAACGACGTCCATTAAAACGGACCCTTCATCGGTGCAATTTATAAATAAAACAAGTGTTATTGCTTGGCTCATAATTCCTCCGCAGAATGGGTTTATAAAAATGTCAATGCACTTGTCCTTGTGGACGGCGGTGATACGGATGCACTAACTCCAGTTATTGCAGTTTGAAGGCTCGCCACAAAAGAGCGTTCACGTCATTTGTAGTGAAATACGGCCATTTTTATTCACTGCACACGCCTGTGGCGCTGGAGATGTATTTATTGCGAGACAAATCAACGCGGACTAGCACTAATGTGGCATTATGGCCAAGTTATGCATTGAAGTAATTCATTGTGAATTTGTTTCTCGTTATAAGAAAGGTTAATGACGAATGAGCTAGAAATATGCTGATAATAAATTCCTTTTGCTCCATGAATACTGCGAAAGTGAATGTGCGGATCTTGTTTGGTTGATGTTCAAAGTCAACCAACCTTGGTGGAATGGGGGGGGGGGTTGAGGGGGTGGGAACCAAGGTTGAAAGCAGCCATGCCGGTGTGCGGTCATCCGCTGTGATGGATGAAGCTGCTCACACAGCCACTCATGCTTTAATGTCGCATTCCCATACACTATGGAAGAACTTTACATATTCATCACTCAGCCTGGTTTTCGATTCCTCGAGTAAATTTTACCCTGAACAATATATACAGGGTTGGGAGGGTTACTTTTAAAATGTAATCCGTTACAGTTCAAAGTTACCTGCTAAAAAAAATGTAGTTAGTAACGTAATCCAAGTACCATAATATTAAAGTAATGTAACTGGATTACTTTTGGATTACTCCAATATTGAGTATGCTCACGAAGACAAAATACAAATAAATATCACCACAATATATATTTTATACAATGTGCCCCTGCTATTTGCGGGTGATAGGGACCCGGGCAGCCTACAAATTGCAAAAATGCTAGTGTAATTAAAAAGCATGTAGGCTATTGATTGATTGATTGATTGATTGATTGAAGGCCACATGTTGTTTTCGAACTGTCACTGAAAGCAACCACACCTCACTGTTTGATAGATAGATAGATAGATCCAATGAAGATGATGCTGCGTGACATCAACCGCAAAATAAACTTTTATCCCAGTCACAAGTTTAGCCGTGCATATGTTGTGCGTGATGTTTAAATAGTGAATTGGTGGGAGGAAGATTTGTTTGGAAGGTGTAACTCACATTATGGTTGTAGGCTAGCGGGCTAGCTAGCAACAAGCTACAGCGCGTAGCATGCCGCTGGACTCTCAGCTCAAACTTTCGCTCTGAGTAAATTCCAGTAAATACCGGTCGCCATTTCCTCCTCCCGTCCGTGAAGCTTTTTCAAACTGCCCGCGTGTGGAGGACACGACTAGTCAGTTCGTTCGTTCCCACCTCCCCGACATGTAGCAACGGGCGTGCATGCGCTCTGTCGCTCTGTCCCTCTCTCTCTCTCTTTCTCACACTCTCTCTCATCATAGAAATTGTAATCCCTCGAAGTAATCCCCATTTTTAATAAATGTACCTGTAATCTGATTACATGTTTTTTCCTGTAACTGTAATGGAATACAGTTAATTTTTTTTTTAATCTGATTACGTAACGGCGGTACATGCATTTCGTTGCTCCCTGAATATATATATTTGGTCCCACTCTAAACAGAGTAAACTTCACACTTGGAAGAGAGTAAACGACTAAAACAACAAACAACATCAACAACAAATTTACTTTGTACACCTGCACGATCATTTCTAAGCTTCCACAGCATCCTTTCACCTTCTTCTGAGCGTATAAAGTAACATTTAGTTTTTCCTATGTTTGTGCCGGTAGCTGGTGGCCAACACGGTGCTGTTCACCAGCGTCAACCTGTCGGGCCTGTTTGTGCGCATCCTGACGGAGCGGGCGCAGAGGAAGGCCTTCCTGCAGGCGCGCGACTGCATAGAGGAGCGACTTCGCATGGAGGACGAGAATGAGAAACAGGTGCATGCTGTAAAAGCTATTTGATGCTGGAGAACCAAAAATAATACAGTTTAGCGAAATTGAATAGAAAATACCAAGACGATGTCAACACTAGTCAAAAATCTCAAATTGTTGAATTTACGAGTAAGAGACTCACAAATAACCGTACACTAAATGCGTGCATGGTCAAATATCCTAACTTTGATGATGTTTTTGTTTTTCCGGCATCCAGGAACGCCTCCTGATGAGTTTGCTGCCCAGGAATGTCGCCATGGAGATGAAGGAGGACTTCCTGAAGCCGCCAGAAAGGATTTTTCACAAGATCTACATCCAGCGGCACGACAACGTCAGGTAAAGTTCCCCCTCGGCTCCACTGATGTTGCTACTTTTCCATCGAAAAGAACCCGCGTTATTGTTTTTTTGGTACCCGGTCAAGTGGGGTTCGAAGCAGCATGGGCGACCGACGGACGTAATATTGACGGAAGGTCCCTCAATTTGTCAATGACAGACGGCCATTTTGTTGCCGATTGACGGGAAACTTCGAAAAATTGACGATCTAAGGTTTGACGGACGAGGGTTTTCATCCGTCGTTGTAATCGTCAATCCGTCAATAAATTTGTCAATCCGTCAATGGCGGGGGTCCCATTTGCTGACGCAATGACGAGTGATGATTGATGGAACATTGAAGGTTGACCGATTGACGATTCGGCTTGAAGTATTGACAGATTGACGATGACGGAAGGGTTGAAGATTGCCGAATGACACGCTGTTGAAGTTTTTTTTTTTTAAACGTACACATAAAGCTAAAGATGATTAATCATTGATAGTTAACACCAAATTGTTTAACCAAACCATATACAGTAAAATGAACGGACGTCTGCTAGCTTGTTTCAATGGGAAATGAAAGAGATGGGCTAAAAGAAATTAGCATATAAGTCATAGTAATTAAAAATGTAAACAACTGCTACATATTATACTTGGAGCAGCAACACGTAGGCCTAAAAACATAGCATACAAAATGCTCACAAGAATGTTTATATATATATATATATATATATATATATATATATATATATTCTGTCTGCTCTATGAGAATGACGTAATGTATTTTTAGTTGGGAACCTTCTCTGCCTCTGCTCTTAACTACACTGCAGCTCTTGCAGTGCAAGGCATGTCAAGGCACAATGTGGTGCTACGTTGAGAGTGCAGAACTCTAACATTGGACTTAAAAAAAAAATCTGCCATACTGTGCAACGGAAATGTTCAAAATGACAAAATTACTTTCACTGTAGAGTGATTTTCTCAATTTCGCGTGGTTTTGAAGCAGAAAACCGAGTTGATTGTGGCCGCTGGAAAAGCAGCGTCAGATATGATCGTACATGCATATCACCGAGACATCGCACCCGTCTAGGCCATAGACACTGAAAACTCACTTTGGGAGATGTCTGCCTGCTAGCATAAAAACTGTCTTCGTGCATTTAAACATTTGCCGTTTTGGATCATTAAACACAACCGACCCAACGTCCGCTGACATAAAAGATCCAATTAGGGACTTGCTAGGAATAGGATAATAGGCCACTAGCGGGCAACTTCGGGGTCATCAAGACTCAGCGGCACCCTGGAGGGAAAAAAAAGGGCTTGTGAGGTTTTGGAGAAAGAGAAATTTAAATGAGGCTTAAGACGATTTCTGTGGTAGTCAATTGAGCAAATGATGTTTCAGTGGAAGGAAGGCACCTAATGATTATTATGTTTCTCAGCAAGTGACACTCCAGAGAAGCATCTTACTGTTGCTGATCAATTTACGAGCTCATAAAAGAGTGGTAGGAAACCTACGGCTCACTGGCCAAATACGGCCCACAAGATCATTTAATGTAGGTCGCCAGGCAATTAAAACTCATTGACAGGTATATTTGTCAACTACAATTTACAACGGGGACGGGTGTGGGGTGCTGCTCCATTGTGAATTTCAAACTTGGAAACAACTTAACTGATGCACAACCACCAGTAGATGGCAGCGATGGCCCATTTTAGTTTGTGAGTCCACTGGGAGAAAAGGAACGGCTGCATTTTGTACAAACTTCCTTTTTTCAACTGCTGATTCTAAAAGAACGGGAAAAGGACAGAATCTTTTTTTTTTTTCCTGCTGAAAAGAGAGTCTGTTCTTTCTTTTCCAGATTCGGTGTATATATAATCATTGAACATAATATCTTGTGGGTCTAAAAAATGTCAAAATGCTGTAAAGTGTCAGGCAGTGAATGTTGAAAAAATTATAATAATTAAAAAGTCCAGAAACTTCCCGCAAATATTTAGGTACACATTCAGATCCAATGCTGAATCAAATCTGTTTTGGGAGATATAATTGATAAAATAAACGTTATTTTTAGTATCAAGTATTTATTTTTATTTTTATTACTGTATATATTTTTTTTATTTAATTAAATCAAACAGGGATTTCATCAAAAATAATTCACTAAATTGAAATTGCACAAAAATTATGTATAACTAATAACTTGTTTTGATCACACTCAAATTAATTCCAAATAAAATGTTTCATTGTAATGTAATGTAATACAGTGCTTCTCGGTTATTTATTTTTTTAAACACCCACTCTCCCCAGAAAGAAGAAATATTATTTTGTGCCCCCTCCAACTCTCTGCCGTGACTATAAATAGTATCAATGGTCTATAAAATTGTTGTAAATATACCTCTGCAGAGGAGCATATTATATTGCTTGGCACTCTCTGGTGAGAGCGCTACTGCCACCTACTGTAGTTGATGTTTACACGAATGAATTACATGAATTACACTTTATTCTAGTATGCCAAAAAAAAGAAAGAAAGAAAAATGGCCCCCCGACCCACACACACACTTTAAGAAGGACTGATCTAATAGTGTATTTGAATATGTACTTAGTTAATGATCAATTCTTTAAATAAAATGTATTAACAATTCTTAAAAAACTTAAAAAATACCTCATTATTATAATGTGTTTGTGTGATATTTTACTGTGTCCGGTGAGCGTATGTTCGATTGTAGTTAAGTGCGTTTGACTTTTTTCCCCAAGAATTTTTTTTTCCATGAGGTCAGAGCAAGCTTAATTCCTTTTTTTGAGCGCTCTCGCTGTTGGAGCATCAAAGACGGGAGAAAGTTAAAGTTTGTTTCGCCTCGGGTTTGAGATGCTACAAGGGAGACGACGAGGTTCTTGTTGCGTAACGCTGAATGTATGACTGTCTAAATATGGATCCCATTTCTAAGGCATTCCCCTGATTGCTTTGGTGCCTCGAACCCCCGCCCTCCTGATAGTGTGGGGGAGAAACAACCACATTGGATGCAGGGCGGGATTTATGTAGTTCGGGTGGACTTTAATTAAAACGTATACACAGTGCGTAGCTACTCCAAGCTTTTCTTTATTATGCTCAGCCAAGGCGGGCTCTGTTTTGATCTGATTAGATTCTGGCCAGGCGGATATTGTTGTGGTCAGCTGCTAAAAATAAAAAAATGTCAATGAACTCCTGCAAAGGTAATGGCTGCCTTCCAAAAAGATTTGCCATATAAAAGACCACATATTTTTTTGTTGTTGTACAATTTAAGACACTTTACAGCGTATAACATTTCTGTGACCTCCCTGGCATCGCACCCAAGCTATAAAAAGTCACTTTTTCATAACACAAATATATACTTATATAACATCCTATGTTTTGAAAAACATTCAAGCCTGCTTTTACAGTATTTTCTAAATGAAGTGCCTGTAATATTTCATGTCAAATCATTATTTTTAAGTCATTCCCAGCACCACAGATTTAGTAATCAAATATGCAAATACAAAATGCCAGCTGGGAATAATTACAGCAGAGATAGAGAACCTTAAAAAGTCAAAAACAAAACTAAGCAAATGTTTAGCACAACATGTATGATTTACACTATGTAAATGTCATGGCCCTTTTCTTTGACCATAAAACACAAATGAGAATATCAATTCTAATTTGAATATTTATTCATTATGTCACACTTGCTAAACTGCAATATTGTGTCTCTTTACTGGGATACAATTTAAAATATTCATGATTATGTTGATAATATAGCATAGTCAAGTGATTAAAAAAAATATTTCATTGTATATTATGTATTTAATATCAATATTCTAGCTATTTTTGTCTAAAATGTAATTCATTTGATTACATTAATTTAAATTCTACAAATAATATAAAACTTTTATTTATTTATTTAAACAGAATATTTCTTTCATATGAATTAGATTCACCCCACACATATTTTAACTCAACAACATAAAATTGAGATATTTAGCTTTAAAAACCCCCCAATAATGATCAGATTTTTATTTAGAAGGTCACACAAATTTTTTGCACATATTACACAGTTTATTTTGAAATTTGACAAACAAAGGCTGCAGAAACATCCCTTTGAAAGTAAAACGATTCTTGCATGCTTAGGAAAAGAACTCTCCTTGGATGGTTTTATTAGGCAATATTGTATGAGCATGCGTCAGCGCATGCTCATAGTTCAGGTCTTAAATCGTTTCACTTGCATCCTAAAATTTCCAAATGGCTCAAAGTAAACAATTTCTTCACACAAATGTTCGTTCCCACAGCCAATATCGTTGCCAGCCTTGCAGATCACAAGTTCACATGAGTGCTAAATGCAGCTTTTACACCTCCGTGTTCCACACGGGTTTTAAATATCTTTAACATTATGCAGAGGCGAAATGTGCAACAATAAAAAAAAGAAAAAAGAAAAAGGAAAGTTTCATCAGCGTCCCTTGAACAAACTTTCTGTTATGGCCAGCAATGTTTTATCTGCTGCATTTATTGGTGACAAGCATGCAGACCGTTATTTTATTTATTTGTACATTTTAACCACTTTTTGAAAAGTGAAGCGTGATGAGAGGAAAAAAACTCACTGCAGTACCCAGACTAACCTGTTAAAGGCAGTACGATGCTGTAGGGCATCCAAATTTCCAGAAAATACGAGCAAAAAAGTAGAAAAAGCTAAAAGCTAACCGCACACTGCGATCACAAACAAAGGATATTATAGTTTAGGAAAAGTAATAAAAAAACTAAAATTGAAAGTGAAACATTTTCGCAAATGAAATAAAATAAAAAAACGAAAAAAATATTATTAAATGAAAACTAATTGAAACTACATTTTACTATTTTTTTTAAACAAACTAAAACTATAATTATAGCTAAAATGTCCTGTGTTTTCATTTTTGTTTTCGGAGTTCATTTTATATGTATTTATTTTGGTATGACGGTTCAGCCATACGGAAGAAGGTAGGTCAAAAAGTAATTTGGGGAATTGTTTATTTAACTTTTTAAGACTTTAACTTCTTAAGTGACTTTTTTTTAACCTTGCATTTGACATATATTTTCTTTATTTAAAAAAACTAACTCTAAAACTATTAAAAATGAAAGTAAAATGAAGCATTTTCAAAAGAATAAAAACAAAACAACAGACTTGCTCTAAAAAAATATAAAACCAGCTTAAATTATTCTTTGCTGCTGAAAATAACTGGAAGGAAATATTCACTTCAGCAAGAACTAAATGGGGGGGGGGGGGGGGAATAACAAATAATAGATTTGGCAGGGAACCTTAAGTGGGCCCCGTGGCAGGATCTATTGTGTTATTCTCAGGGATTAGATAACGGGACATGTGTTGTGTAGGCTGCCTATTCAAAATCAATTTGGGTTTTCTCCAGTTCTTTGCTCTATTATTGGCTGCTGTATGTACCCACAATGCAGTTAAGTGTCGCATTAGGCCCACTGTTTGCAGATTTGCACTAATGCAACATTCAGCGTTCTAAATATTTGTCCGTCACAGATGGCGGCCAATTTGAGTGTTGGCATGAATTAAACCGGCGGCCCTCTTCTTCGGTGCCTTCTTCGAGACGTCACTGTCACACGCGGAATGGAGGATCAAAGTGAAACTGGCAATTCTCTGGTCTAGGAGGTGGAATGTCAATGTGTAATGGTATTTTACATCTCATTACCTTATTATTAGGGGTGTGCCAAAAAAAATCGATTCTCATAAGAATTCACGATTCTCATTTGGTACGATTCAGAATCGATTTTAAATGTCCCAAAATCGATTTTATGTAAATTATTTTATACTGTCTTCCCTTTGTCTGTGTGTGCCTTTATTGGGAGCGCTGTTCATTTTGTACCCGATTTGGCCACTGAGGGGCAGTGTGGTTCCACGCGGTCTGATACACTGTTAAGTTGTAGCCACATTAGAGAGTAGAAGGAATAAGTCACGATCACGTTATTCCAATAAAAGGTTTTTTTTTCAGCCTGGAGCCGTTCTTTTGAGTGATAAAAGTGCTGCGAGTAGCGCGCTAATTAGCATTAGCGAGTCAGACTGGAGTAGATCCTTACGATTCCTTGAACATCTATAAATTGAAGCAAAAATCGTTGTCAATCAAGTCATTTTGAATCAAAAGGCGCTCTTAATCGAAAATCGATTCTTAATCGAATCGCACACCCCAAAATCGGAATCGAATCGTGAGACATTCAAAGATTCCAACCCCTACTTATTTTGGGATGCCGTGTCACTGTGAGGAAGCACGCAGTTGATTGTTTCTATGACTTTTAGGTGGCAATTTTATGGGATCTCCGTGTTAAAAGGGGGAACAGACGAAGGAGAAAATTTGGTATGACTCAAATTCCGTACCGCTGCCAACTGGCCTGCTTTGTGGAAACTGTGCTAACAAGGTCCTGACAGCTGCCTAATATCCCTGAATGACTCCTCTAACAGCAAACGTCTTCACCTTGATCCCCGTGAGAATACTCTGGCTTCTATTTTCAGTCACTGCGCTTTGACTGTGCCGCCAGTCAAAATGGGGCCGACGCTCTCTCGCTCTCTCTGTCTATCTCGCTGCCTCCGTCTTTTTAATCTTCCTTCGCCTGCTGCTGGCCGCTAATTGCCATCTTTGATTCGTTCGCCGTCAAAAATCCAAAGTTGCTGTGCAAACTGACCTCCTAAATGTCATTTAAAGAGCTCGCTGGCTGCTAATCTGATCCGGCACCATATCATGACAATAACAAGCCGTTTCTCGTTTTGCCCGTGGCAGCATCCTGTTTGCGGACATCGTCGGCTTCACCAGCCTGGCATCGCAGTGCACCGCGCAGGAACTGGTCAAACTCCTGAATGAGCTTTTTGGAAAGTTCGACGAGCTCGCGACGGTGAGTCTGTTTCTATTGTCGATCATTTTAGCAAGTATACAACTTTGTATAGGGTGACCAGATGTCCTGGATTAATGGGACACACTTCCCCCCCCTCCCCCCCACCTCCAATCACTATGTCAACACAGTTGTCATAGTGATTCATGTGATAAAAAAGTAATTTAACTGATAAATTCCTTTCTATTTACATCCACGTTTGCGTTCTCATTCTCATCAGCATCTAATCGCTAACAGGCATTCCCCCCGTCATACCAGAACTACAACTACTTCCTGTTTTCGTTTCTAAGAATCATGGGAAATGTAGTCCTACTAGCCAAATGCTGCAGTCCTAACACGAGCGGAACTTTTCTCGCAAAATATTTTCATTGTTACAATGCGGAACCGACGTGAGGTCAGCTGCAGCTGCTGGGGCCGAGCATAAAACTTTGGAGGACGGTGAGTGCATTGCTTGTTTAGCGCTGTTGAGCTGTCAATCAAGATAGCATTTAGCATGAGCTAACTAATACCACAACACCTGGTCATCAGATTGACTAGCAATTCTTTTCTTAAGAATTGCTAGTCAATCTGAAGAAAAGAAAAAAAAAAAGATTGACTAGCAATTGAATCTGTTATTAATAGTTCATGGTTTCAATTGATTTTCAGTTCAATTGTAGCATCCTAGTTTTTATATATATATCTTATATATATATATATATATATATATATATATATATATATATATATATATATATATAGTAATGTGCCTATTTTATCAAATGTATGAAGGTTTGACCACTGACAATCTTTAAACGAGAGAAATGTGAGAAAATGTAAATGCCTCGATGAGAAAAGTGTATAAACTGTGTGGTGAGTGGTTTAGGAGCCTTAAAACATTTATAATAAATGTAAAACACAGCTATAACTACTTTGCAGATTTTATTTATTGCAAGTACTTTTTGGGAACCTAACCCCAGCGGAAAACGAGGGAACACTGTATATCGGACTTGCGGTTTATTTTCATCAACAATCAAGTTTTGCATGGTTTATAGATCATGTTTGTGCACTAAATGGTAAAAAATAGCAATAAAAAGTCAAGCTTCTTTTTGACAATTTATTACATTTACAGTACCATGTTTTTAACCCATTAAGGCCTGTGAGCGCTCCAGCGCTCTTCTCCCTAGGTCCCATAGTATAAAAATAAATAAATATCAATAATATTCATCCCCGGCCTATCTACAATCCAACCAGGTATGAAAAAAGTCCGCCCGCGACTTCTTTAGCTTTCTAAAATGTGTGCTTCAAACGGGCAGATAAAAATTCCTTTAGTGACATCATAAAGACACGGAAGTGCACTCGACCCCGCCCCCTAGGGTTAGTGGCACCGCCTCTGGTAAAGGTTTGTCACGCCCACTGAAATTCGAGAAGCTGGCTGCTCAGGAAAAAGTGGTTGCTTTGAGAAGACAGTTGATTAATTTTATTTTTGAAGGACGTGTACTGACATCATTTCTCAAAGGAGTTTTGCAAAAGATCGGGAATCGGCGATCGGCCAGAAAAATTGTGATCGGTGCACCCCTAGATACAATCCGCGGTGGTTAATTTGCCGTGACTGGCAACTCGCCACCTAGTTGACATGACTTTGTGATGCTAACCGGCCGCTAAGTGGTCTCGACGAGACGGCTTGTACGTTGCGACCGCGCAGTTGCCTAAATGTGCACATTTGTGTCATTCATAACCGCTTGTAAATGTCTACAAGCATTCACGGCAAATCGGAGACATTCACGGCAAAATAACGGGGGATTTCCCTGCAAAATAACCATTGCCTAAACAATCACAAACTAACGCTACAACATAGTCTCTGTAGTAACATTACGGTAAAACGTTATGCCACTTTTCCACGTATTAAAATAGTTCTCAAATGTGTAAAAGACATGTCTGTATTTTTCTTTTCTTCTGCACCCATGGCCAGTCGTTTCCATTCACAACATTAGCACATGGCTACCATGACCGAAATCACTGCCCCTTCGAGAGAGAAGGGTATGGCCTAGGCGTGGCCTGGTGGAGCTATTTACATAAAAGTGACACACCCCTAAAACAGCCGTTTTTCGGCTGATTTAGGGACAGCAAAAATATTTTCGATCCAAAGTCAAATTTGACGGATGCATGACGCAGACATGTCTTACACATTTGAGAAATATTTTAGTATGTTGAAAAGTTGAATAATATGAGACCTTTAAAGCTGCGAGAGCGGATAAGTCATTTGGTTTTGTTTTGATCAATTCTTGGTCTCTTAGCCGATGAAATTCATCATAAAATGCACGAGAGGGTGACGTGAGCCTCGTAGCATGTCCTGGAATTTTATTTATTCGATTTGCGGGATTTATGAAATAAATGACGCGATTGACGACGGCACGGGAGGAATTCGAATCCGTGTAACGAGTCGACAGTGACATACCGTTAAGAAATATGTTTGTAGACAATGAGGATGTTGGAAATTTTGACGGCCTTTTAACAGAATGGACGAATCGATCCCCCGAGGTTATTACAACTGCGCTCCAGTATTGAAGGTAAATATATATGGAGTTACGTACCCGCAGATGCGACAAGTGTAAGCGCTGAAATGTTTGGGGAATTATGTTTCAGATATCAATTATTTTCAATATTGCCACAGAAAAAAAATTCAATATTGCCACAAAACATAACAAGGAAAAAATGTCTAGAATGATGACGCACCTGCCGCTCGCCTCTTGCTTTAAGCTTCTTCGCCCCGCGTGACGTTCTGACTGCTTTGCCCTGATAGCCACACGCGGAGATTTGTTTACATTTATTGAACCAATGATATACGAGATTTTTAACTGAAGCCACTTTTGGCCAGTACAGATTAATTGTGACAAGCGGGGGTGGGGCTGATGTTGGGTCGCATAAACTCAACCACGGCTCATTTTCTTTAAAAGGCGGACAAACCAGCGTCCGGCTTAGGGTTGCGCAGGATGCCGGACACGTCACTGAAAAGTAGGACTGTCTGGTCTAAATCCGGACGTCTGGCCACGCTAATACAATTTAATCTACTTAGAGTCCACTAGCTTAATGCTAACACATAAAGTGAAACGCCATAGATGGGCTAATAGACATTAACATAAGTATTCAGAGGGGGCAAATCCAGATCCAGAAAGTAAAAACCCTGCCACAGTTTGGCTTTAGCCATTGATGCTAGCTAGCTAGCTCCCATGGCGCTCATTTACCTGCTAGGGAACTAGCTAGCTAGCATCAATGGCTAAAGCCAAACTGTGGCAGGGTTTTTACTTTCTGGCCTGGATTTGCCACCTCTGTTAAGATATTTTGATAATAATAATAACCCCCCCCAAACATCTGCTACCGTTTCAAGTCAAACATTTTATTTATGATAATATGTTGATAATAGTTGACAGTAAGTGGCAAAATGGCCGCCCCGTGAGTTGGATCAAAACAGATGGATTTTGCTGCAAGCTTTTTGGCGCGTTGGACTTCTGAGGTTTCACTCGATAAAAATAAACATTCCAATCGTTCATACCGTATTTTTTCATAAATTTAGCATGGCCCTGGGCAGATTTCCTCAAAAGTGAAATGACCCCCTGATAGGGAAACGCTTCCCCACCCCCGGTGAGTGCAACGCTCTGGGCTGTCATCTCAGCGTGGTGTCACAGTGAATACTGGAAGGCCTTCTGATGTGTAATGTGATTACTGAGTGCTTCATTTGAGGAAGACTCTAATCTAGTTCAGACTCGCCCCAGGCTGAATTTTTCCTCCACGCTGGCTGTACGAAACGGTTGAATGGAGTTGCAACTGCAGCTCCTCCCATTCGTAAATAGTTGACTGGAAGTCTGCACTCACTCAAAATGACTCCGTGACCTTATTTCCATTTTGAAGTGGGGCAGTTGTGTATATTAATGACAATCACATGAGCAGTCTGAACATGGAAAAGCACAATCTGCCTTTTCAGAATATGTTAGACTCAAATGTGTAGTTTCATTTCGCTTGGCTGAGTTGTATTTTAATTAGTTTGTTTACATGCATCAATAGAAATGACTAAGACTTGATTTACACTCAAGTGACACAATTCCATTTATTATTGCTACGTTCCAATTGGGAGATGTGTCATGCTGACGCTTATAAGTAAAAGAAGAAAAAAAGAGCAAACCCACACAAGCACGGGAAGAACATGCCAACTAACCGAAATCAATGGTTCTCAAACATGGCTCCCTCTAGTGGTATGTAAAAGAATCATTGCCTATAAGTACACTTCAGTTGTATGTAACTTTTTAGTACAAAATATTTGCACTTTTTTTGTGTGCAAATTTATAATTATTTTTAATTAAACCCTTATTTTACTACAGTTTTTATACTTCCATCACTTATGCCTACTACTCTTAAGTTTTTTGTTGTTGTTTTTTTTGGTAATGATGGTAGTACTTGGAGAGCTAAGTATAAGTAACAAATAAAAGTGAAAATAAAAATGTAATACAAAATAATAATATAAATATAAAAATAAAAAAAACATAAAATATAAATAAAAACAACAAAATATTAAACATAATAGCTAAATAAAAAAAAACAAAAAAAAAACAAGATTAATAATAAAAATAATACATATAAAATAAATGTGGAAATAAATACAAAAATAAAAAACAAGATTCAAAAAATAAAAAATGAATATTAAAATAAATACAAAAATAAATACAATGAAATATCAATCAATAAATAAAAATGATTTTCTCTCGTATTTATTTATTTTATGCTGCAGACAGTGTCAGCATGAAATGCATCATGAATATTATTTAAATGAGGGGACGCTCCCAATTTATTCATTTATTCATTTAGTTTCTGGAATTGTTGAAAAAGAAATTGCAATCGACAATTGATTCGATGGCTCGGAGCTTGTCATCCGATACCCTGGCCCCGACCCGAAGACCTCCCTCACTCTGATCCACTTGGGCAGGCAGTGGCAGCTAGCGGTGACTCATCATAGCGCCGGTCACCCACCGCCGGCTCGGGTGACGGCGAAGAGCGGCTGATGGCACATGGCCACTGGGCGTCATCTCGTAATAGCATTCCAGCACCATCCCCACACCACCTGTCCACTCTCTGGACCAGACAAGCTGCATGGGATGCGGGCCAGGAACATGGAGTCCTCCTAAGGAGTCACCAGCCTTTTGGATGTTCCTCATCTCCAATTTGTAACAATAACATCTATTCATATTTGGGATAGAAAGAAAAATTGCGGGCAACACTGTGTGCTAGTGGTTAGCAAGTCTGCCTCACAGTTCTGAGGATCGAGGTTCGAACGAATTGTACTTAAATGTTAGCCTCTAGGTCTTACCGTCCCAAGGGAGACATAAAAATTGGGTTTCCGGGAAAACCCACTCACACTGATAAGTGTCGGCAGTTTGATTCCCACCACCCACTGGAAGGCAAGCTGAGAGTAATTATAACTCTTCAGCGCCGCCGCCAGAATCTGCTGACTGCTGCTAAGACGGAAGATTAGCAACACCTCAAGAAAGCTTTGGGACCAAAAACGCCCCCCAAAACCCCCACCCCCACCACCACCCAATTGATTACCCCATTTCTGCAACACAATAAATCTCAAGTTCTGCCGTGGTCCATCAGATGAATGGCGAGTGTTCACAGGACAGCTAAGAGACGGTGGTTCATCTCCAAGCGTGCAAATTGACACGCCAACTGGTCGGTCCCCTCACTCGAGAAACACTTCCACTCCTTGGCTGAGTCTGCAGCAGGCTGTGTAGCACCCACAACAACAGCTTCTGTGCTAAAAGGCGTGCTCGTTGCAGCTCTCTGCAACTTCAATAACACTGTAAAAATTAAATAAAAAATGGCCGTGAAATTGACAACGAAATGCTGTCAAGTGGTTGCGTATTGTTTGATCTTATTTATGTATTTTATGCTTTGCCGGCGTTCGTTGAATGTAACTAATGAAGTAACTTAAAAATGAACTCATTCACAGCCATTGACGGCAAAAGACGTCAAAAATTCATTTGAACTATTTCTATTAGTTTAACATTTCTTCCCACTTTTGTTAACAAGAGTATGAAAACCTCGAACAAAATATTGTACATTTCGAACAGATGTAAAATTTGTGATTAATCGTGAGTTAACTAGTGAAGTCATGCAATTAATTACGATTACAAATATGAATTGCCTGACGCCCCTAATTTTTAATAATCTTTTTTTTTCTTTTTTTTAAAAGAAGAAAAGAATATGAAAAATTTGAGGCGTCAGGCGATAATTTTTTTCAATTGTAATTAATCACATGACTTCACTAGTTAACTCAAGATTAATCACAAATTTTATATCTGTTCAAAATGTACAATAACATTTTTTTTCTAGGTTTTCTGACTGTTGTTAACAAAAGACGTAAAACTAATAGAAATAGTTCAAATGAATTTATGGCAGTGAATGAGTTAAGTTACTGTTAAATAAAGATAGACCGATATGTTTGTTTCAGGGCTAATGCTGATGCCGATTATTAGTAGTCAAGGAGGCCGATAACCGATATTTGAAGCCGATATCAATTTTCAGTAAATAAAAAAAAAAGGGGGGGATATTGGTGTCAAAATGTTTTCAAATGTCAATCTTGACTTTGTTGCAATGTCTTAAAACATTCATGCTTATTGAAATTTTTTTCAGACTTTTCAAAATGTCGATTTTTAAAAATCTTAGACAATATACTTAAAATCCCCCCCCCCCCCCCCCAAAAAAAAGTTCTGGGAACTCCCAAGGTTATCAGTGTGTCTTAAAAAGTTAAATGGAAACTTAAAGAAGTAAATACCATCGCTCTGTTTTTTCCTAAATAAAAAAAAACCCTGAAATCTTAAACTGTCACATTTCATTTGTTTTATTGTCGAACAAAAACAAAAGGTTCAGAAAGTTTCCAGTAAAGATGTAACGATATCCAAACAGCGCGATACGATAAATATGACGATGTGAACCTCACGATATGATAATTATCCTGATATTGTGGGGAGGTTGGCGATAGATTAAAAAAAGAAAGAAAAAACTGCTGATTTATATGAGGGATAATCACCACAGTGGCCAAAACATTCTGAATTAAAATTAAACTGCACTAATAAGCTAACCACCAGAGGGTGCTAGAACTACACAAATGGAATACAGCCTCAACTTTTTAACAGATGTGCTGCTTTTAATATCGTGACATGACGACGACGATATTGTGGCAATTTCAATTTGGTTACCTCCCTCGTTTCCAGGGTCAGCAGCAGCTTTTATAGGCCTAAAGTTAACTGAAAATGTAAATTGTTTCCTGAGATTAAAATGGTTTTAGCTTGACCTTTTATCGGCCGTCAGATTTTGAAAAAAGGCCGATACCGCCATTCGTCAAAATGCCCGATACTGAACCGATTATCGCTCTATCTGTACTTTTAAAGTCAAGTAATAAGTAAAGTAACTAAATAACTTTTTCAAGGTGACTGTGGCAACACTGGTCTATCTAGGTGCATGCACATTTCCGTCCCTTGCCTCGTTGTCGAGGTTCTCGTGCGTCTTCTTCTTCTTTTTTTTTCTTTCTCCTGTCATAACACCTCCGTGCATCACAGCTTCCAAACTCCTCCGCTTCTTGTTTCGCAGTTTCTTGATTGACACGCAGCAGCCTACTTCCCTCAACGGCGTCTGTTATGCCCCGTGGTTCTCTCTGCACTCTCTCTCTCCGGCTGTGTCTCGCGCTTCCATTTTTAGATGGCTCAATGAAGGATCCATCCATCGGCTTTTGCTCTTTGAATGACGAAGAGTCCCCTTGCACACAGCTTGAGAAATTCCCACAATTGTTGTCGTATGGCATTTTTCTACAGTGCATGTAGTTTCACAATGACAGGGCAGTACGGCAACTCTAATGATAGAAAAAAAAGTTGTACTGAATAGTGCTGTCGCAATCAAATCTTTTTAGAATTGATTCATCTATCGACTATTCAATTGATTAATCGACTAATCGGATTCATTTTTTGCATTAAAGAGTATTACAAAAGCTTTTTTTTTTTTTTTACCCGATTACTGTTCATTAACCAGTGATTGGTGGTTATTTCGTACTTCGTATTTGTATAGTGATAAGAAAAAAAAAAGGGCGGGATTGATGTTGTTACTTTTTTTGGTCATTGGTTTCCAAAGTAAAAACAGATGTTTGAAAATGTCTTATTTTGATTACACACAGAAGATAATCAGTCTACTTTCATGAAAGACTACAGAAATTACTGTTGATATGCTGAAATCAGAGATTTTGCACAATTTGAAATTAAAATATGGCTCGATTACTAAATTATTCAATTATTAAAATATTTGTCGATTCATTTGATAATCGATTACTTGTCGACAAATCAATTGATTTTGACAGCTCTAATACTGAGTTGAATAAGAATATGAAAAAGTCATAAATTCATGTGATCTATTATGATTATTATTTTTAGAAAAAGTCATTCTCTTACTAGAATAAAGTCATAATCACATGAGAAACAAAATGTGTTTAGATAAGAACCTTTCAAAAAAATAGATCCGTTTTTCTTTTTCTTGTAAGAAAAAAGTCTAATGAGAACCAAACAAATTCAGAATCTTTGAAAACAAAAGTCTTCATCAATAGAATAATCATAAAAGAGTACTATCATATTCTTGTGAGAGTAACATTGCAATCTTATGGAGGATACTAATTTTTTGGGTAATAGTTGTAATCCTATGAGAATAAAGTCCTACTGTAATGAGAAACGGGTAGTATTAACTAATTTGCTCCCAAAAACATATAAAAACGTTCTATTTCAAATATTGCCATGGTCCCCAAAAAGTATTTATATGTTGTTGTTTTTTTAATGCTAGAGCATTCAGAAAGCTTTGATGCAGCCTCTGACCTGAAAAGCACGCTTAAAGTAATGGTAGTTATTTAAAAAACGGCCAGTAGGTGGCAGCAGAGTGCAAGAGATCAACCAGGGCCATGTTGCAAAAAGTTATTTCCCCCACTGTTTTAAACAGATTTGTGAATAATGATGAAACTTCGCTATATTCTAATGCGAGTTGCTGCGAAATGGAAACAGGTAGAAATATACTTTTTTCCCTGATGAAAGACGAGTCACTAATCTTTCTTTTGGTAGGTTCCATGTTTTTATAGCAATAGAAGACAATATTCTGTGGGCCTTGCAAAATCAGTCAAAAACAGTTGTCGGCTGAATATTTTCGGATGCCGAATATTCAGTGCATCATTAGTATTTAATTCTTGCGAGTAATGAAAATAAAGTTACGTTCACAAAAATAGTCACATCATAATCACACTTAAGTTGTTATCCTGCAACAGTTAAGAATAAAGTGCCCCTTCTAAGAAACTTGAAAAAAGAGAAAGTTGAGAAAAAGTTGTACTTTTTGAGCAAAACTGAAAATTTTAAATTAAACTCTAATCTAATCTTTTAATCAATTGCAGATTTTTTGGCAGTTTTTTTTTTTGTTTTGCAGATAGTTGTAATGTCACAAGAGTCAAAAACCACATAACATGAGAAAAAAAGTTCTTGCAAGATTAGTCATATGTGGAAAAAAAGGTTAATTTAGGCCCTGTATACACGTAGCCGTGTTTTTTGCAAACGGGAGATATTTTTCTGCGACTTGCCCTGTCATCCACACGTCTGCGGGAATTTTTTTAATTCAAAGCGAAGGTCTCCGCTGTCAAAAGGAAGTTTTACGTCATCGCTCTACAAACCTCACTCAATCACATACCTCAAATTGTTCAAAAGGAAGAAAAAGAAGGCGGCGTGGATTCGCTTCAACTTGCGACTTGAGTTGCTCGACAACAAGTCGAGTAGATCAGATAGAAGTCCATAGCTGGAGCTCTCCAATGCAAGCCGGTGAGAATTCCTTGTTCGCCGAGTTGCTTACTCGACCAATGAAAGGTAGTTTGCAACGACGGAGTCCAACCCAAGACACGCTTAGGACCGCCCCCTCATTTGAATCACATTTCGACCTGGCAGTATGGACCAAAACTGCTAAAATTCAAAAATAAATACATGATTGAATAAATAAATAAATACATGACTAAAAGTGAAAATAAAAAGGAATAAAAAAAAAAATAATTCAATATATATATATATATATTCTTGTTGTTTTTATTTCAATTTATATTTTATATATATATATATATATATATATATATATATATATATATATATATATATATATATATATATATATTTTTTTATTTTTTTTTTTAATTTTCGAATTATATATTTTTTATATACGTTTTTATTTTCACTTTTAGTCATTTATTTGCGTATGTATTTATTTTGAATTTTGGCAGTTTTGGTCCTCCATAGTTTGGGTGAGTGAGTGGGGAAAAAAAAGTGAAGCTTTTTTATTTTTTTTTTTATTTTTTTTATTTATTCTCTTTGTTTTCCTTTATGCTCCGACTGAATGACTGTTTTCAAGTATTTCTTTTTTTTATAAAAAAAAAAAGTCTTGTGTGCGCTGGCATTACTGATCCGTGTATATACAGATTTGGCTAACTACTGCCGCCTAGAGGCCTGTTGTGGAAGTGGCGTCGCCAGACGGAAGCGTACTCTGATTGGATAGGATTTGGGGAAGTGTTGCCACCTTAAGGCTTAAAGTCTGGCATTGTTATGAACGCACTTAAAAACGGACGAATGCGGTTAGCTGTGGATGTTTTCTTTTCTACAAACGTGGTGGCATAGACAAAAAAAAATTCTACATTCGGAGGAGGAAAAATATCCCTTTAAAAAAAAGACCCTGTACATGCCCTTAATTGATACATTTGTCGTGTTACAAGAAGCAGAATTATAATTTTCAAGTAAAATTGTGGCAAAATGTTTTCCCACACATCCTGACATTATGATTGTTGACATTCCTCGTCTTCAATAATGTGGCAGTGCCAGCATCTGAAATGTGAGGGGTAAACAGAACCCAACTGCCCTGATGGGGTTTTGCCTCGCGAGCAGATGCGAGGATCACCGTTAAGTCCCGCCGTTCCCGTAAGGCCGCGGTGTGCTCGCTGCTCTGAGCTGTGCCGACAACAGACCAGCTCAGACCAAACGAGCTAATTTTAGACTTGAACTGTGCCAAATGATGAATAAGTATTACAGTGAAAGCTTTGATTACATCCTAACATAAACAGGATTTTGCATCATACTGAATCAATTTGTCATTGGGTTATAAATCTGCTTAACTCATTCACTGCCAGTGACGGCTATAGACGTCAAAAATTCATTTGAACTATTTCTATTAGTTTAACATTTTTTTCCACTTTTGTTAACAAGAGTATGAAAAGCTAGATTTTTTTTATTGCACATTTAGAACAGATATGAAATTTGTGATTAATCGCGAGTTAACTAGTGAAGTCATGCGATTAATTACAATTAAAAAGTTTAATCCCCTTTTGCCCCTAAATTTGTTTAATTTTTTAATGAATTTATGGCAGTGAATAAGTTAACATGCAACACCCTGGTTGCTCACCGCGCGCACATGTAGAGCGGGTTGTGCCAACGCACTGCAAAAAGGACTGTAGAAAATTTAAGAAAAAAATATAGTACAATAAGAAAATTATTACTTCTAATAAGCAAAATTATCTGCCAACAGAACAAGAAAATGTTATCTTAACTTACCTGTAAGATTTTGAAAAATAAGAAAATAATACCATTTTTTATTACTATTTATTTTATTAGTATTTATTTATAGTAACTATTCTCTTAAAATACACGAGTATCTTTGTGTGTGTGTGTCAAACGGTCCCATTTTCTTTGTCATAACCTAGCCAGGAATTGAACCCACAACCTTCAAGTCTGACGGTAGGCACTCTACCACTAGACCACTGAGCTGTTACTGAAAGAAGGAAAAATGAGCTTAGTAAATATCACGAAATGAACCATATTGCACTCGTCTGTTTTCAAAACTTGTTTTTTTCCCGTTTATTTTGCAATTTATTATTATTTATATTATGCAAAATCTTAAAATAGGAAAACTCATGAAACCCCAGTTGAGGGCCTTTGATGTTGGTTAGTTGTCATCTTAAAATGTGGGAAATGCTTGTTTTAATCCTCACAGTACTTAAAACTGGCTGTTAACACTCAATGCCAAGACTGCTTGATCAAATAAGATAATTAAGTAATAAGTATCTTAAAATAAGCACAACGATCTTGCCTGACAATTTTCATTGTAAGTAAAAATAACTTGTCAAATTAAAATAAGCAAATTTAGGCTAAAAGCCTGTACTGGGGGGATTCCAGTCGCAACACAGCAGACATGTCAAAATTTAGCAGTAATAAATGTAATAATAATGCATATATTTGTGGAGACTGGGGTCAACCCTTGTATTTTACAATTTTAAAGATTAGATAGCTCTTAATATGAAAAGAAAAATGCACTGAGCCGTCACCAATGTCTTACAAAGGCAATTATGCCATCTAGTGGCAGAAAAATGACCTCAACACAAATCAATATGACACTTGTTTTTTTACAGTACAGTACATCTTTTTAATTTATAATAATAAATACATATATTTTTTTAATAATCAATGACAAAAAAATGCAGGCATATTTTTATTAGTTTAACTTTTTTTTTTAAATTAAATACATATATTTACCATTTTCAATAGTAAGGAGATCCTATTTTGTTTAATTAATGATAACTACTTCGTTTTTCACAAACAATTAAAACTTTTAAGATCTAACCTTCCCATTAACTGTCAACTGAAAATGACATAACCTGTGCTGAGGAAGCAGGTATTGACCAACCATGACTAAGTTTGTTGACCAAACCGAGAAAACAGGTAAGCCATGATTGGCCGCTACCTATTTCCTCAGCACAGGTGATGTCTTCAGTCGACAGCAAGTGGGAACATTTGTTTTTAAAGGTATGTGTTTTGTACATGAAAAATTATCAAATTAATTCTGGACAAAACATAAACTTTTTACTGCTAACCTCATGAGTATCCCTTTAACAAGAGTATGACAATTTATTTTATTGTACAGATATAGAATTTGCGATTAATCGTGAGTTAATTACTGAAGTCATGCAATTAATAACGATTTTAAAAAAATTACTGCCTGACACCCTTACTTTTTATATTGCATTTTCACCCATGGAAGCAGCATGGTAACGTTACTCCATGTTAGCGATGCAGCTCTGCTTACCTTTGACTTGGTTGTAATGTGCTTTCCTGTTGTCTGGTGGCCAGACTTTGGCCATTGCTTGGAAATGTCTGATCTTCAGCCAGCCTACCTGCCAGGTCATTGGTTATTGTTGCTGTCCAAATTATTATTAGATTTTTTTTTTAAAGTAACAATGTGTAATTACAAAAAAAAGTTTTGGGTATTTCAATTTCCATTTTTTTTAAATAATTTTTTTCCCCCCTTCCTTAAAATAGAAAAAACATCAAATAAATGTCTTTCTTTCTTTGTTTTTTTTTAAAAATCCATATGTATAATTTTTCCCCTCAAAATGAGACACAGCATATGCTTTTCATTGGATAGTGATGACATCAGAAAACCAAGTTTTTTTTATTTTATTTTATATAAATCGTTAATCAGGTCCCATTTGTATTGACACTTTCAACTACAGTATGCGTCAAGCTAAGTGGCCCAGAGCCACCGAAGTGTAAACGATCCGATTTAAATTCATGTGCAATATCATCAACATGATTGCACAAGATGCGCGTTGCGGATGAACTTCCCAGTTGATGCTTGGCGAGCAAATTTAACCGACCAAAGACCCTACTTGCTTTGATCACATTCAGAGAATTGACATCCGAGTCGAACCACAGCGACGGTCAAAGACGTGCTTCCCTCCTCGGGCTCTTTCCGGCCTTAAACTTGGAGGATGTTGTGGATTTCCAACAAATAACAAACATATCCTCCTCGATAACTCATAGCGCTGCTGCTGCTGTCATCTGCTCGCATTTGCGTGTGCGTGCGCCCGTGCGCTTCATTTTACAGCTTGTTTGTCTCTTGCTTTGTGTCATCCTCTTTGTTAGGGGAGCAGTGAAGAGTGTGCTCGTTTGCAACAATATGCATATGGCTTCTTCTTCGCATCTTCTCTCGGTGAAACCGTACGGTCCGCCCTCCTTGGGTCACGTGACGGTGCGGTAATCTCGCTCGGGTTCTCAATCAGATCCTAAAGCCACAGTGCAGATTAGCACAGGAAAAGTACAGAGTGGCAGACTTTAAGCACCGGGGCTTTCCCCCCGCTCGCCACAGCCTCGCCTCGTTGCCATAGCGCCATCTGTTACTGATCCACCACCTGACCCGAGATAGTGAAGAGGCCCGATTGACGACACAGTTTGAAAGCTGGATTGGAAACGTTCTGATGAATTGCTCTCACCGTTGATAAGCAAATGGTCAAGCGATAAACATGATTCAAAAAGTTAAACAGGCTCGAAATGATGTAAGAATGAGGCTAATTTACAAAATAACCAACGCAGCAGTGAGTTTCTCCACACATGACGCGATCAGCTTGGCTGGGCAGAGAGCCAGCGCCACTTTCAAGTGACTCCACTGTCCGGAACAGCAAACATGGCCACCACTGGGAAAGTACTTCATGTCATATTTAGCCTCTCAGGAGTAATTGGAAATCATAATCCATTTTTATTATTTTTTATTATGGATCAATCATAATCAATTAATGTTTGCGCATTTTCTGGACTTTTGATTTGAAATAATGGGGTAATCGTAATTCCATGGCAAATCACCCCACCAAAAAAATATCTGAACATTTTAACAACATTTAATGTACTTGTTGATAGTGACGGCACAACAAAAAATCTCAAATACATAAGTACGGCCTGCCCATTTTTTTTACGTTTGGCAAAAAGGTTCGGCTTTCTTTGAATCCTTTTATCTCTTGAACTAGTAGTATCAATCTTCACAAAACAGATACGGTTGGAATGGGAATTCAATAAGGATTTCAAATCTGTCTTCATTTAGAAGATTGGTGCAGATTTTAGGAAACCTTTTGACCTTTTATTTTAGTTGACCTTGACAAAAATGTTCATGTAATCTAAAAAAAAAAATAGAATCATTGATACATTTTTTGGGGAAGATTGAACCGGTAGTTCATGAGATCTAAGGTTACAAAGGAAGACGGCCACATCCCTTTTTGCTGAAAATGTCCAAATTCAACAGGTCGGAGTTGCCAAATAAAAATAAATAAATAAATAAAAATGTGAGATTTTGTGCTGTGCCATCACTATCCACAAGTACACCAAGTGTTGTTAAAATTTGGCATGGAGTTACTAGGGGAGGGAATCTTTGAATGTCTCACGATTCGATAGAATTCTGATTTTTGGGTGTGCGATTCGATTAGGAACGATTTTTGATTCGAAATTATTTGATTGACAACGATTTTTGCTTCAATTTATAGATGTTCAAGGAATCGTAATGATCTACTCCAGTCTGACTCGCTAATGCTAATTAGCGCGCTACTCACGGCACTTTTATCACTCAAAAGAACGGCACCACGCTGAAAAAAACCCACTTTTATTGAAATAACTTAATCGTGACTTTTTCCTTCTACTCTCTAATGTGGCTACAACTTAACAGTGTATCAGACCGCGTGGAACCACACTGCCCCTAAGTGGCCAAATCGGGTACAACCTGAACAGTGTTCCCAATAAAGGCACACACAAACAAAGGGAAGACAGCATAAACTAATTTAAATAAAATCGATTTTGGGACATTTAAAATGGATCTGAATCCTACTAAATGAGAATCGCGATTCTTATGGGAATCGATTTTTTGGCACACCCCTAGGAATTACCCCATCACTGTATTTCAAATCAAAAGTCCAGAAAATGCACAAACATTAATTGATTATGATTGGTCCATAATATTCATCAGAAAAACTATTTGATTATGATTTCCAATTACTGTTGAGAGGCTTGTCACCAAGTTTCATTTAAATCCAAACCTGCTTGGTTAAAATATTTATATTTTGGGGGTGATTTGGCATAGGGCGAACCACTGTCCTGTTTTTGAAAAAAGGGTTAGGGTTTAAAAAAAAAAACTTTTTTAAAACCGTTTCATTGGATGAATTGAAAAATAATTGACAGATAAATTGATTATTAAAATAATTAGTTGCAGTTGCAGCAATACTAATCAGTAGCAGTTTTCCGTTTCTTTGTAGCTATAGTGAAAGCTAACCTTGCTCTCGCAAGATGTATTTGATATGATTATTCGTGTACATTGTGTCATTGATTTCCACCGATACGAACCAATCACAGAGGGACATTGTATTTGGGGGCGGGATATGCAGCTGTGTCGAAAACAAGAAGCGCCGAAGCCGTGGGAAGAAACAAACCAAACATGGTGACAGCGGTGGACGAATGCGTGGACGCTGCAATTAATTCTGTTCTCGCTGTATTCGTCTCTTGTATCCGCATATCAACATTGCAAAACCGACAACATAAACTCAACGCCGTGATATCAGCCAGTCGCAACAGTCGCATGTCAGTGACGACATTTTCACCCTTTGCCGTGATTGGTCGAAACAAAAGTTAGGTAGACGTGCACACGATTCAGCTCGAAGTGAACAGCTAACCACATTCGGAAGCACAAAACATACAACATTTTGAAAACACTTCACTTCACTTCTGTTAGGAGTTTATTTCCTTTTTGTGTGCAGCACAACAGCTAAATGCTGCTTCACCATGTTTGCCTTTAACTCTGGCCTCCACTCAATGACCCGAGTCTGCAAATCTCAGAGCCTTACTAGTGCTGGAACCGAAGCAAGATTTCTTCTTTGTAACTGTAATTGTTTGTTAACTAGGTCATTCGTGAACCGAGGTTCCACTTTTGTCTTCACACCATCATTGAGTCGTCTTTGTAGACATCCCCGGAACGAGCCGCGCCGGCAGCAGCGACACGCAAACACGGCGCACGAGTGTCACTGCAAACCGCTCGTCGCATGTTAAAAATAGCGCGTCCGTCTGCCTCGCCGTGCGTCCCCGCCGCCTGCGACGTGCATAATTACGAGTCTTTGTTGTTCTTCGCATCCACGGCCAGTGATCCCATTACCTCCATGGAGACAATGAAGGGGTTGTGAGCGACGGCGTCAATGGTAACCCGCTTCCACTGGCTGATACGCTCCCCATAATGGCGCTTTGTATTCGCCAGCCCTCTGTTTTCTACGGAGGGTCGAGTCTTTACAATGTTGCAAATGCAATGCATCCGTAGGTCCAAACCAAGTATGCTTACCTCATTTGCATAATTGGACACGCCTTAAGCATTGCGGGGTGACTGTGATGTATGATCAAATCTTCCCGATGATCATTCGCTGGCATTGATTAAACGCAATGTATATTGTCCCAATGACAGTGCGTATTTGTCATGCGTGTTGCTAGGAGAACCACTGCCGTCGGATTAAGATCCTCGGGGATTGTTACTACTGCGTGTCTGGCCTGACGCAGCCCAAGACGGACCACGCCCACTGCTGCGTGGAGATGGGACTGGACATGATTGACACCATAACGTGAGTGATCCGATGGTCCGGACATCCTTTTTTTTTTATACTGCTTGTGTGCCGGAGCCTATCCCAGCTGACTTTGGCAAGAGGCCGTCAGCCAATCACAGAGCAGTGAGCACATACAGACCAAGAACATTCAGTCCGATTAACTACTACTATCTCTTGTCAGATTGCATTAGAAAAATGTAATCTCCAGAGTTAAAACGTGCACTTTCTCTTTGGATATCGTCTGTATCCAACGTGAAGGACAGAACAATTTTATACATTCATCACGATGAAGATTTGGACATTTCCATTTCGTCACGTCTATTTGGGGATTGAAAAGCAAATTATAGCACATTTAAAGACATTCATTCCGTGTCCGGGTCTGGAAATATTATTTTCAAGTCTTAGAAAGAAGAGGAAAAACGGCATTATTGTTGGTAAAGTGCAAAAGGTTTGAGTCGAACGGTATTAACTAGACATTATTGGTAGCGGTAAAACAATTGATCATACTGTGTAGTTAACACAACATAACATACAAGTGCAAAAGACCTCCAAACATTGTGGTTACCTAATTTTAGCTATACAGTATCCATCCATCTATCATCTACCTCTTATCCGGGGTCGGGTCGCGGGGGCAGCAGCTTTAGCAGGGAAGCCCACACTTCCCTCTCCCCAGCCACTTCAGCCAGCTCCTCCGACGGGATCCCAAGGCGTTCCCAGGCCAGCCGAGAGACATAGTCTCTCCAGCGTGTCCTGGGTCGTGCCCATGGCCTCCCGCCGGTGGGACATGCCCGGAACACCTCTTCAGGGAGGCATCCGAACCAGATGCCCGAGCCACCTCAACTGGTTCCTTTCAACGTGGAGGAGTAGCGGCTCGACCTCGAGTCCCACCCAGATGACCGAGCTTCTCACTCTATCTCTAAGGGAGAGCCCGGCCACCCAGCGGAGGAAACTCATTTCGGCCGCTTGTGTCCGGGATCTTGTTCTTTCGGTCACGACCCACAGCTCGTGACCATAGGTGAGGGTAGGAACGTAGATCGACCGGTAAATCGAGAGCTTCGCCTTTCGACTCAGCTCCTTCTTTACCACAACGGACCGATACAGAGTCCGCATCACTGCGGACGCTGCACCGATCCGCCTGTCGATCTCCCGCTCCAACCTACCCTCACTCGTGAACAAGACTCCAAGATACTTGAACTCCTCTACTTGGGGCAGGATCTCATCTCCAACCCGGAGAGGGCACTCCCCCCTTTTCCGACTGAGGACCATGTTCTCGGATTTGGAGGTGCTGATTTTGAGCCCAGCCGCTTCACACTCGGCTGCGAACCGCTCCAGCGAGAGTTGGAGATCACGGCTTGAAGAAGCCAACAGCACCACATCATCCGCAAAAAGCAGAGATGCAATGTTGAGGCCACCAAACCGGACCCCCTCAACGCCTCGGCTGCGCCTAGAAATTCTGTCCCACAAAGTTATGAACTATTATTGAATTGAATTATTATTGTTATTATTATTATTATTTTAAGAATAACCCAATATGGGCTATATTTAACCCACCAGTTGTCCAGTATGCTGCCGTGCATTTCTTGCCATGTTGACCGGAATGTGTTGCTCACCCTCTCAGGTCAGTGGCAGAGGCCACGGAGGTCAACCTGAACATGCGTGTGGGCCTGCATACAGGCCGGGTGCTGTGCGGGGTGCTGGGCCTGAGGAAGTGGCAGTATGATGTTTGGTCCAACGACGTCACTCTTGCCAACGTGATGGAGGCCGGGGGACTGCCTGGGTCAGTACTGCCTAACATTCATATTGACATGAGTCAGGTCTGTGAATGCTGAGAAAAGAACATTCACATGTAATGTGATGTATGTTAAGCTGTATTGGTGCAAGTGCTGAGAGACTAATATGAATGAAAACTATTTTAGTGAGAAATCACAGTAAGTGCTACCAGTGTGAATATTTTTTTTTTATGAATGCTGAGAGAGAGAAAAAAATCAGAGACAACCATTCCTACTACCCCAAATTATATATATTTTTAAAGTACAGTTGGCTATGTGTGAATGCTGAGACACAAGTATTCACACTGACTGAAATCATTATTGAGGATGCTGAGAGAAAAATGCTGTTAAATGACATTCATCAAAAAATCTAGCATGAATGCTGAGAGACAACCATTCACACAAATGCAAATGGAGTCCCATTTTCTTTACTGTTGAATGCTGAGAGAAAACAAATCGCAAATGGGCCTAAAAAGTGCTGTATGTTAGAATGCAGAGAAAAAGGTATTCACACAAATGCTAGTTATTGTGAATCAAAAACTGTCACATGAATGCTGAGAGACAAGCATTCACACAATTTGAAATTTTAAGCGGTCCAGTTTTTTTGTTGTTGAATGCTGAGAGAAAACAAATCCCACTAATGCTATTGGCCGTAAAAAAAAAAAATGCACGTGTGAATGTGTAAAGACGAGCATATATAGACTGATGCTGTTTGCTCCATTAATGCTGAGAAACGAGCATTCACAGAAATCCATATGTGCTCCGTTTTTTTCTGTTGAATGCCGAGAGAAGCACCAACTATTGTGGGGGGAAATGCATATTGTCACCCTGTTAAAACAATTGCTTAAGTCTTTTTTTTTGTGCCCAAATTTTTTTTTGCCTAAATCATCTCACAATGCGAATTTTTTTGTGTTTTCTTAAACATCTGAAAAAAATCACATAAGCGATGCGAAAGCAGAGAGACGAGATTTTGTCTAATGCTCTTGTGCTCCAAAAATATTAGTGTGAAAAAATAATTTGTACATATTGTTAAATGCTGAGAGACAGACATCCGTATTCACGTTCACGCTAAAAGAGAAACAATCAAATAAAATGCATGTGAATTTATAAATGAGTATTTTCCGACTTTTATTTCTTGTTTTGCTTCCACAGGAAGGTCCACATTACTAAATCCACACTAGAGTGCCTGAATGGAGACTACGAGGTGGAGCCGGGAAACGGTCACGAGCGCAACGCCTTCCTCCAAAAACACCAGATCGAAACTTTCTTTATCGTGCCATCTCACCGACGCAAGGTACGCCATTTCCTCTTTCCTATCTGTCGTGTGCTGTTTATGTCCCGGCCCTGGGAGGGAAATGACTACTGCCACACTTTCAGTTGTGTTCTTTATGAGGCCGTGGCCCCAAGTGAACCCTTAATACCTTCAAGGGTGTACTGTGCAGAGATAATCCACATGGAAAGTCAGACGAGGCTCGATTGAAGGAGGAGGCTTATCTTATGGTTGCTTCTCCTTCACTAAAAAATCTCACAGGAGGAGAATGTGTGTGTGAGGGTGGGGGGGGGGGGGGGGGGTTGCACCCAGAGTGTAGTGTAAAGCATCAAGCGTGATATAATGGAGCTCTCACACATTTGATGTGCAGATGATGTCACTTCTAGCCTGTAATGGATTCAACTGGAGGTGGGGGAAGAAAAGAGCCTGTGGCATCTTTCATCACAGATTTGCAGAGTTGAGCATGCATACAAATGCGTGCGCGTGGCAAACACGTCAACAGGCAGCTCTCTTCTTCTCACGTGTTCTCCTCTAGTGGCGGAAATATGAAGTGCTAATATACCGTTCAAGTACCAAGATCATAGTAAAGATTGCTAGGGATGCGCCGATCATTGCATTTATTATAATTAATTACATTTCTAATATAATTATCAAATATTTATTTAGCACTGGCATTTTAACCAAGCACAATATAAATTGAAATGTGCCCACACCGCATACATGTTGGCTAATGGTACATTAAACACCAAACGAGCGTTTCCTGTCAATGTAGTTCGCACAGGCGGGCACGGATGCGTGCGGCGCACCTTAAAATCGGCACATTCACATATTCACCAACGTTTGAAAAAATAAATAAATACATTTGTTCACACTAGCTAATCGGCTTCGGGAACGGATTGCAAAGTCACACACGGCGTCCTGTACAGGTCTGTCGCCACCCGGAGATAGCGGTAAGTGTTTCCGTGTTTAAAACTGTTGATAGCAATAGTGCTAGCATTAGCTAAAGTATTTAGCATGGCCATCGGGATGCCGGTGAAAAAGTGGAAGCGTTCGATGGGCTCTTATTTTATTTTTATTTTTAAAAGGGAAGGCAATGCGGGAGAAAGAGTGGCTCACCTGTACTGCAGTACACGGCAGTTCTGTCTTTTTTCGACCCACTTAAATGTTGTACATCAACTTATGACGCCCCTCTCCTCCAGTGTGCGCAATGACCCCGGGAGGCGGGAACTGCTTCGACCGACCGGTGCAAACTCTGTGACAAACCGGCCAGAAAAGAAGGCGGACACTCCCCGCCGCGTTCGCTGTTTAATTCAAACAAACGCTTGCTTGCAGCGTTTTTTTTTTTGCTTGCGTCACCACAACCTATTTCGGCCATATTCTTTCGGCTTTAATTTTATTTCGGCCGAATGCCGATAATGGCGAAAAATGTTGGTGGCCGAATATATACTAAAGATTACTGTCATAAGTGGCAACACTCATTGGCCCCGGGGCTATTCCAAAAATAGTTTATTGGGCATTGTGATTTTCTAGGAATGTTGTATGAATGATCATTTGAAAATGTGAACAATGGAAGAGATTTATAGAAATAAAGTGCTGCCTGTGAGTATTATTATCTACGGAAGAGGATTATTGCCAGTGAAGACAGAAAAAAAAGGTTGGTAGGATTTTCACTTTATTCTCAGAATCCTGACTTTAATCAAAAAATTCTGACTTTTAAAGTTAGAGTTTTGACTTTCTGACCTCCCCCCACAATTCATAGCTCTACATCACAAAGTCAGAATTCTCACTTTAAAGTCAGAATTCTGGGAATAAAGTGAGAATCCTGCCAACCCTTTTTTTCCTCTTCACTGGCCCTAATTCTTTTTTTTATCTGTTGTTTACATATTGTGAGAAACCATTAATATGATCAGTGTTTTCACATAAATGAAAACAAATCTTTTTAGAATTGATTATCTATCAATTATTTCAGCGATTATTCAGGTAGTTGCCTGTTTGGAGGGATAAATATTTGTGTCAACAAATTTTTGTGGTCCACTTAGCAGATTCCCCCCCCCCCCCCAAATAATAACATATTGTAAGATAATAATAACAATGACATCGTTTGCACAAATTAAATATGTATAATTATGGAAGTTTGTATCAAAGTGGCAGCCATTTGCACTGCTCAGTTGTCAAGAAGCAGCTCTCGGCTTCACAAAGTTTGCTGACCCCTGATTTAGACAAAATAAGTGATTTTCTGTCATCTTGAAGAAAATGTGTTTAAGTCAGTGAAAGCTTCACTTAGACAAAAGTAGTGCTTTGCCGCCATCTTTTGACAACTATTCTCAATTATTATAATTGTACACATTTTCGCTATTCATGGCAGGCCTCATTCCCTCAACCAAAATATTACTAACATCCCGTCAGTATTTTGCAAAGTAGTTCTACTGCCAATGACATCCTGTTATATTGTTTTCTTTTATTTGACAAGGAAACGTTTCCCATCAACATACAGAGCAGTTTGTGGATTTATTCTGAGAGTTACAGTATATCTTATATGCGAAACATAAAATGCAAAAAAAAAGAAAATTGTAACACAAAAACTATACACTATCATAATTTATTTATTCGACAGATGCATACGCTTTTTTTTGAACTCGTTATTTGTTGCAAAATTATTATTGTTATTGAATGGACTTTGTAACCATGATCTAAATCTGATATGTTTTAGTTGAACTGTAAGACATCTGCATCTGCCAGGGAGCTTTGTACTACAGTAGACAAGTCTATTAAATCGTAACCTTGCTTTGAGGTCCGATGTCCTAAAACTAATAATATGACCTGTGGGATTGAGCGGCATTTGTCTCCCCGCGGTTACGGTGCAAATCCTGGTAATGATGGCTGCATGATGATGTGAACACACACGCCTTAAAAAATACATTGCGGTGTATCATGACTGACATTTTCAAATCCTCGTTCCCGTCTCACGCAGATCTTCCCAGGATTGATCCTGTCAGATATCAAGCCGGCCAAGAAGATGAAGTTCAAGACGGTGTGCTACTTGCTGGTGCAGCTCATGCACTGCAGGAAGATGTTCAAGGCCGAGATCCCCTTCTCCAATGTCATGAACTGTGAGGATGGCGATAAGGTAATGACTCGCGCCATCTTTACATTTTTTTCTGTTTTATGTTTGAGATTTTATACCGGTACGTGTGACCTGGCTACGAAAATAGGGACGTTTAGCACCCTCCAGCCATACTCGATCATGCACAAGTAGTGGGCTATGAGCAGTGACGTGCAGTGAGCTCTCGGTTTGTGTGCCAGGAGGCGAGTGTACAACGTATCCTAGGGTGACCATTTTTTTATTTCCAAAAAAAAGAGGACACTAAGCCCGACCTCGAGATTGATACTCAGACACAAGATGCTCGTGATGGGAAAATGAAGCTTCATGAAGCACTTGTGATATTTTTTGACTCCTCTAGATGGCACTCTTGGTTGAAATATGCAGTGGAAATGTAATCAATTTCCTTTGCACTAGACTTTATATTTAAACCAAGAGCACCATCTAGGGGAGTCAAAAAATATCACAAGTGCTTCATGAAGCTTCGTTTTCCCATCACTACAAGATGCCATACATTCAACCTATTTTAACATATGCCTCCTCTGCATGGGTAGCAAACAAAACAAAAAAGCATTACTCTCTTTTGGAGTCTTACCTTCTTCGCTCTGCAATCTTTTTTTTTTTGTTTTCTTCGAGCAGGGTTTGTACCCATCGCCTCCGGTGCGGCAGCTCAACACTTGCCACTCAGCTAAAGTTCTGGGCCACCGTGCGCGGTCTGCCAGCCACGGTAAACGTTGCAGTGCACTCTGCCTCCCATTTGCCGCATAACAAAAAACGGACAATTTCAAACCCGCCCGGGCGCCCGGAAAGAATGTAATAAAGGGAATATCTCCCTGTGAAACAGCCTAATTCCTCACAAAATCAAGCTAGCAATAGCAATAGCAACGCCAAACACCATGTAAAGTGAAACAGCCAGTTAATCGAAGCACATCCACTAAGTCCTTTTGTACCATTCTTTGTAAAAAGTACAAATAATTTTCTGTCCCTTACTTTGCTGAAGATCCGCTAGCTAAGGCGTTGGTCTCCCATCCTTCAAAAGATGGCGTTTTCCCTCAAAAGAGAGGCGTGAAAATAGTTGCGTCATCTTACCGCTTTGCCACTAAGTGTGTTTTGAATTCACGAATGCACTGTGCGAACGTACGTTCGCATAGGAATGATACAGCGACGTTAAAAGGCTGCGTAGCCATCTGCCTATTTGCGTAAAGGACTTTTCTACTGGGAAACTGACTACGCATGCGCAAACCCACGTCGCTACGCGGTCAGGGCTGGGAAAAGCACAGTAGCGGTTTGCCTTCAGGAGGATCATTTTTGCAGCATTTATGCCTACAGGCCAGACGAAGTAATGATTTTTAATTGAGGTATGAAAATCACCAAATGTTGTCACTTTTAAACCTATAGGTAGTGTAGGCTTTCTGAAATAAAATAAATAATTAAAATAAATAGAAAAAGCCAAACGGTTTCAACTTTCATTTCAGCCTGAGGCAGGCAGTGCCTACCTTGCCTATCCTGACCGCACGTCACTGGCTATTTAAATGTCAAAAATCTTGAGTTATTTGACATATATATCGGGGGAATACATCTTTGCTTTACAAAATTCCTTCTTAACGAAGCATTCCCGCTCGTACGTTTCCTACAAAAAAGTATTTTAGAGTCATACACTAAACCAAAGAGGAAGTCTGCCATTTTGATTTGATTTTGACATTTGGCGCCTTTTATAAATACATTTTCACAAACTCCTCCTACAGAATGTGTCGGATGGTCTTCAAACTTCGGTTATTTCATCTAAAGACGTTTAGGATGAAAAGTTTGAAAAGCTTTTTATTTCGTTGCACGCTGTTGCCGTGGCGATGCGCTGTTTGCAAAGAAATATGATGCTGTTTTTCAGAGGTGGCAAATCCAAGTCCAAAAAGTAAAAAACCTGCCACAGTTTGGCTTTAGCCCCAGGTGCTAGCTAGCGAGCTCCTAAGCTAGCTCCCCGGGTGCTCATTTACCACAAGGGGCTAAAGCTAAACTGTGGCAAGGTTTTTACTTTCTGGAACCTGGATTTACCACCTCTGCTGTTTTTTAGGGCCTAAAGTTTGGCGACTACTCATGGAACTTTATACACACTTCACGCCTGGCAAAAACATTTCTATTTTAGAGGGTTCTTGTCCTACAGTATGTGCTCCAAGTGCCCCAACGTGGCCGGGGTTGGGAGTTGCCCTTTTATAGCTGCTCGCAGCTCTGGTTTAATTTATTATTCTTTTTTACCATATCTAAAAATGTCCTTTTTCATCTTTTCTTAACTCATTCACTGCCATTGACGGCTATTGACGTCAAAAATTCATTTGAACTATTTCTATTAGTTTAATTTTTTTTTCCACTTTTGTTAACAAGAGTGTGAAAACCTAGAATTTTTTATTGTACATTTAGAACAGATATAATGTGATTAATCGTGAGTTAACTAGTGAAGTCATGCGATTAATTACAATTACAATTTTAATCTCCTGACGCCCCTAATTTTTTAGAATCTTTTTTTTTTTTTTAATCACGTCAGGTGAATAAAATGTTTCATTGTAATTGATCACATGACTTAAATAATTAACTCACGATTAATCACAAACTTTACATCTGTTCTAAATGTACAATATATATTTTTTATTTTTTCATACTCTTATTAACAAAAGTGGAAAAAGTGGAAAACTAATAGAAATAGTTCAAATTAATTTTTGACGTCTATAGCCGTCAGTGGCAGTGAATGAGTTAAAAAGCCAAATGTTGCCTTGGAGCATAAAAATGTGCACGCTCCTGTTTTAGATGAATAAACAAAAGCGCCCTGTACAGTTTAAGTCGAGATAAAAGAAAGTGAAAATGGAGGCAATGTGGTTACGCTCCAGTGGCCACTATTTTGCACCTCTCCTCACTGTGGCTGCCAAAGACACTTAGCCTCAGCAGGGAGCATCCACTAATGAAGTTAAATGTGACGGCAGCGGCGTCATTTGAAAGTATAATCAGCGGCCCGCTCGTATTGTTGACGCTCTTTCAGCCGTGTTCGCAACATGATAACACGCCCCAAGTGCAGCCGTATCACCTCTTCTCATTTTCCCTTCATTTTCTTCTTTTCTTTTCAATCTCCCCGCACACAGCGGAGGGCCATGAGGACGGCGCCGCAGAAGCTGAGAAACCGGCCCAACGCCAACCAGGCCAACGTGGTCCAGAGCAGTCCCAGAACGCGGGTCAACCGCTACATCGGGCGGCTGATCGAGGCCCGGCAGACCGAGTCGGACACGGCCGACCTCAACTTCCTCACGCTCATGTACAAGTGCTCGGAGCGCGAGCAGAGGGTGAGCCATGCGAAAGGAAAACAGAAAGTGGCACAGTTTGGGTTTGCCCCCAGAAATGACAAAAAAGTACATGAAATTTGTTCTGTTTTTTTTTGTGTGTGTTACTGTCACAACCAATCCACCTCACATTTATCTGCCTTTGATTATCACTTGTCTTCATAGTTAATGAAAACTAAAAAAGTAACTAAAATGGAATTGAAAAAACATTTTTATTAAAGAGGAAGTCAGGTCAAAAATTTTCATTACAATAATATCTTCTATGCGACTACACGTTTGTGATGTTACCCATCTTAGCAGCCATTTTGCCGCTTGCTGTCGACAGAAAATGACATCACAGCTGCTCGTGGCTCAGGCAACAACCAATCACGGCTCATCTTTTTTTTTCTGAGTTTGGTCATGTGACTGTCGTAAGATTAGCCATTATTGGTCGTCAGAGAAGGCAAATCCAGGTCCAGAAAGTAAAAACCCTGCCACAGTTTGGCTTTAGCCCCTGGTGCTAGCTAGCTAGATCCCTAGCAGGTAAACGAGCCAGAGAGCTAGCTATCTAGCGCCTGGGGCCAAAGCCAAACAAGCTTGTTTGCCTGCTAGGATGCTAGCTTGCTAGCACCAGGGGCTAAAGCCAAACTGTGGCAGGGTTTTTACTTTCTGGACCTGGATTTGCCACCTCTTTTGGCCGTTAGCTGAGTCCTGAGCAACTGTGATGTCATTTTCAGTTGACCGCAATCAGCAAAATGGCCGCCCCCTGATATTGATAAAAATGGGTGAATTGTGCTGCTTAATTCATACTCCACCAATGCAAATATTAACCAGAACACTGTGTTTAACTACTGGGACCACTTCAACGAGAGTGCTTAAAAAAAGATGACTAAATGACTAATTAAAACTACATTTTATGTTTGCGAAGCTAACTATTAACTTTGCCAGCAAGCTGAATTCTCGTGTTTTTTGTGAACAAAGACCACGAGAATCCATCTTGTAACTGCTCCCGCTGATCCGTTCGCAACCGACCTTTTATAGGTCGGAACATTCAGGTGTTGTTTAGGGTGGAACATGAAGCTGACGAAATCAGGAAGCCAGACGACGTTACGGACCAAACATGGCGACACTGGTAATTCTGTTCTCGCAGAATTACTCACAGTTTCCTTTTTGAAGGAGAACAGGCGCTTTGTGCATTTTTAGCTGGTAAAGATGTTTGTTTGTTTTTTGTTTTGTTTTTGCGAAGACGGCATTCACATTCGTTGCCGTGATTGGTCAAAACAAAAAGTTTGGTAGGCGTGCACAAGCTGCTGCATTGTCCAATCAGCTCGTAGTATTCTACAGGATGTCCTGCCTTTCCTGAGCAAATCACAGTGGAGTGGTCCCAGATTGATATTGTGGAGAATTCCCTTGAGTGAATCACAATTATCAACCTGGCAACTGCCAGGTTAGCTAACTATAGATATGGCGAAAATGTCCTTTGTTTTTGTCTATGAATTTACACGAGCTACAGGGGTTAAATTAACACATTTATTTTGACATTACTGTACCGCCATCGTTAAGACAGAAGATGGAACGGTTTGGCAATTGTAATTTATTTTATTACACAAAACGTAGTGCCTTGCTATTTTATCTTGCATTCCACAAATACTCTATATACAAAAAACTAAAACAAATCCCAAAACTAATGTAAACTAGACTAAAATGAAGCTTTTTTTTTTTAATAATAAAAACTAACAAACCCGCTCTAGAAACGAATTACAACCAGCTGAGTTTAAAAAGCTAAAGTCAAAATGAAATAATAATAATAATAATAAAAAAATTAAAAAAACAATAATGAAAAATCCAGAACTATTGTACTATCTCTAATGTATCAATTTTGCGGAATCTCTCCTTGAAAAAGCCCATTTCGTACCCTCACTGTGGTTAGTGCACCACAAGGAGGGCACTAAATTTGATAAACTGAGGATCTTCTTCTTTTTTCTTTTTTAACCGGCTTACAACTTTTACCAGTTGAAAAGGAAAACATTCAAATTGTATAACGTACTTGGGTGGAAGAATGGTCGTAATGGTCAGTCCTGATCACTATTTGCTCTTTTTGGTACCAAAAAGTACCATCAGGTTCCTGACGAGTACTTCACCAGTGCGGTGGTTCTTTCTCTGATACTCGCTGCCTTGTGTGGCCTTGTCTACCTTCTCATCATACCGCAGTATGTACTGTACATATACAAATTAATACTCTGCATTATTTGCCAACTGATTTTCTTGCCGTTTCTTTGTGTGCTTCAGGGGCACAGTGGTGCTGGTGCTGCTTGTCTTCTGCATTTGCTTCCTGGTAGCATGCATCATGTACCTGCATATCACAAGAGTACAGGTGTGTGCAACATTTTGCAAGAGTGGACGTTTTATTCTATTCTAATTTTGAATGATCAGTTCAGTTATAACCGCCGGAATTGTTAATCCGGATGTCCACACCATAACTACACACACATGTAACCATGTCAGTTGTAGTACAAAGACTGACCTATTTGAGGCAGTATGGTGCCACAGACTGCCTTTATATACACAGAAGAAGAACGGCACAGAAGTTTTTTGTTGTTTAAAAAAAAAAAAAAATGTAAAGACATTTTTATTGACGACGCTGAAGTCGGCTCCACGGTCTCGCTCCCGTCAAATCATCTTTTCATACCACCTTAAAATCCCGCAATTGCGCTATCTCGCCTGTAGATAGCAGTGTTTGCCATTGCAGAGGCACCACTCACTTTGGGTGAAGTTGTTGACTTTGGAGGACTCCCGTTGCCACAAAAACGAAATGGCGTTGACTTTCTCACCTGTTACACACTCTACACATCGCCAGCTTTCAATTGAGACCCATTTAAAAAAAAAATCCGATTGCCAAAAATTGGAATAAAACCGGTTTAAACTTGCCAATATAGGCGTTTTGACTGCAGAGGCTAATGGAAGAAATTGGTGATTTTGGTGGCCTGTCATTGCCACAAAAACGAAATGGCGTTGACTTACTCACCTGTTTCACAATCTACACATCGCCAGCTATCAATTGAGACCTATTTAGAAAAATCTGATTTGCAAAAATTTGAATAAATTGCTTTTAAAGTTGTCAACATAGGCGTTTTGGATGAAGATGCTAATAGATGAAATCGGTTACTTTGGTGGTCTACCATTGCCATAAAAACAAAATGGCGTTACTTTCTCGTCTGTTTTGCACTCTCCACATCGTCAGCTTTCAATTGAAACCCATTTTTAAAAATCCGAGTGGCAAAAATTTGAATAAATTACGTTTAAAGTTGCCAACATGAGCGTTTTGACTGCAGAGGCTCCACTCACTTTGGGTGAAGTTGGTGAATTTGGCGGCCTCTCGTTGCCATAAAACCAAAATGGCCTTGACTTTCTCACCTGTTACGCACTCTACACATCGCCAGCTATCAAATAAGACCTATTTTGAAAAACATGATTCCCAAAAATTTGAATAAAACCGGTTTAAACTTGAGAACATAGCCGTTTTGACTGCGGATGCTAATGGATAAATCGGTTACTTTGGTGGTCTGTCATTGCCACAAAAACAAAATGGCGTTGACTTTATTGCCTGTTTTGCACTCTCCACATTGCCAGCATTCAAGTGAGACCTATTTTACAAAATCCGGGTGACAAAAATTGGAATAAAACTGGTTGAAACTTGCCAACATGGGTGTTTTGACTGCAGAGGCTCATGAATGAAATTGGTGACTTTGGTGGCCTGTCATTGCCACAAAATCAAAATGCCGTTCATTCTGTAGTCTCTTCTCAAGGTTTCTTCTTTTCCCCAAATGCAATTTTGAGTTTTTCCTTGCCTGGTTGAGGGGTCTTGTGAAGCCCTGTGAGACTCTTTAGTGATTGAGGGCTACACAAATAAATTAGACACAATGGTTGATGGTCATCCTGATTACGCCACACGCTATAAGAACAGTGCCGGTAATCACATATGTATGTGTGTGGCATGTCACGATTAAAAGGAATCAGTTAAGGTGTTATACGGTTTTTGCTGGAAAAACTCATCTATTTGCTGTTAGCAATAACAGTATTGCTTTGGTGCCATCTGGTGGCATCTTGGTGCCAAGGAAACAATTTGAAGTCAGCTGAGTTGTTTCATATACAAAAGTAGTCCTTTGTCGCCACCTTATGACAGGTTCAGGTAATTACAAATTCTTTAGAGAGGGCGTCAACTATGGAGGTTCACAGGGATTATTATTTAGAAAATAGCATCAATGTACATTTTGACATGATTTTGTGAATCAGTGTTTTCCAGGATGCCTGACCATTCAGATTCGCACTGCACTTTGCATTCTCATCGTGCTCTTAATCTATGCTGTGGCCCAGGCCTGTGTGGTAAGTCACATGACACTCGGTCAATCGAGTCAATTACATGATCAAGTGCACGCATTTAGTGTTATTTGCCCTTTATACAGGTGGGCTGCATGCCCTGGCTGTGGGGTCCCGCCACCAACAACAGCTCCATCGTCATCATCGACACAGACAGCGGCGCCAACCGCACCATGGCCGAGCTGCCCTGCGAGGGCGCCCGCTACGCCTTCTTGTCGTGCGCGGTGGGCACGCTCACCCTGGCGCTCTTCCTGCGCGTCTCCTGGCTGCCCAAGATGGCGCTGATGCTCCTGCTGAGCGTGCTCTACGTCACCGTGCTGGAGCTCAGCGGTTTTCGCAAGACCGCCAGGTGGGTGAGGCCCCGGGCTCAGCGGGGTGGGGGAGGAGGGAGCGCCGACATCAGACGGGATGCTCGGAAATCATGCAAATGAGATGCCTCACAAATCTGTTTAAAACAGCAGGGGGGAGAGATTTTTGCAACATGGCCCTGGTTGATCTCTTATACTCTGCTGCCACATGCTGGCCGTTTTTGTAATAACTCCTATTGCTTCAAGCATTCTCTTCAGTTCAGAGGCTGCATCAAAGCCTTCTGTATGCTTTTGCATAAAAAACATTAATAAAAAAAACTATAAATACGTTTTTGGGAGCATGATAATATTTAAAATAGAAGGTATTTATACGTTTTTGGGGGCAAATGAGTTGATTAGTTTCATGTGATATGTTCACAAATTAGACCTTGACACAGACAACAGAAAGTGGAGGAAACATTTGCAAGTCGACTGTTGTTTTAAGTTGTAATATCACCATTCACCACTAGATGGTAGACGAGTCCTAGTTGCGCTTAAACTGGGTCTTATACAGTCGATTTTGTGTGGAATCGGATTCTAGCAATTCAAAACATTACAAACCATAATAGCAGTCCTGGAAATCGTGGAAATATGCCCCCTAGAGGCTGTGATCTGCATAGACAAGGACATCAGAGGTAATCTGATTATGACTTAATTTTTTTAATTTAAAAGTGCTTAAGATACTAAAAATAACAGCTTATCATGTCCTGATTTGGACGCACATTTTGTCATACAATTTACAGAAATTACGAAATCACAATGATGTAATGTGCTGTTTTTAGTCCCACATTCACATAATTAGACAAAGTCAATGTTGGAATGAAATCCACATTGTTGCATAACTTCACACGTGTTTGCTGCGGACTGTGTGGGGGATCGCCTCAAGCCTCCCGTGTAGTTTTTCCTGGGTGGTCCGGGCCCGGTGCTGACTTTGTGCCTTGGTCTCTTCCACAGTGGGGGGTCCTTCCACATCCGGGGCTACGAGCCCATCCTGTCTCTGTTGCTCTTCGTCAGTGCTCTGGCCCTCCACTCCAGGCAGCTTGACCTCAAACTGCGCTTGGACTTCCTCTGGGCTGTGCAGGTTAGCCATCGCGTCTTCATCACAATAATACCATGTGCTACATGGAAGATTGATTTGCATATATAATAATTGCGTACAGAGAAGCTGCCAGGTTTTTTTTCCTTTGCTAATAATGATGGTAGGATGTTTGTTTGTTTTGGCTCCGTTTATTTAGGAGGAGGACTATTTTGCATAGTGAGAGGCTGGAGTTGGCAATTAACAATGTGACGAGTTAAAATGGAAACCTACACGTTAGAATGATTCATTACTGTGTAATGTGATTGAAGCGTAGATAAAGTTGACGGCATTTAGCTTTACGGAATTACGGAGACTTTTCACTAGTTGAAAAGTGTTGTGATGTTTGGCATAATGTGTAAATATTTGTATTTTTTTTTTGTAATTAACTTATTGGAGATTCATTTGAACAAAATTTGCGCAAATATTTTGCATCAAATCCCGAGTAAGAGTCAGATTTATGTGGTCGTCAGTGCGCCCTACAGTGGACAAAAAAACCGGTTAATTTTAGTAATCTTGACAACCCAGATTTGATGGGCCAGTTATAGCCCGCGGGCCATATGGTTGATACTCCTGTTTATGCACTGCTGCGGTTTCATCAAACATAGGACAATATTTCTTTGAACTCAAGGCGTTTACTGTATTCATATTTTTCATAATTTCATTAAGAACTTCAATGATTGCATGAATGTAATTTAGTTTTTGTCTTTAATTTCTGAAACAGTACTGTGGAAAAAAATATTTAAAGGGGAAGTCAAATAAAAAAATAAATACAATACAGTCATATGTCCTATGCGCCTCCAATAGTCTGAACACAGTGTTCTTATTCATTTTACATTTGTTGAATATGAATTATGTAAGCAGAACAAGCCACCCATTTTTATCCATCTCATGGGACGGCCATTTTGCCTTGTACAACCACTTGCTGTTGACTGAAAATGACATCACAGCACATCAGGGCTCAGGTAATGACCAATCACGGTCATGTGACCTTGGTAAACTGAGCCTTGGTTGCACTGTCATGTCATTTTCAGTTGAGAGCACGTGGCAAAATGGTCGCCCCTGGGATGGATTCAAAACAGGTGGATTTTGCTTCTTGATTCATTCCACTAACAGAATATTAATCATAAACACATGTTTAGACTAGTAGTGCCACATAAAATATGCTATTGTAAGGACGATTCCCCCCCCCCCCCTGTTAAACAAAATTTACGATTTAGTCTTTCACACTTTTTTTAAGAAATGGTAATTTTTGTATTTTTCTCAACAAGACCATCTTATTAGAATTAGACACAACTAACAAAAACACTTGAAAGCTCTGAAATAGAATAGAATAGAAAATTTACGTGCCGAACCAGTCAGTTTGTCAGAAAATTCATAGTTATTTAGCAATTTGATGATGCGTCCTCTTCAAGTATTAGCAAAGAATGTGGAGAGGAAAAAAGCTAACACCCCAAAAAAACAATAAAAGCATTTTTACTCAAGGGAGGCAGAACTTTGTATACTATGTATGCGGAAGATGGAAAAAAAACCACAAATATACCACTGCATTCTCAAACTAACCAAGCAGTCGAGCATGTCTCACTTATCAGAAGCTAACATTGTTAGCTAATGCTGAACCTGCTTATCCTTTGACACGACAGCTGTTGGGAATAGGGATGTTTTTGCACCACAGTGTTTTAGTGTAGTCCACCTATAGCTTGAAAGTGGCTCTGGATCTTTCCACAGCCTGGTGCACCGTTCGCCGTGCCCTATAGGTGCAGTGTGTGATATGTAAATTTGCATTTTCAGAAACTGATTTAGTGGGTAGCTGAAAACGTCAGAGACCCAACATTTGGTATAAAATAAATTTTAAAAAAATGTCTATAAATGTCCTCTTGAATTTCAAGCTATGTCCATGTATGTGTGTCGCTAACTCTGTGTGGTGACAGGCGGAGGAGGAAAGGGACGGCATGGAAAAAGTCAAACTGGACAACAGGCGGATCCTGTTCAATCTGTTGCCGGCACACGTGGCCCAACACTTCCTGCTGTCCAACCCCAGGAACATGGTGAGCCCAGCTCATAGACAGGCAGACACACAGACACACAAACAGGTAGACCATCACCACAAGTGGCGTTGGAATGCGTCACAATTGCACCTCATTACGTCTCTTGTTTGTTTGTTGTTCTGTTTTCTACTAGGATCTATACTATCAATCCTACGCACAAGTAGGCGTCCTGTTTGCCTCCATCCCCAACTTCAACGACTTCTACATCGAGTTGGACGGAAACAACATGGGAGTGGAGTGCTTGAGACTGCTCAACGAGATCATTGCAGACTTTGATGAGGTTTACGTCTTTTATTATTGACTTCTTTTTTTTTTTTATTATTATTATTAAGAGAGTCACACGATGTGGACTTTAAACTTGGCTGTGCATCTTCCAGCTCATGGATAAAGAGTGCTACAAAGATATTGAGAAGATCAAGACAATAGGTAGCACGTACATGGCAGCTGTGGGCCTCGTCCCAACTATTGGGACCAAGGTGAGACGTGTGTTTGTGATATTTACGCTTCATGTCTTAAAGACCAATCCGGGTGCCAATTGTGGCTTTTTCGTATTTCTCCTGTGGCTCCCTGTGGATCTCCCAAAAAAAAAAAAAACAATTGTAGAAATTATTTATTTATATTTGTATTTATTTTAGATAAAATATTCTTCAAAATAATTATTTAGATTACAAATATTCAAGTCAAAAAAGTTGTCAGAAAACGACAGATGAAAGGTAGATGAAAAAGTTTTAAAACTGACCTAAAATTTTTAAAAAAGTGACCATAAAATGTTCAAAAACTAAATAAGAAAGACAGAAAATTGCCATAAAATGTCTTTCCAATTGCCCAAAAAGTCAGTAAATGAGTTTTAAAAAGGCAGAAAAGTACGGAAGCGTATTGCTGCCACACCAAGAAAAAAAAGCTTAAAAAATGATAATTTTCACGTTTTAACAAGATTTATCATGTTAAAACGTGATATGGCTCGTTTTTTTTTCTTGGTGTGGCAGCAATACGCTTTCGTAAAAAAAGAAAACATTCCAAAAGTAACTATAAAATGTCCAAAAACAAAATAAATCCCGAAAATTACCATAAAATGTACTCAAAATTGCCAGAAAGTCAGAAATGTTATTATTATTATTATTTTTAAGGCAGAACAGAAAACGTTTAAAAAGTAACTATAAAATGTCCACAATCAAAAGAAGAAATCCCGAAAATTACCATCGAATTTACACAAAATTACAAAAAAGTGAAATGTCAAAAATAGCCATAAATGTTTTTTTTTAAATGTCCGTAAAATTGCCAAAAATGTCAAAGGCAGAAAAGTCTAAAAATGTATGAAAAACAAAGTATGAAAAATAACCCCCCCAAAAAAATGAATAAATAAAACGGAAGACGAAAGGCAGTAGAAAATGAATCTCAAAGTATTGGATGCTGCAAATTTTTTTGTTGTGGTGCAGTTCTAATGAGCTCTTGGGCCTTCAGTACATTATACGAAGACTAACACAAATGTTTTGCGACTCCAGACAGATTTTTTTTTTTGTTGATTTGGCCTAAAATGGCTCTTTTGACAATAAAGGTTGATGACCTGTACATTTTCAAATAATGTCTTGAAATGCAACAGATTTTTTTTTTCACCTTGACTTGCTCAAAAAGAGGCTTCATGTGGTTTATTCCCACACTCTTTTTAAATTTACTGTCAAACGAGTTTAAACTTGGTATTCTGATTAATAATGCGTTTGTGGAATATGAGTTAAGCATCAACATCCATCAGTTTTATCCACCTCGGGGGGCGGCCATTTTTATTTTTTTTTATTTTAAGTAGCAGAATCCACATTTAGCCTTTTTGCGTGGTTGCGCTGTGGTCCTGATAGAACTGCCACCGGCGCCATTTATAAGTATTCATGATAGAATATGATAAGTTTGAATGATTATTTAACATTTAGCATCTTTATACTGTATTATTTAAGAATTTAAAAATCTTGCTCTGTGTTGCAAGCCAAAATTAGATTTACAAGCAAGACTCTTAAAAGTCGTCCACACAAATGACATTGTTTGTTTGCTTCTTTAGGCCAAGAAGTCCATTTATGACCACCTGAGCACGATTGCGGACTACGCCATTGAGATGTTTGATGTGTTGGATGAAATCAACTACCAGTCTTACAACGAATTTGTCTTGAGAGTGGGTACGTCTGCGCACCCCCACCAACAGCACCATACCAATCAAAGTATGAAAAAAGTTGTTCATGGGCTTTTCTTTTCATTTGGTTTGCTCAATGTCCCACGCCGGCGCAGGGATCAATGTTGGTCCAGTGGTGGCAGGGGTCATCGGGGCACGGCGACCCCAGTATGACATCTGGGGGAATACGGTCAATGTGGCCAGTCGCATGGACAGCACGGGAGTACCAGGGAAGATACAGGTGACAACGTCAGCTTTTTTTTTGGGTCAGTTTGACCCAATTTTCTGCGTTGTTTTACACAATATTGCCTTTTTTTCTCTTTTTTCCTTTTTTAACAAAACAACCCAGAAAGTTAGGTCAAATTAACCCAAGTTGAAGATCTGACCCAACTTTATGGGTTGTTTGATACAAAAATACCTTTTTTAAATTTTATTTTAAATATTTTTTTTTGTAAAAAAAAAACAACACAGAAAGTTAGATCAAATTGACACAAGGATTGGTCCATTTTTGACCCATTGTTGGGTTATTTTTGACCCAACTGTTTTTAGAGTGAGTGTAAGATAACAAAACAAAAAAGATCACCAAGAACTGCAATAAAGTAAAGTAAACTGAAGTACAATTCTTAAACCACTGTTTGACCTTCCTTTTCCTGTATGGATATACAGCAATAATGAAATAAATACATTTAAAATGAACACTCATGTATGATATTAATTGACAAAAACTAAAAACAAAGGACATTTTCGCTATAAGTATACCACATTTTACGAACCATTAGGGGCACCGTATTTTTTGGCGCAATAACAAAAGGGTCTATTTTTTCATACACAAGGCGTATTGGGTTATAAAGGCGTATTATATTTGTGAAGCATTGTATATTAAATAGTTTATTCTAATTGTACCATATGTTTATTTGATAGATTTATTAGGACTATTATGCTCGATTGAGACTAAACACGAAATATCGGGTAGCATCACACGTCTCGCTTGCTTTTGTTTGTCATGCAACGAGAGAGGAGGTGATTATCGGACTGTTTGAGTATAGCTAGTCAATTTTATTATGACTAATTATGTTGTTTCTAACCTTTATTATTTTTTCAGGTACTTTTTATTCTCCACACTTTTTTTGCCATACAAAACTCCCACATAATACATCCAATTTACACCGTTCAAATTTAAACTTGTTTAAAAAAAATCACGCCTTCCTGGGAATTAGGGATGCACGATAATATCGGTGGCCGATAATTATCGGCAATTATCGACCAATTTGACGTTATACAGATAAACCAGATAATAAAGAAATCCGCCGATAATGTTGTGGTTGTGCCTCAAGATGTGTCTCCCCAAAATTTTACCCTCACAGTTTTTGGGTGAATTTTTAAAGGATGACTGTTTTGTTTTGGCAAACTCAAAATTCGTTACTGGTTGTCTTTGAAGCAGAGATATCTCTAAAATTCAGCTTCGTGATGCTTTACACAATGTTTCGATGTATTTGTACTTCTAGTAGGACTCGAAAGTATATTTGTATTCAAGTTAATTTTGCAAACAATTATCGGCTTACTTATCGGTTATCGACATCGGCACGTTCTAAATGATTGTTTTATTGGTATCGGTTGAAAATACCATTATCGTGCATCCCTACTGGGAATATATCGTCTGATTCCACATCACTTACAGTTTTCGCACAATTTAATGTTAAATATCAACATTTCCTCATTCATATTCAAAGGAACAGACTTTGAAAATTTTGACCGGTAAACAGGAGGCGATGGTTCGAATCCCACCTTAGACAGATTGCTGCTCATTCATTTTCACATAATTTATCTTCCAATTTACTTCATAAGCATGCATTCGAATCTTAGCATTCAGCTTTCAGCATTTCCACACAATTTCTACAGAAATTGCACTTTGTGCTAAATGCTATCTTGGTTGACAGTTCAACAGCTGTAAACAAAGCAATGCACTCACCATTATACAGTCCTGACAGCTATTGGAAGCTGCTTGTGTCATTTAGACACGTAAACAGGAAGTAGTTGTAGTTCCATTGTGATGAAAACATGGCCGACTTTAACTTAAAAAAAATAAATAAAAAAAAAGATATTTTTTTAGTTTATTTTGTTATAGAAAATACTTTCTCAAGTTTCGTTTTATCCGCTCGTTTCCCGTAACTCCAATAACGTTGAACCCAGGTGACGGAGGAGGTCTACCGCCTGCTGAGCTCCGACTACGACCTGGTGTCCCGCGGCAAAGTGAGCGTGAAGGGCAAAGGTCAGATGCTGACGTACTTCCTGGAGGGCAAGGTGCAGGGCGTGGGCACGGCCACCACCTCCTCGGTGGTGCGCTCGGCCAGCCTGGCGCGCCGCATCCACTCCTGCGGCAAGACCAGCGTGCCCGCCAACCTAGGCAGCGTCTCCTCGGCCGGCGCCGCCTCCCCCAACAGCCAGCCGGCGTGCTTGCCCTCCTCCCGCGTGCCTGCGGTGGGCGAGGAGGAGGAGGGGGCGGATCTCGACGTGACCGAGATTGCGATTGAGGCTGTGGCCGCTGTGGCTGATGCTGCGGTGTAGACACAAACACAAGTGTGACCTCAGCGGAGCCAAGATGGAGACCGACCGGCCGGCACGTTTCCTGCAGGTGCGACGCTCATTCAGGAAATGAGTCCAGACAATCATACTTGCCGTTGTTTTTTTTTGTTATTTTTTAAGGAATATCAGCTGCTTGCCACTCTTTGGACACACTCAGACACACCGACCTTTCTTTGCAGGTAAAATCTCTACAGATGATGATATTCTATAAATGTGCATTGATTGAAAGAGAAAAAACAGACTGATCTTGCTATTGCTTTTGCACTGTCTTTCTAATGATGCCAAGGATGCATTGTATTATTACAGTTGTCACGCAGTGTTTCTTATGGTGCGCCTAAGCATGTGTGAGTGCAGGTGTGTACTTGTGTGTGTGTGTGGTTGTATGACAGCACAATGACATTTGTAACATTTTTGCAGACACATTTATGATTACTGGTGCATGTTTTTGTTTTTGGTAAGTTGACAGTTGTATGATTCACCCTTAAAGTAAACCAAAGTAATGAGATTTTCGATATGACGTCTACCAGTTTAGCACACACTTTCATACACCGTCAGATAAGCTAAAATGTTTGATACCATTTTTTTCACACCGATACCATTACGAGTAGTCACCGATACTTGGTACCGATACCAATAGTACACGTAAATTCTGTAGAATAAATTTGACTCTTTTTAGAGTGGGATCAAATAGACTCAGCTTTAGAGTAATGTTTATACTCGGAAGAGGGTAAAATAAAGAATTGAATACATATATAAATAAAAGTCACTCAATGGTTGAGGAACAAACTCTCACTACCTTCCGCTTGGGAGACAGGTGATCTACTCCCTGAGCTAAACAGCTCCTGCTGTGTGTTATGTCGCTCGTGTCAGCTGGAATCTTCAGAACTCCAAGAGACCAAAAATTATGTTTTTTAACAGTGGGAGGGGCATAGCTCCCAAGCTGAAGGCCGTGAGTTCGTTTCTCAACCCTTGAGTGACATTTATTTTTCCAGTTCTTTATTTTACTCTCATCCAAGTGTAGATATGACCCTAAAACTGAGTCTATTTGGTCCCACTCTAAATACAGAGCAAAATATTAATTCAACACCTACTGAGTTAAATTTAACACCTCAAAAGTGTCTATATTGGTCCACACTAAGTGTAGTTAAAACAACACTTTTGAAAGTGTTAATTTAGTTTTACACTGGAATGGGGTTAAAAACAACTCTGATGGGAGTTGAAATTTAACACTAGTCAACACTGGTCAGTGTTGCGATTACTTTTCGCCGTTCGTCAACAGGTGCGAAGGCGGAGATTAGTTACACCTCTGCAGAGTTAATCTAACACTAGGTTATCGACTCTGTAATATAACACCAATTAACTCTGAAATTTTAACACTGAAATGTTGCTGCGTAGAGTCAAATTTACTCTACAGAATTTACTGTGTACTTTTTGTATTTCCACCCCAAAAAGAATGACAGATAATTTTAATGAAGGACTTATACATCCCAATATAGCATTTTTCTTAAAGAATGGCAATTTTCTTTTCTTCTCATATCTAATTTCAAGAGAGTGGCCGATACTGGTATCGGCTGCTGTCGCGAGGGCTGATACCATGAAATAAAGCCTGGTATCAGCCTGATACCGATACCTGTTATCGGTACTTGCCCATCCCTACTAAAATGAATACTTAACACTTTTTTTTCTTTCTTTTTTTTTTTTACCTTTCTGTGGAACCTCTCAGGTTAAATATAAGTCGTTGAAGGATGCTTTAGATTTGTTGGTATTTTGATTGTATTTACATTTTTTTTAAATCCTCATAGGAACTACAATGGTTCAAAATAGGTCAAGTTGTCACACAAGTGGAAAAAAAGGTTTAGCCCTGTTAATAATAAGACATCCAAACAAGAATGTGATTTACATCATAGTTACATCTCATTGTTTAACAATCTTATAAATAAGTCATAAAAAACAATACTAAAGCTCCTTCCTTTGGAAGAAGTGTTGCTGGGGAAAGCGCAAAAGATTTTATCCGATGTGCAAGACGTCACATGACTTCACGCCAAGTGAAGAGAAAGCCAAAGAACAAGCGTGCAGAATTGAAGTTGAAAACGATCATTTTGCCATGTTGGACTTTTAGAGGTTCCACTGTATGCGTCTCACTCTTGTTCTCCGGACCAGTTTGTGTATATTATTTAATGAAGTAAACAAAGTTGTTTTCTTTAACAATTTCCATGGAAAAAAAACCTCACCTGTTCCCGATTTTCTGTAACGTGGTGGGGGAAAAAAACGTCTTTTCTCACAAAAAATACCGTCTGCAAGATTTGACATTTTGTGGTAAATTATGATTTATGATCATTTATGATCTTTAGTATATATCTGCGTCTGTGTATATAGAGTACATCATGTTTCTGCCTTATTCCATGTCATGCTTCACCGTGTTTGCAACCTGCCTTTTTACACATAATTACTTTGATATGCAGGTCATACTCTTTTATGTTATTCTATGTAAATAGCCAAGCACCTGTAAACTATGTCACAACTTGTACAGTGTAAAGATGGTTTATTGAATATTTTGTAATAAAGACAATATTGGTGTATAAAATGAGAGATTATGGGTTCGCATTTCACAAATAAGGAGCCTTAATGTTCTTGATTTGCTCAAGAGCACCTCGATAGTCAGGATACAATCTCGCAGCTCTCTGACAATCTTCATTTATATATTTTTTTCAATAAACAGAACGTGAAGGTGAGCTTTGCGTCGGTAGTCTTATAATAAAGAAGTTACAGACGGAAATAAATATATACATTTATATTAATTGTGACTGGAAAAGAAACAGGTGTAAAATGACTTTTTTGTTTATATATACTGTATATGTATTGTATGGATTTGTGTCATATATATATATATATATATATATATATATATATATATATATATATACACACACACACATATATATATATATATATGTATGACACAAATCAATATCACACTCGTTTTTTGCCGTACAATACAGCTTTTTAATTTTAAGTCAATTTTATGAATTATTATGAAATTACTGTATTAGTTTAAAAAAAAAATCCACTTTAAAGTAACAAGAGTATGAAAACTTAAATAAAAATTCTATTGTATATTTATATACTATATATATATATATATATTAATCGTAATAAATCACATAACTTCAATAGTTAACTCTTGATTAATCAAATTGTTTTTATCTGTTCTAAATGTACAATAACTTTTCATACTCTTAACTATAAAAGTGGGGGGGGGAAACTCTTAAATCAAAATATGGCTGCATCTTTTAGTCTTTGATACAGTAATTTCATAATAAATCATAAAATTGAGGTACAATTAAAAAGATGTACTGTACTGTAAAAAACGAGTGTGATATTAATTTGTATTGAGGTCATCTTTCTGCAACTAGATGGCATAATTGCATTTGTAAGACATTGGTGACAGCTCAGTGCATTTTTGTTTTCATAGGAGCTACATAATCTTTAACATGAGGTAACTTGTGAAATTCTGCACATTTTTAGAAATATATGTATTTTTTATTAAATTAATTACTACTAAATTTTGACGTTGACCTGTCTGCTGCGTTGTAACGTGAAGCAACGAGAGGGAATCTAAGGTAAATTAAATTTCACAAACAAGCCCCTCCTCCAACCACCAGCCAATGTAACCTGCTTACTGGCACGTCCGCAAGATTTCAACACTTTTTTTCCCCCAGCCACTTCACATCAACAGCTCACAATTATTTTACACTTCAATGTGACTTGATTCATCTCTTCTTGTGCACACACAACATGGAGAAAACATCTAGGTGACTTAAATATAGCGTAACAATTTTTTTCCCTTTCACTTTTCACCTCGCTAATGAAATGAACAGACTTGACTTGAGTTGATCACGTCCCCACCTGCTTGTAATTAGGCTTCCCAGTTGAACGGAATCGGTCATCAAGCTGCACGCCATTTGACTGCAGACTTGACAGAGCACTCTTGCTTGAGGCATCAAACTCCCACAATGGAACTTTATCTACTGCATGTGAGTTTTTACATGTTTTGTAGCAGTTTTTCTCCAACCTTTATTGAGCCAAGGCTCATATTTTAAATCACTCAAAAATGATACACAGGTTAATTATGTGCGGTCTTAGATCCATTAGTGACGGTTTTGGCATGTTAGTTCTGTTCCTAATTCACAAGATATTTGATGCATGAAAATTCCACTTTGGTGCCTTTCTGTAAAGCCCTTTTCACACTGCGCTCAGTGTGAAAGTATCACACTGCTATGCGACATTGCCTGCATGCCCATATTTGGAAGTGCAGACATAGCAGCCTACCAAGGAAGTAAAAACAAAGATTTTGCCGCTGGTTAGCCAACACCTTTTAAGATGCATCTCTCATTGTTGCAAAAGAAAGTCCTGACTTTGCTTATTTTAAGGAAAAGGAGAAATACATGAGTGGCAGGGGAAAAAAAGAACAACTAATGGCTCAGTGACGAACTCATTTGCTCCCAAAAACGTTCTATTTTATATATTGCCATGGTCCCAAAAACATATTTATACTTCTTCTTTTTTTTTTTTATGCCAGAGCATACAGAAGGCTTTTATGAAGCCTCTGACCTGAAGAGGACGCTTAAAGCAATGGTAGTATGAATAGACTTGATTTATTATATATAGGAAAAAAACGGCCAGCAGGTGGCAGCGGAGTATAAGAGATCGACCAGGGCCATGTTGCAACACTCTTTTCCCCACTGTTTTAAACAGATTTATGAATAATGATGAAACTTAGCTATATTCTAATGCTAATTGCTGCAAAACGGAAAGAGATACAAATATATTTTTTTCCTGGTGAAAAAAAGAGACTCTAATGTTTCTTTTGGATTCCATGTTTTTATAGCAATAGAACACGCTATTCTGTGGGCCTTGCAAAATCAGTTAGAATCTAGTAAAACAGCCGGGAGCGAAGAGGGTTGCTTCAGTGAAAATTGCTGCGAGTGAATGAGTTAAACTATCCAAGTATAATTTAATCATGGGGTTATTTTTAAACAAGTCCGCCAAAATAACACCATATCACTAGAAGATTGCGTAACACGCCACTCCGTGGTCCCTGCCCCTTTTACCACATACACAATTAATGGGTTTGATGATGGCACGCTGCGCCCTGCTAAATGCAGTGTGAAAAGGGCTGAACTCTTCTTCATGTATGTCTATTGCAGCCTACTAATGACTAGGGATGTAACGATATCCAAACATCACAATACGATAATTATCACGATATTGTGGGGAGGTTGGTGGTACATTATAAAAATATTATATATTTTAAAAAAAAAATATATATATATATATATTGAGGCACTTACTTGCAATGCAAGCACACATTGAGTTCCTCCACATATTGACTTTGTTCACAAACATATTATGTTCGCCTTCATCTGACCATTAGCATGGATTTTAAACATAGATGGGCCAAAACATGCCTTGTGAAAATTTAACTGCACAAAAAAAGTTAAACTAGCCACCTGAAGGTGCTAGATCTGCACAAATGGAAATCAACCTGACTTTTTTTCAACAGATGTACTGCTTTTAATATCGTCACATGAAGACGACGATATTGTGGCAGTTTTAATATTGCGATATCACGATATTTATTGTGTTATCGTTACATCCCTACTAATGACATTCGAGACGTTCACTCTGAACCGTTATTTACCGCATCTCCACAGTGTGCGTTTTTGGTACGTCATGAAATTTCACCCAAAACTTAAGACAAATAATTTCTAACCTTTTTGTGAGTAGTACTACAATTGCATGTTGACTGATTTTAATGTAAATAAGGAACCTTGGAGCACAAAAACTGCCAGTTAATTTCCAACTCATGTTCAAAACTCCAGGATCAAAGGCTGTCTGACATCCCAGAGGAGACCGTGTTGGACAATGGAGCCGAAGCGAGCCGCACACCGGAACACCAAGATGGTGGAGAACGTGTGACGTCTGGAAGTGACGAGGAAGACGTCCCACTGAGGGCTCTCAGGCCTGGGCGGTGGTCTCGTTCCTCAAGCGGGGAGCCTTCATCAGATATGACGTCTCGCCAAGACCATCTGGAATCGGCGCAGGTGGATTTGCCGCAGTTGGAGTCGCCAAAGAGACTAAGCAGTAAAATAGCTGCTCGTCCTGACTTATGTAACCAATCCGGATGGTCAGTGAAGAAGGAGCGCAAAAGAGCAGTGAAGAAGCGGAGGAGGAGCAGCCGCAAGAAATCTTTGTTGCAAAACATGGTAAGAACAAAACGTGTCAAATCTTTTTATTTTTATTTTATTTATTTTTTTGGTATGTGGGTGAGTATGTGCATGTGTGTGTGCGTGCGTGCGAGTGTGTGTGTATTCGTTAGTTCACCAAAAACTTATTTTAAAAAATCCCATACCGTTCACCTAAACCGAACACCGCCGTCAGGAGACCCGAGGAAGGACCAAAGAAAACAAAGGAAAGTGAAATCCAGCACCGACCAGACACCACCCACCGGGCCACCAACCAGAGTTCTTCACCAACCCCAGAAACATCTAAATTCCAACAAATCTAAAAAATCAGGGAGACCTCAAGAGACCAAAGGAGAGACTGAGGAAAGGAAGGAAGGACAAACGAAGCAGAGTGAGATCCACAGACACCAGCCTCCACCGATTCAATGACCTGAGGAAGAAGCAGATTGTGTCTGAGTTTCGATAGATGCTGGTGAAGTGGATCTGGCATGCATGAAAATCTCCACCAAAGAGGGGAGCCGTCGACCCCTGCCGGGACAGAGCAAGCGCAACACCTCAGGGCCCCCCAGGCCGCGGCAGCGCCAAAGGACAACCACCGGGCCCCGCCAGGTCCACCGGCCGGAGAGCAAACCCAGGAGCAGGAGCGCCCCCCCACCCCAACACGGCCCGGGCCCCCAACCCAACGCAGCAGGACGGGGCACTGCAGGCCCGCCAGGCACCCCACCGGTCCACAGCCCCCGCTTCCCCCACGAGCAGCCCCCCCCCCACCCATGTCCCCAAATCGGTTTTATTTAAATTATTTTATACTGTCTTGCCCTGGTTTGTGTGTGCCTTTATTGAGAGCGCTGTTCATGTTGTACCCGATTTGGCCACTTAGGGGCAGTGTGTTTCCACGCGGTCTGATACACTGTTAAGTTGTGGCCACAATAGAGTAGAAGGAAAAAGTCATGATCAAGTTATGCCGATAAAAGTTGTTGTTTTTTGCAGCGTAGGAAGATCATATGCAGGTGAGTAATGTTAAGATGCTTCTCTGTATGTATTCCTGAAGCGTTTTTGTATGAATAGCCGTTCTTTTGAGTGATAAAAGTGCCGTGAGTAGGGCGCTAATTAGCATTAGCAAGTCAGACTGGAGTAGATCATGATGATACTTTGCACATCTATAAATTGATGCACAAATCATTGTCAATCAAATCATTTTGAATCAGAAAAATTTCAGAATAAAAAAAAAATCTGAATCGAATCGCAGACCCAAAAATCAGAATCGAATTGTGAGATAGTCAAAGATTCCCACCCCTAATGTTGAATACTTTAAAACAAAAGCAAATCTCCCATTAATGTTAGGCTCAACTCTTGCATCGTAGAACCTTTTAAGATGGTTTGAACAAGAACATTTCTGTTCTAAGTGTAAAACTAACTGACTATAAAGCTAAATTATAGAAAAACTACTCACCCATGGAATTGTTCCAGGCTCAAATTTTCAACATTAAGCTTTTTAACGACACTATTGTGTTTTTAATCACGTTTTAACATTCTTGCTCTTATGCAAATGTAAAAAGACTTAACTGATGAATTAACTGTATAGGTTGTTTTTTTTAAGTGACACTAACGTTCTTAACTGCCATAGTATGTAAAAACAATTTCTCCACATTATTGCCAACAACCTCACAATGTCAGGTCATGATACAACACGTATCACGATACACATGTATCCTGACATGGCCTTTAAGCAGATGAGTATTTTACATTACTTTTTCTTTTTTTATGAAAACAGCCATATGTATACCTAAATGATATTTTTATTATGCTGGATGGCAAAAATGTTAAGTTCTTCTAATGTTATGATTATGCAGCGCTTCCAGCCGGCACCATGCCTAGTTGAAATGTGAGCGCATTGCCCAGCAATGAGCACTATGGAGGACCAAAACTGCCAATATAAATAAACAAATAAATACATTGAAAATAAAAATGGATAGAACAAATATAATTCAAAATGTAAATACCAAAAAAATGATAGAAATGGAAATAAAAACAAGAAAAATATATTCTCTATATACACGTGCGAACAAATAAATGAATGAATTAATAATAAAATATAAAATAAAAGTACAAACAAATAATAAGTGAGATTTTATTACTTCTATTATTTTTTACATTTATATCTCTTAATCTGTTTTTATTTTTGTATTTATAACTGTGTGTGTGTGTGTGTGTAGTTTTTATTTCCGTTTATATAATTTTTATGTAATTAATTTTTAATTATTTTTGAATTATTTATATATTTTCCACATTTATTTACCGTATTTATTGATTCTATTTTGGCCATTTTTGGCCCTCCATATCAGAGTTTCTGAATTTATGAATGAATGAATGTGCCATATTGATTCTGATGCCTCTATATCAATATGTGTATTGTAAAGATGCCCGCAACAATATATTCTCATATCGCCTTTAAAAAAAAAATACAAAAATACTAATTATATACATTATGTTTACATGAAATTTGACCTCTCACATAAGTATAAGATTATGGAGAATTAATCAGTAGTTCATCAGTCTCATAACTAGATTCATTCTTTTTTTGGTAACTATTATTCTCTATACCTGTTGCAGTACGAGCAGTTTCCCCAGTGGCTGGTGAACGTGATGATCAACATCGAGGAGGCGACAACACATCAACTGCTGATTGAATAAACGCCAGCCACGTGCAAGTGTTTCTTTTTTCTCTCTCAATAAACATCTGAATGAATGAACTCACTTCAATGTTGATTGATCTAAACACTGCTGTCAAATAATACAGCGGAACACACACACACGGATGATATCTTAACTGATTCTTACAATGTGCTTCCTGATTTGCATATATGAATATTGAACATTAACAAACCCTACAAGATAATCACTCAAAATCATCCTCCAGAGCCATCGATTAATCTGGGCTTCACTGTCTCTATCAGAATGGTTGGAATGCTGAAATTCAACCTGATTATTGATGTTTGTCCCGTGCGTTGCGTTTTAGGTTGTATACTTTTTATTGGCGTAAAGTCAACAAGTTTCTTTCGGACATGGGCCTTTGCGCATCATTCTGATTCAGATCGTTTTGGTTTGAAATACCCTGCTCATATCATCTGGCTCCGCCTCTTCCACCAGCAAAAAGTGACTCCTGTAGAGTGGATTTTAACACTTTTTCAAAGTTTATATGGCTCCACAATCTCCACTGTTAAATCAACACGGTTAAAATAGTTAAATATTTAACACTGGGAGATGGTATTTATTTATTTACTTGTATAACTCACAATGCAGTGTTAAATTAATACTACAAGATTAGACAAGCAAATCTTCTCAGATACGTTTGTTTTCTCTCAGTCAGTGACTGGGATTTGATCCCCAGTACCGTAAATCCTTAAATCAGCGGCGCTACCTCCTGCATGATAAGAGTGCTCAAAAATCTTCTGTAAATAACTTCAAAAGTAGTTATTCCAAAAAGTGGAAATGCATCATTCTAGTGCAAATAAATCCAACTTTTGTTTGAATGTTTCCCAGTGATAAGCAAGGAGGAAAGGCGGAGGAAAATGGCACTGACTTGTCTCTCTTAAAATGGAGAAGTGCAGATGCACAGGTGGCGTTAATAACACCTAATCTGGACAACATTTACGTTTGAAAATTTTCAAATCAACTCTTAAAAATGTAATTTAGGGATTTTAAAGGAATACAAGACTTATATAAAAAAAAACTAACCAGCTAGTTGAAATGGTTCATTTCAACTCTTCCCTGAAGAAGAAAAAAGTCAATTTATGTTGAGCGATTATGATTTTTATAGCACTTTTTATGAATATTTTTTGCATTAAGTACAGTATCGGCCATTTTGAACAGTCACGTGATCGTCGTGACGTGTCGCGTGCGTAAAACACGCATATATGACGTGACCGCTAATAACAACAAAGACACTCGCCAGGAATTATTGCATCCCACGGCGGACATCAAAGGTGGAATTACCGCCCTATAGCAAAGAAGCACTTCTTCAAAAGGAGTACAGCCACGGAGGACTCGCCAAAAATTTGTATCCAGCCGAAAGTGGGGATGAAAGTGGTTGATAACAACTCATTCAGCCGGCCGGCTCATAGCAAGTCGGAGTTGGGGGACCGTCTACAAGTTGCATGTTACAGAAGCTCAAATTACCAGTCAAATCACTATTGACATTGATCACTCCGGAAATGTAAGTTGTGGACGGTCCCTAACTGGACGGCATCCATCCGGGTTACCTTTACTCTGCCAGGCAGCTACATGTCGTGTGCTAAACGCACTTAAGCTCACATTAGGAGAGGCCAACCCCCACCGCCCCACCTCCACACGGAATGACATGAAACCTGACGTGCTGAGGATTTTACTCTGATGAGAATTGGCGCAGTAATTGGGATAGAAGACGGCCTTTTTCTTGCCCATTACATCAGCGAACTCCCATTCCAGTGAATGACGGCAGCTGTCGTTTACGCACTGGATACGTCATCACAGTCACGTGACCAGGATAATGGCGTTGCACACGGTATGTTTTTATTTTCGGTTTAAAAGAAAATTCTGTGAATAAGATGCCAGAGATACTTGTACTTTTTCTTTTCTTTATACACAACGCCCAATCCAATGCTGGAAAATTAGTTATTAGTGGTGTGTTCTTTTAACATAATTTTTTTTCCTGTAGACAAAGTCACAGTTAACCCGCCCACGAAACATCCGACGTCCAATGAACCTCCAGATCATGTCCATATCGCTCAGCCGCCAAAATAGGTTGACATGTGATGTCTAACCATGGTCTTAATATGGACGTTGAAATGACGTCCCATACTCACTTTAGTTAATAAAAAATGTATACGAATTTGTATTTTATTGTTTTTTTTTTGGACTCGAAAGTTTACGTTTCGACGCATATGTGGAAATTCGTTCCATCTTGCATTGTTTGTGTGTATATAGGCTCCACCTCTCTAGGCTCTTTCATATTTGCATTCAGGAAGTGACTGCTATTTTACAAATTAAAAGTTATTATGATACTTCAACTGAAGTTCGCCTGTCAGTTGAAGTTGCACATTTAGTTGGGACTCATAGAGCGCGATATTTACTTTAGTTGGGATCGCTAGTTTGAAAACAGCCCCTTGCCTTCTGTTGCCTGCTGTTTTTACCGAGTTAATCAAATCGCCCACCTGTATCATTATGTAGTCAATGCCGTCTCTTCTCCTTACACCGGGGCTGATTCAAAAGCTTGTCGCTGGCTGGGTCTCTGGGACGAGATGCTACGCTCACGCCGGGGGACAATATACCTCGTAATGCAAAGGTAAAATTTGTTTATCATGCTAACTGACTTATTTTTACATAGTCCGTTCTATATTGAAACGCTGTGATGATGTTATGTTGCTATGCTTACTAGCATGGAACAAATGACTATCGTAGTGGCAAGCTATGCGGTAATTTCATGAATATGGCTCCAGAGTGAAAAACTCCAAACACAAAGACGAAATCCCCCATTATTAAACAGTCAAATGCACTTAATCGTTTTGAAGAAGGTGCATTTTGAAACTAAGTTGTGTGCTCGTGCAGTTGGAGTGGACGCAAACTATCTGGCTCGTTAATGTGATTTGAAACACGCAATTCGACACCTCTGTTACAATCTTTGTTAGAGTGTACGTTTACTAGTAAAATGTATGAACATTAATCTACTAATTACAATATTTTTCTACTAACCTCGCTAAAAATGATTGCCGCAAACCCGTGAATACTTTGTGGGCTGCCAGTCCTTTTTGCTGATTGCTGCTATCCGTCGACGTCTTTTGTCTTCATTAGTAGATATGCGATAAAAAAGCAACATTTGGTTTACTCCTTTGTCTGTCCGTACAACCGACCGCACAGCAGGATCTGACCATTGATAAGATAATCGATTAGATGAAGGACTTTACGCTGCACGAGATTCAACGGTTACATTACAGGCAAGTGGCTCTTTTGCCGTCCAGCGTCCCGGAGGGGGCGTTCCCATGAGGGCTGTGACGTCAGGTGCAAAAGGTCAATATCTAGCCACGCACCGACGCCACTGCCGGTGTTTGTTGCCACTGTTTACATGTTACTTTGGTCACGTAATTATTCACCTCTTCATATGTTCTACTTTTCAGATGTATGCTAAAGCAATGTGGGAGGAGGAGGGCGAAGAAGTGGAGGGCACGGTGCCATTCATCTGCACCGAACCATCCGATGGACACGCGGCAATGCACACATATGGCTTTAAAATTATAAACCTATTGTAACAAACTGGATTGGTACGCTATATTTTTATTTCTTTTTTGAGCATTTTCATGCATGATTTCACACCATTATTTCAGTCATTTTAAAAGATGAATATAGGCCTAAACACCGGATTTCAACTTTGCACAGACGATTTATATATGTCATTAATCTATGTTGAAATGACGCTGACGACGTAATCTGATATTGCAATCTGCACCCAAATGTGACGTCTTTTCTACAAATGCCCATTACGTACGTTGTTTCCAAGTCTGCTTGCTCAGAATAACTTTGTTCAAATAAACAAGCCCAGATTTTACACAAAATAAATTAATGAGTCTGTTAGATGAGAAAATTATTTCAGTATATGGTACAGTATAAGCATTTTGTTTTTTGTTTGGTTATGTGCCTCACTAAAATTTGCACAAAAAAAAATCAGATAAGCAGCGAGACCGCGAAAAGTGAACCCCGCGTTACAGCGAGGGAACACTGTACTGTAAAAAGTCAATGTGATACTGATATGTGTTAAGGTCATTTTTCTGCCACTAGATGGCATAATTGCATTTATAAGACGTTGGTGACAGCTCAGCGCATTTTTCTTTTCATATTAAGAGCTATTTAATCTTTTACATGTAGTAACTTGTGAAATTCTGCACACTTTGAAAATTGTCAAATACAACTTGACCTCAGTCTCCACAAATATATGCATTATTATTAAATTTATTACTGCAAAATTTTGACTGCTGCGTTGCGACTGGAATTTTTAATATTAATAATTATAATTAAAATAACTTTAAATGAACTCAAAATGAATGCACTGATTTTGACAACACTAATATTTAACATTAGGCAAAGCGATTGGCAAGAGGTTATCTTGATACGTTTTGCAAATCGGGTCAGCTGAGATTCATTGGGTCAGTGGGCCCTGTGTCACCACTTTACATGCCCCAAACCTGGCTCACCCACTTGGAAGGAAGCTCATTGAGTCGACTTGGGGCAGGTCAAAGTAAATGCTATATCATCTTTTTTCTTTTTTTTTTGTATTGTTAATGCTTGTGGATAGAAGAGTGTAACTCCATCTAAAGTGAAGCTCACTTTCCACCAATACTACACGGAAGGAAACGACCAATTATGGTCAGTTGTCTTCACACAAACATGTTATGACTCTGGCAGTGTTATGCAAGAAAAGGGGGCCGCGTGGGTGTGTTGGTGTCTCATGGCCTTGTTTATCTCCCCTTTCCTGATAAGATGAACCTTCACCAAAGAGGCTACTGGAACAAAACGACTTGGTGTCAACACAGCACGCAAAACCAAACATGTTATTCCCTCCTCCATTGAGACATCTTAAAGCCACGAATGTTTTCCTAACCTCTTCAGTAAAACGCCCGCCCCCCTTTCCTCCGACCCAGCTTGTTTTGATGTCCAATCACCGCCTTCCAAAGTCAATATTGACCGCAGACCCTGTGAACCTTCAACCACGCACGTCAAGCGGGGTCAACCTTCTGTTTACCGCAGCTATGTCACAAATATTTTATATCTGTAGGCGGCGTGTCAATGATTAACGCTCGCCAGAGCATAAATACGGCCGCGTGAGGAGACGGCGGCAGGAAAAGTGCAAAGATGTGCGGATTACACGAGAAGAAGATGCTGCTGACGGTTGTGGTTTTGGCCGCGGTGGCGGCGGCGGCGAGGGCGTCCCCGGTGGTGGGCCCCGAGCCAATTCGATGCGCCCCCTGCACCCAGGAGAAGCTGAGCGAGTGCCCCGTCGTCCCCAGCGGCTGCGGGCAGGTGCTGAGGGAGCCCGGCTGCGGCTGCTGCATGGCCTGCGCCCTGGAAAGGGGGAGCGACTGCGGGGTCCACACGGCCCACTGCGCACGCGGCCTACGCTGCATGCCCAGGCCCGGCGAGGCCAGGCCGCTTCATGCCCTCACTCGGGGCCAGGGAGTCTGCACCGAAGACCAAGGTAGTGTTAGAGTCGCGTTTGTTGCTTTTCACTCTCAAAGACGTGAACGCTCATCGAAGTGTTGATTGTTCAGAGGATGCTGAGGGGGAACCGGACCACAGCTCCCTGCAGGACATGCTGGGCTTGCCCAATCAAGACGCCACAGACGCCCAGGAAAGCATCAAGGCCAAAGTGAACGCCATCCGCAACAAACTGGTGCAGCAGGTGAGAAGAAAAAGCAATTAGAATAAAATTATATATTTATGTATAGTCCCTCATTGAAGAATTCAATTCACACTTTAGGAATTATTATTATTTTTTTAATAATAATGTCGTAATTTTAACTCCTCAATGCAATATTAATCCTAACAGTTAAAATTGTTCAATTTTTTTAAGTTCTCATTGGAATCAATAACTGAAAATTCTATGAAGTAATTTGGTGACTTGATTTACAAGCATTTATTATTAGGGATGTTCGATACCACTTAATTTTGAGTAGATACCGATTAGGGGTGTGCCAAAAAATCGATTCTCATTAGAATCACGATTCTCATTTAGTACGATTCAGAATCGATTTTAAATGTCCCCAAATAGATTTTATTCAAATTATTTTATACTGTCTTGCCTTTGTCTGTGTGTGCCTTTATTTGGAGCGCTGTTCATGTTGCACCCGGTTTGGCCACTGAGGGGCAGTGTGGTTCCACAAGGTCTAATACACTGTTAAGTTGTAGCCACATTAGAGAGTAGAAGGAAAAAGTCAAATTATTCCAATGAAAGTTGTGTGGGGCCGTTCTTTTGAATGATGAAAGTGGCGCGAGTAGCACGCTAATTAGCATTAGCGAGTCAGACTGGAGTAGATCATTACAATTCCTTGCACATCCTTAGATTGAAGCAAAAATCATTGTCAATCAAATAATTTTGAATAAAAAAAAAATATTTATCAAAAATCGATTCTGAATCGAATCGTAGACCCAAAAATCGGAATCGAATCAAATCGGGAGACATTCAAAGATTCCCACCCCTAATACCGATACCAAGTACTTTTGATATAATTTCTCTTCAAAAGGGCCAGATATTTTTAAAGGGATACTAAAAAGTTGATATTTCGTCCAGGTTGAACTTGATAACTAAATTATTTTTCACGAAGAATTAATGCCTTTAAAAAGATTTTTTTCCACTTGCTGTCGACTGAAGATAACATCACCTGTGCTGAAGAATGACCTATCAAAATACAAAAAAAGAATTCATTCTGGACAAAAAACAAACTTTTTACTGCTGGAAATGGCTCAATGAGTCAAGTATCCTTTTAAATAAATACTTGTATATCCAAATATTTTCTTTAAAATTGCTTGAATTTAAAGGAAATATTCTGCTCTTCTATTCTTCAAATTTGGCCATAAGCGGGTGGCCAATACGCGAGTACCGATACCTTGAAATAAGGCCCGATCCCGATGCCTGGTATCTGTACTCAATCAGCCTTATTTATTACACTTAATTTAGTTCCTCAAGGGATAATTTATTTCAATCTTTCAAAATAATTACATTTAGCAATTAAATAACTCTACATTGTTAAAAAAAATTTTTTACAAATGATAATTTCTGAAAGGAAAATTCAATTTCGCGATTGAGTATAAAAAATCTGAAATTATCATTTTCAATTCCTCATTAAAAAAATTCATTGGTCTGATTCAAATTTGTATGAAAATAATAAAAAGCTAATTTTACAGTGGAAAATTTATTTAGCGATTAAAATTACACTACAAAATAATTTATACTTATTTAATAGGAAATGTAAAATAATACAACACATTTAAATTAATTAAGTAATTGTATTACATTAATGAAAAATGTAATTTCGAGATCTAAATTAGTATATATATATATATATATATATATATATATATATATATATATATATATATATATATATATATATATATATATATATATATATATATATATAATATGTATATATATATGTATGTATATATATATATATATATATATAATATGTATATATATATGTATGTATATATATATATATATATATATAAAATATGTATATATATATGTATGTATATATATATATATATATATATAAAATATGTATATATATATGTATGTATATATATATATATATATATATATATATATATATAATATGTATATATATATGTATGTATATATATATATATATATATATAATATTTTTTTTTTTTTTAAATGATAGATGATTACTGATGTATGTGTTGGTATCGGGCCGATACCTGGCCTTCTTTCTAGGTATCTGTATCGGCTGCGTTATTGTGGCAGATGCTTGTTAACTCATTCACTGCCATTGTCAAAAATTACTATTTCTATTAGTTTAACATTTTTTTCCACTTTTGTTAACAAGAGTATGAAAGCCAAGATTTTTTTAATTGTACATTTAGCACAGACGTATGACGCCCCTAATTTTTAATAATCTTTTCTTTTTTAAATCGTGTCAGGCGATTACAAATTTTAATTGTAATTAATTGTATGACTTCAATAGTTAACTCACGATTTATATATTTTTTTATATCTGTTCTAAATCTACAATATTTTTTTCTAGGTTTTCATACTCTTGTTAACAAAAGTGAAAAAAAAAGTTAAACTTGTAGAAATAGTTCAAATGAATTTTTGACGTCTATAGCCGTCAATGGCAGTGAATGAGTTAAAATGCACAACCACATATTTTGACTGGAATGTTTTTTCCTGGCCACTGGATTATAAATTTCATTTGATTAAAATTAATTTTATTTTTCTATTTTAAAAATATTTTAATATTTTATGAACAAATAGGAGAAAAATGAAAATATATTTAAATATCAAATCAAATATTTTGATATATGGTTCTTGTGACCCTTGTGAGGATAAGCAGTTAGCAAGATGTATGGATGTTTTTTTTTAAATACATTTTATGGATCAAAAGTACTGGTGGTATACTGAAAAAAAGTGGTATTGAACATTCCTACAAATTTTATTCCCTCAATAATAAACATTTGACTGTCAAACATAATACTGCATGATCACTGCATGATGTCATACATTTGGTCCTCGTAAGGCTAGAGACAAAAAGTTTCCCACACCTCCTTTTAAAAAAAGTGAGCCTTCATTAGTTTTGCCATTGGCTTAATCTGCATTTGACAGCAACAAACATGACAACAGCCGCAACTAGCAGTTGATGTTTTCTTGTACTCCCACGTAGGGTCCTTGTCACATTGAGCTTGACGCCGCCCTGGACGCCATCGCCAGCTCCCAGCAGACCGTCGGCGAGAAGCTGACTACCTTCTACCTCCCCAACTGCGACAAGCACGGCTTCTACAAGGCTAAGCAGGTAAGAATCAGAAAGCGTAGCTGAGCTGACCCCGCCGTCGCTTGTCACCTCCCTTCACTATCTCCTCTGTGTCCTTAAGTGCGAGTCATCTCTGGTTGGCCTGCCCGCTCGCTGCTGGTGCGTGTCGGCCTGGAACGGCAAGATCCTCCCCGGAGCCGGCGACATCCCCGGCGACATCCCCGGCGACTCCGAGTGCCACCAGGAAGTCACTCACTGAAGCAGGAAATGATCCACAAACACTCATGAGGACACCTTCCCCTCTTCATGAAGACGATTTGTAAATTATTTTATTTATTCATGACATCAAGTCATTTTGTAAACCGTTTTCCCTCCCCGCTGTCTTCAATTGTAAATAGGGCAACACTGTATACATTTGTATTTCTGACTAAATAACTCCATTCCTCACAAACCACAGCACTGCGACCACTGCCAAGCCCCATTTCAGGGCCTTCTTTTTTTTCTTCTTTTTTTTTCAATTAATTCACGTCGACACAGCCGCTCATTCATGCAACATGTTGACATTGTCTGCATGCATCTTCATTTCCTCAATGGGGGATACTTAACGTGCCGCAAATATGTGTATGCTGGTCAAGCACAAACATATCAGAGCTCATCCAAGCTTCTACATTTGTCTACCTCTGCAGTTACTCACCCTTCCTCTACACCTCTTCTGTCCACAGGGTCACTGCTTTTTTTTTTAAGCATATTCTGCATTTATTCTAATATTTATTATTATGTAATATTTTGTAATCGAGGACTGATGTGCAGCAGTTACTGTATATTTTGTTATTTATGCCTATATGTAAATATACAGTTCTGTGCAAAAAATCTTGTTTTTGTCATTTGTCAAAACCACATTATTATTCAAATAGAATCAGAAATGATGGTCGCAAGTGAGATTCAGCATTTTGGACTGCACGTAATCATATTGTAAAATCAGAATATTCTGTGAAATTTCAACTGTTCCCTGGAAAAAAAAAGTCAATTTATGTTGAGTGATTTTTATAGCACTTTTTGTGAATATTTTTGCATTACCTACAGTATCGGCCATTTTGGACGTGATCATTGTGGCGTGTTGCGCACGTAAACACGCATATATGAAATGGCCGCTAATGACAACAAAACCACTCACGAGTAATTATTGCGCCTCACGGCGGACATCAAACGTGAAATCCCGCCCTATAGCAAAGAAGCACTTCTTCAAAAGCAGTACAGCCACAGAGGACTCGCCAAAGATATGTGTCCACAGCGGAAAGCCGGGTAAAAGTGGCCGACTCATTCAGCCGGCCGGCACATAGCGAGGCAAAGTTGGGGACCGTCTGCAAGTTGCATGTTACAGAGGCTCAAATTGCCAGTCAAGTCACCATTGACATTGTTCACTCTGGAAATTTAATTTGTGGATGGTCCCTAACCTGGACTGTAAACATCCGGGTGACTTTTACTCTGCTAGGCCATGCTACATATTGTGTGCTAAGCGCACTTTAGCCCACATTAGGAGAGGCCACCCCCCACCGCCACACGGAATGACATGAAACCTGACGTGCTGAGGGTTTTTACTCAGAATTGCCGCAGTAATTGGGATAGAAGACTGCCTTTTTCTTGCCCATTAGGTCCGCAAACTCCCATTGAAATGAACAAAGGCGGCTTTCGTTTACGCACGGGATACGGCATTGCGATCACATGACCAGGATAATGGCGTTCACCACGGTATGTTCTATTTTGATACTTCCATCCATCATCTACCGCTTATCCGGGGTCAGGTCGCGGGGGTAGCAACTTTAGCAGGGAAGCCCAGACTTCCCTCTCCCCAGCCACTTCAACCAGCTCCTCCGACGGTATCCCGAGGCGTTCCCAGGCCAGCCTAGAGATGTAGTCTCTCCAGCGTGTCCTGGGTCGTCCCCGGGGCCTCCCGCCGGTGAGACATGCCCGGAACACCTCTCCAGGGAGGTGTCAGGAGGGCATCCGAACCAGATACCCGAGCCACTTCAACTGGTTCCTCTCAACGCGGAGGAGTAGCAGCTAGTCCCTCCCGGATGACCGAGCTTCCCACCCTATCTCTAAATGGGTGCCCGGATACCCTGCGGAGGAAACTCATTTTGGGCGCTTGTATCCGGGATCTTGTTCTTTCGGTCACGACCCACAGCTCGTGACCATAGGTGAGGGTAGGAACGTAGATCGACCGGTAAATCGAGAGCGTCGCCTTTCGGCTCAGCTCCTTCTTTACCACAACGGACCGATACAGAGTCCGCATCACTGCGGACGCTGCACCGATCCGCCTGTCGATCTCCCGCTCCAACCTACCCTCACTCGTGAACAAGACCCCAAGATACTTGAACTCCTCCACTTGAAACAGGATCTCATCCCTGACCCAAAGAGGGCACTCCCCCCTTTTCCGACTGAGGACCATGGTCCCGCTTCACACTCGGTTGCAAACTGCTCCAGCGAGAGTTGGAGATCACGGCTTGAAGAAGCCAACAGCACCACATCATCTGCAAAAAGCAGAGATGCAATGTTGAGGCCACCAAACCGGACCCCCTCAACGCCTCGGCTGCGCCTAGTAATTCTGTCGATAAATGTTATGAACAAAATCGGTAACAAAGGGCAACCTTGGCAGAACCCAACCCTCACTGGAAACAAATTCGACTTATTGCCGGCAATGCGGACCAAACTCTGACACCGGTCGTATAGGGACCGAACAGCCAGCCAGCATCAGGGAGCTCGGTATCCCGTACTCCCGAAGCACCTCCCTCAGTACTCCCCCGAGGGAAACGCCTTCTCCAAGTCCACAAAGCACATGGTTGGGCGAACTTCCGTGCACCCTCGAGGACCCTTCCGAGGGTGTAGAGCTGGTCCACTGTTCCACGGCCGGGACGAAAACCACACTTCTCCTCCGGAATCCGAGATTCGATTTCCCGACGGACCCTCCTCTCCAGCACCCTTACCAGAATAGACCTTACCAGGGAGGCTGAGGAGTGTGATCCCTCTAAACACACCCTCCGGTCCCCCTTCTTAAAAAGGGGGACCACCAACCCGGTGTGCCAATCCGGAGGCACTGTCCCCGATGTCCATGCGATGCTGTACAGTAGTGATGGGAAAATGAAGCTTCATGAAGCACTTGTGAAATTTTTTGACTCCCCTAGATGGTGCTCTTGGTTTAAATATAAAGGCTAGTGCAAAGGAAATTGATTACATTTCCACTGCATCTTTCAACCAAGAGTGCCATCTAGAGGAGTCAAAAAATATCACAAGTGCTTCATGAAGCTTCATTTTCCCATCACTACTGTACAGGCGTGTCAACCACGACAGCCCCACAACAGCCAGAGCCTTTAGGAACTCCAGGCGGATCTCATCCACCCACGGGGCCTTGACACAGAGGAGCTTTCCAACCACCTCAGTGACTTCGACCCCAGAGATAGGGGAGCCCACCTCAGAGTCCCCAGAACCTGCTTCCTCAAAGGAAGACGTGTCGGTGGAATTGAGGAGGTCTTCGAAGTATTCTCCCCACCGATTCACGACGTCCCGAGTCGAGGTCAGCACTGCTTTCCTCTACTGGGACGCCGGATGATGGACCAGAATTTCTTCGAAGCCGTCCGTAAAGTCGTTTTCCATGGCCTCTGTTATTTTGACACTTCATCGGTTTAAAAGAAAATTCAGGGAATAAGATGCCAGAGATATTTGCATTTTTACTCTTTGTACACAATGCTTAATGCAATACTGGAAAATGACTTATAAGTCTTGTATCTTTTTAAACATGAAGTATTTTGTTGTACAGTAGTCACAAAATCTCATTGTATTTATTGGTTACAAATGTTACTAGTGAATGAGTTAAAAAAAACAATCCCACAAAAGGAATTTAACAAATAAGACATTAAAATACACAACATGCATAGTTTCCTTGTGCCTTTATTAAGTAAAAATAGACCTTTGAGAGTTGCCTTGTACTGTACATGCAAACTACATATTAACCTCACACAGGGTTTCCCAAATGTTTTCAGCACAAATATACATCCATAAAATTAACATAGTATAAACCAATAATAACATGAGTCAAACAGTATTTTGGAAGAAAGAAATTGTGCGCTTGTTCAATATTTAAATAGCGATCCAATAAAAATGTGCCTGGATGCTATTTTGGGCCACTGACCAAAACAATGGCTACAAGAAATAAGGAGCCGCAGCCTTTTTTCTAATTCTTATCATATGCTGATTAGATAAATTAATAAGAAACCATCATGCTAGTTTCTGTGCTAACTGATGTGATGTGGTATGCATTGGACAGGCTGACTCCCTGAGTAATGTAAGCTTCCTCTGGAGAATGAATGCAAATGCACATTTGTAATTATTACTAGAGCCAAAGAAGCAGGCAGCGCAAAGGCCTTTATGGAATTGATGTTATAAAAGTGGAAGTCAAGTAAAAAAAAAAATCGTAATACTCTAAGTTCCATGTGCACCCACTAGTCTAAACACGGTATTTTGGTTAATGTTGCGTTTGTGGAATATGAATTAAGCAGCAAAATCCACCTGTTTTTATTTATCACAGGGAGAGGCCATTTTGTCACTGGTTGTCAACTGAAAATGACATCACAGCTGCTCAGAGCTCAGGTAACGACCAATCACGGCTCACCTGTTTTCTGAGTTTGGTCATGTGGCTTTCACAAGCCGAGCCATGACTGGTCGTCACATAAGCTCTGAGCAACTGTGATTTTCTGTCAAAATCAAGTGGCAAAATGGCTGCCCCCAGAGCCGAAATTAAAAAAGGGCGGATTTTGCTGTCTAAATTCATAATCAACATGCGCAATATTAAAACTCACCCAAACCCAAAAACATATAAATACGTTTTTAATGCTTTGTCCTTCACTCCCCCCAAAATGTTTTTTTATATTTTTTTTATGCTAGAGTTTACAGAAGGCTTTGATCCAACTTCTGACCTAAAGAGCTTAAAGCAATGGTAGTTATTGCAAAAAATAGGCCAGGCAGGTGGCAGCAGAGTATAAGAAATCAGCCAGGCCCATGTTGCAACAAGCTCTTTTTGCCAGTGTTTTCAACAGGTTTGTGAATGATGAAAAAAATTTAGCTATGATCTCGTGCTAATTGCTGCAAAATGGAAATAGATGCAAATATACTTTTTCCCTCAATAAAAGAAGAGACTCTAATCTTTCTTTTGGTAGTTTCTATGTTTTTATAGCAATAGAACTAGTGCTGTCAAAGTTAAAGCGTTAACTGATTCATTAATCACAAAAAATTATTGCATTAATTATTAATTAACGCAGATTAATCACACTCTTAATTTTGACCATAGATTATCCTTTAACGTGACAGCGGATGGCTAAATTTAAGGTAGCGCAGGTTGTGTTTGAGCAATAGACATAATTACAAGCATTAAATAAATGTTTGCGTATCACATTTAGAATTTTTGTTCATGTCAAAATATTGGGGTCATATTTTTTTTCATTTTAAATTATGAAAGTAATCAACTGATTAGAAAAAGAGGAAGATGAGCGCGTGCAGTGGATCAAAAGTTTTTTGAAGACGTCCTCACAACATTAAATGTCAAAAGAATGAACACATAACCTGTGCTCTTCAAATTTGGCGGGAATTTTTTGGGGATAATAAAAGCCTTTTTTTTTAAGCGATTAATCGTGATTAATCAAAATTCTAAAATGTGATTAATCTGAGTAAAAAAAAATGATCGTTTGACAACTCAATATTCTGTGGGCCTTGCAAAAACAGTCCAAATCCAGTAAAACAGACAGGAATAGAGGGTGTGAATGAGTTAATCAGATTATGTTTAGACTAGTAGGCCACACAACACATTATTGTACAGAACATTTTTGACTTGGCTTCCGCTTTAAATTCATTTTTTGAAAGCTTGACATGTTTGAAAACGCACCAATTTTTCCATGTGCTTGAATTCTGGTGAAAATTTTGGTATTTTTGGAGTGTTGAAAATGAACACACACCAAACAACTCATTAGGGAAATTAGAAATTTTCAGCCCATCGATGCAAAATTTGATATATACAAACAAATCTTAAGAGCTGAATAGCAAGTCGGCCATTTTGGCATGAAGAAGCCATTTCAGTCCAGTTCCACAGCTCATACTTGGTGCAATGCTAACTAGGGAATTTGTCCAAATAGGGCGCGAATGGAAGAAGGTATTCTTGCCAGATGGACATTTGGGATGTCATCGGACTTTGCTGATTTTGACGATTCACCGAAAAAAATTGTGACCACTGATCAGTGATCACTCATCGCTGCTAGGAGGTTCATAATAATAATAATAATTATTATTATTATGGCAGCACAACTGTGAGTTCCATCATCTTTGGACATCAATCACTCAGCTCTTCTTTGTCAGAAATGTTCATGAAGAATCCATCTTGTTCTTTGTATAAAAAAGGTCCCGCAGATAGAGAGAGCAAACCACATCCACATATCGGCTCTCTCCCAATATCCTCAGTGTCTCTGCTTGTTTACAGATTTTTAGCCCGTTTGGGCTCCTATTGGCTCTGCGAGCTGAAGTGCCGGGCTACTCCTCGCTCCTTCCCATCCAAACCTGGCAAGGGATGCCCGTATTTGTCCACACACCAACAGAAGCCTCGCTTTCTGCCCTTGGATGGTCGGCACTGCGAGTGAGAAGAGGAGGGACAAGGTGAGGCTAAATGTACACAAAAAAATTAACGAGTTGAATGTGCGGCATTATGGCTGACGGGCCACTTTAGTCAATGAAGGAGAACGGCAATAGTTAAGAGGCATTAATGGGCAGATTGTGCTTGAGTGGACGCAGCCTTGGCCGCGCGGCGCGCTGTGGTATTTTCAGCAACTTTTATGGTCCACCTCCTGTTACGCACACATATAGAGGCCTTAAAGGTAAACAGAAACCTGCTCAAATATTTGCTTAGGGACCTTCGTGAACAACTGAGAACCCAGATCTATTTTCAGGAGCCGGTGGCAGCACGAATCATCTGTTGCTGATTATACCCCACAGCTCCAAATTATGGGTACTACAAATGACTTACAGAGTCTGCGTGGAGCAACCCGAGGGCTGTTATTTTATTGCCAATTTTACTAAAGGTCAACCCCCGCTTGAGTAAAACACGCAAGTGTTCGTTGCCGATCGGGATGGAAGCTGTGTGCCTGCATCGCAGCACGCTTCATCACACTCTAAAAACAATATTTTGCCTTAAAAAAGATAAATAAAATCAATGCAACAGTTTCCATTAGTCATTCGTAGTTGTGACAACTTATTTGAATGGTGTTGAACCAACAAATGATATTACTTTGGATGAAATCGCTTTTCCTCTTCAGTAAAATGTTATCAAGTACTGCTTATTTAATAACTGTTCGCATAAGGACACATTTTTAAGTTGGCAACTCAAAAAATGCATTAAGACAACTGACTTTCCCATATTTTGAAATGCAAGTAGGCTAGGTTACTTTAGCTAGTCTAGGCTACTGTTAGAGTAGACAATATTAAGTATTGTACTCTTTGCGTGTTCAATTAACTGAATGGTGAGATCCTTGTGAAGAAGTCCCTTTGCAAAGGTATTAATTACCAGAAGCTTCTGATCACACAATTGAAGTCACCCAAGCAGTGCTCTGTTCAAATGTGTACTTCTCTCCAGCCCACATCATTATTTATTCACAAAGAGGGTTCATAGAAAGTCAGCCCACAACACACCTGGTTACAACTGAATGAATACAAGAGAATCCGTTCCCATGGATATAAATCAGATTAGAAAAAATACAATAATAATAAGCCTGACTCCCTTCCGACACAGCAAAATCCCAGCCCTCCCAATAGATAACGAATGAATAGACAGACCCGTTGCTCTTTCTCATGAAAGTAACACAGATAAGAATATAGGTCTATTCATACAGCCATACTGAGTTAACATAATTATACCTACATCTACACAGCTATAACTAATAACAAAATGGTTAAAATATAAAGTAAAACAGTAGAAATGTATACAAAGTTATCACTACTTGTACTTTAGCTTTAAAGTATGCTAGACTACTTTGAATGGTCTTGAACCAACAAATGATATTACTTTGGATGAAATCGCTTTTCCTCTTTAGTAAAATATAATCAAGTACTGCTTATTTAATAACTGTTATCATAAGGACACATTTTTAAGTTGGCAACTCAAAAAATGCATTACGACAACTGACTTTCCCATATTTTCAAGTGCAAGTAGGCTAAGCTACTTTAGCGAGGCTAGGCTACTTGTACTTTAGCTTTGAAGTATGCTAGGCTACTTTAGCTTCTTGTCTTCATTACAAGCGTTTTCACATAGCTTTGTCAATACAAGTAATTAAACCACAGTTGTGATTAAAATTATTCCATCAGTTACTCTGTCAAACACGTACAAAAGTGTAATTCCAAACTCAGAAGCACATTATTATTATATTATATTATTATTACAACATGATTAGCAGCTACAGTTCACTGCCTATGAAGTGCAGTAGTGAGCAAGACACTTAAGTAAAACTAACAAATAAAAAAAGAATACAATAGAAGTACAAAATACCCTAAAACACTATAAGTCACTACGCAAATACATTAAACAGACGTATTTACATCTTGAACATGGTGAAAGGCATTGTGGGAGTAAATCATCCAAATGGAGTCAATGTTGAGAAAAATTATTAAGTTATGCCAACTTAAATTTCTTTTCAGCCGACCCACAGTGAATTTTGAGTGTACATGGCATGCAAAATCAAGTAGATTTTTACTAATAATTACCATCATTATTATTTAATCTCAACTAGCAGCTTAGAAAGTTCATCTAAATCAATGAATTACATTTATTTAACTTGCATTTATGTATTAAATCAAGTGGTGTTAACAGATCTTCTCAGTTCGAGTGTAAAAATAGCAAAACGTCGCAAAATGTCTCTAAGGGGACATTTATTGCTATTAAGGGATGGTTGAGCTCCACATTATGCGCATGTCCAAATTAGAGCCAACCACATGAAAGGAAGCACCCGGAGGCCTGCGTGCACACCGCACACTGCACTGCATCGCATCGCATCCACTCTGCATAAACAAAGACAATGAGCCTTTCTGCTTATGAGATGATTGCGGGTCAAAGGAGAGCACGTCCATTAAGCAGGAGCGCCGCGCTGTGCAATAAGAAAAAGCGACGCAGCGGCGCCCTAAGTGCCTCCATATGAACGCGTCAGAACCGCTCATTTAATACAACCCCATTGTGGGCTGAGCGGGAGGGGTGGGATGGCGGGGGCATGGCCGCCCGCCCGCCACTCTATTTCTGGGACCGCTTCTCAAAAGTCCGGCAATTATGGGGTGAGGACGTCGGGTGCCGGCAGCCACCTTGACGTCTGTCTCGCTGGGAAGGTTCCCGAGCGTCGTCCCAGCCAGGCAACGCCACTGGGGTTTGGGCTCCTGCGGTCGCAGTCTCCAGTGCCAGCGGCTCGGGGTCTACCTCACTGGTGTGGCGGTGCAATGATGAGGCTCTAATAACTACAGATGAATACAGGAGGACAGATTCACGTCTATAATTGGGATGCTGGAGGCCCACAGTTTGAGTCACTGCAGTTGGGATTGAATCTCTATTAATGCAGCCTGCAATAAGTAAGACATTTGGGCTTGCTCTTTAGAAGTAATACAGCGCTTAGGGGCTGTTTATGTTTTGAACTGACCTATTTTGGAACCTCGAAACAGCCTTACGAGTGTTGTTGTTGCAACTTTCGGCTTGTTCCCTCGGCACTTGCCACAGAGAGTCACTGATTCGTTTGGCACAGTTTTTACGTCGGGAGACTTTCCTGACGCAACCAACTCATTGGGACCAGTCACTGGGTATTGGGGCACAAGCCAGGAATTGAACGCACACCATCTGCATGAAAGGCAGCAGCATGTACCTCGAACATTGCAACAGGTGATATTGATTTGTGTTGAGGTCATTTTTCCGCCACTAGATGGCATAATTGCATTTGTAAGACATATGTGACAGCTCAATGCATTTTTCTTTTCACATTAAGAGCTATCTAATCTTTAACATGCAGTAACTTGTGAAATTCTGCACATTTTGAAAATTGTAAAATACAACTTGGCCCCAGTCTCCACAAATATATGCATTCATATTAAATTTAGTACTGCTAAATTTTGACGTGGACATGTCTGCTACGTTGCGACTGGAATTCCACCAGTACAGGCTTTCCAAGTATAAGGGGCGGTCATTAATTACGCGTTAAAAAAAAATTTGTGGCATTAAAGGAACTTTAAATTAACTCAAAATTAATTAATATTTCAATATTTCTTGACAGTAATATCTTCTATGCAGCTCCACTAGTGCAAATAAGGTATTCTGGTTAATATTTTGTTAGTGGAATATGAGTTAAACAGCTAAATCCAGCAGTTTTTATCAATATCAGAATGTGGCCATTTTGCCACTTGCTGTCGACTGAAGATGACATCACAGTTGCTCAGGTAACAACCAATCACAGCTCAGCTTCAGAAAACTGGTGAGCTGTGTTATTGGCCGTTGCCTGATGCTGCATTTGAGGAAAATGGGATGTCAAACTTTCCCGACTTCAAACCAGTTAGTGTGTACGGGAACGCCCCTTGAAATCAGAAATCCCACGTGCCAAGTTGGAAAAAAAAAGTACCCCGACTTCACCGACCGACTACAATGTGACGTCACTCTACTGTCATGTTTCGGTTTTGTGGAGTTGGGTTTTTGTTTAGTTGTTTTTTTATGTTGTCCTTGTGTCCTTCCCTTGTCTCGTCAAGCTTTATGTGATCCACCTGTGTTTGCCTGACCTTCCTCGTGTGTCAACCAATCAGTGCCCCCTGCCACTTGTGTCTTGCCCAGCTGTGTCTCGTCATGCCAGTTAGTGTTGATGTATTTCGGCCCCGTCCAGACGGAAGCAAAGCCGGCTTCGTTCCTCAAACAAATCTCGCACACGCAGAAGCATTTCAAGACTTGCGTGTGCCCTAAAGAAGACGCTGCCGACGTTTAACGGCTGTAATGTATATGCCAAGTCTGAAGGTATCGGAAAGCGTAGAAGAAGAATCACACTTTTTTTTAACTAACTTTATTGCAATCTACACAACAAACATGGCTTTGCGTGTATCAAAACAACATGAAAAAGACGAACACAGGAGAAGTGACAATGGCGGGTGATTCAAGTACAACACCGCTTGTTGAACGTGGGAATAAAGAAGCAAAATATTTTGCTGCGAAAGTATAAGCAAGCTCAGGAGGCTGCGCAAAACGACTACGACGCGGCCATCCGCCATTGTTGTTGCCCGCGCGCAGTCGCGCAAGAATTGGCGCATACGTCATCAATCTGCGACAATGCGTCATCGAGCGGCGACCGTTACGTCATCACTGGAGGAGCATCCTGCGTATAATGTCCAGACGGACGCGTACGGGGCGCGTTTTAAAATCTTTCCACTCTGGAGCCCGGTTTCAAAAGTGATCGGTTTCAAGCTCCGAAACCGCGCCATCGTCTGGACGAACGGATACATTGAAACTGGCTTTCGTGTGGATGGTGCCTGATGGTGGGCTGACTGTCCAGACCGTTTTTAGCAAGTGTCCAAATCCGATCTGGCCCTGTTCAGACTGAGCCACATTATTGAGCCATCTGACACGTTGCTGTAGCAACGACGTTGAACGGAGGCGGCGCCCAACCAAGCGCGTGTAGTGTTTGACGTCATATGACGCTGTTTACCGATCCGTACTTCCCGTTCCTTGCAAGCGCGTTAAGCGGTTTTCTTTTATTTTTCTTTATTTTATTTTTGTAGATGTATATTTTTTAACGACCATACATCTAGGGCTATGACACCAGTTTGCTATTTCCGGTTGCGCATGTGAAGATCTGATGGGGTCACTGCACTTCCGGTTGAGCATGACGGGAGCCGTCAAGGCGATCGACTGCCGAGCATGCGAGGAAACAGCCGGGCAGTGAACCGATTGGACGTTGACAGCGCGGGCGCATTAGTTTTGCACGCGTAGACAAGGACAGTCAAATCCGTTCTGAGTGTTTCGAGCTGATCAGACTTAGACGCATCCTGTCCAAATCGGATATGAAACCCATTTTCCATTTTAAGCCGTCCCGCAAAAATCGTATTTCATGTGCTTTGTGACTGTTCAGACTATAAAAGAGCCATCCACATTCAATCTGGATGGATTAAAAAAATATATTTGGGCTGCCAGTCTGAACAAGGCCCTATAGACGGGAGCCAACAGGTAAGTCTTTTTTTGTTGATCCATTGTTTGTTTGTTGCTGTCACTCTGTCATCCCCTTGTCATGTTTGCCTTTTTGTTCCTAGTCTGTAATTAAGCCCCCCCCCCCCCCCCCCCCCCCCCCCCACGGTATTTGTTTGCTCTTGATTTGGACTTTGTTGAAATGAGTTTTTGGGGAAATTTAGTACCTGGTTTGCCTTTTTGGTTTGGTTGAATTACGCAACACTTTTTGGACTTCGCCTCTGCCTCCTCACCTGTGCTTTTCTGCATTTGGGTCGTCCACCGCACGCGCCTCGTGACATCAACAATGGCGACCCCTTTGGCAACACACACCGCGATTGGTAAAACGCAATTTACTCGAGTATAAAACTAGATAGCTTTCATTCATAATTATTTGACATAACTTTACGTAACACATGAAATTGTACGGCTAACTATTGAACTGTATGGAATGCCTATGAAATAAATACATGAATGAATTGCGAAAAGGGAAGTTTGCTGGAAGTCAAAATGTGTTTTGAGGACCAAAATAAAATAAAATAATTATCTCTATCCACCATTTTGGTTGTTTACTTTCTCGTTGAACGCTTTCAGGTCGGAACTGGGACAATCCAAGTGGGATAAATCCAACTTCCGACCTTCCTCGAATGCACCATTGTCATCTTCAGTCGACAGCAAGTGGCAAAATGGCCGCCCCCTGAGATGGATAGAAACGGCTGGATTTTGCTGCATAAGTCATATTCCACAAATTTAACATTAATGAATGTCATGTTTAGACTAGTGAGGTCACATATAATGTTATTGTCAAGAAATGTTTATGGTTGACTTTCCTGTTAAAGCAGTGGTGTCCAGACTATTTGTGGCCCTCCATCCATTTTTAAGCAGCTTGCAATATATATATATATATATATACTAAAAATGACATCTGCTACTATTTGTTTGATATACTTTAGAGCCTTTCTATATATGCAAATTAGTTGTTTACAGTTAAACAAGAAATATATATATATATATATATATATATGACAAAAATCTACTCTGTCAAGGTCCGAATTGTAAAAATATCACATGAACGATTGCCAAGTAACAAAAAAGGTCAGATTTTGACAGATTGCTCCTGTTTTTGTTCTGAATGTAGAGCTGGTATTCGGCTGATGTTGTTATTCTGGTGGCTTAGGGTCCGACCATCCCCAAATATTGGCAAATCGGAAACTATTTGCCATTTGGAAAGTTGTTCAGGGAGCAGTTTTTCCAAAACAACACTAGAATGTTAAACATTGACTGATTTTGGTGTGCTTGAAAAATAAATGTAAAAAAAATCTTCAAAGTGGCCCTATCCTTCGATTTTTCTGTATGTGGCCCTCGGGGCGGGGGGGGGGGGGGGGGGGGGGGTTGGACACCCCTGTTTTAAAGGCAGTGTGAAAATTCATTGATGACACCCGACCACCAGCAACGATTGTGCTCATGTTCCCTACCTGCTTTTTCTTATAAAAGCCCTTTTTGTCGCAGTTGGGTATGCGGAAACCTCGCGGGTTGAGGATGTCTGTAATCTTGAGGCTGCTGAGGATGCTCTCGATCTCTCGCCGACAGGGACCCTGCACACAAAAGAAGACGCAAGCAGTTACGGTAAATTCGTACGAAAATTGTTGCGTGTCAATAATTGTCTGTTCATGTTCAGTTTTGGCTCAACTAAGACATTTAAGGTACTAAAATAAGGCTACATTCACACTGCAGGGCTTAACGCTCCATTACGATTTTTTGAGTACGCATTCTCAGCGACCTCAGTCTGTCTGCTGTGTGAACCAAATGTGTCGACGTCACTCACAACGTTGTGTTTACGGAAGTAAATGCATGTGGTCCAGCGTGTGGCGACGACGGACTCATCTTTTTATCATCTCGTATCTACCGAGGTGGCATTGCAAAAATTTCGATACACATTCCAATCAAAGAACCATTTATGTAAGTGACCCAGGTCGGATATGAAAAAATCGGAATTGAGCCGTTCACACTGACATAAGTCAGATATTGGTCACATCCGGGGGGGAAAAAAATCCAATTTGGGTCGTATTTGCTTGCAGTGTTAACGTCGCCTAAATGGTGTGAATGTGAACGGTTGTTTTTCTATATGTGCCTGTGATGGACTGACAACCAATCCAGGGTGTAGCCTGCCTATTGCCTAGAGCAAGGGTCGGCAACCTTTTCTGTCAAAAGAGCCATTTGAGGCCCCAAAAATAACACTATAATAAGACATATTTCTTCATACATCTTTAGAATTTTCTGCCTTTCTGTCAATTTCTGAAACTTTTGGGTAGTTTTGTGAACATTTTATGGTCATTTTCTGCCTCTTCCCTTTTTGGATATTTTGTGGACATTTTATGGTAATTGTTGGCATTTCTTCTTTTGTATTTTGGATATTTAATACTTTTTGAATGTTTTCTTTTCTGCCTCTTTTTGTGTAATGATTTTTCTGCCTTTTTTGGGGGGGCAAATCCAAAGACATTTTATGGTAATTTTCTGCCTTTCTTTTGATTTGTGCATTTTATGGTTACTTTTGAGCGTTTTCTTCTTTTCTTTCAGCCTTTTAAAAAAATTAATGTTCTGACTTTTTTTTGAGGGGCAATTTTGTGTTCTGCTTTTCCTCTTCCTTTTTGGACATTTTATGGTCACTTTTTCGACATGTTTAGGTATTTAAAAATAACAAAAAAACTTTCGTCTCTCTTTTTCTGATAACTTACTAATTTGGACTATGACATTTTTTGACTATTTAATTATTCTTTTCTTTTTTTTTTATCTTTAATCATTAATTAATTTAAAGAATATTTTATCTAAAGTTTAAAAATACGTTTAAAAAAAAACATATTTTTTATTTTTTTTAAGAGATCCACCGTAGTGGGACTAAAGAGCCACATGTAGCTCCAGAGGTTGCAGACACCTGGTCTAGAGTGAGGTCACTCACCTGCAACCCTAATTGGAACAAACGGAAAGGCAATAGATACTTGCTTCCCAGTATTCTCCCTTGGAGGAGCTCTATCAACTAAAGTATGTCCGCTACAGCGTTCGAAGAGTCGTGACGCTGAAAGAGGTGAGGAGGTCAAGAAAATGGATGGTCGGATAGTTGTCTGCTACCATACACGTGCTATTTTGTGACCCACATCACAAAATTCTTCAACGACTGATATGTACGTTCTTTATTCTGTTGTGTTGTACGAATGGCGCCGTTGGTGGAGTAGTGGCTCATACTAAACAGATTGATTCACACTTGGTGCTATTTGTCCCTTTTTTGTTGTTTACTTTCGGGTGTAGTGACTTGTGGCAACATCTACTTGATTTTGCAGAATTTTGGCGCTGACTTCCAAATCAGAACTTGTGGGAAGAAACCACGGGACAACTCCAGATCATCTCCAGAGTCCAATTTTTTTAACTGTCTAATCCCGGGATCAGCAATCTGCCTGGAGTCACAAAACGTTGCAATAAAGGAACATCCCTCTCAACAAGTCTGTTAGTAGTACTCTAATGTACTGAGGGCCTAAGTGCTAATTTGAGCTACAACAGAAAATCTAATACGTAGGGATTGATTTTCTTCTACTTTTCATCTTCCGTTTTTGGATTTTTTGTTGTAAATTTTCAGACTATGTTTTTCATAAATTTTTGGGGTTTTTGGTCAAATTTCTGAAATTTTTGGGCAATTTTATGGACATATGGTAATATTCTGCCCCTCTTCTTTTTTTTCTTTTCGTTTTTTTTTACTGTACATTTCATGGATATCAATTTTCTGACATTTTATGGTCATTTTCAGGATTTCTTCTTTTATTTTTGGACATTTTATGGATACTTTATGAACATTTTCAACTTTTTTTGTGGCAATATTGTGGACATTTTATGGTAATTTGGGGGAATTCTTTTTTTTTTGTACATTTTCATAGCTACTTTTTAAATGTTTCAATTCTGCCTTTTATCTTCTTTTTGTTTGTTGCTAATTGGTGTCTTTTTTAGGGTAATTTTCAAGATTTCTTCTTTTGTTTTTGGAGTTTATATATATTTTTTTGGGGGGGGGGGGGGGTGAAGGGGGATGTGAAGGGTGGTTGGGGATATTCCAAAGACATTTTATGGTAATTTTGGGGATTTATTTTTTTTATTTTTACATTTTATCATTACTTTTTGAACACTTTCTTTTCTAGCTTGTTATTAAATTCTCTGACATTTGTTTGCAATTTCATAGACATTCTATATAAATTTTCTGCTTTTCCTCTTCCTTTTGGACATTTTGTGGTCACTTTTTGGACATTTTTAAAAACTTTTTTTTTATCTACCTTCCATTGTTCTTTTTCTGACAACTTAAAAATTTGGAATCTGACTTTTTTTATATTTAATTATGATTTTTTTTAATCTAAATTATTAATTAATTCAAAGAATATTTATCCTGAAAAATATGTTAATAAATATATATTTATTCTACTTTTTTTCTCGAGATCAACAGGGAGCCACATGAAAGGGACTAAAGAGCCAGATGTGGCTCCAGAGCCACAGGTTGCAGATCCCAGTCTAATCGATGCAGTCAATTGATGAAGAGCTTTTTTATCCAGGTAAGAGATTTGGTTTGGTATGGACTGTTATGTTTCCACTCTAGTACTCTGATCACAACCAGTTCTTGAAAGTCACATCCTAAACTTAATATCTGACCAAATGCAAACAAAAATAATGTCTTCCATTCAGATCACTTAAAATGATCTGAACTGCTTGTTGGGACCAATCTTGCTAAAATAACTAGTACAGCAACCAGAGTTTGTTTTAATCCAACCCAACACGACAAATGTGAACAAAGCCTTAAAAATCAGTTTTCAGCCACACAAACGCCATAATTCAATTTCCTGTAATGTTGACTCGCGACCAGAACAAGTTGTACCCCGCCTCTCGCCCTAAATCCACTGGGATGGGCTCCCCTGACACAGCATAAGCGGTATAGGAAATTGATGGATGGATGTGGGAAGGGGGAAGCTTAAAAGTCGAGCCAAAAAGGCCTGTCCTAAGCTCCAAGTACTCTGGTCGCTAATTAAAGCGACCATGCAGCCAAAGCCCAGTTCTCGTGTGCGTTCACGTCTCCGGCCAAAAGAGGAGATGGAAATAGTAGCAGGGCTTCCCAACAGGCGCTCGAGCCAACCAATCCATCATCCGTTGGCTCTCGGCGCAGCCGGCACGCGGACGCCTTGTGGTCAAACAACCGCCTGACCCGGGTCAGCCGCAGGGCCACGGTCCCCGCTCGCTGTCATGCCATTCTGTTGGTCGCGGCGCCTGCCAACCTTCAGCACGCTTCCCCCAAAACATTTCATCACCCGCAGGAAGAGGAAAAACACCAAAACACAGAGTGAGAGAGCGAGAGAGGAAGAGAGGAGAAAAACATTCCAACTCCAGAGGAAGGAAACTATTGGTTGTGGTACTTACATACTCAGGCTCCGGTTTGATCTCGAGGGAGAAGTTCTGTTGGTCTGTCAGGAGTGGTCCGGGCACTTCCTCCATTTTAAAGCTTTTAATTCGCTTTTGCTTCTCCCGTCGTAGGATTTCAGCCTTGGCAGAGGGCAGGAAGGCGTTAAGCGGAGGTCGCACGGGTCCCGTGGGTCTGCTGTGCGTCTTCTGGAGGACGGCGCTGGTAGAGTTGTGCTCCTCGTCCTGAGTTTCGATGGTCTCTGCCAGTGTTTTTAAAGAGCACGTGGTTGTTCACTGTGCTGTGTTTTGGTTGCAGACACAAGCACACACATTCAAATACTGTTACTAACTATAACTATAATTGTTTTTAGCAGTATGGAAGGACTCCGACTTACTAAGCGGTTTAATCGGAGTCAGTCCCTAAAGGTACAATCTAAAGTACTTATTATAGTTACAGTAGTTAAAGTGGCAAGGGCACTAAAAAAAGAAAAAGAAAAAAAGTAATATTTACTTAAAAAAAAAAAATAATAATAAAAACTTATCAAATTTTTTCACTCAAAAATTCTAAATACATTTTACAGGGAAAGTTGTGAGTACATTTTACCAGTTAATTAAAAAAAAAAGGTATGTAAGGGTTGAGGAACGAACCCACAACCTTCAAGTTGGGAGACAGCCACTCTACCACCTGAGCCACGCCACTCATGCAGTGTGTTTTTATATTGATGGTGTCAGACAGAACCCTTGTATCTCTAAGAGACCACAAAAAAAATTGTTGGGTCAAAAATAACCCAAATTGGGTCAAGAATGGACCGACCTAACTTTTCCCGTTATTAAACCCAAAAAGGTGACTGAAATTAAATGATAAACTCACAAAGCAACCCACTTTTTGGGGGGTTGTTTTATGGGTTATTTATTTGACCCAACTGTTCAGGCTAATTTAATAACCCAATTGAATTGGGTAAAAAAAAAAAAGAACCGACCCAACTTTTGGGGTTAAATACCTCAAAAAGTTGGGTCAAAAATATGGATTGCTTTGTGGATTGTTGATTAAACCCAACTTTTTGGGTTAACTGAATAACACAATTGAATCGAGTCAAAAATTAACTGACCTAACTTTTTGAATTATTAAACCCAAAAACTTTGAGTATTTTACCCAACTTTTTGGGTTAAATAACTAAATAAAGGTCAATCAAATTAAATGAATAACCCACAAAGCAACCCAATTATTATGGGTTGCTTTGTGTGTTACTCATTGGCCCAATTTTTTAGGTAAATTGAATAACCAAGAAAGTTGGGTCGGTCCCTTTTGGGCCCAATTTGTGTTTTTTGGGGGGCGGGGGAACACACCAGCAATGCAGAATAGTGACAAATGGCAAGTGTGGCATGGCTCGGGTGTTTTTGTTTTTTTGTTTTTAATACTGATAAAATGTACTCAAAACTCTCCTTGTAAAATGTACTTAGAATTTCTAAGTGAAAAAACTTAGCTAGTTTTTTTCAAGTAAATATTACGCTATTTTTTGTTAGGTGTTTTTTTAAATTTTTTATATATATATATATTTTTTTTTTTTTTACAGTGATGCATTTCCTGGGGTCTGCCCCATTGTGAAGCCATACTGTGGTAGGCGTTCTAATCTAATCCCCAAACTACTAATTATGGGACTGCTGCGGAGCAAGTTTTTAGTTCCCCAAGGTATAGTTCCAGGGCAGAAAAGGTTTCGGTCAGCCCTAGATGCAATCCATGCTGTAATTCAATGTATAACCCCCAAGTTACAACAATATACCAATGCACCTCATTAGGCTTGTGATTTAGGACCGTCATATTGAGATAATAGTCCATTTCTAAGTCCCAAACCACCACAATACTGTTCATACAAAGCATTTGAGATGATCACTCCAGTGATAAAACACATAGTGATTCAATTTACAAAAATACATTGTTTAAAACTGAGTGCTGTGCCATCAGTGTCTGATTTGTTCAACTTTGGCACTCCATTTGTATTGGAATCTCTTGTATTACTGTATTTGGAAATAAAAGATATAACTAAAATAATTAAGAAAAAATAACATTTCAAATAAAGATTTGCGCTCGTAAAAATTATCAACATAAAGTGCCCTCCTTTGAGAACAAAGTAAAGATCTGTTCTTGAAAAGAAACCATTACCTTAGTTTGAAATAAAAATAGATCTGCTGATAATTACCAGTAAGACATGACAACTGTCCAACCAACTGTCAAATCTGAACTTTGAATTGTTTCACTGAACTGAGTAGTAGTGAAACACTTGGGCTTGAGCTTCATAGAGGATCTTTTTTTTTTTTTTTTTTGCACATCTTTAAATACACACTCTAAAAACAGTTGGGTCAAAAATAACCCAACTATGGGTCAAAAATGGACCGATCCTCTACTTTGACCCAACTTTGAGTAAAAACATTATAGTCTTAAATATTGGTCACCTTTACGTGGGTCAAAAAATTGGGTCATTTTGTATAAAAAAGTTGGTCAAATTGACCCATAAAGTGGATCGGTCCATTTGGGTTACTTTTGACCCAACTGTTTTAGAGTGCATTTTAAAATCTCACCCTGCTGGATGTGCCTTCACATGCCCCATTTACATAAACCACCGCACTAATGCACACCTATAAGAATTATTATTGGCCTCATCCTGGTCCTTGGATGGATCTTAAAATGTACAAGCCACATGCCAAGCCTGAGCTTTGAGTATACCACAAGATATGGCATATTTTAGAGTACAATGATGATAATGTGATAAATGTCCATCATCCACCCAATGCACCTTTCCTCATTTGGGTCACAGGTTAGGGTATACACCCTATACTGGTCGCCAGCTAATCAATATAATATAATCAGTATAGTTTTTCATCAAATGCCATCTAATATATTCCCCGCAAAATGTGACATTGAATTTCAGTCCATGCCAAGAGTTGAACGAGTAACATTCTTACTTTTTGAGCTCACATTGAAGACCGTCTTGTCCCTCACCCCCCCCCCCCCCCCCAACACTTAATTAGTAGCCTATAAAGGTCCAGTATGAGCCATAAAGACAACCCTGTACTCATTTTGCGCGCCGTTCCAAAGTCCTCAATGCACGCCAGTGTGCGCGCATGCACGCCGTTAAAGCGAGCGTGATGAGTAATCAAGGTGCACGCATACCTGGCAGTTCATTGACAGGAGGCGTCGGTCTCTCCGCGAGCCGTCGAGTGGTCGTGGCGTTGGCGCAGACCCCTCGTCCCTCCAGGAGCGCCTGCAGAGGTCTGGTCTCGCCGGGCTGGTGCTGGCAGGAGAGCCCGGCGCCGCATCTGCCCGTGTACACGCCGCAAGGCTGGCCGAAGCTGAGCGCGCACGTCAGGCAGCAGCCGCAGCCCGGCTCTCGGACCCTCTCGGAGCAGTCCTTGGGCAGGGGCTTGCAGGAGAGGCGCGCGCCATCGTCGCACGGTTCGCACCTGATCACCGGGCCCAGCGCACCTGTCCCGCGGCCAAAAGACACCAGCACGAAAGTCACGCAAAGTGCGCGGAAGCACGAATCCATGGTGTGGGGTGTGTAATCCTGCCGTGGTGACTCCTTCTGCGCTCTCATTCACGTAAATCCACCGCACAAAACATCCCAATATATAGACCCTGGAACAGTAGTCACTCCCCCCGTGGAACTCCGCTGATGAATAGCCTCCACTGCACTCTGCCATTTCTAATCACAGCAATGCACTGTGTCTATAGACTTTATTACTCAAATAGCTATACATGGACTATCTTTTTTTTATTTATAACTCCACTATAATTTCTTAACCTGCAACTGAGATTTAGCATTTAAAAAGCAACTAGAATCCATTATCATTAAAAAATATATATATATTTTTTTTATTTCCCTAAGCAAAAGGCAAACTGCATTATTATGTATTGTGCATAATTATTTCATTTGCGAATCAACTGCGTCTTGTGTTTTAGTCGCGCATGTACACAAAGTCGTCCACAGGGGGCGCCAAATATAAGCCAGTAAGTATGTATGTGAGTGACGGGTTCAATGATCCTTTGTTGTCTGGTCTAGTCAGGCCCCAAAAGTTTTGACCCTTTGCTACTTGTGGCACAAATGATAAATTGAATGTTTTCTGCAAGTAATTTCCCCTGGAAAAGCTACAAAAAGATTCTGTGTGACATTTGTTTGTTTGTTTTTTGTGCACAAAAAAAGGCGACAGTTGTGGCAGAACAACTCATGGCTGCTTCACCAAGGACAGCTCTCCTGCTCACAATATCCTGAGCATCTGACAGTTCCTGGCCGAGAAGCTGCAGAGCATCCTGGAAGGGAGAAACTAAAGGGGGGAAACTGGTATATAGTTTGAATATGCAGTGTTTTTTTTGTTTTTGTTTTACTGTAGTGCTGGAAAGTTTCTGACACACCTCGTATTAATATACCGGTACGTGTGTAGTAGTTGACATTATACTTCGGATTACATCAAAGAAAATACAAAGGAGTATTAGGGCAACACTGCATTTGGGAAATAATTTATTACAGCATTATTTTAAATAAAATTATTGTATTCTATATAATTGTGAAGCAATCTGAATCAAAAACAGGACAACTGAAGCAAGCATGATAAACTTATAATATTCCATAATTCACTGTAAAATAAAATAAAAATAATACAAACAATAAATTTTATATCTAAAAATACATTTGATCAAATATACTAAAACACTAGATAAATAATAAAAATAAATAAAATACTACTTGTGCCAAATATGGTGTGCATTTATATATCCAGTCGTAATTTTATGAGGTTGTTTCATTCCAAAAACATTCACGTTTAGTTAATTAAAGACTTGAAATTGTCCTCAGGTGTGAATGTGAGTGAACTGGTTGTTATGTCTATGTGCCCTGCGATTGGCTGGTGACCAGTCCAGACAGGAAGTAGCCCCGCTTGCCGTTTAAAGTCAGCTGGGTAGGCTCCAGCAATGGATACTTTTATGAATCACTGTCATATAGTCACATTCGATTTTTGCATTTATTTGTTTGTTAATATACATGTTTTTTTAAGGGTGTCCGAGGAATGTGGCGTTTAAATTGAAATATTCATTCTTAAAAACAAATAAAACCACAGAGGGAAAAAATATCAACAAAGATTTAACCTACAGATGCTCATTCATTCACTGTCACCATGCAATCTGAGACCAAGACTATATATCGAGATATTTATATATGGATAGAACGAATGACCATAAAACATTGAAACAATGATGAGTCTCATGCCGAGTCAAACGCCAAGGAACAAAGATGTGTTTTAAGAGTTGCTAAAGAGGGAGGTTGTCTAATATTTAACGGAAGGTCATTCCCAAATCCATGGGCAGAGATTTGTCTAAAATCTCCATAACTTTCTAGAGAGGAAAATAATGTGCATTTTCCCAAATGTCCAGTCCATCCACGGCGACGAATCAAATAATTAATGGCTTGATGTTTGTCGAACAACGAATCGGAATGTTGGACACTGCACCACCGCTCCCCGGAAAAAGTTCAGGCTCATGATTTTTATTTTTTTTACTTTAAGCCCCTGCCTACACAAGTAGTTTACTTCCATTAGTAGTGTAAACAGTGAAATACGAGTCTGTCAGCAGTCACTTTGGCAACCTGTGACATTCTGATGAGGTCGTTTGTATCATCTGGCTGACAACAAACTGTTAACTGTTTTTTCAGTAAACAGGTTATGTAATCGCAATTGATCACTTTGGCTTGCCAGCTAAGCTCTTGAGCCATAGCTAACTAGATTACATTAATAGCTAGCTAAATTTACATTATTGGCAAGCTAGCCGTTGAGCTACCTAGCTAGATTACATTACTAGCTAGCTAAATTTACAATAATAGCAAGCTAGCTGTTGAGCTAGCTGGCTAGCGGTTTGTGATTCAAGTAGATAACTATTTTTCAAATTGTCCATCATCCACGTCATTAAAGAAGCTGACCAACAGTGGTTATTTGTCACTTTCAGGAAAAATAAAAACCGGTAAAATCATTTTGGACATAATAAGGCAGTTTTATTTACAGGGTGTTTCATAAGTCTAAGTCACTTTAGAACATATCTCCCCTATTGAGGAGAGGTCCCCACCTCTTCCGAAAAAGTGAGACATTCCAACTTAATTACATCTGTGTTGATTACAGATCATAGTGGGACTACGTTAAAAGTCAATCATAGTGGGACTACGTTAAAAGTCAATAAGGTGCCTCCCGACCCCTTAATGGCGTATGTCAAACCAGGCCTGCCACTCTCCAATTCTTAACTAGGCAGCTCTACAGCAGAGCGTCCTTCTCACTGGTATGCCAAACATTTGTTTCATATTCAGGAAAAGAGCGCGGGCGGGGGAGGGGGCTGATTTCCCTCACTCTCCTCCTCAGAAGGGGGTCTTTTTTGGAGCCACCTGCACATTTTCCACATAGCAGCAGCCAACGCCGGCCGCTGCTGGAATGTCATCCCGCCGAGCAGCCACTCAATAAAGAGTGAGTGTGAAGAATGCCGCCAGAGCGCACACACAGGATATTACTGTACTGTACATGTGTTCAACAGCCGAGTTGACACATTTTAATCTGGTGCAATTTGAAAAGTGTTTTCCGACCATTTGGGCGGCACGAGCCAGGCAGGTGTCGCTAAAAATAAACCTTGCTGCAGGGTGTGCACCAGGCTTAATGTATCACATATGTCGATGCCCCGTATAATGCTCTCAACTCAATAACGCCTTTATGTGGAATTATTTTCCACGATGCATTTAAGTGTTATTTCACCCCAATTACATGCTAATGATGCACCTCAGCGAGAGTACACCGTAACTGCAGTTTTATCGGAACCAGGGCCAATTCCAAAAAGCGTAAAGGATGATACTTTTTGACCGAAAATAGCTTTTTTTCATGCCGAGCTGACTTTGGTACAACCTGGACGGGTTTTCATGCAGCCTATCGCAGAGAAAATATACAGTATACAAGAAAAGACGTCTTTTAAATGGTTTTAAACTAAGCTGTTGATATTATAATGGATGGATTTAAGGTGAAGAAATGAATCCATAGGATTGTCAGGGTGCCACTCTTAAGAAAGGTTGCCTAAAACTGGGTATACAAATACTGTCAATCCTGCAAGCTTTGAACAGTTCTGCCACCTTCCGATCAAGGTCAGCAAAGGTCAGTTTATCAGACGTCTCTTAAAGGGGAAGTCAACATTCCCTGCCAGTGACGGCTATAGACGTCAAAAATTCATTTGAACTATTTCTATTAGTTTAAATGTTTTTCTACTTTTGTTAACAAGAGTATGAAAACCTATATTTTGTATTGTACATTTAGAACAGATATGAAATTTGTGATTAATTGTGAGTGAAGTCATGCGATTAATTCCGATTAAAAAATGTAATCGCCTGACGGCCCAAATCTTTAATAATCTTTAAGTTGCGTCAGGCAATTAATTTTTTTAATTGCAATTAATCGTCAGGGGATACATTTTTTTAATTGTAATTAATCGCATGACTTCAATAGTTAACTCACGATTAATCACACATTTTATATCTGTATTTCTAAAAATAAAAATAAATCTAGTTTTTCATACTCTTGTTTACAAAAGTGGAAAAAAATGTTAATCTAATAGAAATAGTTCAAATGAATTTTTGACGTCTATAGCCATCAATGGCTGTGAATGAGTTAAAACTATTTTTGACAATAACATGTTATATGTGACCTCACAAGATCCTTTGGTTAAAACAACCAATCGAGAATGGTAGGTGTTTTCAACCAATAGGCTGAATTTTTTTTTAGGATTCCCGCGGGTCACGGGATTCCTGAAAAAAAAAGTACCACTGATTGTCATGCCCACCTAAGCATTTGACCCATCCCCTGAGGGAGCGGTGAACAGCAGGGAATCATTTGGTGATCTAAGCCCACAATTCTAAATGCTGAGTGTCTGATTAACATTACATTTGTAAAATATGAGTTATGCAGCAAAATCCATATCAGAAGGTGGCCATTTTGCCACTTGCTGTCGACTGAAGATAACATCACAGTTGCTCAGGGCTCAAGCAACGACCAATCACAGATTGATTGATTGGAACGTGGCCATAATTGGCCATAAGTGAAATTGGCTGTGACCACTCCCACAATGGCGCATCCAATTTGGGAGTGGTTGCTCTTTATAGTATAAATTGTAGAATTATTATTTACAAATTTTCAATCAAACCACTCTTCTGTAAATGAAATGCATATTCAAAATACAGACAAATACCCCCTCCCCCAGAAAATACCTACCCTTTTCCAAACACTTTCTACCACAATGAATTTTAAGACGCATGGTGCAGCCCCATCCTCCATTTATCACAACTTGAAACCAGTCCAAAGACCTAACTGTACAGTTTGTTATTTTCGAATAATTACCTCAATTTGAACCCCATTCCCCTAACCAGTGTTTATGTCTATGAACACACACATACTGTATATATTCTGTAGGTGTGTTTGGGTGAGACAGGACGGGTGGAGTCGTTGAGGAATGAGTCTGTCGTACATATCACATGACTAGTCGGGTATGGTCAATGTTTTTCTTTTTGGTTCTTTCCCCCGCTGATCTTATCACAAATAGACTGCGTGCTAACGACTAATATTCTCATTCTATCCGTTTATTCGGACTGACTTTAAAAATATATATAAATAAATAAATATATATATATAGGGCCTACAGTCAACTAAATTGAAAGTGAAGCATCTTTCTGGTAATTCAGGTTATCTCCTTTTTTTTGTTGGGACATTCCACTTTGCAGTTAATGTTGGTCTTTGGTCACAAGGTAACAGAAACAGAATTTAAGGATGAAAGATGAAAATTAGAACAAGGTCATGAATCAAGTTATACTTCAAATTAAATTTCCAAAGTGGGGTAGTATAATCAGACCAAATGTGAATTTCCCCCTTTGCTGATCAACGTCGGACAAATTATTGAATGTCTATAGAAGAATATCCTGAGTGATAATTGTGTAGCATGATTGCTGTTCAAAGTGATTTTTACCTCCCCTGTATGCTCATCGAATTGTAATGGGTAACGTTCAACATTTACAATTGCAAATCCACCACTATCTAAATAATCAGGCCATTTACTGCCTTTAACTCATTTACTCCCCAAAATGTATAAACATTTTCTATTTTAAATATTACCATGGTCCCAAAAACATATTTATGCGTTTTTTTATGTGTGTTTTTTAAATGCATACAGAAGGCTTTGATGCAGCCTCTGACCTGAAGAGGATAGTTAAAGCAATGATAGTTATTACAAAAAACGTCCAGCAGGTGGCAGCAGAGTATAAGGGATCAACCAGGGCCATGTTGCAAAAAAGCTCTTTCCCCCACTGTTTTAAGCAGATTTGTAAATAACGATGAAACTTAGCTATATTCTAAGGCTAATTGCTGCAAAATGGAAATAGATACTTTTTTTTCCTGATGAAAGAAGAGACTCTAATCTTTCTTTTGGTAGGTTCCATGTTTTTTTTTATAGCAATAGGGACACAATATTCTGTGGGCCTTGCAAAATCCAGTTAAACAGCCGGGAGCAAAGGGGGTTGCTTCAGTGAACATGGCTGGGAGTCAATGAGTTTTTTGCTCATTTTTTGGTATCATATCATTACAAAACAATATGCGTGTGCCTAGTACAGAGCCATACATTTGGTCTGAGACCTATCCCACTTAATTCACCCTTTAACCCTACAACTATTGGCTCATATCTGATCTGAAGCACTTTAGAATCAATACATTATTTATCTAATAACGAGAGAAAAACTAGAGCACTTGAATAAAAACACATCATACTCGCTAGAGATGCTGAATATAAAACGTGTTGTGTGCAGATTACGATAGGCGTGTTTTGCTTGGCAGTAAGCTTGACCAAATTTTGCTCCGAGCAACCAATCAGATCACAGATGACGGAGAAATGCTGATGTCATCAAGGGCCAGTGATCTGGCCCCTGTGAGGACGAATTTAAAATATGATTTGTTAAAGAAACTTTGCTGATTGCTAAATCATGTGCTGACACACATTCTGAATTCTGATTGGACAGAGGCTAGCTCCTTATTTTGGGGGGATTTCTGACCCCCTTCGGGCGGTAATTAGCAAGGTAGAGGATGTTGGGAGATGTGCTAGCAAATTGAGCGCTAGTAAATTGAGCCTATGCTAGCTAGCTAGCTAGCTAGCATAGGCTCAATTTGCAGGGTGTTCAGTTAGAAATTCCCCACTCCCCTTCCCCCCACTCCCAGACAATATGGCTTCCTATGTCTGCACTGGTCTGTGTGGTCCAGACTTTTTAACATGTTTTCACACATGCGCGTACATTTCCTCACATGTGTGAAGGAGGTCTGACCGCTCTGTCAGTGGCGCACGAGTGGACGACAGAGACACACACAAAGTGCCTTTTCATTCACGCTTCATTTAGTCTGTTCACACTTCACGGCAATGAGCCTGGCTTTAAATATACAGTGAGTGAAAAAGCACCTGAACCTGGCCTTGGCCATGTATACCGTCTCATTACAGACACGCCATAAGTCATTGTAAACAAAGACTCAATTAAAGTGGCGATATCCCTTACAGAGCCTATTTTTAAAGCGTTTGTTTTTGCAAGCGCCGGTGGTCTGCAGTTATATAATGTGATGTGAATATTGTCGAGAGCAAGTTATCACTGTTGAATGTCAATAGCAGTCTGTAGAATAGGTTGAAGGCAGAATGGGCAGCCTGCGGTCGGGGGGCCAATATGGGACCCTTGAGAGCATTTCATACAGCCCACCGCGCAATTGTAAAAACAAATATACTGTTTATTAGCAGCATTGCACTAAAAGCATCCACAACAAATGAAAAAACTAAACAATGAATGAAAAAAATGAGCATCTATTATAAATACCAATTTACAAAGGAAAACACCCTTCACATATAATAAATAGATTTAAGTTGTTGTTGTTTTTTTACATGTAAATTGGCTAAGTCCATTCCAAATTTGAAACAATAAGACAAAAAAAGTTTTGCAGGATTCTCCCTTTATTCTCAGAATTCTCTTTAAAGTGAGAATTCTGACTTTATTCTCAGAATTCTTACTTTATTCATAGAATTCTCACTTTTAAAGTGAGATTAATAGCAACACTAATAAAGTCAGAATTCTGACTTTATTCTCAGAAGTCAGAGTTCTGACTTTAAAGTGAAAATTCTGACTTCTCAGAATTCTGACTTTAAACTGAGAATTCTTACTTTATTCTCTGAATTCTGACTTTATTCTCTGAATTCTGACTTTATTCTCTGAATTCTGACTTTATTCTCTGAAATCTGACTTTATTCTCAGAATTCTGACTTTAAAGTGAGAATTCTGACTTTAAAGTCAGAATTCTCACTTTAAACTGAGAATTCTTACTTTATTCTCAGAATTCTTACTTTATTCTCAGAATTCTGACTTTAAAGTCAGAATTCTGACTTTATTCTCAGAATTCTGACTTTAAAGTCTGCCTTTATTCACAGAATTCTCACTTTTAAAGTGAGATTAATAGTAGCACTAATAAAGTCACAATTCTGACTTTTTTCTCAGAATTCTCACTTTATTCTCAGAAGTCAGAATTCTGAAATTAAAGTGGGAATTCTCACTTTAAAGTCAGAATTGTGCCAAACTTTTTTTTCTCTCTTCACTGGCCCTAATCCTCTTCCGTAGAAAGGCACGGTGGATTAAAAAAAAAAAAAAAAAAGAATTTTTTTTTTTTTAAAATTTTTAAAAAAAAAACCTAGCTAGCTAAAAACTAGCTGGATAATCTCACTTAAAAAAAAAAGTTGTAATAAAAAAGTTACCCACAAATGCTCATCTCTGGGAAAATCTTTAGCTGCATTGGTGTGGAGGGATCAATATCGTTAGGTGGTTTCCATCATGAATTGGGTGTTTTGACCCTAACCCGCAACACCCTCCCGACGGTGGGTCTCTCCTTTCTCACGTTGTAGGACATTTTGCCGTGGAAGTAAAGCCTGGTTTCGTGGGCACAGCCATCTTGGAAATGGGAGTTGGCCCATTGTTGCCATATCGGCCATCCTTAAAAGTCGCTAGATGCCATCGCCTAATTTGCATAATTGGCAATTTGCATGCCATTGGAATGGCCACTGTAGGAGAAAGGAATAACATCGAGGGAGAGACAAATCGTGAATAAAAAAACAACAAAAACACCCTAAACCTTTCTTGTTTTTTTTTTTTTTTATGTTTCCTTTCAAATAGGCCATCACTTCTCAAAATAACTTAATGACTTGACTTAAATGCTTTAGACCAGGGGTGGGCACACTCGGTCCTCGAGGACCGGAGTCCTGCAGGTTTTGGATGTTTCCCTTCTCCAACACAGCTGATATATGATCAGCTCCTCAGCAAGCTCTGCATAAGCTTGGTAACGATCCTGTTGATTGGAATCAGCTGCGTTGCAGCAGGGAAACCCCCAAGACCTGCAGGACACCGGCCTTTAAGGGCCGAGTTTGCCCACCACTGCTTTAGACCCACATTTTATACATCAATCCTGTCGTTAAATGCTAGAATATCAAATTTTATCAAAAGACCCCAGATCACCAGAAAAAGTCCCTTTTGACTAGTGCTGTCAAAGTTATAGCGTTAACTAATTAATTAATCACAAAAAATTATCACATTAATCATGTATTTACGCAGATTAATTGTACTATTATTTTTGACCGCAGATGATCCTTTAGCTGACAGCGGCTGTTACGTTAAAGGTAGCACAGGTTGTGTTTGAGCAATGAACATAACTACATGCATTCAAGTAAAGCATTTAATAAATGTTTGTGTATGACATTCAGAATATTTGTTCATGTCACACCAATGGGGTCGTTTTTTTCCCCCATTTTGAATTATGCAAGTAATGAACTGATTAGAAAAAGAGGAGGATGAATGTGTGCAATGGATACAAAAATATTGAATAACATTAAATGTGGAAATGTGGAAAGAATTAACACAAAACAGATGCTCTTTAAAGTTGGCGGGCAAAAAATGTTGATACAAAAGCCTTTTTAATTAAGCTATTAATTCAAATTTGTGGTAAATCTGATTTAAAAATGTAATCGTTTGACACAATAAATGACGACATAAATGGATGGATGATAGCTAGCAAGCTAGCAAGCTAGCTAGCTAGATAGCTAGATAGATAGCTAGATAGATAGATAGATAGATAGATAGATAGATAGATAGATAGATAGATAGATAGATAGATAGATAGATAGATAGATAGATAGATAGATAGATAGATAGATCGATCGATCGATAAAAAGTTACCAAGATGCTTTTGGAAAGTCGCCAGATTTAGCGAGGAATTCGCCAAGTTGGCGTCACTGAATTGTCCTGTTGCATTGATGAATCAGTAAAAGTGCTGAGTGTAACAATTGACTGCCCCCTACATGCCAAAATCGGAACTGATTTAAACTCTCTCTTTCGGCTCAATTCAGCTCACCAAAAAACAAAAACAAACGGAGGCCACAAGATTAATTAAAAGGACTTAAACTGGGTCTGCATGCAAAAATGAGCTCTCATATTATCTCTAAAGTACATGGCATGCTGCTGTTTATTGCCACAGCCCCCCTTTACTGTACAGGCAAGATTTAATGCCTTCAAACTAAAATCTGGTCTGCTCTCGTGTATTTTTCCTGCAATTACCTCTCCTGTGTCATCAATCTGCTGCTAAATTGCTGCGTGGGCCCACATAAACGATACAAATCTGTTTGAAATATATTGTAACGCAGACGTGTTCTTGTGTAGATTGTCACTTTTTTTTTTATCTGGACTTCCCCTGCAGCTTCTTGTATATTTTAAATAACAGAGCAAGACAACAAGCTTTTGGTTCCGCTGCAGTCGCCACACCTGCACTTCCTTCCTTTCCTGCCCACCCCGGGAATTCTCAACTTTCACCACCTGCAAGTGGATAGTAGGGAAGAGGTGAAGACCCCCCCCCCCCCCCCCCTCACACTGCCATCAAGAAAACCTGCCCAGGCTTGTGTTGCAGGTAAAAGTCTGCAGTCCGCAGCAACCAAGGTTGACTTCTTTTTCGTTAGGCTCACCCGTGACCAGCCTGTTAATGTTAATAAAGGGACTTTGCTGATAACTTAAAAAAAATAAAATAATGCACACTATTTGATACAAGCGTTTCCTTGTTTTTATTTACAGAGCACGTCAAAACAATTACATTTGCATAAACAAAAAAAAAACCGGATGCACAGAGGTCCGATATACATGAGGTACACACATACTGTACATGTGGTCGATTCTACCGTTGTGTTAACTGTATAAAGAGAGCCACACTGTGAACGAGGCGGAAACAAAATGGAAATACATTGTAGAGCGTTCCCGCAGAAGAGACAATACAGCAAGTATCTCTAAGAACAGCAGTTTTCAAAATGTGTGGGAACATCTTCCCCTAGCGGGCACCAGAAGACTTGAGGGGAGCCGCAGCAGCATGAAAAAAAAACCGGATTCTACAGTTTTCGTGCCTTCAGAAACTCCGTTGAGTGAAGGCTTTTACTGTCATCCTCCAGCCATTAGGGGGCGCCAAAGGCGCTTGAGATGGGCAGTAAATAGAGTTTATTTTATTTTTTTATCTGCTAATCGAAATTCAGCCACGTTCAAGAATCTACTTCGGGTAGCACAAAATTCAGGCAAATTCAGAAAATCAGTTGATGCTGCGCCATCAGTTAGGCGAATGAGGAGACAAAAGCTTTGAGTACCTTGAAAGTAGAAAAGCACTACACAAGTGAAACCCTCTTTACTATTTGTTACTGAGGACGATCACCCCTAGGGGGCGCCAGAGGGCTTCAGGAGAGAGGTACTGCAGCATGAGAAAAATAAATAATTTAAAATCAAATCAAACCTGCTCACAACAAAATGTTTGTTTTTTTGGGAGGGGGCTCGAGGATAATAAATATTGTTTTTCTTTACAAACCTTCTAAGATAACTTCAGTTAATGGCAATATAGAGATTTAACAAATGGTGATAATATAGCTGGATCTCTTTATATCTTGCTTTTCAAAGTAGGGGTCGACTTAAAACAAACTTATTTTTAGGATTTTAAGGAGTTTCTAGATTATTTTAGAATAAGATCATTTAATTGAGTTGTTTTCAAATATTTTATTTAAATATTAAATTGTCTCAGTGTCTCATGATCGTGAATGTGGATGTGCCCTCACAGACAATAAAAACACAATTTAAATTTGGTATAATTATAAGACCGCAACCAGCTGGTGGGAAGGGGGGGGGGGGTATAATATATATTAGGGTTTACTTAAAATAATTTTCATCACACACAAAACAAACGCTCTTTTTCATTTAAATGTTGACAGCTTTCATACACATAGAACTTAGAGGAAGACTTAGAATGTTTAACATGTTTAAGTATGGTTTAAAAAAATAAAACATTTTTATGTTGCATAGACCATACTATATATGCAGGCAGTCTATCCCATGAAATCAATTTATATACACGCACACTGCTTTAGCACATTCTCCATGATTTCATAAGAAAAAATGCATTCATCTAATCAACAAAGTTTAATGCCCTTACTGTAATATCAAAATAGGGAAAAATAAAAATCATGTATGAGTGTGAAAATGAAGTCACGAGAGTCCAACGTTCAGCTGAATATCCTGCTCGTAATCGTGTCCCATTTACAGCTCCTCGTTTCTCTTCCTACTTACTCTTCAGCGAGCCGATCATCACCTTGGACACAAAGTTGACGATGGCGCTGGCCGGCTGCTCGGGGTCGTGCTCAGCAAACAGGTGGCACACGTTGTCCATGGAGGTGCCACTTTTTCTCGCCACAAATCCAAAAATCCTGCACAGAAGCGGAGCAAATGTAAGAAAAACACTCATGGTGTTAAAATGATTTTCTCTGTATGAATAATGTCTTACTTTGCTGTCATGCAGCCATCCCTTGTCCACCTGTACAACAAAACAAGGACAAATTAGCACTAGGAAAGTGTCCACGGTCATTCTTATCCAGGAACCATACTCACTTTCTATCTTGAGGGTCCAAAGCACAGAATATGACCGTGTTGACATTGTAGTGCCTCCTGAAGAAAAGCCTACAAACCAGACAAGGTGTGACAACTATCATCTTGTGTGTGTCATGTCATGTTCATTTTGTCAACGAAAACAAAAACAAAAACATTTCATCAACACACATTTTTCAGCGGACTAAAACGAGACTAGACTGAAACCCTCATTAATGTGGAACTAAATCAATATGCATTTTTGGGACTAATCTATGGACATTTTCATTCATGAACAAAAACGAGACGAAAATGATGTGATTTTGTAAAATCTCGTCTCCGCTAATCTGTCACTGTGACACTGTCATGTCTGCAGCTAGCGAGTGCAACATGCACAAATACATGGGTCAGACAGAAGGTGGATTCAGGGTGAAAGGTAAAAAAAAAAAAGAGTAAATTATTAGGGGTATGCCCCAAAAATCGATTCTCATTTAGTGCGATTCAAAATCTTTGATATTTGATACTGTCTTGCCTTTGTCTGTGTGTGCTTTTATTTGGAACGCTGTTCATGTTGTACCCGGTTTGGCCACTAAGAGGCAGTGTGGTTCCACGCGGTCTGTTACACTGTTAAGTTGTAGCATTAGAGAGTAGAAGGAAAAAGTCACGGTCACGTTATTCCAATAAAAGTTGTTTTTTTCAGCGGTGAGCCGTTTCTTTTGAGTGATAAAAGTGCCGCGGGTAGCGCGCTAATTAGCATTAGCGTGTCAGACTAGAATCGATCATTACAATTCTTTGCACATCTATAGATTGAAGCAAAAATCATTGTCAATCAAATCATTTTGAATCAAAAGTCGCTCTCAATTGAAAATTGATTCTGAATCGAATCGCAGGCTCAAAAATCGGAATCGAATCGTGAGACATTCAAAGATTCCCACCCCTGTTAATTATAGTTGTAAAGTAATATTAATTCAACGGCTATAACGTTCCAACAATAACATTAATCCGATTGCTAACTAATGCTGGCTAATTTAGTAGCTCGTAGCATGGAGCCATAGTAGCCACTTGTTGATATACTGTAATTGTGTGCCAAGGTCAATTGACAAATTTGATGTTCAACATAATCTGCTGAGATAAAAAAATATAGAGGGGTAAAATGATTGTCCTGACTAAAACTAGACTAAAATGCTGACAGTTTTTCTTGACTAAAACAAGATGAATAAAATCATGTTTCCTTGGAAACTGCTAGATTTATAGTCGACTAAAAATGGAGTAAATAAAATTGGGATGAGGTTGACTAACTATGCTAAAAACTAACAAGCGCGATTGAAACTGAACTAAAACTGAGACTAAATTTAAAAATGGCGGACAAAATTAACACTAGTGTCATGTGTTCCACTTACTTCCTCTGGTTGTCAGTGAGTGTGATTCCCTGCAAGGAGACCTTGAAGTGGACCACTGTGGATGTTGGAGGGGGGTTTGAGCTCAGGGTCACGCCGGTGGCTTTCTGCACCGCCTGCACCCCCGTCAGGGACTCCATGTCCACCGAACCCAGGTACCACACGTTGCAGGCTGTTAACAAATACAACACAGATTTGCACTTCGATTTTATTATGTACATTATAATTGACTGTCTCTAAGGTATGTATGGAAATGGGAGGTCCAAGTGCCAATTTTATTTTTTCAAGGGGTATATCTGATTTAGGTATCTGATTTTCAGATCTGAAGATATCCAATGGCATGTGTTTTTTTTTTCTTTCTTGCTGAAATGACGCATATTCCAATTGAGAGCAACAACAAAAAAATCGGAATTGTGTAGAGCACATAAACCAAATCATTCTTAGAAGTTACCTGCTCCCTGTTTGAGCAGTTCTGCAGCAGAGTTAGTCACGGACTGAGATGTATTCTCCACCACATCTTCTAGAGGGTCTACACAAAAAAAAAGTTAGAGGGAAAATAGACAGTTTCACCTAAAAATATAGTTCATATATTCAAATCTGAGCATGAGTCTGTGTGTGTGTTTTTTTTTTTACCTCTGTCTGGTATGATGAGTTTACAAGGCAGGGCCAAGGGAGTTATTGAATGTTGGCAAACCAGTGCAGTTAAACTTCCTGTAAAGCAAAACCATGTTATTTTTATTTTTAACAATGCACACAAGGGATTTGATGCTTTATCACTATATGAGCTTTTGTTTTTAACCCTCCTGTTATGTTGTTACTTTTAAGTTAAAGAACAAATGTTAGCTTTCGCTATCAAAATTGGCACCGACAGACAATAAAAAATGAAAAACGGTTTATTTCAAATAATTTGCAATGAAAACAGTTAAGATGCTTTCAAAACATTTAGCATCAAAATGACCCAACAAAGTTGTTGTTTTTTTTTGCTATGAAACTTCTCATCAACAGACTAAGAAATGGTTACGTCCGATGTTTGTGCAAAGAAAATGGTTAATAATAAGCTATAAACCATGTTTATTGGGTTGGTTTTGGAATTTTAAACATTTCGGGTCAAACTGACTCATTTTAAGAGCGAAATAGTATCAATATTGTGAAACGTCTCATTGACAGACAATTAGAAATGGTTCACTTTGATATGTTTTCAATTAAATGTAACATTAAACATAGTCCCAGTCAAATTAACCCATTTAAATGTTGAAGACACAAATACGTATTTTATTTTTTTTACCAAGGAACTTATCATCAATTAAAGCTATTCCCTTTGACATATTTACAAATAAAATTCTTACTGAACTAATGTTTATTGCCATGCTTTTGGAACATTAAATAAAGCCTGGGTCAAATTGACCCATATTATAGTAAAAACAAAATAAATTAATCGTTTTTCACAACTTTTCATCAACAATTAAAATGGTTCATTTTGTCAATTACATTGAAAACTGTTAATCAAGAGCTATAATTTATTAACAGAGCACTTTTGCAACATTAAACATAGCCCGGGTCAAAGTGACCCATTTCAAAGTTAAAGAACTACAAATAGTAGTATTCCATGATGAAACTTGTTAAAAATTGTTCATTTCAAATATTTGCAATGAAAGCATTATGTTTATTGAGGTGCATTTTTATTATTAAACTCTTGGCTCAAATTGACCCGGGAACATTATTTCTGTTAGTGAGACACCTAACAGAAGGGTTATGCTGGATTTTAATAGGTTATTTTATTTTGTTTTTATATTGCTGCTTTTTTAACTCATTCACTGCCATTGACGGCTATAGACGTCAAAAATTCATTTGAACTATTTCTATTAGTTTAAAAAAAATTCCCACTTTTGTTAACAAGAGTATGAAAACCTACAAACAAATTATTGTACATTTAGAACAGATATAAAATTTGTGATTAATCGTGAGTTAAAGTTTAATAATGTTTTCTTTTTTTCTTTTTTTTATCCATTCACTGCCATTGACGGCTATAAACGTCAAAAAATAATTTTAACTATTTCTATTAGTTTAACATTCTTTTCCACTTGTGTTAACAAGAGTATGAAAACCTATAATTTTTTTATTGTACATTTAGAACAGATATAACATTTGTGACTAATCGTGAGTGAAGTCATGCGATTAATTACAATAAAAAAATAATAATCGCCTGACGCCCCTAATTTTTAATAATCTTTTTTTTTTAATGAATTTATGGCAGTGAATAAGTTAATTATCAGGCAACATCATCACACCAAAATCTGTGAATTTTCAACCTAGATGTCTACTATAAATACATAATAGTAGTAATAATAATAATAGTAAAATTGGGTAGCAAAAATTCATTAATTCAGCCACAAAAATGATTGGCACTCCATGTTTGTTCATTCGTTCGATACCTCATCAAATGTTGCTAAAATGAAAACGGTTTGGGAATTCCTGGATTGTAAAACGCACCCGTGAACAACAGAGGGCAGTAGAGTGCATTTAGCGACTGTTTGGCATTGAGTTGATGAACAGCCAAATGATGCCAGCGTTCTAATCACTCACCAAAATAGGGCTCATTGGGGCAACCCTTCAAGCGAACACCCTTCTGTGTGCACTCAATCAGGAAGTGGCGCACTAATTCATTGGCAAGATCTCCGCCTGCCAAACACAAACACACAAAACAAGATCATTACTTCATCGCGATCGTCTGTGGCATGTTTCAACATTCAGCTCCCTCCAAGCACGTGAAGTTGCTCCCACTCGTGAGATGAATGGGATTATGATTCCGCGGAAGAGCCTGGGAGGGGGGCAGGAGGAGCTGAGGAATGTCTCCACACAAAGGCCCGCTCCTTGAGATGGGTTGGGTTTCACACTAATAAGGAACCACAATGGGCTTAAGATGAGAGTGCGGAGGTTATGATGTCACCACAGGTACCTTTGGACTGCTTTGGGAGGATGGCGGACAAAAGGGACAGGTGTGTGTGTCGGGAAGGTTCGATTAAGCAGAAAGGTATGTCCGTAAACTTTGTGCTTTTAGAAATGTAAAAAATGATGACTTGCGTCATGCTGGAACATGTTCAGAATGTTTGGTTTCCCGCATTTGGTTCCAAAAATAACTTTTCTCGCTCAACAATCCCTTTTCTGTGACCTCATCGATGTGGGGCAGGAACCTTCCCAGGAGAAGATGCAGCAAGTCCTTTGTTAAGCGCTGAAACATTAGCTGTTCCTCTGAGCCACATCGGGCATCCGTGCTCTGTTTTGCTTCATGGCAATGACGCCCAAGAGGAGCCGTACAGTGTGACGAAGGGGAGACTCTCAGGTTCCAGGCGAGTACAGTGGATGGTAAGACGAGATGGCTTTGGGGAGTGATTCCCAGGTTGTCCCTGCAACTCAGAGGCCAACTCAGGATAATTTGCCGTGAAATCCCGTGGATAACACGCACCCGTGTGAAATACTCCCCAAATCACCATTAAAAAGATGATTTTTCTCTGTACTCGTGTATAATGCGGTCCACCGATTTGCTGGTACACCCTTAAAACGGGTCGATCTGAGCCAAGATTCTGGGTTGTAATCCAAAACTGGGTCAAATTGACCCAAGTAGTGGGTCGGTCAAATTTTTGACCAAAATTGTGTTATTTTTGACCCAGCATTTTTAAGAGTGTATCCTTGATTGTCAGTGACAAATATGAATGAAGATTCAAAACATACCAATGAAGTTTATTTTTGATTTTTTTTTTAAGAAAATCTTTTTGCAATTTTATAGTAAGCTGTTTTTTTTTATTTATTATTTCTTTATTTTCTTTATATTATTATATTTATATTATTGTTTTGCTTTATTTATTATTATTATTATTTACATCTAAGTGCTGCTTAAGTACTGGTAAATGACTAATAAACAGTGCTATTTTATTATTTTATTTGTATTCATTTATTTATTTTTGGGTTTCTTATTCAGCCCCCTATATAAGAACCCCCCCCCCCCCCCGAACCCCCAACCCCACCAATATTCACATGGAATATAGTTCAACGAAATGTTTGTTTGTTTGTTTGTGGGAGGGAGATTATTAAAAAAATCCGCGACCCTTGTGAGGACAAGCGGTACAAAAAATGGATGGATGGATGGATGGATCAATTTAAAAACAAAACGAAATAAAAACTAACTAAAATGAAAAATTCCAAAACTATAATAACCCTGGACCCAACAATTGTAAATGTTGAAACTTGTTCAGTATTTATCATGGGAAATCCTTACAGTATGCGTGTGGTCAACTGAGTTTGGCCGAGTTCCATGAAATGTAACAACAGCCAAATAGGAAGCTCGCTGAAACTTGAGTTTGTAGGGTTGACATTATTTTGTGTTGTTGAGTTTGTAAAGCATGCCGTTCATCACAATGAAAACGACAGTTTGACTTTATAATTGCAATGTAGATATAGTGAGCAAATTCTGTGTTAACTACAATTTGTTGTTCTTTTTGGAATTTTCCAGCATTCTCCGTGATTATGGTGATTTGTGGAACAGGCCGATTCGTTTTTTTTTTTTTTAAAGGGCATTGAGCCATTTTTAAGTCAAGTCATGTCATCAGCAGTGAAAAGTATCAAATATTTTGTCCAGAATTAATTTGATAACTTCATTACTTTTCATGTACAATTAATAACTATTTTCTCCACTTGCTGTCGACTAAAGATGACATCACCTGTGCTGAGGAAGTAGGTAACGACCAATCATGACTCACCTGTTTTCTGGGTTTGGTCCGTAAACTGAGCCATGATTGGTCGTTATATAAGTTATCACATTAATTATAGACAAAATATTAACTTTTTACTGCTGAAAATGGCTCAATGAGTCAAATATAAATATATACCTCATGTAGGTTCTCTCACATTTACAAAACCTGTTCACATGTTAACATTTTGCCTGCCTGCTTCAAAGAATCAAGCCGCCTCCCCCCAAAACGACTTTAGTGCATATTCCGGACATTCCAAAAATGTTAAGCTAATGAGTGAGCAATTCAGCTTCTCCGATGCGTTTCGTACCTTTTTTGCTCTGCTGGAGAACAGAGGGTGGGGGTGTGGCCACCTTCATGGCCAGCCCGTAGGCGCCTCTGAAGGAATGGCTGTCACGCACAATGAAGCAGCCTGGCTCCTTGTCCTTTAAGACTGAAATGGCTGTGAGACAGAAACATGATGAGCGTGAGTTGCTTTAAACATCATTTGAAAGAATAAATCAACCTGAACGGACAGACGGACTTGATGCGAGTACGAAGCGTTTGAAGGACATGGAAACGTGAGGGGCAGAGTTATGTCATCTGCACATTTCAGCCAGTAGTGGCCGCCTCTTTTCTGGTCTAGCTTAACCTTAGGCATCTGCGTTATTATACCTGTTGTATGGAAAGTCAACAAACTTCCTCCCATCGTGCTCTAACATGCAATGTTGAAAACACTTTTTTTTGTTGTTGCAGTTTTTCATCAGACAGTTCAAATCTAATCGTAATCTGACAAAATGGACGTGCTTATTTTAACGCTGCTTGGAAATGACCCTAATTGGGCCACTATAAACCAAAACCGTATACTTCCAGTGACTTTTCAGTCACAGCATTTCATGATAGACATGCCTACAACATTTCATGTTATTAAATTGACTGGATTTGAACATGGGTATAAAACTTCAACATTTTGAGCATGTATGAAATTTTAAAGGGAAAGTCAACCTTAAACGTTTCTTGACAATAAAATGTTATACGGGACCCTCACTAGTCTAAACATAAAATTCTGATTAATATTAAATTTGTATCCATCTCAGGGGGCAGCAAGTGGCAAAATGGCTGCCCCCTGAGATGGATAAAAATGGCTGGATTTTGCTTCATAACGCCTGTTTTCTGAAGCTGAGCTGTGATTGGCCGTTGCTTGAGCCCGGAGAAACTGTGATGTCATCCTCAGTCGACAGCAAGTGGCAAAATGGCCGCCTTCCGATAATGATAAAAACTGCTGGATTTTGCTAACACAATATTAACCAGGATAACGTATTTAGACTAGTGGGGCTGCAAAAACGGGTGGGGGGGGGGGGGGTTGACTTGCCTTTAAATCATTCACTGCCATTGACGGCTATAGACGTCAAAAATTCATTTGAACTATTTCTATTAGGTTTAGATTTTTTCCACTTTTGTTAACAAGAGTATGAAAACCTAGATGTACATTTAGAACAGATACATTTGTGATTGATCGTGAGTTAACTATTGAAGTCATGCGATTAATTACAATTAAAAAATGTAATCGTCTGACACCCCTAATTTTTTATAATCTTTTTTTCCAATAGTTAACTCACAATTAATCACAAATTTTATATCTGTTCTAAATGTACAATAAAAAAAATTCTAGGTTTTCATACTCTTGTTAACAAAAGTGGATTTTTTTTTTGAAACTAATAGAAATAGTTCAAATGAATTTTTGACGTCTATAGCCGTCAATGGCAGTGAATGAGTTAAGAGGTCCTACTGCATAAACCTACCTTGGTCTCTTGAGATGTCAGGCTTGTACCAGAATTTGGATGTGTCTTGTACAAATTTGACAGTAACCTGCTTGCTTGCAAGCACATCTGCAAAACAAACGACAGCAGAATGAATTTTGAGTGCTCATCAAGCGCCATTGAGGCCACTAGGTGCTTTATTAGCTCTCGGCTCACCTGGCAACGGTGAGCCCGTTCTCGGTATCTGAGCCGACAGGTCCGGCAAGATGTTAGGGAAGGGGATACTCAGCGAACTCCCACTGTGTGGACTTGAGAATCCACTCAGGGCTGGGGAGGCTGCTCCCCCATGTTCCCCATCTGATACCCTCTTCTTCTCAGGCAGGTGTGGAGGTAGCATCAGAAGGGGCTGCGATGGATTCTCATCCAAGGTCGTCAGGATATCCCTTTCCGTACTCCCGTTTCCGAGCAGTAAGGCGGGGGTGGGACCGTGTGAACCATAACCTAAACCCAAGTCATCCTGCTCGTCAAAGCTTTGGGCGGGAATGTGGTTGAGGGCGTAGCGGGCCATCCGGCTTCGCTGGCTGCTACGAGGCGAGCTGTGGGCGTTGGGTGCCGGGTGGACGCGTTGGTGGCCGTAGTCCAGTGACGTGGAGTGCTGGGGGGCTTGCCTGTTGGAGGGGAAGCTGTTCAAAGAGGTTTGGTGGCTCACGACGGGATGCTCTGGCCACTGGATCACTGAGGGACTTCCGTTGTAAAAAGGCGAGAGATGGTCAACAACGATAACGCATATCTAATATACAGAACTGGACGGTAGTGATGAGAAAATGAAGCTTCATGAAGCACTTGTGATATTTTTTGAGTCCTCTAGATGCCACTCTTGGTTGAAAGATGCAGTGGAAATGTAATCAATTTCCTTTGCACTAGCCTTCATATTTAAACCAAGAGCACCATCTAGGGGAATCAAAAAATATCACAAGTGCTTCATGAAGCTTCGTATTCCCATCACTACTGCACGGCATCCTACCTGTCTGTCCGCTGATGAGACCCAACGATGGAGGCAGAATGTGTCGTATTTTGTATCCTGTGGCAGTTGATGGTGGAATTTGACACATCAACTCCAGCGTGATTGATCATCTCCGAATGTCCTCGTGATTCTGTGAGAGTCAAGAAAATGACAGAGCTGTTTTTTCCCCATGTTGTATTCATTTGAAGCCAATTGAAACACAACTAAGTTAGGACGCACACAAATAGCCGTATAATTGGGAACTATTGCCTTAGAGAAGAGCTGTGGATTGAGTCCAATCAATATTGTGGTCTACAGGAAATGAAAACACGGGTCATCAATCTTCATGAAACAACTACCAATTATTTCCACCACAAACCAGATGCAATTGAGCAGTCTGACATAATTAGGCAAAAGCTCAGTGTTGTTCAGCTTTAGGCGGTTTCTTTTTTAATCGGCCGTGCACAAATGTAGAGACGCTGGTTTTCTTGTTTTGTATTTCCCACTGTGTACACAGAGACACTTTCAAAAAGGGGGGAAGAAAAGTTTGTCTTTGTGTCATGCTTCCTGGCCCACGGTAACCATGGTAATGAGACAGAAGTGAATGTAGCCGGGATCCTGGCCTGGGTGTCTGGTTTTAAGAGGCACAGCGGGGGCAGCGTTTAGTTCCCAGGCCTTCCAAGCGAAAGATGAGCAACCGTAGGCCGCAATGGCAATTACCGATATAGGGAAGTTGAGTCCAAATGAAACACAAGACGGCAATATCATCTGTCTGTTTGTGGGCATTTGCAGATTTACAATGTTGCTGTGACGTCCAAACCAACATGATGAAAGGATTTAGTCAATTTCATTGAAGTCCTCCTTCGCATGCTGGTACCACTTCCTATCTCGGAGAACAATCTGGAAGACAGTCTTCCACCACAGATAAACCCCACAAAACCAAAAGGGTTTATTTGAGTAACCAGACTTTGTGTCGTCTACAGAGGTTGCCCCATTGAGTCACAGGATCGGCCAGGAAATCTCCCTGGGTTTGAATTTTTGCTCCGTTTTCAGTTTTTCTCGCAAAACCATGATCGTAAAGATGTAGTCACATAGCAAAACCAAATCGTGTAATAACGTGATGACATATTGGACTTACCATGGTCTGTCCTGAAGCCTCCATAAGAATGAATGCCGGGAGATGGTGTTTGCCGGAAGGATTGACTAAACTCTGACACGTTTTTCACTGAAAAGACAAAAATATGATTTTTTTTTCTTTCTTTTTTTTCTAGAGCTCAGTATTGTTCATTCATCATCATTGCTCATATGATTTTTTTTAATATTACAGTCAGGTTAACGTCATCATCAGCCAGGAAGGAGACTGAACATTTCTCCAACAACTTGTTGCTATTTATTAGCAACAGTACTTGAACAGTAAACCTCCAACCTGCGCCTCTGGAGCCACATTTGGCTCTTTAGTCCTTCACCTGTGGATCTCTATCTAAAAGAAAATTGTGTAAATAAATATTATTATTATTATTAATTTATTAAATTAATTAATGATTGTCAGGAAAAGAGAGGCAAAGGGTACCAGTAGAAGAAAAAGTAAAAAATAAAATAAAAAAAACTACTAAAAATGTCCACAAAGTGATCATAAAATGTCCAAAAAGAAAGGGAAAATTACCATAAAATGTCCATGAAATTTCTCAAACAGTCAGAACATTTATTTTTAAAAAGGCAGAAAAGAAACTGTTCAAAAAGTAACTATAAAATGTCCAAAAACAAAAGAAGAAATCCCCAAAATGACCATAAAATGTACACAAAATTGCTAAAAAGGTCAGAAAATTGATTTAGAACAAAAAGGCAGAAATGAAAACGTTCAATTAAAGTAACTGTAAAATGTCCAAAAACAAGAAGGAATCCCAAATATGTACATAAAATGTACACAAAATTGCCAAAAAGGTCAGAAAATTGATAGCAAAAAAGTAACAAATAAATAAAAAAATAGGTCAAAAGTAACCATAAAAAGTCCAAAAAATTAAGAAGAGGCCGAAAATTACCATCATATGTCTGTAAAATTGTAAGGAATTTGACAGAAAGGCAGACAATTCTAAAAGTATGAAAAAGTAAAAAATAAATAAATAAAATAAAAATAAAATAATAATAAAATAAAAACGGAAGGCAAAAGGTAAAAGAAAATGAAAAAAGTATTGGATGCTGCATATTTTTCTGTTATAGTGCAACTCTAAGTAGCTCTTGGGCCCTCAGTATATTAGGCTAACACAAACACACAGTTTACTTCATCAAAATGTTCAAATGTTTTGTGGCTCCAGAGAGATGTGTTGTTAATTATTTGGCTCTTTTGACAGTAAAGGTTGCCGACCCTAGGATAACGTTGGTGTCTGGGGACGTGTCTCGTCAGCCTTGAGTCGTTGGATGGACTATGTGGTTCCCTTCTCTGGCTCTTAACTATTAACCAGAGAGGCATTCAAGCATCTAGCAAGAGTACACATTAGGATAGCAAGTCGGTCGTTCACTCGACTCACCGTAGGGTGTAGGTGGAGATATTGGGAAGGCGGGCGTGGGTGGAGTCATGTCACTCCCAGCTTCAACTCCGCTGTCTATATCTTGACCTTGCACCCTGTAGTCAGCACAGTCGCTTCTGCACAACACGGTATGCTGGAGACAAACAGTGCAAATTGTATCAAGCCACATGTAATAGAAAAAGGCATGGGGGGGAAGAAGGCTTGTGGCGTTTAATGTACCTGTGACTGTGGTAAACAGGGTGAATATGTCCTCTGGCTTCTGTACTCTTCTGGCCCCGCCCACCCTGAGCTGCATAACCTTGAGCGATCTGTGACGCCACTTCCTTGACGACTTAGATTCCGCGTGACATCACCTTCATTGGACTGGACAGCTGGACACACACAACCACGGAGGAAGCGGCGGGTCATTAAATGTAAAACAAATCCTTCAAGGTACTGAGAGTACGGGGTTCAAATCTCGGCTCTGACATTCCTGTGTGGAGTTGTGTGTTTTTATGCGTGCTTGTGTGAATTTTCTTTCGTCATTGCAGTTTCCTCCCTCGTTCCAGTTCGTCCAAATGTATGCGAATGCTTGTTTAATTGTGCCCTGTGATTTTGCTGGTGACCACTCCATGGCATATACCACATCTCGCTCAAAATCAATTGGGATAGACTCCAGACCCGAAGCGTTATAGAAAAATGGATGGATAGATGGGTGTTGAGTAACATTGTGAAGTTCTTTTATCTTTAATGCTCGCTATTCTAATAATAACCAGGAGACTGCATATTCTCAGTTGGTAATGTAACAGCCTTGTGCTTGCCTGGTGATCAGACGAGGTTATAAGATTACACCAGTTACAATTAGTGATGGGAAAATTAAGCTTCATGAAGCACATTGTGATATTTTTTGACTCCTCTAGATGGCACTCTTGGTTGAAAGATGCAGTGGAAATGTAATCAATTTCCTTTGCACTAGCCTTTATATTTAAGCCAAGAGCACCATCTAGGGGAGTCAAAAAATATCACAAGTGCTTCATGAAGCTTCGTTTTCCCATCACTAGTTACAATAGCCTATAGATGATAAGATGATAAATTGTTATACTAATACAAAGCTAGAAATAAGCGGTTTTATATCGCTGTTTGTAAAGTCAAAATTCGCATTTTGCACCTCATTAAAATACAATGAATAGCAATATTGATAATCAAAAAATCAGTGCAGACCTTCCCAAAAAACTTCATTGGGCTGGACACATGCGTGAACAGGGTGAGGGTGGAAGCAAATGGTCAGTATGCCGCTGTGTCGGGCCACCAAGATGTTACAGATCAACACAATCTCACAATCGTATTTTAAAAAAAGAACTAATGTTGCATCCACGATGAACAGACACCCATCAAGCTTGGTGCTACTTACGCCACACCAAGCGAGCTAGCTAGCAATGAGCTTTGGCTGGCTTTAAACGTGGCTATTTTTTCAAAGAAATTCAAAGTTATTTCGAGCCTTGCTAATGGAAACTACTGAAATATCCTCCGTCCTTGTCTTTATACGAAAGAAAAGTGTCTCAAGACATTCTGGCGAGTTCCTCAAAGGCTAATGCCTGCAGTCATGTCGTTAGAGGACAGCTGAGGAATGCTGGGAAGCTATCTGGTGGGAAATGTGTGTATGTGGGGGGGGGGGGGCTCGCTGCTGTGACTACCACCACTGTCGCCATTCAGCACTAGGGTGTTAATTTGAACCCTCCCAGTGAGCTCGGAACTGTCAAACCCGAAGAATGCTAATGTTGCCCAAGTGATAATAATGGGGCTCATTAGTCAAATTGTTTGGCAATTTACCAACGCTGTCACATAGTCACTTATGATTTTATAAACTGTGTGTGCTGTTGACTACCCCCCCCCCCTCCCTCATTAATCCAAATACAGTAATAGGGAATCAAGTAGTTTTGTCTTAAAAGTCATAATAACGAAAACGTGAATCAAGCTAGCGAGCAATGCCAGTTTGGTAATACATTATGACCTAATGTTGACTAAAAAGAGAACAACCCATAATTTACTAGAGGCAAAAAAAATATTTCATATTTGAGCTTGATTTATTTCCCCCTCTTAAAAGACGTCATCTTGGAGCTGATACGCACAGACAAGTATGGCTTCTTTGGATCAAATGGAAAAATATTTGCCTGCAGGCTCACAGTTCCTTCTTGGAAATTCCTCAGGCCAACCATCACCTCCAGCAGCCCTCGCCTTGCCAACCACAAATGCATGCTGGAATTGTGATTCAAACCCAGCCAGATGGACGACTGTCGTTTCTCTCTGCCTCATTAGCTTCCTCTTCAAAACACAGACTTAAAGTGCATCGCAGCTGTCATGGACTACTCAAAGAGTTAAGAGAGTGAAACCTAATAACCTTGTTGTTGTGAAGAAGATAAATTTGAAGAAGATAGCCATCGGTGACTTTCTAGTGTTGTCAACATCACACTATTGCAGCGCCCACCTTGGTGTTGGGCACAGAACGGCAACTGAATGCAGCACGACACAATCTTGCCCATATTAGGCTCAGTTATGAATGAACTATTGAAAAAACTGTCTGGATTTCCCACCTAACATATAGTTTAACTTAAAGTGTATATACATTTTGGTCATCTAATGGTGAGCTAATAGAATACAACGACCACACTTCACAAGCCTACCACCATTTAATACGTTCGCCGAATTTGTCTCCTTCGGGTATCCGTAGGAGAAAGACGGCGACGAAACACGTCAGCCTCCTGCAAGGTGAGGCGAGACCCTAAAATTAGCCATTATTTTAAATAGCGATTATTAGACCTATGATTTTTTTTTTTTTTAGGTAAATTGATGTGATAGATGCATCATGTGACTTTGACTGCGAGTAATTTCCGAAAAAGGCGCCAAGAGCAAAAATGACAAATTGAAGCAAAAACGTAACCATACAAAAGAGCTCGTAATGATAGAGGAACAAAGTTTAAAAAGGGCCTCCCTCCCTCTCCTCTTGTAATGTGCTGATCCCCCTTCAAATAGCTATACGGGCAGGCCTGAACAGAGTGCCGACCTGCGAAACAGACTGCAAACATCTGAAAAAGCTGGCAGCAACCCCGCTATTTCTGCCACTCAAACGCGCCAGGTTGGGAGAGGGGAGGGGGAGACGAGAGCTGTTCACTTCACTGTGCAGTGGAGAAGAAATTATGTTTTGGAAAGTTATATTGGCTAGTTATACATTCTAAAAACAGTTGGGTCAAAAAAGGACCAGCCCAACATTTTGGGTTCAACCAAAAAGTTGTGTTTAACCTACAAAACCACCCAGTTTTGGGAGGTTGTTTGGGGACGAACCTACTTTTCGGGCTATTTCTTTAACCCTAAAAATTGCACCAAATGAATTACTCACAACACTTTTTTGTGAGCACTTGGATAAAAAATAACTCAATTTGGGTCACAAACCGACTGATCCACGACTAGGGTCAAATTCACCCAATTTTTTGGGGTTATTATATCAAATACAAACCTCCGGTCATTTTATACAAAACAACACAAAAAAATGGCAAATTGACGCAAGTACTGTTTTGGTCCAGAGTTGACCCGAACTGAATTATTTTTTGACCCAACTGTATTTAGATTGTGTTCATTTTTACAGGCAAAATATATATATATATTTTTTTTATTCTTATCATCGTTATTATTATTATTTTTAACATCATTTTTTGTGAGTTGTTTTCTGGCTTAATTAACCAACTTTTTGGTTTAAAGTAGCAATAAGGAACTTTTCAACCTTAATAAAATATTTTCATAACTCTTCTGATGAAACATCGACTTAAAATGTGTTGAATGGTATATTTGCCATGGCCTGAGGGGATCTATATAATTGTTACTGGCACTAAGCAACTTTGAGGAGGATGGTAGGAACACTGCCACATAAAAAACTATAAATGTGCTGACTGCTTTATGACGTACGTCAAAAGCTACCTCGGATGAAAGGACAGTCAAGAATCAACCCGGATTTCACTCGGTGGAGGGAGCTAAAAAACAACGCAATGCGCTTGTCCTCATAGGAAATGTGGTCTTCCTTCAGACATAACAATACCGCTTTTGTCCATATGGTGTCGCCATAATCAATGTAAACTGAAAGATCCAATGTTGCTTTAAATGATTAACGCAGTTGGGTCGGTCCCTTCTTGACCCAATTTCTTTTTATTTTGACCCAACTGTGTACCCGGAACACCTTCGCAAACATTTCACTTAATCACCACTGTGTGACTGTCTTACCTATTTGCTGTGTGTTGTTCTCGCCAAATCGCAGCTCGACGCCATTGGTGCACTTGGAGGCTGAGCCGTTGACAAGCGTGCCGCCGTTCCTCTTGATGGAACTGCTTTTGCTCGACAGCGGCATAAAAGTGGGGTCCAGGTCCATGATGAGCTGGTTGAGCTGATCGATGGAGTTGTCGATATCCATGGTAAGGGATTTGAACTCGTCGTCTCGTTTGTTGTTGTTGTTATTGTTTAGTGTCGCTTGTTCCTTATGAGGAGCTGTGTCTCTCAGGGAAGACGTTGCAGAGTCCTGCTGCTCCAAGGTCAGGCCTTCTTTGGGTGAATTACTCCTTTGTTTGTTCCCTTGGTACCTTTCTGCATCATTTCCATCCTCTGGCATGTAAATTAAGTGTTGAGCAGCAACCATCTGTTGCTGGCGGACCCAGGACTGCGTGGAATAGCTTCCCTGTCTGTAGACATGCTGCTTTGGGACAGAAGCACTGCTGGGGTTGGAAGCAGCCACAGAGTTGCTCCTGGAGCCAATATGGCCCCTTCTTGCCTCACTATAATGTCTCTCATAGTCCTCCATGGGAGAAGGTGCAGGGTGGTGGAGGTGCGTCTGGTTTTGGCTTTGCTGTTCCTCTCCTCCAGGACTCCCAAAGCCATCAGAGAGGAGGGAGTTCTGGCTGCTTTTGTGGCAAGAGGATGACAAGGTACCAAAGCTGTCCACGCTATGCAGATCCTGGCCCGTAATGACCTCATCATCCAGGATGTCCGTTTCCCTCTCTTGAGGACCTCTTGAGGGATCGCCATTAATGTGTACTTGAGCTGGGACTATCTGATGGATGCCCACTCTTGGGGCTGGATCATCCATCTCCTCCAACGAGGGGTCCTCCACTCCGAATCCACTCAACAGCTGTTTGAGTTGGACTTTTTCCTGCTGGCTGGGACCCTGGTTGGAGCGGACGGTGGCAGAGGTAACAGCAGCGGACGGCGCTGCGGGTCTGTCCGCCCAGAGGGAGGTGCTAGACAGGCCTGAGTCGCTGCTGACGGAGAGGGCGTGATCGCTGTGGTCGGGGCTGGAGGTGGCGGAGGTCGTACAGGTCCCCCGACCTAGCGTGGTCTCTCCTCCGTTGGGGGTCTTCTTGGTAACTGCTTTGTCTTGGCTTTGACAACGTGGCGCTGTAACATAGGAAACACTAGGTTTAGAGTATTGGATGCGCCATATGTTCATTATCAAGATCATTATAGTTTTGTTAAAACGCTCCTGTTGTGTTCTTAACGAAGGGGTCAATGTGACCCACCCTGATGTATAAACTTAAAAAAATATATAATGCAATGTTTTAATATTTAAAAAAATCACAAAAATATCGTTGGTTTTCATCTTTGTCAATTAATATCATACATGAGCTTTGGGGGTTCATTTTAAAAGTATTTATTTCAGCAATGTTGTAGGCCCGTACAGAACAAGGAAGGTCAAGCAGTCGTTTGAGAAATCATTTATAGTTTAATTTATTACACAACACTTGGTTCTTTTTTTCATATCTTATGCATGACAAATGCTCCAAATATTAATATAAACTAAATCTAATAATAAAACCAGGGGTGTCAAATCCAGGTCCAGAAAGTGAAAACCCTGCCACAGTTTGGCTTTAACCCTTGATGCTAGCTAGCTAGCTCCCTAGCAAGTAAACGAGCACCATGGGAGATAGTTAGGGAGATAGTAGCTAGCACCCGGGGCTAAAGCCAAACTGGCAGGGTTTTTACTTTCTGGACCTGGATTTAAAACTAACAGAATTTAAAAAAAAAATTAAGAAATAAAAACTAAACAGAATGAAAAATTCAAAACTATTGTAACCCTGTTCATTACACATTAGGTTACAGCAACTAAATTTAATTCATTTAAGTCCATCCATTTTCTTAACCGCTTATTCCACACAAGGGTCGCGGGGGTTCTGGAGCCTATCCCAGCTAGCTTTGGCCAGTAGGCGGGGGTACACGCTGAACTGGTTGCCAACCAATCGCAGTCATTTAAGTCTTTTCCAGTTATTTATACAATTCAAGGTAGTGGCTATCATAAATAACTGGTTAGACGAACATTTATTCGATAATCATCACAGGTTTACCAATTTTGTGGTTCACTGAGCCTGACTTCAGTTCTAAACTCAGTGATAATGCGATTGTAAGAGTGGATGGTCATCTGTTTTAAGGTGTCCTGTGAGTGCCTGGCGACCTGCGAGAGTATAGTTTGCCTATTCCCACAATCAGCTGCGATCCAGTTTACCCTTGACCGTGAAGAGGACAAGCGGTATAGAAAATGGATAGATGACTACAATGTCACTCTACCTCTACGGTTGCCCTTCGTTTCATTAATCAGCAGGCTTCTTGCAGACGGGCACCTTTATCCACACCCTCACAAATGAAAACACCTTTTACCTTGATCCCCATACAACTTGCTGTTGTATTGCTCTCCAGAATCCTGCTAACATGATTGAACGTCAACCAATCCAAAGTCACATAGTGCTCACTGCTCACAGTCAGCCAGGACCAGATCCAGTTGTCTTGTGCTAAGCAAAGCATGCTAAGTTGTATACAAAAGGGATAGGTGAATCCCTTTGTGGCTAAATTAGCTAGTAAAGGCTTCAAAAGCCATTCATAGAGGTGACAAATCCAGGTCCAGAAAGTAAAAACCCTGCTACAGTTTGGCTTTAGCCCCAAGTGCTAGCTAGCTAGTTTCCTGGCTAGCTCCCATGGTAATTGTTTACCTTTTAGGGAGCTAGCAAGTTAGCTAGCATCAGAGGCAGTGTTTTTACTTTCTGGACCTGGAATTTCCACCTCTGCCGGGCCGGGGCCCGGTGAACCTCTTCTTCTTTTCTCTGGAGTAAGTCCCAGTCTCTCCAGAAGATTTCAATAACGGCACAAAACATCCCTAATTTGTTGTCTATTGCCTTAAAAAAAAAAAAAAAAAAAAAAAAATTTAAGGGAAAAGTTGCTAACGCCTCATGATAGAATATCAGACACCTTTTCTTAAAACATATTGGACCCGTTTTAAATTGTGTAATAATTACACAATAAGTTGTCAGTCAGTTATGTCTTTTTGCTCCATTGCAAATATTTGATATTGTTGCTACAACAACTCCTTGCCTCCCACCAAAGAAGGGAAAACACACAAGAATTCCAATGCTCAGATTATATAACAAACCTCAAGTGTCTACTGTGTGTCAGACGACTGCACATCTTGACAGTGTTGACCCCTGCATTCCTATCCCTGCTGTGATCAAGTAACCCTTCTCCCCGCCGACTGACCCTTGACCCTTGGCATATGTCCAAACAACCTCTTTAATCCTCCAGAAACACAGGAGGTCAGTCATTTGTGGCCGGGCCCAGTCGCCATCCATCACTACGGAGACATCAGGAGCAATACTAGAAGAATTCTGCCTCATTGTTAGCTTAACTTTATGATTCCGCTGAGGAAACCCAAACCGTGCTTCTAGCTCAATCTATCAAGCCTTTGCTTCACACCCTGACCAGATCCAAATACCAGACACGCATGATAATGCTCTCCCTCCTCCTCCTCCTCCCGTTGCTGCTCCAGTATGTATGACTTACCCCCCACATGCGCAAACTCACTGGTGGGAACGTGCTTCCGGCCTTGCCGCGCTGGCTCGGCTCAGGCCTCCTCCCGCAGCTTTCCAGTAAATCCTTCTCGTAACATTCCGAGCAAGGTGCAAGCTGCTTTACAGGCAGATGTTTCCCCCTCCGTGCTGACCATCACTCCCCCAAACAAGTACTCCTACCTTTTCCACAAAGTGCAAGAGAATCCACATTGCCTGGGAAGTTGAGGAGGAGGAGAGGCCATGCAGCGACACGGCAGCGGACATGGCCTTTTCCACGCCGGATAATGTTCAGGGTCAAATCACTGGAGTGAGTTCTTCCTCTGCTGAGAAGGTGTGTGCATGTGTTTGCACTACACACAAGGAGTGTAAAAGGTGGGGGGGCTTCACATCTCCTAATAAGGGCAAAGGAATGTAAACATGTGAGGCGGAGCTTAGGGGAAAGAGGTGGGTCAGGGGAAAGGCAGTAACCAGACCTCTTGCCCTGCATCAGGGGGACTACCCCAGAAAAAAAAAAAGAGGCTGGCCCAGAAAGGATCAGAGAATCAAAACAACATTCCTTCCTGCACTTTTCGCTCTTCAGAATGATACTTTTTAATTAAAGCAAGTGGCAGCCCGGTAGTTGTCCTCCTCCCGCATGTGTGTCATTAAATCACATTCCTGCCATCTTGAATGTACAAAATGGTCCCGAAACAGATGTGGCTAGACTCAATTATGGGGTTCTGTAATCACATTTTACCTTCATCATGGATGGTATATTCTAGAGCGCTGATTTTCTTGTGGTCTTCTTGCTTGGTGGGATGTGGAGAGCAAGTCAAAAACATGCAATGATTCATAGAGAACTACGTTGACATTAATTTGTACTGTTCTGATCGCATGTTATGTAAATACGACAAGGTGTTATTTAAAAGATGGATTTTGTTTAAAGGACATTTCAACCCAAAAATGTCTTTATAATATGTTGTGTCCCCACTAGTCTAAATAATAATAAAGTAGCAAAATCTACTCGTTTTTATCCATCTCAGGGGGGCGGCCATTTTGCCCCTTGTCGACTGAAAATGGCATCACAGTTGCTCAAGGCTATCCTATCAACCAATCACGGCTCAGCTTGTGAACGTCACATGACCAAACTCAGACAACAGGTGAGACGTGATTGGTCGTTACCTGAGCCCCGAGAAACTGTGATGTCATTTTCAGTTGACAGCATGTAGCAAAATGGCCGCCCCCTGAAATGGATGAAAACGGGTGTATTTTTGTACACTTGCATTTTTGTTATGTAATGTTAATCAGAATGCTGTCTTTAGACATAAAAAATTAATTTGAACTATTTTTATTAGTTTAACATATTGTTTCCATTTTTGTTAACAAGAGTATGAAAACCTATAATTATTTTTGTACATTTAGAACAGATATAAAATTTGTGATTAATTGTGAGTTAACTAGTAAAGTCATGCGATTAATTACGATTACAAATTTTAATCGCCTGATGCTCCTAATTTTTTATCTTTTCTTCTTTTTTAAATAATCTTTTTTTTCTTTTCAAAGAAAAGATGATTAAAAATTAGGGGCGCAGGCGATTAAAATGTTTAATCGTAATTAATCGCATGACTTCGCTAGTTAACTCACGATTAATCAAAAAAATGTTTATCTGTTCTAATACAATTTTCTTTTTTCATACTCTTGTTAACCAAAGTGGGAAAAAAAAATTAACTAATAGAAATAGTTAAAATGGCAGACTGTCAATGGCAGTGAACGAGTTACGACGAAAGTCCAGAAATTGTGTGATACGTATTGTGTGTCTTGTCATTTTTGGATTTTTCAGTTTTTATATTTAAACTGTGTAATTGGATATTAATTTAATTTTGTGCTCAATGCAGACACCTACATGCATAAATAAAATGTTCAATTTGATGGCCCTTCTCTATCATCTCAGTGTGTGCTCAATGCAGATATACGTTGCCTTATTTATTTTGTGCAGGTTTGGGCTTAGACTCTTGGCTGCATGTTGTCCAAGACTCTAAATTGTCTTAGTGTGAAGGTTCATTTTTCTGTGTGCCCCGACCAGACCAAGGTGTACCCTGTCTAACTTTCAAAGTCAGCTGGAAAAGGCTCCAGTTCTCTATGACCCTTATAGATTTTGGTCAGATAATTGTGCTTAGTTTGTGTGAACGTGGGTTACAAAGTAATGAGCATGTGAAAATGTGACTCCCAAAGTAAAACAAGTTAAGAATTCCTGAGCTAGCAGAATTTAGCCAAAATTGAATGTATCACTATAACCTGTGGTCAGTCCCAAAATGATCCACAAGTGTCACGTAGCAAGTTTTTTGGAGGAGGTCTGAGCTACGACTATGCAATTACCAAATGCCATTCCTTTGGTCCTAAATTCCTACAATTCCAACATCCCGAGTGTCAAAACTTGGAAACATGTCTTGAAATCACAATGACGATCCAAGCAACTACTCACAAAAGCGAAAGCAGCAACCACAAGAAAATGTGTGAATGTCTTTGTGTTCCTTTTTGAATGTTTACATCTCAAGTGTGTCTTTATTATTATTATGATTACAAGTAATGGAGCCACTGAAGATTTCAATTTAGTCTCAAGCTTGAAAACAATCAATTGATGACATATAGAGGACATATACAGCAAATAGGGACCACGTGACTGCCCTGTCAGTGGATGTTTAAAATTTTCCCAACATTGTGTCAACTAAGAATCTACTGAGAAAGCTCAAGAACATCTCAATTATATATTTAATTGCCACTACGGTGACATGACTATAAACGGATTAAAAAAATATAATTAAAAAATTAAATACAAAAAATAAATATAAATGAAAATAAAAACAACAATATATATATATATATATATATATATATATATATATATATATATATATATATATATATATATATATATATATATATATATATATATATATATATATATATATATCCATAAATAAATAAATAAAAGTAAAAATAAATAGAACAATAAAAACCGAGATTCAAAAAATAATATTTGTGTATTTATTTCGACATTTATTTTATTTTTTATTTTCTGAGTCTCGTTTTTAATTTATTTTTATTTTTACTTTTATTTATTTATTTAGGGATATCTATTTATTTAGGGATCTCTCTCTCTCTCTCTCTCTCTCTCTCTCTCTCTCTCTCTCTCTCTCTCTCTCTCTCTCTCTCTATATATATATATATATATATATATATATATGTGCAGTGGATCAAACAATGTTGAAGACTCATAACATTAAATTTTGAAAGAATTAACACATAACAGGTGCTCTTCAAACTTGGCAGGTAAAAATGTTGATAAAAAGCCTTTTTAATTAAGCAATTAATCATGATTAATCAAAATTATAAAATGTGATTAAGCTGATTAAAAAAAAATATTTTGACAGCTCTAATATATATATATATATATATATATATATATATATATAGTTTTTATTTCCATTTAGATTTGTTTTTGTATTTATTTTAAAAAATGATATCCGTTTTTTTTATTTTATTTAGTCATTTATTTATTTTTAACTCTGGCCGTTTTGGTCCTCCATACATGACAGGCTGACGGATACCTTCAAATATCAACTTCCTGTGAGATTATATAGCGTGTGATGAGAGGGGGAAATGTACCTATTCACTGTTTCTCCTTTAATAACCAACTTCTAAACGTTTCCAGCTGTTAGTGCTCTACAAAGACAGCGTTTTGACAGTAAACACCCTCTCCAAGCTGCCTTTAAATCCCACTCTTAATTCACACCTAGGGATAAACATACATTGGTACTGATTGGAGGAGAGAAAAAAAAGCCATTGAAGTAAATGAGTTCTTTCTTCCCGCCTCAACACACACTAGCTTAGCACTTTTGTGGCAAAGAGTTTTTAGACTTCCTCGGCCCGTGTCGCTTTGGAAGCTGTCAAAGAAGGGGACGCCATGTCTACCAGGCTGCTGGGAAGAAGATGTAGAATTCCCACAAAGTCCCGCTCGGATGTAGTGTTTACATGAGAAAGCAGGGTTGTAAATATCCCACATGAATGCTTCAAAATCAAGCGGCAGAGGGGGAAAAATTGCGGCTTTGTTCATGTCTGCCCTTTTTTAATTTTTTTTATTGAAGCATAAATGTTTATGTGAGCATAACACAGCTCATTTTCATCCAACGTTCATAAAAGTGACTCATGGGAATTGGGTGGATCTGTATCTATTCTGGGAGGCTGTTGTGAATGGCGCGGTTGCGTGGAGAGCAGTGACCGCGGAGAGGACAGCACGCCGCCAGGCTCTGACTGCCGAGGCGCTGCTGAGGGTGTGCGATGGTTGGAGTGCGCCTATTCATTTGATGGAACAACAAAATAGAAATGCCCTGAGAACTAAAGTCTCGGCCTTTGAAGCCGACGCTCACATACAACAACAATCCGCCCTTCTACTCTATTGAAGCCATTGCATGTCAAACTCATTTTTCTTCCCTTCTATAGTCGTCCATTTTCGAAAACGCTTGACCTCATTAGCGTTACGGGTGATCGGGAGTCCCATCCTAGCCGATTTTTGGACAAGAGGCAGGATACATACACACATATATAGGGCACATATTGTAGCGATAGGCTAATAATTGGCGTCAGCCATTTTATAAAAATCTGATAGCTGATAATAAATCAATTTAAAACTGTGTTAACTTGAGTGAACTATTTATTACAATTTTCAGTTCACTTAATAAGAGATGTTGCTGACCCTGGAAACTCTCTGCTACTTCCGTTTTTTGTTTGAAATTAAAACTAAGATAAGTGAAAATTTTCAGATATATTGAAATTTTGCAAAACTTTATTGCTGTAGACAGCAATAGGGAGCAATTTATTTGCTTACATTTACATTTAACTTTCTAAGACATGCTGATGACCCTGGGAGCTTTGAGAGAATTTTAAAACAAAGATGTCTATCATCTAAGATTATTTTTTATTGCAAAGGTTGTTCAAATAATTGCATAAGTCTTTTTTTTTTTTTTTACCTAAATCATCTCAATTTTGGGTGTTTCCTGAAAATCTGAAAAAAATGACTTTAGGGGATTATTTTAAGGCGCCGATATGCTTAAAGACATTTCAACAAATTTAGAGTTGGAGTTTGTATTTTCTAAAATGTTGACACCAATATTTTCCCTTTTAGCAAAAGGGATATCAGCTCCAAATATTGGTTATCGGTCTCCTTAACTACTAATAATCGCTATATCTCTAACATAGGCAAACAAGAATTCACACTCATATTCACACCCATTAACAATTTACAGTCTTCCATGTTTTTGGAATGCGGGAGGAAGCCGGATTACCCACAAATGTTTGGAAACAGTGCCTTAACAGCGATGAATGGTTTTATGATGGTGGCAATTTGACCCAAGAACAAATTAATCACATTTAGACTATTTCCGATGAGGAATTGTTTTTGTATTCTGAATTTTTTACAGTGGACCCCCACTAATTGTCTGGGTTAGGGGACGGGCAGAATATAATATATATATAATCCACATATAATTGAGAGCCATTATAATTGTATTGAAAAAAAAAAATATATATATATATATATATATATTAGGGGTGTGAATTGCGTAGTACCTGGTGATTCGATACGTATCACGATTCATAGGTTACGATTTGATTCGATGCCGATTAATTCCGATACAAATCTATAAATTGATTATTGCGATTTTTTTCTTCTTTTTTTTTTTAGGGCTGTTTAAAAAAATCGATTCGGCAATATATCGCCATTTTACAGCGCACAATTCTCGAATCAATTCTATTTGCGGCCGAATCGATTTTTAAACATCAATTTTTTTATGGAAATATTCAACAAAACGTCTTACTTAGTGTTAGGATTCACACTTAAAGCATGGAAAAAAATTATATTAATGGAACATTAACCCTTAATATTTTATTTCAGGGCTGTTAAAATATGAAACAGACTGCAACCTGTTTGTTAAATACAGTTATAAGCCTGAAGTTTCAGATAAATACATTTTCATACAAATCTTACAGTGTACATGTACAAGTTTACTGATTTGTATTTTCTAAATTTGAGTTAAAAAAAAAAGAAGAAAAAAATCGCAACAATCAATTTATAGATTTGTATCGGGATTAATCGGCATCGAATCGAATCGTGACCTATGAATCGTGATACGGATCGAATCGCCAGCTACTACGCAATTCACACCCCTAATATATATATATATATATATATATATATATATATATATATATATATATATATATATATATATATATATATATATATATATATATATATATGTATATATATATATATATATATGTATATATACACACACACAACAATTTTCCAAACCGTATCTTGTATTTAAAAAATAAAAATAAAATAATCTCCGGATAGGTGAAGTACCAGGTGCTGAACTGTGAGTATGCAGGTGTCCACTATATTTCTTTTTAACTTTCTAATGTCTGTCTAGGATTCACACAAGCGGCTTAAGAATGTATAGAGGAGTACGGCACTCACTTGCTACAGTACCGTCAGCCTCACACATGTTCTGGTAAGAGTCCCAGCGGATCAGGGGGTCAGCGGTATTGTAGTCCACAGTAACATCCGCGCCGTTATGCCATCTGTCAGCACCTGAAGCCAAAAGAAACATCAAACCGAGCAACAACCTCCCTTTAGTTCAACTTTGGGAATATTGTGCCGTAATAACTTCTAAAATATCACATAAAACACAGAGCAATGCAAAAGTCATCATATCCAACTGTGTTCATGTCTACCATCCATGTGTGTGTTGTGTTTAATTCGCATGTCCAAGGGAAGACATCTTCATAAGAAATATGGATTCCACATTTGCTTGGAGCCAGACGACTCCTGCATGCCTGACACGGGTAAGCATAAATCTCTTCATCTAAACACAGTATGCGCTTTATGTTCCCAATTCTTTCACTACATTGTTACTTACTCTTGTATGTGACTTTTGCACAATATAATAAGATCAAATATCAGCGAGTATCTGTTTTTCCTACATGTGTCTGCATTAATTAGTGACCAAAAAAAAGCAAAGGGGGTTTGAAAAAGTTGCCATACAAGTGGTACGATCTGTGAAGATTTTCCTCTGAAATCAAACAAAAATTGGAGTTTAAACAGCATGCGTGACGTCACAAATCTTTTGAGATTTCATCTTAGTGAGTGTCTCAAATATGATTTGGTTGTGAAGGAGACCAATAGCAAAAAGAAAAAGAGGGATGAAAAGCAAAGAAGAGGAAATGGAAAAAAAATTGTGAGGTAACATACATACTGTCATTGTTATTGCATATTGGTGAGTTGTTTGACATTTTATTCTTGAGTTGTATGAAAGTTAAAATGACCTTTTTACCTAAAACACTGCCTGTAATAGAATGTATGAATGATTCATGTTTCCTCGAGCTCAAAACGGAGAGTAGCTTTACTTTCGTTTTGTTTTATTTGAGGAGTGTACATTACTTATTTACAGCGAGGAATGTTAAAATGCTAAAACTTTGTATGTACGGCTAAAAAAACAAAACATTTAAGTGACAGTTTGAGACTAGGATAAACAAATGGCGTGAGTAGTGAGTAGCACATTGTTTTAGTTTTATAGAGTTTAACTTTTTTTATGACCCTTTCGAGTGTTAAAATGTTAGTTGAAAGCTGTAGTGTTGATAAAGGTTTTGGATGACGCTGACATTTTGAGAAACAGTTTGATTCACTCTGCAATGCTTTCTATGCAACATATAGTAAGTCAACCACAGTCACTACATAAAAATGTATATATATATTTATATATATATATATATATATATATATATATATATATAATATATCTTACTTACCAGGAATTTTTTCCGGTCCATCTGAGAAAACCAGCTCCACTTTGCCGTACTCTGGAAATCTGGAATCTAAAACAAAACACGCGTCAATGATATAAGGTTGGAATTTGTTTTTTGGAGAAGAACATTATTGGTCTTGAAGTGCCATGAAGTGTAAATTAGACACGGTGTACTCTTTGAAATGGGGTATATGCCACGGAGGAGGCGGGACTTCCGACTTCCTGGTTTTCACACATCAGCTTTTGTTTCCGTTTCCTGTTTGCGACGTGTGGGCCGCGTCCCAGTTCGTGCGCTTCCGCCGTCGACGGGTGCGAGAGTGTTCTGTCTCGGTTGTCCGAAGCACTTCGGAAAGTTGAGACGCCTTGCCCGCTCCCCCGATGGGTGGTTGGGGGGCGCCGGAGTAGGGGTGCGAGTGTTTGAACGCGGCCGGAAACGACGCTGATGTGTGAAACCCGGAAGTCGGAAGTCCGTGGCATCTCCCCCATAGCGGACGAGTTGAGACCTGCTCTTTTTTTATGTTCTTTTTTTCTTTCTTTTTTTTTTACCTTTGTTGGCGGCTTCCATGTCCTCTTTATCGAACATCAGCTTATAGCCCTGCACTGCTCCCGTGTGGAACTGCAGCCTGAAAATCACCTCACGCTCTGAAGAAACCTCACTCTTGTGGTAACATTTTATCTAAAATAAGAATAAAGAAAATACAGTGAAGTTGAAAAAAAAATTACTGATGTCATTCGGGTATATTGCGCGCTGTTTATTTTCCTTACCATAATGTCCCCTTTGAGAAGCTGGGCAGGCTCCAGGGTGACGCAGATCCGCCCCCTGTGGCCTGGACCGATGTGGCTGTCAGGAAAAAAAAATAAAAAATCAGAATCAAACTAATTATGTACTCCACATAAGGTTTAAACAGAGTGATGGCACTACTTACTAAATTCCAGAGGAATATACCGCTTGCATTCCCTGGTAGACTTTGACATACGGTCGACACACTGGGAACAAATACACGCATTTGTAGGAATTATGACACGCTTTCACTCATGTTATTTTAGAAATGAACATGCACAAATGGGCTGCTTTCTTTGGGAACCTCGTTAGCTTTTTTTTTTTTACACTAAGCATGTAGCTAACAGCTATAGCTAGCATGGAAATTACTTTATTTTGGTTTTATTTCACTTTGACTAACTTATTGAGGCACTTCGAACTAATGAATAGCATGTAAATAACAAAAATATAGCTTCTCAGCTAACAGTTTTTTGTCCTCTCTGTTACATTACCTTGACTACATTTTAGTTTTATTCTGCTGTTGCTAGCATCATTTTACACTTGCATGACAGTTCACCACATTCAGTTAACATTTTTACACTTGTATGACAACTTCCAAGTGTTAAAATGTTACTTTCTTTGCATGGCAGGGTGGCTCATGTGCTCTCTCTGGCTGTATTTGGCCCACAGGTGGTAGATTTCTGCTGCTTTAAAGACTGCATGTAGTGATGGGAAAACGAAGCTTCATGAAGCACTTGTGATATTTTTTGACTCCCCTAGATTGTGCTCTTGGTTTAAATATGAAGGCTAGTGCAAAGGAAATTGATTACATTTCCACTGCATCTTTCAACCAAGAGTGCCATCTAGAGGAGTCAAAAAATATCACAAGTGCTTCATGAAGCTTCATTTTCCCATCACTAACTGCATGTGTCTGAGCATGTGAATGCATGTGTGCGTGTGAAAAAAACAAACTCTGATGTGGTCGCGTCTGAGTTCCTTCTAATGCTCTTCGAGGCGCTGCAGCCGTGTGTGGCGTAAACAAAAAGTATTTTCACCTCCAGAGGACTCAAAGTTGGGCATTCCGTGAAGGATGATGCAGTGCAGGAATAAAGGCGAAGCGTTGATCTTCATGGATCTGCTTAGGAGGCTGTTGAGGATCCAAACGTACCTAAAAATTAAAACACATGAGTCAAAGTTGCGCAGTCAAGTATGGAAAGTTTTAAGAATTAAATTAATGTTTCAATATTCCTAATATTTAGTGGTTTGACGATTTGAATATATGTGGCTTCCTGTTGTTGTAGCATTTATTCAAATTAGCAAGTCATCAACATTTTCTTCCCAAAATTATTGAACATGCTGGTTAACGTACAAAATACTGCCATAGCCAATTTGGTCAAATTCGTTGTGTTAGCTTCACTATTAGCGACCTTAATGTGATAGCTGTGATAGCTTTTACGTTAGCTTACTTTGATAGTAATAATACGGTCAGTCGTTTAATGTAATGGTAATATTCTGTGAGTATTTTTATTTCTCCTTTACCTTCCTTCTTCCTTAATTGATCAATTTCTCCCACGTTGATTGCAGGAGCTACAATGTTTGTTTCTGTATTTGATGGATTAATCATCTTCAATATTAGCTAAACTTGACAGTTAGGTTGCCTTCAAGTGATAGCCGTGTTAGTAGCTTGATATTAGGTACCCTAACTAAGCACGTAGGTAGGTTGTGATAGCGTTATTTGATACTTGTTCTAGCATCATTATTATCATCGACATTTGTTGTAGTATTAGCCTTATTACTGGCTAGTGGCTTTTGTTGTTAGCTTTACTTTGCTAGCTACTGCACGTTTGCTTCATGTACCATTAGAGTTTTTTTGTTTTGTTTTTTGTAAGTATACCTTAGCTACATTATTAGCTTCATTTGATAGTTCTGATTTTATTTTAGGCATGTTTTTGTATGGTTATGCTGAATTCATCATGTGATAGTAGCTTCATTGCTAAGTCAATTCAATTGCTGGTTTAGCGATCAAAAGAACCTTTTTTAAAAAAAGAAGCTATTTTCTGGACGATTGTGCTTTCTACATTCGTTGTAGCTTCACTCTAAGACAAATTGGATTACTGATGTCTTTAACTAGTTATGTAAGCGTAATTATTAGCTAAATGTACCAGTTTATGTTGACTTCTACTTGTGACTCCTATTAACTAATTTGCTCCCAAAAATGTATAAAAACGTTCTATTTTAAATATTGGCATGGTCCCAAAAACGTATTTAGAGCTTTTTTTTATGTTTCTTTTTTTTAATGCTAGAGCATACAGAAGGCTTTGATGCAGCCTGAAGAGGTCGCTTAAAGCAATGGTAGTTAAAAAACGTCCAGAAGGTGGCAGCAGAGTATAAGAGATCAACCAGGGCCATGAACTTGCAACAAGCTCTTTTCCCCACTGTTTTAAAGAGATTTGTGAATAATGATGAAACTTAGCAATATTCTAATGCTAATTGCTGCAAAACGGAAACAGATACAAACATACGGGGTTTTTTTCCTGATGAAAGAAGAGACTCTAATCTTTCTAATCTAGGTTCCATGTTTTTATAGCACAGTATTCTGTGGGCCTTGCAAAATCAATCAAAATCCAGTAAAACACCCGGGAGCGAAGGGGGTTGCTTCAGTGAAAATGGCTGCGAGTGAATGAGTTAATTGTGTTACTGTAGATTGGTAAAGAAGAGGAAGTCAAGTATTTGATCATGATATTGAAACAAATATCAAACATATTGTTATATAGTTGAGTTGCTATACCAAAAATTGTTTAGCTGCTTACCGCTTCTGTGAAGGTGTCATGAGAGCAGACACCTTATCATCGTAGTATTTCCTCATGGCAAAGCGGTCCAATGCTTGATCAGCACTTTGAAGGAAGATGGGGCAGTGGAAGTGGGGGGGGGGGGACAATTTATTAAACACTTCCAGCAACGATGACACCGAGAGATTCAACTTGCGCTGCCCTTGTAATTAAAGTGCGTTAACCCTGACTTGTGCAAGGTCAACACAGACACACATGCGTACACATGCATAATGGAGAAGAGTGAAAGTAAGCAGAGGGACAAGGGATTCCCGCAGAGAGGAAGAGAATGGCAGCTTTAAGTAAACAGGGAGGCGGAGAGAAGGGAGTGTGTGCACAACTCGGCCATTCAGGCAACCCTAAAACCAACAAGCATGGGGGCCTTTTCACCCGGACCCTCGTGCCTCCCCCCGGAGCCCCCCACGCAAATCTATTCTATTGTAAATCTGACGCATTGTTTTCCTATCTCTTCCTCTGACTCTTTTTTTAGGACTCCTGTCTTTCACGTTCACCTTCCCGACCGTGTCCTTCTGATGGGACGCAAACACTCGCTTCTTTCACACTGAGATTCCGCAGCTGCGTTTATGCACGTACAGAACCCCGTTAAGTTTTGATATTGCCATGACATGCCATCCCGCAATCTGATATTTACATTCATTGTGACATCAGCAGCGGCGTCTGGTGTCGCATATGTACCCAACAAAAATAGAACCCCCCCCTCAAAAAAAACTTCTTCCACATGCACAATATCAGCATTTCTCTCAAATATTGTTCACAAACCAGTCTTAATCTGTGTTAGTGAGCACTTCTCCTTTGCCGAGGTCCATCCCACCTCACAGGTGTGCCATATCAAGATGCTGATTAGACACCATGATTGGTGCACAGGTGTGCCTTAGACTGCCCACAATAAAATGCCACTATGAAAAGTGCAGTTTTGTTTTATTTGGGTTGGCCGATACAGCCAAGGACAGTGATAACCGATATTTGGAGCCGATGTTAATTTTCACAAAAAGAAAAAATATTGGCAAAAATACAAACACCAGTTCTTATATTTTTAGAATTTTTAAACATATGTTTATTGAACAACTTTTAGGGTTCGTAAAATATTGGAGTAAAAAAATAAAATAAAATCTTAGTCAATAGACATCTTTGTTTTAAAAATCTTAAAAAAGTTCAGGGATTTCCCAGGGGCAGTAACATGTCTTCAAAAGTTAAATAAAAACTTAAGTAAATAGCTCCCTATTGTTTTCTACAGTAAATAACGTTTATTAACATTTCAAAATTATTATTAACGTTTGAAAATATCCCAAGTATTACAATTTTACTTATCTTAGTTTTAATTTCAAACAAAAACAGAAGGTGCAGAGAGTTCCCAGGGTCCGCAGCATCACTGAAAATTTTTGACAAATGCTGAATATGGGCTCTGATAATCGGGCCAGCTGATAATCGGTCTCTCCCTAGTGTCTGGGGATCCAGAAAGTACTCAGTACTGCCCCCCTCCCCCAATAAAACAAAACTGCACCTTTCAGAGTGGCCTTTTATTGTGGGCAATGTAAGGCACACCTGTGCACTAATCATGGTGTCTACTCAGAATCTTGATATGGCACACACCTGTGAGGTGGGATGTAATATCTCGGCAAAGGAGAAGTGCTCACCATCACAGATTTAGACTGGTTTGTGAACTATATTTGAGAGAAATGGTGATGTTGTGTTTTGGATCTTTGAGTTCATGTTATAAAAAAATTGTGAGCAAAAAGAAAAGTGTCGCGTTCATATTTTTGTTGAGTATAAAACACTTTTCAGACAATTGCTTTTGACACAGGTGAGAGAAGTGGCAGGAAAAAAACAGCGCATGTGAGGTCTCATTCACATTGTTGGTAAACGCTGACATTTTGACATTGACCAAATTTATCTGGAAATTTTCCACCTTAGGAGGTAGTATCAGAACCAAAACAAAGCTGGGACATTTATTACTAGACCCTTTCATACTGCCTTTAAAAACGGGCATTTTTCCATTTTAGTTGTTTTTGTATAACTGGCAGCGACACAGAATAGGGGTACAAAGTCAACCCAACAAATTTCCGCATTAGGAGGTAGTATGACAGCTGTAACGTGTAAGAGATCACTCAATGGTCCTCACATAACTAATTATTTGATTCCGGGATGTAGTGTCACTGTGTGAGCGCAAAAATATCCTGTTTTCGTATACGGCAATGGTGGATAAAAGTACATTTTCTCTTTACAGAGCCTCACCGGGAGGTCGAGTAAAATCCCTCACAGTGACTGTCCAAGATGAATAGATGTCATGAAAGTGACACCGTGGCCGGCAGCTTTTACAGACATGACTTTTTTTTTCTCTCTCAAGCTGATTCACGTCATTCTATATGGGGTGATTCACCACCTAAATTGTGTGGTTTTCCTTTTTTTTTTTTTTTCTTTGTCAGCCTGTGAATCACATTGACCTTGAATTACAAGAGGTAAACAAATGACTTGACTTGTTTTGCGGTCGGCCGAATGAGTCACCAAGCATTGTTGTGGTTTGTCGGATGCCGACAGGGAGGGTGCTAACGATGACAAACGGTGTCTAGAACACAAACATAGACATTTATAGACACATGAGCGCTTACCTGGCGGACACGTCTGTGAAATGCACAAAGGATGAAATGACAACACCGATTCGCCCTTTGCCACCCTAGGAAACAGGAGGACAGGAGATGATTCATCACGTTAAAAACAAGTGGAGCTAAATTCATTCTGGGTTGCACTGCTGAAGTTTGGATTTCAAAACACGACAACGGTTGCCATAACAAAGGCTACGTTTTAATAATATTGAATAATATTATAATCAAGTATAAATGTTATTAACACTGGTACACTGACATCGCTACAAGTAGCGTCTTGTTCTGCTTCTTTAGGTGAGCTGGAGTCTATCCTAGCTGGGTACACCCTCGACTGGTCGCCACCCAATCGCAGCGTCTCTCATAATGGCAGACATGAATAAAGTTTGGCATCCAAGTTTTGTGTAACTTTGGAGGCATATTTTTTCCGAAAACTGAGGGTGGTGTTCTAAATGATTAGGGCTGGGTATCAACTCTAATTTCCTCAATCGATTCGATTTCGATTCACAAGATTTCAGTTTGCTTCAATTTCGATTTTTCCCGATTCGATTTGATTCACTTCGATCCGATATTGATTAACTAATTTGCTCCCAAAAACGTATAAATACGTTCTATTTTAAATATTATCATGATCCCAAAAACGTATTTATAATTGTTATTGTTTTTTTGTGCTACCGCATACAGAAGGCTTTGATGCAGCCTCTGAACTGAAGAGAAAGCTTAAAGCAATGGTAGTTATTACAAAAACGGCCAGCAGGTGGCAGCAAAGTATAAGAGGTCAACTAGGGCCATGTTGTAAAAAGGCTTTTTTCCCACCTCAGTGTTTTAAACACATTTGTGAATAATGATGAAACTTATAATGCTAATTGCTGGAAGACAAAAACAGATGCAAATATTTTTTTTCCTGATGAAAGAAGAGAATCTTTCTTTTTGTAGGTTCCATGTTTTCATAGCAGTAGAACACAATATTCTGTGGGCCTTGTAAAATCAGTCAAAATCCAGTAAAACAGTCGGGAGCGAAGGAGATTGCTTCAGTGAAAATGGCTTTTTGTATAATAAAACTTGGCCTTTAAAATTCTATTTTCTTATAAATTTATGGGCGAAAGAGATAAAATAATCGCTTCATGGTTTTCTGAATCGATATCAGGCTTGAAAAGGAAAATCGATTTGATATGGATTTTTTTCAACCCAGCCCTATAAATTATATAAAATTTAAGAGGTTCCACTGTAAACCAAAATAAACACAACTCCCTAAGAAATAAAAACAATCAGTTTTTGTCAACACTTCACCAAGAATTTAAAATGTTGTGAATGCTTACCCTGCAGTGGATAACCACCACATGCAGCGGGTCCACATTGAGCCAGCTCTCCATGGCTTTACAGATGGTGCAGATCTTATCTAGAGGCGGGGCGTGCATGTCAGGCCAGCCTGTATCCAGAGTCTGAAAACACACAACATAGTGTAAACCTTTATGATCAAGTATCAAAATGTATTTTGCACATGACATTTACCTACTACCCACTACCATTACTACTTTTACTGCTCCATGTTGTGTGCACTATTTTTTTAAACTGTAAAATTGTAAAATGAACATTTTAAAAATAAACCTTCCTTTGTTATTGTTTTTTTTTTTTTTTTACGTAAAGGGAAAGTCAAGTCCAAAATTTGCTTTACGAGAATATGTTCTATGCACCCCACTAGTCTAAACACAGCATTCTGAGTAATATTGCGTTTGTGGAATTATTACTATTAAGCAGAAAAATCCAGCAGTTTTTATCAATCTCATAGGGCGGACATTTTGCCCTATACTGCCACTTGCTGTTGACTGAAAATGACATCATAGTGCCTCAGGACTCAGGTAATGACCATCACGGCTCACCTGTTTTCTGGGTTAGGTCATGTGACATTCGAAAGCTGAGCCCTTAGACACTGTGATGTTATTTTCAGTTGACAGCAAGTGGCAAAATGGATATTATAATCCATTTATATATATATATCTACATTGAGATGTAGAAAAACGGGTGGATTTTGCTGTTTAATTCATATTCAACACAATTTAATCAGAATGCCGTGTTTAGACTGGCGGGGGCACATAGAACATATTATTGTGAAATTTTTATTTTTTACTTGACTTCCGCTTCAAAGTAGACCAGACAAAGACTAGCAGGTAAACGAAAACCATGGGAGCTAGCTTGCTAGCACCTGGGGTTAAAGCACTGATCTGAATATATGACTGCCGATAGCTCATACACGCTCGTGCAAGCCGTTGAAGCGACAGGGCGGCCATCTTGCTCCTCCCATCTCGCGAGCAGACTACTTTATAAACTACAGATTAGACATATACAGCTTGTAGGCAGTTAGTATAGGGCCGGGGGTAGGGTGGAGGTTTTGTGGCAGGTTGGTCACTATTCTTTAACAAGCAAAAAAAATATTTAAAAAATAACAAGTGGACGGTATGTGCTGCTTTGAACACCCCCTTTTTCTTTTATCGCTCAGTTCCTGAGACCCCAATATTAGATTTGGCAGAGTCATCTTTTGTTGAATTACATTTAGAATTCTTTAATAAAAAATATTCAAGTTTCCTCCTGTAAACATCATTAAGCATATAATTTATACATGTACTTAAGGCAAGTTGTAAAATGTCCGAAGTCCTCTTGTTTATGTTTACCAAATTTAAAACATCATAAATCATGCTGTTTCTACTAAGTACTGTCCTCCAATTTCGATACTGTAAATGTATAGGAACGTATGCCGAAAAACATTTCTTGAGAGGAGCAATATGGCGACCTCACGGCTTCAAAAGTCATATGTGGCAGTGTTTTTGCTTGCTGGACCTGGATTTGCCGCTTCTGATACAGTAGTACCTAGATTTACAACAGAGTTCCATTTCTACGGCAACAGTGTAACACAAATTCATAAATAAGTTGGAGCATGCGATATTTTACCACTAGAAAAGTAAGAAGTACGCAGAAGTAAAATCACAATTACAGCAAATATTTGTATGAAAAACAGTTCTAAGCCAATCAAATGAAAATCACTAAGTATTCTTTGTATATTATTTGTATTATTTGTATAATATTTTTTAATATATTTTTTTCAAAAATAGTGACCACCCTGCCACAAACCCCCCACCCTGCCCCCGGCCCTATACTAACAGCCTACAAGCTGTATATGTCTCATCTGTACGTATACCGTATAGTTTATAAAGTAGTCTGCTCGCGAGATGGGAGGAGCAAGATGGCCGCCCTGTCGCTTCAACTGCGCAAACATGTCCTTTGCAACCTCAAAATTGCATAATGTGTTTTGTAAATCCAGTAACACATCCCCCCCAAAATGTACCTTTGGATTCATTCTTGACAGGTCATGTCTTTTCTCTGACAGGTTGATAATCTGTGAAAAACACACGCAGTGAGTCAATCTGCGTGTTCTTTTAGGACAATGATTCTCTAAATAGGTAAATTACAGATGTGCTCAGCATGAAAAAAAATCAGTACTTGGTCAACATTCATGCAAGAGTGACATCGATGCAGCGTGCTCTTTGACACTAGGTCACAACAGGTGACATTTTACTGACCAGGTAATTGTCTGCATGCTTGGACTTGAGCATTCGTGTGACGTCCTTCAGGTTGTGAGCGTAGATCTCTTCCAGGCATCCCCGGGGGAAGGACACGGCAATGATGCGCTCCGTGATGTACGTCAGGTCCAGCTCGTATCCCTCCTCCATGCTTGAATGCGGGGCTCTCCTTGTCACAAAAGAAAAGACGCCGGTGAGTCACGGCCTTCGAGCCACTTCACACCATCGCCACTCGGGACGGGTGACTTCACTCGAGTCAATATTTGACGGTCAAAGTCCTCAACGTTTTTGTCAAGTTTCCCGCCGATATACTCGGAGAGTGACCTCAAAATCAGATAACGGTCGTCGGCTTAGCGCCACCAATAAGCAATTGTATCAGCTTGTTTATTTGGAAAGATTGAAACCACTTATCTACGCTGCAACGAGATATCTAATACCGGCGACATGACAACACCAACGAGGGGGGGGGGGGGGGGGGCTCTAGTTGAAACATGTTGGCCTGACTAGCTGGCGTGTCGTACTGAGCTCATGACGAGACACTTCCTGGCCTGTCTACTTACAGTAATTAATAGATAATAGGACCTTGGCCAGAAAAAAGAGCACAGGCCAGAAATACCTTTCACAAGTTGCAAACTGTTTCCCTTGACAGTGTGAAGGAAACACCTGTCACCCAGGAGACGTTTTATTGTATTACAGCTTCCCAGTAAAAAGTTCTTATCTCTGTCGGTGTTTCCTAAAAATTGTAAAAATAAAAATAAATCACTAACCGACAACTCTAGGGGGATTTTGCTTTCATTTGAGAGGGCCTGAGATCAGGTGGAGGTGGGGCTAAGAAAGTAAAAATGTTTTGCACAGTGGTTGGGCTAATTTTCCTATATATGTTAACTGAAGATTCTAAATTGCTCATATATGTGAACTAGTGCTGTCAAAGTTAAAGCATTAACTCATTGATTAATCATAAAAAAATATATATATATATTTTTGTGTGCATTCAATTTTATCCCATAAACATAAAACTATTAAATTAAATAAAAAAAAAATAAAAAAAAGACAAAAATGGACATAGGTGTTTTTCACAAGACAGCAACTATATTATGTGAATCTATCAGAAAGAATATATAATTTGAAGAGAGGCACGATTGGCTCAGCAGCACCTCTGCTGGTTGCAGCCGAGTAGTGCATTCAATTTGCTTGCATATAGCGTCACTGCCAGTTTATGTTAAAATTTGGTCAATGTCATATATTTCTACAAATCTATACTGTTGGTCAGTCCCTACAAGGGTGTGTTAATTTAAAAAAAATAGTTGACCGATCTAAAGTGTTGAAAATGGCTTGCTCTCTGACAAAAATCAATTTTTTGGTCACTTAAAAACATTTTTTTTCCAACTCAAGTAAGAAAAGTTATTTCGTGTACTTTGAAATGTGTGGTTCGCTCTAATATTTATATCATTTTATGACCAAGATTAAATCATTAACTCATTCACTGCTATTGACGGCTATAGACGTCAAAAATTATTAATATAACTATTTCTAGTAATTTAACATTTTATCCACTTTTGTTAACAAGAGTATGAAAAACTAGAATTTTTTATTTTATTGTACATTTAGAACAGATATAAAATTTATGATTAATCGTGAGTTAACAATTGAAGTCATGCGATTAATTACAATTAAAAATTGTAATCACCTGACGCGGAAAAAAAAAAGATTATTAAAAATTAGGGGCGTCAGGCGGCATTTCTCGATAAATGACGATTGGGACTTGATCCAAACATAAGCACGCAAACAGTTTCACGTTTCCAGACGAGGCAAAAAGATATCATTATCCTTCTCAGATGACCCTCTGATTGTTAGCTGTGATTAAACTATTGACGGCCAAGAATATGTCAAATTGTGAAATGACTGCGAGCTCCATCCCGGCACTTTGAAGGGGGCCCGAGAGGGAGCCATAGAGCTGAGCGGAATGAAAGAGGCCATGTGTCTGGAGAGGTCAACACTCGGGGAAAGAGAGCTGGCTGTTCGGTGAGTGCGCACGGAAGCCTGGACCAGACGTCCTCGGGGTTTGGTACACACATGACAGGGTTTTAGCCTATTTCCCTTCAGACTCTGGAGAAAAATGTTGACTAATGACAAATTAATGAACAGACCGACCAGTAGTTAGGGTCCACATATCTCCAGGGCAGGGATGAGGAGGGGGGAAAGGTCTTTGTACTGTTTTGGATGTGTCAGAGTGCTTTGCTAACTGAAGATTAGATTGGAATCTAACCAACACTTAACCTCTTTGTGACCCGGTGTTGTGAAAGTCTTCGTTTATTTGGTGTGTCAATTGTGTACAGAAAAAAAAGGGTTGTGTAAAGTTGTATTAAATTCTACACCTACAGCCACATATATAGATGCAGTACTCACCTTCTTCACATGGCAAGGCAGTTTTACTTCTATCGCATATTCCATACACGAGGCAACTCAATGTGCTCAATAGCTTGCAAAAATGGCTAAAAAAGTACTGTGACAACATTAACAGAAAAAAAATAAGTGTCGAGAAAAAAAAGAGTCGTTAACTAAAATAATTAAAACCATGATTTAAAAATGACAAGCTCTTAATCAAAGATATAGGAAAAAAGTAGGGGTGTGAATTTCCTAGTACCTGGCGATTCGATTCGTATCACGATTCATAGGTCACGATTCGATACCGATTAATCCCGATACAAATCTATAAATTGATTATTGCGATTTTTTTTAAACTCAAATTTAGAAAATATTCACCAGTAAACTTGTACATGTACACTGTAAGATTTGTACGAAAATATATTTATTTATCTGAAACTTTAGGCTTATAACTGTGAGCCACTTTTTCTAACAAACAATCATTTGCAATCTGTTTCATGTTTGAACAGCATTGAAATAAAATATTAAGGCTTCTTAATGTTCCATTCATATAACATTCTTCCATGCTCAATGTGTGAATCCTAACCCTAAGTAAGACATTTTGTTGAATATTCACATTAAAAAATTGATGTTTAAAAATCGATTCGGCCGCATATCGAATCGATTCGAGAATTGCACGCTGTAATGTCGCGATATATTGCCGAATCGATTTTTTCTAACACCCCTAGAAAAAAGCTACGTTTTTAACCTGGATTTAAAAACATTTACACTCGGGGGTGACTTCACTTGTGTTGGCAGCTTATTCCATTTCTGTGCAGCATAACAGCTAAATGCAGCTTCGCCATGTTTACTTTAAACTCTGAGCTCCACTAATTGACCCAAGACTGCAAACCACAGAGCCCTACTGGATTTATATCCAATCAGCGTTTCTTGAATGTATTCAGGGCCCAAACCTTTCAGTGATTCATAGACCAGGAGCAGAATTTTTAAATCTAGACTACAGCTGACAGAGGGAGCCAGCCTTTAGGACTGGAGTAATATGTTCTGATCTCTTTGTTTTGATCAGAACCCGAGTGGCAGCGTTGCCTGAAACTGCAATCGACACCTTTTTTGAGCGGCCTATGCAGCATTCCAGAATGTGCCAAATAAAGTTTTTCACATGTGAAATAGGGAGGGAAAGACTTAACTAGATTGGAATTTGGGACTGAATCAACTGCAGCTCTTCTGGATGCAGCCAGGTAGTGCCCTCGGCATCATGACAATCAAATCAGAATTATTGACAATCGGCGAATCAATTAGCTACTTCAAAACCACAAAGGCAAAATGACCATAAACTACATGCTTAGAAGGGTTCCAAAAGGGTTCTACGTGAAGGGCAGAAGTTCTACCCAAGAACTTAAGGCTTTTTGAAGAAAAAAAACCCTTCAAGGGTTCTTTTGAGGCTAAGGGTTCCTGTAAGAAGCGTTTCGATACAGAGAACTCTTTTTGGAAGAAGAGGTTCTTCAAGGGCTGATAAAAACATGGGTATTAGAAGATCCTTACTATCACTACTATCTTGGCAGGTTCTCGATAAAACCCGTGAAACATAAAAGGGTTCTCAGCATTACTTGCTGTGTGAGTTCTAGATGAAACCCTTGCAATATAAAAGGGTTCTTTGTGGAACATTCAATGACAGTTCTTAATGAAATCCTTGAAATACAAAAGGGTTCTCAGTGGAACTCACTGTGAAGGTTCTGGATGAAACCCTTGAAACATCACAGGGTTCTCAGTGGAACTCTCTGTGTGAGATCTAGATGAAACCCTTGAAGGGTTCTTTGTCGAACCTCTCATACAGGGTTCCGGGTGAAACCTTTCACAGATGGTTCTCGGTACAACCCTTTGGAAGGGTTCCAGGTGGAACCTGCATGAACGGCTCTAACAGGAACCAAAAAAGGCTTCTCCCATGAGGACGAGCCGAGCGTACCCTGACAGAGGTATCAAAATGTCTGGATAACCACCTGTCATCCACAATTGAAAAAAGGATCACCAATCTCTTGTTTATCTATCACTAAGATAAGAAAACCAGCTGGAGGCTTCCTAATTCCACAGCAAAAGCGCTACGCGCAGCCCTGCCCGGAGCTCCGGCCTTATCAAGACCACCTCTCCCATTCATCTTTCAAGCCAACGTGAGCGACTTGCCCCAGCACGCACTAAACATAATTGCTCTTTAATTTGCTCCGACTGCTTTTGTTCTGGTACGAGGCGCAACATAAGCTGACAAAGGCAGGATCAACTTTGCCAAGGAGCTCAAATCCCAAGGCCACCCATGGGCACTCTGACGGCTGGCCTGGCGGAGGGTCCAGGATAGACGGAGGCCTTTGCAAAACTGACAAATAAAATATGGCGGGGGGTGATCTGGCCTGCTCGGAACAAGCTGTGACAGGTTTATTGAGGTCAGGATGTTTGGGGGGGGGGGGGGGATTAGGGTGTGTCTCGCTCACGCAGTTCTTACCCCTACAGGTAAGAGTTTTGGACTAGGTGGGTGCAGGATCCTCCTCACTATGCGTCCAAAAGTGTTTCTAGGTAAAACCTTCAGGAAAGGGAAGCAAGGGATCGAATAAAAGTGTTAGCGAACCTTCATTGGAGGAACCACACCCTTTCACCTGGCCAGCAATTCATTATGGAATATTCCACACAAGCAGCTGCAACGTGAGAGGAAAGTTCCGATTCCAACATTTCGGTAATGCGTGTTGGATCGCAGCCTGTGTTTGTTTTCATTTTTGGGGAGTTCATTGTGATGACAACAATTGGCAAGAACTTTGCATATTTCGCCGTCGCGGTGAATGAGACTGGCTTGAATGGCGCAGATGTTTGTTTGTGTCTGATTTTGCCGGTTGCTGCATGCGTCGACAAGCTCCTGAGTTGTGTTTTCCATCAGTGACGGCAATGTGGTCATCATTGAAGCGGATTGTTTCTGCATACTTGGAGAGAGAGAGAGAAAAAAAAAAAAGAGTTGTTTGGAGGAAGATGCGGGAAACAAGCTTAAGGCACGAAGAAACGTTTTACGTAATCAGTCATGAATTGGGTTCAAATACAATTCAAATATTTTTATGTTCATTATCAAAGCAGCAATTTTGGGGCTGAGGCAGGGATTCACAAACTTGTTCAGCTCATATTAAAAACTTGTTTCCTACACAAAGTTAATCAAATAAAGAGGGTCCTCCATTTATAATGGTCCATACTCGGGCTGTGAATTGCTTAGTACCTGGAGATTCGATTCGTATCACGATTCATAGGTCACGATTCGATACCGATTAATCCCGATGAGAATCTATAAATTGATTATTGCTAATTTTTTAAAACTCCAAATTAGAAAATACTAATCAGTAAACTTGTACATGTACACTGTAAGATTTGTATGAAAATGTATTTATTTATCTGAAACTTTAGGCTTATAACTGAGCTACTGCATTTAACAAACAATCTGTTGCAATCTGTTTCATGTTTGAACAGCACTAAAATAAAATATTAAGACTTTATGTTCCATTAATAGAACATTCTTCCATGCTTAATGTGTGAATCCTAACCCTAAGTAAGACGTTTTGTTGAATATTCCCATAAAAAAAAATGATGTTTAAAAATCGATTCGGCCGCATATCCTAACGATTCGAGAATTGCGTTCTGTAATATCGTGATATATTGCAGAATCGAGTTTTTTTTACCACCCCTACGTTATACACACCTTTCACGCAAATATTTACTGTAATTATGACTTATGATGATAAGGTTACGAATGGGACGCAACTAGTTTCAGATGCTGACGTACTGACTCTCTGTCATTTCATTGTTTGCCGTTCATGGCCTTTCATACAAATTTTTACTGTACTTCTGATTTGACTTTTGCGGAAACATTGGTTAGTGGCGGACTAAAGTGCATTCAGATTTATGTCCACATTAGGGTTTCGTTGGAAGAGAACTACGTCGTAAATTGAGGAAGATTGACATTTACAGTATGCTGCAAATCCACAAATTGTAATTTATTTACATGACGCAAAAAGACATTTGGCAAGAAAATGGAGCTAACAGCATTATAGGCAACCGCCCACAAAATGTACCTGCACAACCAACTTGAGAAAATTGGATGTAAATATGCCAACGCAAAAGAGCCCCAAGTCCATTATTCCAACCCCCCAAATGCATACCGTATAGTTTGACCATATAAGCAATCAACCGAGGGCTCGCTGTTGCCCATTTGTGAGTCATGCAGCATTTTTAGCCCAATTTAAGAAAACTACAATTCCACCGCAAACGGCATGCCTGCAGACATATGAAAGCAATCTAAGGGTTACCTACCCCCACCACTTCAATCATCCAAACTCCAAGCCAAGCAAGCTGGCATTTTGTGACATCAAATATACTTGTTAGGTTTTTACGTGAGGTACCTCTGTTGTAGAATGTGCTGACCTTTAAGCCATGATGTGGTCCTGATGGCTTAAATCCAAAATTAGAAAGCAAAAATAGCACACACACAAAAACGCAGGAACTGCACTTAATGCATTTCTTCCGTATTTTGGTGCTTTACAAATGCATGATTATTAGGGGTGGGAATCTTTGAATGTCTCACGATTCGATTCCGATTTTTGGGTGCACGATTCGATTCAGAATCGATTTTCGGTTGGGGCCGATTTTTGATTCAAAATGATTTGATTGACAATGATTTGTGCTTCAATTTATAGATGTTCAAGGAATCGTAATGATCTACTCCAGTCAGACTTGCTAATGCTAATTAGCGAGCTACTTGCGGCACTTTTATCACTCAAAAGAACGGCTCCACGCTGCAAAAAAACTACTTTTATTGGAATAACTTGATCGTGACTTTTTCCTTCTATTCTCTAATGTGGCTACAACTTAACAGCGTATCAAACTGCATGGAACCACACTGCCCCTAAGTGGCCAAATCTGGTACAACATGAACAGCGCTCCCAATAAAGGCGCGCACACACAAAGGGAAGACAGTATAAAATAATTTAAATAAAATCGATTCTGAATCTTACTAGATGAGAATCGATTTTTGGGCACACCCCTAATGATTATCAACTACAACAACAGTCAACAAAGGCCTGATTATCAGATGTCCCTAAACGTTTATTCAGCAGTGGTAGAAGTGATTGAGTGAGTGCTCAATATTTGCGACAGTACCATCTTACATGCGTAGAGGAGAGACCGGTTGTCTTCAATATGGAGAAAGAGAAAAGTTTGTAATCGCAATTCAATTGCGAGATAACAGTAAGACTAGCTTCTGTTTCTTCTTCTTCTTCTATTTCTACTACTTTATTCTCAAACTCCGGTCTTTGAGGTTCCTTAGTCCTGCATGTTTTTGAGGTTTCCCTCCTCCAACACACCTAACTCGAAGGATTAGCTCATCAGCAAGCTCTGTAAAAACCTGATAACGATACTGATCATTTGATTCAGGTGTGTTGGAGGAGGGAAACCTCTAAAACATGCAGAATAGTGACATGTTTAAGACTGACATATTGAGAGAAAATGGTCAGTATAAACCCCCAAAACATTGGGCTTCATGACAACCACAATAGAGCTGTCAAAATTAATTGACAAGTAATTGATTATCAAATTAATGGAGAACTATTTTAACAATTGTTTGAAGCTATTTTTTAATTCAAAATTGTCCAAATCCTCTGATTTCAGCATATCAACAGTAATTATTCACTTGACTGATTTCTGTAGTCCTTCATGAAAGAAGAAGATTATCTTTTGTGTGTAATCAAAATAAGACATTTGAAAACATCGTGGTTTTTTTACTTTGGAAAACAATGACCGAACCGGTAACATAGTACAACATCAGTCCCCCCCCCCCCTTTTTTTTAAATAACTATACGAATACGAAGTACAAAATAAACACCAATCACTGGTTAATAAAGAAAATGCTTTTGTAATACACTTTGATGCCAAATTAAAATTAATCCGATTAGTCGATTAATCGATAGATCAATCGATTCTAAAAATATTCGATAGTGACAGCTCGGGGTGTTAAAAAATATCGATTCGGCGATATTAAAGCGCACAATTCTCGATTCAATATGCAGCCGAATCGATTTTTAAAGCTCAATTTTTGATGGAAATATTCAACAAAATGTCTTAATTAGAATTAGGGTTCACATTTTAAGCATGGAAGAATGTTATATTATTGTAACATCAAGCCTTAAAACTTGATTTCAATGCTGTTAAAACATGAAACAGAATGCAACCTGTTTGTTAAAAACAGTGGACCGCAGTTATAAGTCTGAAGTCGATTTTCATACAAATCTTACGGTGTACATGTACAAGTTTACTGATTAGTATTTTCTAAATTCGAGTTTTTTTAAAAATCACAATAATTGACTTATAGATTATAGATTAATCAGTATCAAATCGAATTGTGACTTATGAATCGTGATACAGATGGAATCGCAAGCTACTAGGCAATTCACACCCCTAGTGACAGCACTAAACCACAACAATGGCTTGAATTTATATATATTTTTAAAAATAATAAAAAAATACATATAAATGTTCATTGTTCCACATGATCAAAGCTCACAAGAGTTTCTTGACTCCTGTTGCTGCAAATCAAAGATCCGCCTAAATAGCTGTGATAGCATCTCTCGTCCAAATGTCTTCATACTTGGCAGGAGTCTACCTCAAACTGCAGGAAAACATTCCCAAAGTGACATAATAGGTTCATTATAAAGCCAGAATTTGCTCCTGCCTTTTCCTGTCATGTCCTCAGGCAGGCTCGCACTGTGGCTATGACAGCCATTTGAAAGAAATTAAACCGTAAAAACCCAAGGAGAAAAAGCCACAGATTGGGAGAAGTTTGTATTTTTAGCAAGTTTATATGCTAACGCTGGAAGCCGAACATGTATTTGTCAGACTGTTTTATGAACGGAGGGGGAAGAAAAACAACACAGGCATCATCACTCTTGGGGAGAAAAAAATAAAGGCTGCTAAAGTACTCCCTCATTATCCGTTCCTATCCCAAGGTCATGGTGGAATGTGTCCCAAAATGGATTTACATTCCCACTCTCACTCCGTGTTCATCTCAAGCATTTCTTGGTCCTTCCTCTCACTTTAATGGCTTACACATGGCAGCCAAGTGGCGGCAACTCCCTTCACCCAACAACATACGTACTAGAGGTGTGCCCCAAAAAAATCGGTTCTCATAAAAATCGCGATTCTCATTTTGTACGATTCAGAATCGATTTTAAATGTCCCAAAATCAATATTTTATACTGTCTTGCCTTTGTCTGTGTGTGCCTTTATTTGGAGCGCTGTTCATGTTGTACCCGGTTTGGCCACTGAGGGGCAGTGTGGTTCCACGCGGTCAGATACACTGTGAAGTTGTAGCCACATTAGAGAGTAGAAGGAAAAAGTCACGATCAAGTTATTCCAATAAAAGTTGTTTTTTTGCAGCGTGGAGCCGTTCTTTTGAGTGATAAAAGTGCCGCGAGTTGCGCACTAATGCTAATTAGCGAGTCAGACTGGAGTAGATCATTACAATTCATTGAACATCTATAAATTGAAGCAAAAATCATTGTCAATCAAATGATTTTGAATCAAAAATCGTTCTTAATCAGGAATCGATTCTGAATCCAATCGCAGGCCCAAAAATCGGAATCGAATCATGAGACATTCAAAGATTCCCACACCTAATACGTACGTAGAATTATCGCAAATCCTGGATTTTAAATAGCAGTGTTTAGTTACGTAGAGTTCACATTTTTCCAACTTCAAAACAGAACCAGCAACAAAAGCCATAATTGGCAGTAAAAAAAATGTTTCTCCTGTCTTGCTCAGCCTGTAATTAATGTTGAAAGAGAGGAAAGATGCACGAGGAGGAGCAAGCCAAACACTGGAGGTGAAGAGGAGAAAACTTCTCCCGCCGCTGCTCTTGTGATGGAAGTGGGCTGCTACATGCCGTCAAAATGATGGCTGCCCCCAGGCGGCACATACAACACAGCAGATGTGTGCTCCAAAGACAATCTCAGTAGATCAGAGTAAACACTGACACGCACAAAAAAAAAAAAAAAAAAAAAGAAAGAAAGAAAGAGAGAGAGGCCTGTTCTTTTTTGGCGCTCTAAAAAGTCATCCATAATAATGGCTGCATGTGTTTCACATTATGAGCTGCACCATATTGCACCGAAACGAGGAACCAGTGAACCATGGAGGGAGGCCTTGATGACTAATCTTTTTCTTCACTTTTTATACAGGATACCTTAATTTAGATTATTCTTTTTTAAATGGCATCAAACTAAATAGAAACTGACCCGAGAACTTTAGCCAACCACACAACATTATGTCTTTAGCTTTAAGGTACTTTCCGAATCCGTCACAAAAATGCATCGCATATATTTAGTATTTCTTTCACATTTTGAGGCTTTTTTTGCAACAGTTCCCGCAATAGATGTTGTGCTTTACGCACCAAAGGGCCACACTGAATGCTCCCAAGGGCTCATATGTGGCCCACGAGCCCTAGGTTCCACACCACTGCTTTAAAAGGTCACGCTGACCAAACATGATTTCCAATAACAAGGATTAAAAATTAAAAAAAATAAAGACTTTCACTTAGTGTGCTCGGTTTGAATGACTCCCTTCTCTGTCCTCAGGCTCATGTTGAAAGTAGCAAGCGCGCGCACACATAGTGCATGAAGGACACAAGTCCAAAGTAAATACTGTGGGAAACTTTGTTTTGCTTCTGCAAGCCCAATGAAATGAGTTTGTGGGGAGGGAAAGAAGAAGAAAAAAAGCTCCACTGTGCTCCACTATTACCTTGTGAGCAGGCAGAGGTTGGAATCCAATCCTCCCTGCTGCTGGTAATGATTGACTGTGTGAATGGGGGGGGGGCAAGAGGAAAGTTCAGCCTTACCTTTGCAGCCTGCGTGGAAACACTTCTTAAAAGTCTTGCTTTGGCCTCTTTTTGTCAGGCAGAAGTGCAGAAAGTGTCGGAGGGAGGTCACTGAACCCTCAGCCCGTCATGGAGCTCGCTCATTCCAGCCTCGCTTTTGGCCGATTCCGTTGGACTCGAAATGCAGTCGTATTGAAGTTGTCGTTGTTTTTGATTGCGGGGGAGATCCTTGCAGATTTTGTACTGGATCGCCACTCGTTAGCTCGGCACACTTTCCTCCAGTCGAAAGCTGCGCGCTGCAGAAGCCGCAAGTCCTGGCATGGGGATGGTCCTCCCACTTGCTGCTCCACGGGGTTGTCTCCCTACGCTTCCCCACGCCCCCACCCCCCCCCCACTCCGGCTCCCTCCCTCCCTCCCTCCTATGGCCTGCTCCCTCCGCCTCTATCGGTTTGTTCACACGCACGTTTCCTCCAGACAACCCCCGACTGGACGACCCCGCCCGCCACCCCCATTCCTAAATCGTCCCATGTGGAGATGAGGCTAGAAATGAATGAATGGTAGTGCGCCCTCTAGCGCAGTCATTTAACACTTGCCTTATATTAGCCCAACATATTCTTTATAAAAATATAAAAAAAATAATAATAATAATTGTAAAATATTTTATATTTAAATAAGCTTAGTTATTTAGTTAAATAATTATAAATTTAGACATTCTCTTTTTTTTTGCCATTAATAACGTTCAATGCCTTTGAGTGATTCTTTTTAGTTTTATTGACGAAGAATTACTTGATGAATTTGTTTATTTGGAATAGTATCTTTAAGCATTAGCGTTAATTCAATTCAACATTTCAATTAAAAACATGAAATATTGTAGTTTCATCAATGCATGAGAAAATACCTTTCCTAACCCCAATTCCCACTTAATTTATATTTTTAAATGTAAAAATAATTTGGATTGTATTTTAGGCAATGTTATAATTTGAGATGATGAATTCAGGGGTTTTGCTAGCTATAAACATTATTTTACTGTTACATTAAAAAAAAAATGAAAAATATATTTTGACGTGTGTATATAGTGAATCTAATGTCACTTTTTGAACTGAACTACAGAAATAAAATAAGAATGCCATTATATTCTAATTTATTGAGATGCATAAGTATTATGAGTTTTAGAAAATCTTAAATGTTTTAAATGTTAATTGACTTCCATTTTTTTCAAAACTGGCATAGGATTCAGTACAACCAAGTGTTCCGTTTAATTTTTCGTTTCGTTTTCTTGCACTCACCAAAGCTGTTAAAAAATGTTTCTTTTTTTAACTGTCACTTAGCGCTACCTGTAGGTAAGAAATGGTACTACTCGGTTGTAAACGATTGCTTTTACTTCACAAATATCTAGTAAGTAAATAAATACACAACAAAGAATCAAAAATGGAAATAAAGCCTTTATTTTTTTCCAATCACTTTTAAGTAATATTAAGTGGCAGTAGTATTTTTTTTTTTTACAACTGATCAGAACTTTACTAAGTCAGTGTGTAAATGCATAACAGCATTTAATGTAGCATTTTTTAATTGCTTAGATAAAACACATCAAGTCAAGCTACAACAAACTGTTGTAAAAAAAAAAAAGGCAAGTAAAGATAAAAAGTAGAACAAGCATTTCCAAATAAAAGACTGCACTCGTTAAAAAACATATATTAAAATGAGTTGTAATGAATATATTCCTTTATGCAATGCTGTGAATTATAGTAAGCATAAGTTTAAAAAATAAACACCAGAGCCAAACACTCATCCAAATACAGAATCCTATTCAATTCTTAAGCATCCCAAATTCTCACATACACCAGAAAAACCTTAAATGTTAAACTGTAAAATAGTTAATAAAAATCTATAGTTCTAACAGTGACACGTTATTTTTTGTTAAATCTGTTCATTCACTAAAATGTTGAATTAGAAGTTGCCACTTGAGCTGTTGGACTCAAAGGTATAGGTGTATGCAGATGAATAATCCACACTGCCTCTCCGAGACCCACTTTTGGAGCCAGACCTGGACCCAGACCGAGAGCTTGGGTTGGATACGTTGTAAGGGCTGCTGAGTCCCTTTGATGACACTGATGAGGCCTGCAGCATCTTCATACCGTTGCTCTCTTCCACCATGCAGCCATCCATGGCTTCCTTGTAGGAGATCTTCAGTTTGGTCTTGGGACAGGTCAGGTTTTTGGGATAGTTGCGGGTATCCTGGAGTTTCTGTGCCCCTAGGCCGTCCAGCCAGTTTTTGCGGATGGCCTCCTCAATGGTAATGCGTTTCCCACTGCCGGGATCGATCAGGCCTCCGGTCAGGTATTGAAATTCCAGGAACCTATGTCCGGCTTCGTAAGGTAACCACGTCTCCTTGACTGCCTCTGCGGCGGACATCTTCCTCTTGGTCTTCACATCCTCAAAACCAAGATAGGCTTTCTGTGCGGCCTTCAATTTGTTGGCCATGCTTTCATCGATGACACACTGATGGACAGCGTCCTGCAGTGTTAGCCTCTGCGCAGTTGCGGGGTTGATAATTCCTCCAGTGCTTGCCTGAGCCTCCAAGAGCCTCTGTGCTGTGATGGCATCCACTATTCCTCTTCTCTGTGCTTCAGGAATGGTTATCTTCTCCAAAGTCTCTGTGTCAAATATGGCCGCCACTGGGCTCTGGTCATCAAACATCTCTGGGGGAGAGACTGTAATGGAAATACTGTTGAAGCGTTTCCGAACGGTCGGGGAGGACGGTGCGGCCTGGGTGGGACTACTGCAGGTAATCACGTCATCAGCGGTGTTGGCTGTGATTGCCATCTCGGTGCTGGTGGTCTTGCTGGTAATGTTGTCAGCAAACTGTGTCAAGGTTAACTTTCCAGACCGGTACTCATCTACGGAATTCTGGTCAATAATACCACGCTGCAAGCAGTCTTGAATGTCGTACTGGGTCCCTGTCTTTCTGTCTACTATCACCAAGCGTGTAGAGCCATCTGACCCTTTGATGGTGATTTCTTCCCACTCGCACTCCTGTTCGGACAAGTCCAGAAAGGTGTCATAGTCGATTAACTCGCGGTGATAGGCCTCTCTAACCGACATCTCCAGTTTGGTGTCTGGGTCAACGATCACCACCCGCCTCTTGCGGAGGACATTGCTTCGGCTCTCTTGTAACGCCTGAGCTTTCTTCTTGTCTTTGAGAGGCAGGAGTATTAGGCTAGTCTTGGCATCTGTGATGCACCTCTCCTTGAGCTGAAGATATGTTAGGTTATCCTTTGTGTTTGGGTCAAAGAACCCTTTTGTGTCATCCCCTTCGTAAGTTAGGATCTCATTCATCTCCTGGTCGAAATATCCTCGTTTATAAGCAACGGAAACATCAATTCGATGGCTCTCTTTGGGGTCAATAATCCCACCGCTGGCAATCTGAGCCTCGAGCAGACGTATTCCATGGCCTTTCTCGATAAGACCTTTCTCAATGGCCTGGAAAAGGGAGATTGTCTTTCCTGTGGCGGGATCAGTGTACCCAGTTACGGCCCTTTCTGCAGATAGCAACTTATTCTTAAATTCCTTTCCCACCAGGCCTCTCTTTGAAGCCTCCTCTACTGTCAAGAAGACATTGTTTACGGGGTCAACAATGAAGCCAGATGCAGCTTGGGCTTCAAGAAGCTCCAATGTGGTTCCCCTCATAAGCAGACCTTCCTTCATTGCCTGATAAAAGGGCCATATCCTGTCATTGACCTCATCATAGATCCCTGCGATACAAGTAGATCCATAGAGGTATGAACTCAGTTTATCCTCAATATCTTTGCTGGTGATTTCCCCTTCTCTAAGCCTTTGCAAATCAGTTTCATCGAGCAATTCAGATTTGATCAGCTCTGTTAAAGACACTTGTCCACGAAGCCCCTTGACTGTCATGGGTTTTTCTACGCCGTGAAGCAAGAGTAAACCATGAACAGGTTCCACTGTACACTTCCTCCTCAGCTCACTATAGCTTTTCTTTTCTCCTGTTGTTGGATCCAGGTAGCAGGCGGGTCTTCTGTTCAAATCCCTGTAGAGCTCCTCATCAATAAGATTACGATCCAGGGCCAAATCCTTTGGCAGGAACACACTCAGAACGGGATCCAATATCCCCCCAACAGCCTCCTGAGCCTGCAGCAAACGGAGTGTGGTCTCCTTGTTGATTCGGCCTTGTTTGAAAGCCTGGCCCACAGATAACACTTTACCCGTGTAGGGATCCTTGAAACCAACACACGCAGCTTCGGCTTGCACCAAGGCGTCTCTGTCTTCTGTGTCCACAATCCCCCTGGAACAAGCCGTGTCCACGGGCATCTTGTCATTAAAAGCAGGGTCTGCTATGTAGCCTGTTGCTGCTTGAGCTTCTAGCAACATGAGTGCAGTCTCCGGGCTGAGGATGTTTTTGTTTTTGGCTTCGGTGAACGCCATTTTGCCTTGAGAACCCGTCATCATGCCGGCAATAATGCCTGTACCCTTTAGATTCACTTGGATGTCAACGGCTACCTCGTCCACTGTCTTCTTCCCCTGCAGCAGCAGCTCTAGAGTGGCCTTGCTGATCACACCGCAGTCACAAAGCTGGTGGGCTGTGACTTTGCGACGCACCCCATCAAATACAAGCTTCGAAGGGTCAATTGTTGCAACCTTCATATCCGTCTGAGTCTGTCTGTTCAACGTGCTCGGCCTTCTCTGCAACCTCTCTATCTCTCTCTGCAGTGCATCCCGCTTGAGACCCAAGTCATGCACCTCCTTCTCGGAGCTCAACAGCCTGCTCTTGTAACGTTCCTCAACACTTCGAAGCTCTCTCATCAACCTCTCAATCTCATTCTTTAGACTCAACCTATCTTGATCCGTCTTGGACCTGTCCGACTCCCACTGCCTGAGCTGGCTCTCCTTCAGCTCGTACTGGCTCTTCAGAAGGGTGAAATCCTTGAGAACGTTGTTCTTCTCATCAACTAAACGCTGCTTGTTGCGAAGCTCAGTCTCCAGCAAGTGTTTGACACGGGACAGTTCCTCTTCAAGGCGCTTCTGACGGAGTTTTTCCTGGTCCAGTAATTTAAGCTTTGAAAACAAATCATCCCTCTCCAGCAGCACCTCACTGTACTTGCTTTGAGACTCGTGCGCCATGATGGATGTCTGTGAAGATATGAGCGAAGCACAAGATTAAAACACGTGAAGGGTGGTTGACAAAAAAAAATAAGAAGCTGCCAGAACTACATGTACAGTGGACTCTTAGAACTCTCAGTTCCACACTTTCACCAGAGTATGCAAATACGATTAAGAAAATCAGAGCTAATAACTTGGATGACTGAACATCACTTTTTATCGATTCAAACTATCGGCGCTATCGGACTTCCATCATTCCATTACAATGCAACAACCTCAAGGCGCTTCGCCCCCTAAGTGTAGCCAGCTAACTGCACTTCAGTGAGGAGTACACCCATATAGTGGGGGATTAATGTTCAGTCTTTGTTTTCCAAAGTAAAAGCTAAGTTTGCAAATGTGTTATTTTGATTAAACACAGAAGATAATCAGTCTTTCATGAAGGACTATAGAAATCAGTGAGCAATTACTGTTGATATGCTGAAATCAGAGGATTTGGGAAATTTAAATAAATAAATAAAATGGCTCCAAATGATACCTCAATGATTAATTGATTAATTACAGCTCTATTCAGAAGTTATAGACTGTGCACCAAGCGGAAGTAAAACTCTTCACTTCCTGTATGCCATTTTTATATTTATTACATTACGTTTTTGTTTGTTATTATTTCATGACCGTTAGCTACTATATAAATAGTTCATAAAACCTCACTTTTCCATCACCGTTAATTCTATTTCAATTTTTCCTAACAAAATGAACAAACTGCCGTAATGGGACTATGGTTGGAGTCCACTGTAATGTATCCATGCATGTACAATTAGTATACAGTGATAATATGAGTTACATTCTGTGGTTGGTTATAGTTAAAAGCACATGCAGATCTGAATAGCAGCGGAAATTTCTTACAAAACTCCCTAAATACACCATCTTGTGTTTGGTAATGTTACATAAATGTTTGGTGTTCAGTCTTAAGACTCCGTAATTGTTCATGCAAAAGCAGAAAATTAGGAGGGGAAAAAGGGGAATTATGCAGAGGCGATCCTTCAGTGCAATCAAAAATACCTCAAAGGACTGCTTTTGGAATTTGTCTATTTCGACCATAAGCTTTTCTCTCTCCTTGGTCAGGTCGTTGATGAGAACCTGGAGCTCCGCTGTCCTCTTGTTGCTACTCTGAAGTTGGACATGCAAGGCTGAAATCTGAGATGCATTCTCCCCATCCATGGAGTCCCTGCTAATCCTCAGATGATCCCTCTCCTGCCTAATGGCCCTCAGCTCCTCGTCCAGCCTCGTTTTCTCCTTTGACAAGTTCTGAGCCAGAGTCTTCAGACGTTCTATTTCAACGGTGCATTCGTTGAGGTGGCGGGTTTTGTCCTCGATGGTTTTGTACAGACTTTCATTTCGCTGGTTGAACTCTACAATCTGGAGTTGATCAAGGTGGAACTTCTGTTTCAGTGCCTTCTGCTCGGCGGTCAAAGCAGCCAATTCGTCTTTGGTGAGTTTGTGCTCCCTGATGCTCTTATCCCGAGCCTCCTTAAGAGCTCTGAGATCCTGCCCGAGCTTCTTTTCAGAGTTTGAAGCCTCCAGATGAATGGACTTGAGGCTTGTGATGGTGGTGGTGTACTCTTTGCATGTTTGGGTCACCCTCTCCAGCTCCGACTCCAGCCTCTTCCTGCGTGTGAACTCTTCTTGGGTTGCCTTCTTTTGCTTCTCCACCTCAGCTCCCATGGCCTCCAGAGAGGATTGGAGATCCCGGATGCGGCTCTGCAGCCTCACGCCGCTCTGTTCCGCCTTGTTCCGGTCACTGGTCTGCTTCTCCAGCTCCACTCGGGTGATGCGGATGTCCTTCTCAGACAATTTAAGCTTGTCAATCATCTCCATACAGGAGGCGTTCCTCGCCTTGAGTTCTGCCTCAGATTGTCTCAGGAGATTGAGTTCCAATTCCAAGGCCCTCCTCTTCTTGCCTTCTTCTTCTGCATCACGCGTAAGCATGCTGATCTGACGGCCCTTTTCCTGAATATTTTTGGCAGCCTCCTTTAGTTTGAGCTCATCTTCATCTCTCTGCTGTGTGACCTTCCTGATATGCACTTCCAGCTCGCTCCTCATCCTAGTCTCTTGGGTCAGTGACGTCCTCTGCTGGTTTGTCTCCAACTCCGCTCTGTTTTTTTGCTCTTCGGCGTGAGCGATGGAGAGTTTGAGTCTACGGAGCTCATCTTCAAGATCTCGCTTCTCTCCGGTGAGCTTCTCGTAGTCCCGCCTAAGCTCGGCCGAGTCCTCTTCCTGCTGCTGCGAGGTTTTCAGGACGGTGGTCTTGGTGACGTGGATCTGGGTCTCGTACGTTTGCTTAAGTTGACTGATCTCCTGGGTGCACTGTGTTCTTACCTTTGAAATATCTGACTCGGCATTGCGGCGACGTGCCGCCTCCTCCTCCAGCAGTATCTTCAGCCTCTCAAGTTCACGTTCCTTGTCCTTGACATTCTTTTCCAAGTCAATCTTGAGCCAGTTAAGCTCATCCAGCTCTTTCTGTCTGCGGCGGACAGCCGCCTCATACTCTTCTTGTTGGCTGGTGTAGCGCTCTTCCGCCAGCCTTTTTTTCCTCTTTTCTTCTTCCAGTTGATACTTAATGCGGTTGAGTTGGTCGGTCAGCTCTTGGATCTGACCCTGGGTACTGTCCAGGCTCTCCTTGGCGGCAGTTACTTGAACGGATGTGGTTCTCTTCACTTCCTCCATAGAAATGAGCTGGTCTTTTGATTGGCTGAGCTCAAGCTTGAGGCGGGCAAAGGCATCTTCCAAAGACTTATTTTTCCCGCCACAATCCCCCAGCTGTTCCTTGAGGCGCCTAAGTTCCTCCTCCAGCAGCTCAATCTTGGTGTTCCTAATCTGAAGATGGAAAACTATTTTAGATTTCGATTTGGTAGTTTACATTACAAAATATTAGTGAAAGTTACCTTCAGCTCTTCCATGTTCTTCAGTAACTCCCCAAGAAACTTGTAGTAGTCACCTGAACGAGTAAGGAGCTCGATGTAGTGGGACTGGATGTCAGACACCTGATGGGAGGTAGAATTCCAGAATTAAATTTCCAGTAGTAATAAACGAGATACCCATTTTGAGGTTGTGGGCATTTAATGAAAACACAGGGTTACAGGGTGTCCTTGGTTTATGACACACCGTACAGTATAATTATTGTACCCTACCACAGGAATAAAGTTGTATTCACGGTAAATATTTTGTTGGCGTTGGGCCAAAATCTTGTATCTCCGAAATTGTCACTTTTCAGGAGACCCCAAAAAGGGCATATTTGTTCAACCATTAACACTGTGTCATCAAAAGAAAGCAAGACAGTTTCAACACTTTAGATTGATCAATAATTCGTAAAAATGACACCCACAAATGTGGACTGACCAAAAGTATAGATTTTTGAAAAAATATGAATTTTGCCAAATTTTGACTTAGGTTTTGGCTTGACGCTAGCGATTTGTATGAATAATTATGAAACAAAAAATTAGGGATTGGTATCGATTCAAGCTATCTGCCGCCCTCTTGTGACTGTTTAAATAAATTAGAAGAATAGAAAATTTCATGCAATTTTAAGGAATTTTTTTTATATTGGGATATATATGCATTTCTTTAATATTTACCTTTATTTATCTGTCCCTTTTGGGGGGGGGGGCTTTTTACAAGTGCTATTGGTATCAGTGACTACTCAAGAGTTGAGTACTCGTGCTGTTATTGATCTGGAAAAAATGGGGGGGGGACTGAACATCCCTACTAAAAATCAAAATAAATACAGTAATAAAACAAATTCAAATTTAAAATCTATATCATATGATGTTAAAGAAAAATAAATAAATGGTGAAAATTTTTGTTGTTGTGTTAAACTTTGTGTTATCTTTCTAAAGGGAGATTTATGATACAAATATTGTACGGACTCTCATTAGCTGATTCAAGTGTACTTAATGAAGCGACCAGTGAGTAAAAAAACATTATTCATACCTCCTGTCTAACAACAGTAGCCGGGGATTTCAGCATGGTTCTCTTGATCGGAATATTGAGGAGCGTTTCCAGGCCGGAACTGTAGGATGCCAGCTGCAGCTCGTAGTCCTGAAAACACAATACACAGTCAAAAGAGAGTGGGGGATTCTTTATTTTGTAGCACAGTCTACAAATATGTTTTTGTTATTAAGCGCACACACTTGAAGCCCGACTAACCTTAATGGAGGCAGCACAGGTGTCTGCATCTTTCTGGACATCCTCTACCTTCTCCTTCTTGCTTTTAACCTCACCGTGAAGTATCTGTATGTAGGGGTCGTCAATTAAATGAAACGTTTTCATTTTTGGTATATGCAAAACAAGGAAGCAAGGGAGGAAACTTGCCTTCTGCTGGTTGAGGTAGTCCATGACCATCTGGATGTTCGTGAGTTGAACATTCTGAAGGACGCCCTGGCGCTTCCTGGCATTGTTTATCCAGTGGTCTATGGAAGTGCTGTTCTGCTGGTAATTCTTCAGTTGCTTCTCATGCTTCTCCAGATCCCACAATCTGAAAGAGGAAAGCGTGGGAGGAGGAAGGATGAAGAGATGTGTTTGAGTGAAGTTACAAGAAGCACAACAGGAATAAAAGGTGAACTAACCGGGTGTCAATTTGGGTTTGGATGCGGCGCCAGCGGTCAGACAGTTGACCCACCAGCTCTGCGTATTTGGACAAGTCCACGTCGCACCTGTGGAAGGACTCTGAGACTTGACCGTTCCACTGAACTGCTTTGGCCAACTCGGACTCCATCGCGGTCAACAGGTCTTTTTTGAGGTCCAGCTCAATCTTCATTTGCTTTAAGAGAGAATGCGGGGTGTCTATAAGTGCGTTTGCATTACCCACAGTTTTGCGCAAAAGCAAGCTGGTAATGGAAACACATGATTTTTGAAAAAAAGCCTTTTTACGCTTTCATGATGTGGTTTTTGAGACAAAGTATTTCACAAAAGTGTCATGGAAACACTTGTTGCGCATTCCCTGTAGTCATGTGACCCCCGCCCGGTCACGTAGGAAAAGAAGTAGGAAGTGCGGGGCTACTCGCTTTCGTGTCGGAACTGCCTCCGGAGGGGATAACTAGTCTTTTTAAGCACAAAGCGATTCCGTTATGGAGCCAATATGCCGCCGTTCAACGCACGTCTCATATCGTTGCAAGAGAAATGGCCGACATACGGCGCACGTCGTTGTTGAAATCCATCCGTCCGCACCATAACACGACTTATAAGCACGCGCACACACACCAACACCAAATGACCGAACCCGCCCGCTGAAGGGGAGGGAGAGGTTTTTAAAGTAATATTAACAACCCCGGGCATCAGAACTGCGAGATCCCGCGAGACGGGACATTACGAGAATTGCGGCTCAGAAGCGAAACGCTCTTCAATGGAAACACCGGCAAGTCGAAATTGTACTTTATCGAAATAGTACAATATCGCTTTTATTTTTGCGAAAAATTGTAATGGAAACGCAGCTTATATGATCGTTGAGCAATATCCACTTTATGACAGCATTATTCCGCTTAATACAACAATGGCATAGAAAGAGGAGTTCATAACGTTCAGTTCGGAAAAGGAGCCCTTCAAAAATAACAAGTAATGAACATTTTGATTGTTAATTTCCCCCCATATTCACTGAAGGAAAGGAAGTCAAAATGTGTAAAAACCTTCAGAGTGCTCTGGTAGTTGTCCAGCTCTCGCGGGTCCAGTGAGGTGGTATCTTTTTCCGTCAGGCGGGCCTCATGGACTTTGACAACGTCTTCAACCTGGAGAAGATTCTCCAGCAAAGACTTCAGCGCTGACAGTCTGTTGGCAATCATCGATTTAAGTGACTCGATTGTACGTTACTTTTTGTTCGATTTCTTTTCCAAAAGGAATGCACACCTTTGGATATAAGCTGAGTAGAGACCCTGCAGACCCCCCAGTTTCTGGCTGATGATTTCCAACTCTGAGCGGAGGAATTTGGCTTGCTCCGAGTCGGGAGGAATCCCTTCCAGCTGTTTTAGAATCTTCTCTCTTAGGTGCAGGTACTCGTCGTGAATGTAGTCCAGATCTTGGTGCACAACCTAGACATCAAATAGTACGACACGTTAACTCCAGCATTGTCATTTTCTGTGGCTTTTATCATAAAGGTCTCAGAAGGGTGCCCAGACTTTTTTGCCACAAACTTCCGCGATTGACCTTTTTTTTTTTTGGAGGGAGGGGGGAAAATGGTCTGCTTGGGGATCGATCCCACGCCCGCCGGTTTGAGAACGTTTTTTTTAATGGCATGCAATGTTATGTGATCTACCTTCAGAGGTGGGTAGTAATTAGTTACATTTACTCAAGTAACTTTTTGAAGAAAAAAAATACTTCTAAGAGTAGTTTAACCACACAATACTTTTTACTTTTACTTGAGTAGATGTGTGAAGAAGTAACGCTACTCTTACTCCGCCATATTGGGCTACACGGGAGTCGTTACCCGCTGCCCCATTCCTAAATTAGATTTACCGTATTTTCACGTAAGCGCTCCGCTTAACTGACTGTGTGGGACACTCGTGATGTGACGTTCACGAACGAATCGAGTCTTTTGAACGGCTCTTCAATGTGACGATGGGAACCGGGTCTTTATAGTGACTCGTTCATTTTAAGTTTTTGTCTATCTGTTGACATTGTTTTTAAAAAAATAAATCAGACTTCATGCTCAAGCAGTTACTCAGTACTTGAGTATTCTTTTCAGCGAATACTTTTTTACTTGTACTTGAGGAATATTATTTTGAAGTAAAGCCACTCTTAATTGAGTAAAATTTTTGGCTACTCTACCCACCTCTGTCTACCTTTGCGATTGACTGGTCGATCAGGACGGACGTATTGAACACCCCTGCCGAGAATCGATCACTAGGCAATCATGTGACATATAGACAAAAAAGCACTCACTTTGACAACTGTGGACAATTTAGAATCTAGAGCCTGTAGATGCCACAAGACAAAGCAAAACACTGCTTTTGCCTGAATGAAAGGACTCAATTCACTGATATTCTACAAGATGGTGGCAAATCACTAATTTTGTCTAGATGACACTCAACTCAATTGGACATAGGTCCTTGGCGCCACGATGCCACAAGATGGCGGCAAAGCAACACTTATAGCTTTTCAGGCAATAACAGAATAGTCTCTCAAAAAAATTAGCAAATAGGTGAATTTGCAAATATCCAAAAGTGAATGAGGTGGTTTGCTGCATATATAATTGCAATTATGGTAAAAAAAAATAAAAATAAAATAAATAAGTTGGGCATTTTGGGGAAAAATCCACACAATCTCGAGGAGAACATGCAAACTCCATAGAGGAAGTCCAGAGCCGAAATTCAAACCATGACCTCAATACTGTGAGGCAGAAATGCTAACCACTCGTCTACCGTGCTGCACTAGCATCTTCAACTCCTCGTCATCTTGAAATTCAACTACAAATGAACGAGTACCATACCTGCAGTTTTTCAATGTGCACCAAGCACTCCTGCAGGCCGTTTTCCCCCGGGCAAACGTGCAGATGGCCGGTGAGTCCGGATTCGGCCAGCTCCAGCCTCCGTCGGAGCTCTTGCAGACTGTTGAGCAGTGTGATGCTAAGGGCCTGGATTTTGGGAGGCGCAGGTTTGCTTTCCTGTTTGGCATCCTCCTCTTCAAATGCAAAAAGAGAAGAATTCAAACACCTGATAGTTTCGCGTAAAGCACTCGATCGTTTATGTTGAACCAGACAACTCACTGTAGCCAGTCATCTGGATAACCAGCGTATCGTAATGAGTCTGGGCTTTGTCAAAATGGCTCTGGATGTTGATTTTATCCTCCTCCCCGAAAAGGTCACAACCTTGACTGGTGCGAAGGAACTCTTGGTAGTGTGTCTCCAGTCTCTTGATGATGCTGCGGTACTCCTCGGGGCGCATTTTAGATATCTGCCATGCAAACGACGACACAGGAGGTGAGCAAAATCGGGCTAATTATTTAAGTGGACTCAATATTGTAATACATTACCATGGAGAACGTGAGAGAGTTGATGTAGTTGATGTCTTTGAGGCAGTACTGCCATGAGATGAGGCTCTTGATGTTAATGTACAGCTGACTCCAGATGGCTAGGATGGCCTCGTAATACTGCTCATTCCTGGAGAAAAACAATGTTTGAAACATAAGAGCACACACGGCAACGACGATTCCAAACATGCACCTGTTAGGTTTGTCGGATCATTTTAGTACTTCACAAAAGTAGACACGCAAAACACTTAACTAAATGAAATTAAAGCTCCCTGTGATGGACTGGCAAGCAGCCAAGTGTGTACCCCACTTCTCAAAGTCAACCAAAAGTCAGCCGTCTTTGGCTGCAGATCACTCGTAAGTGGTGTAGAAAATTGATTTAAATCAAATTGCAATATGTGTGTGTGTGTTTTGTTTTGTTGTCTTGAATAAAATCACAGAATTTTTATGAATTGTGGCTAGAGGGGTTAAAAAAGTCTGTGAAAAAAAAGTTGCAAAGTTACCAAACCCAAAAACGTCCATAGGTGTCCACCACAAAATGGCGTGTGTGACAAGTGAATGTTATGTATGCTATAATTTGAAGACACATGGGAACTGTTTCAAATTGTATTAATATGCATAATATGTCTCCTTAAACTCATTTGCTCCCAAAAAACATATAAATATGTTCTATTTTAAATGTTTTAAGTGACCCAAAGACGTATTTATACGTTTTTATGTTGTTGTTTTTAATGCTGGAGCATACAGAAGGCTTTGATGCAGCCTCTCAACCGCAAAGAACGTTTGAAGAAATTGTAGTTATTACACAAACGGCCAGCAGGTGGCAGCAGAGCAAAAGTGATCAACCAGGGCCATGTTGGCCATGTTTTATTCACATTTCTAAATAGATTTGTGAATAATGATCAAATTTAGCTATATTCTAATGCTAATTTCTTAATTTTTTTATTTTTCCTGATGAAAGAAGAGACTCTAATCCAGTAGTGGGCAAACTCGGTCCTCGAGGGCCGGCGTCCTGCAGGTATTGGATGTTTCCCTGCTCCAACGCAGCTGATTCCAATCAACAGGATCGTTATCAGGCTTATGCAGAGCTTGCTAATGAGCTGATCATGTATCAGCTGTGTTGGAGAAGGGAAACATCTAAAACCTGCAGGACTACGGCCCTCGAGGACCGAGTGTGCCCACCCCTGCTCTAATCTTTCTTTTTGTAGGTTCTATGTTTTGTATAGCAATAGAACACAATATTTCACTTTCCTTTCTTTTGTTTGGTCCTTTGTCGGGTCTCCTGACGACAGTGTTCGGTTTAGGTGAACGGTATGGGATTTTTTTAATAGGTTTTTGGTGAACTAATGAATACACACACACTCACACGCACGCACGCACCCACATACAAAATAATAAAATTGAAAAAAGAGCAATGATGATGACATGTCAAATCGGTGAAATTACCGAATGAACAATACTGAGCTCTTAGAGAGAAAAAGAAAAAAAAGAAATGAAAGGGGGAAAAAAAAAAAAGAACACAATATTCTGTCAAAATCCAGTAAAACAGCCGGGAGTGAAGGGGATTGCTTCAGTGAAAATGGCTGGGAATGAATGAGTTAAGAGTGTAGACCCAAAAAACACTTGTACATTGTTTGGATAGCAAATACTGTATGTTTCAATGTGTATTAGTGAGATTATCTGAAGTACAATAATATAATATATAATGCAAGTGGACTCCTCAATTGCTCTTACTTTTTGGCGAGGCCGATGCTGAGGGGGTTTGGCGGTGGGATCAGCAGACACACGGAGGGAATCAACATGTCCAGACCTCCTGGTCCAGTCACGAGCCACTTGCTGCGCTGCGTGTTATCTTTCAGTATGCCCTCATTTCCTTTGAGGATCCCTTTCTACCAAAAAAAAACACATAAAAAAAGAGGAAAAAAACATTCAAAACAATCCGTATTGAGTCATACCTCAAATTAAAGGTCTTGACAAGAGCTTTCCAGATTGCCATTTAGTCTTTCATTATACTGTCAAATAGTTGCGTAATGACTGAAAAACTACTCAATATTTGCTGATTGTGTGTACCGTCTTATAGTAAGGCGGTCAGTGTCTGTTTTTGAACAGCCACTTAACCTTCCTGTTAGGTTGTTTTCTCAGGAACAGCATAATGTTACTGGGTCAATTTGACCCAGGCTATATGTTTGTTATGTATGTCCAGGGAAGTACCCTGAAAATGATTTATAGCTGAATTATATTATGAATTATAGCTCATGGTTAACAGTTTTTAATGAAAAGATGTCCAAATGAAACATTTTAATTCTTTGTTGATAAAAAGTTTCATTGCGAAAAAACACAAATTTTAAAATGGGTCAACTTGACCTGGGCTATGTTTAATGTTCCAAAAGCATTCCAATAAACATCTAACATTAAACTGAAAAAATGTCAAAAATAAACCTTTTCATTGTTGATTAAAACATTTTTTTTAAGTTACATTGCGAAAAACTACACATTTTTAAATGGGTCAATTTGACCAGGGCTATGTTTAATGTTCCAAAAGCATTCCGATAAACATATAACATTTAACTGAAAATAAACATATATAAACAATATAGTCAAAAATAAACCTTTTAATTGTTGATTAAAAAAAAAATGTTTAAGTTACAATGCGAAAAACTTCAAACATTTAACATTTAATTGAAAATATGTCAAAGTGAACAATTTTAAATTAAGAAGTTTCATAACAAAAAACTCATTTGTAGTTTTTCATTAGATTTGATTAATTTGATCCAGGCTATGTTTAATGTTCCAACATTAAACATAGCCTGGTAATTAACATTACAGGCATTCCAATAAATATTTAACATTTTAATTGAAAATGACATAGTAAACAATTTCAATTGTCTGCAGGTGAGATGTTTCTTAGCAAAAAAAAAAAGAAAAGATTATTAAAATACGGGTCAATTTGGCCCGGAATGTTTAACATTCCAAAACCAAGACAATAAACATTGTTATAGTTTATTATTAAGTGACGACCGTTTTCATTGCACATACAGTCAGTCGAAATCAACCGTTTCTTATATTCTGTTGATGTGAACGTTTGGTCAGTTTGACCCGGTATATGCTCAATGTTCCGAAAGCATCCAAAGAAAAATTGTTACAGCTCTTTAATGTTTTCTTTGCGAATATCTCTAAACGTTTTTTTATTGTCTGTTGGTGCCAAGTTTGATAGCAAAAAAAAAAAGCTGACGTTTGTTCTTTAGCTTGAAAGTTGGTCATTTTGACCCACAGGAGGGCTAAGTTACCAAATCCAGTTAATTGCCCCTTAAGGACCCACCTGGTCCTGCTTGAAGTCACACAATGCCTGGACCATGATGGGGTTGTTAGTTGCTGTCGGTTCCTCTGGGTTGCGGGGCTTCAGCCTCACAATCGTCTTGGACTTGTTGACCAGGCTTTGAACCTGTCTCTTATTCTCCATGATACGCTCCTTCTCTTTCTGTAGACGGTGAAAAGTGTGTTCAGTTAATTAACTCATTCACTGCCATTGACGGCTATAGATGTAAAAAATTAATTTGAACTATTTCCATTGACGGCTATAGACGTCAAAAATTCATACGAACTAGTTTCACATTTTTTCCCACTTTTTTTTAAACAAGAATAAAACCTAGAAAAAAAATATTGTATATTTAGAACAGATATAAAATTTGTGAGTTAACTCGTGAAGTCATGTGATTGATTACAATTGAAACATTTTATCGCCTGATGCGTCAGACGATTAACATTTTTAATTGTAATTAATTGCATGACTTCAATAGTCACTCACGATTAATCACAAATTGTATATCTGTTCTAAATGTACAATAAAAAAATTCTAGGTTTTCATGCTCTTGTTTTTTGAAATTTTGAAACTAATCGAAATAGTTCAAATGAATTTTTGACGTCTATAGCCGTCAATGGCAGTGAGTGAGTTAAAAAAAAAAAAAAAGAGAGAGGAAATGAGCCAACTGAAAAGACGTTTACAACTACTACTGCTCTCTATCTCGTGGTTGGAGACCCCTGCCGCACACAACTGGCCAAAGTAGAAAAGTAGATTTTCAAAATAAAATTGGAATTTTAGCATTATCGGTACCTCCAGCTGTTTCAGAAGCTCCACAAGATTTTCCATTGGGGTGTTCTTGTTGGCCGTGAACTTGGTCTGGATGTTGTCGCGGTCCTTTTTCAGCTTTGCGTAGGTCTCATTCGCCTCTTTGAAAAACTAAATAGGAGATTGAAAAAAAAAAAAAAAAAAACACACTCAGTATTGTCCATATACGATTTAACCGAATCAGACGCTATTTCAAGGCAGGACTAATGAACGCTTACCTGGCTGTAGGCTGCATTCTCCTTCAAATGAATGTGAATGCACTTGGTGATCTGGAGAAGCCAACTCCACTGGGTCTGTAAGGTGTCCATGTAGGCCTGAGGGCATACACAAACACATTATCCTGTTTACTACGCCTCCTCACATATTAGCGACAATAGCTGTAAACCTGCAAAACTCACTTCAATCTTATCCGACGCCGGATGGTTGTTGTTCAGGAGGCCGTCGGCTTTCACCTTGAGCTTGTTCAGATCTTTCTCCTTCTCCTCCAGATCTTTCATCAGCCTCTGTGTGACGAAGATGAAGGTGAAAAATCGAAATGGTTCAAGTAAGTAAGAGTGTGAGCTTACAGAGTAGCTCTCTTGCTTCTTGGGGATGTACTGCTCGATGTTTTTGTCACCCCAGTCGAAGACCAGCTCCTCCTCCTCCTTCTCGTTCACCCACATGATCGCACGGGAGATTTCCTCAATGATGCTTTGCAGCTCACGCAGCTGATTTACTCGGTTGTGTGACATTTTCTGTTGCACATTCAAATTTTATTTAAAAAAAAAAATCCCTATTGTTTTTGCTTTAAAAAAATATATTTTTTCACCTACCTGCAAACTGTCCCAATCTTGTTCCATGATGTAAAGGTTGGGCTTGTCACCATTCAAGCCCTAAAGACAAGTCCTCTTTTTATTGCCTTTTTATTTTGACACATGACCTCAGTTAAAAGGGGAAGTCAACCCCCCAAACATTTCTTGACAATAATATGTTCTATGCACCTTCACTAGCCTAAATGTGGTATTCTGGTTAATATTCCTTTAGTGGAATATGACTTAAGCAGCTAAATCCAGCCGTTTTTATCAATATCAGAAGGCGGCCATTTTGCCACTTGCTGTCGACTGAAAATGACATCAAAGTTGCTGAGGTCTCAGGTAACAACCAATCTCAGCTCATCTTCAGAAAACCGGTGAGCTGCGATTGGTCGTTGCCTGACCCCTCAGCAACTGTGATGTTAAAATGGCCGCCCCCTGAGATGGATAAAAATGGCTGAATTTTGCTTCACAACTCATATTCCACAAATGTAATATTAACTCATTCACTGCCATTGGCGGCTATAAAGGTAAAAAATTCATTTGAACTATTCCTATTAGTTACATTTGTTTCTACTTTTGTTAACAATTGTATGAAACCTAGATTTTTTTTATTGTACATTTAGAACAGATATGAAATTTGTGATTAATCGCGAGTTAACTAGTGAAGTCATGCGATTAATTACAATTAAAAACTTTAATCGCCTGACGCCCTGAATTTTTAGTAATCTTTTCTTCTTTCTTTTTTTATTCATTCACTGCCATTGACGGCTATAAACGTCAAAAATTCATTTTAACAATTTCTATTAGTTCAAAATTTTTCCCCACTTTTGTTAACAAGAGTATGAAAACCTAGATTTTTTTTTGTACATTTAGAACAGACGTAAAATTTGTGATTAATCGTGACTTAACTAGCGAAGTCATGCGATTAATTACAATTCAAAAATGTAATCGCCTCTTGCTTTTAATTTTTAATAATCTTTTTAAAAATGAATTTATGGCAGTAAATGAGTCAATTAGAATGCCATGTTATGTAGAACATATTATTATTATTATTATTATTATATATTATTTTACTATTAAGGTTGACTTCCCCTTTAAGAACAGCTTGAAAAGACACAGGCACAAAAGGTGACAGTTAGGGTGAAGGAGAGCGAGGTTACGTACCAGTTCGTTCCGAGCACGGTCTACTTCCTGGCTCCTTTGAATAGTGCTGTGGAATTTGTTGTGGCTCATGATTTGTTTCTCGATGGTTGCCGAGTCGTCCCCCCATGGAGCCGTCTGAATCATGCGCTGCAAGTATAAGAATAAAACGAAGTTTGTGTATACTTTAGATATTTATAATTACTTGTAATACACTTTCATTGACAGTGCCAATGTACATAATGAATTTCTCCAAACTAGCATTCTTCTCTTTGACCTCTAGATGGCAGTCTGTGCCCATCTAATGTGCAGTTATAATCAGGAAACTATTCCAACTATGCCCCTCTTTGTTCAGCTCTGGTCTTTTGATAAGAACAACCTCTGCCTGTCCCTGCACTTTACTCCCAATTTTTTTCACTCTCTCTTCTCTTTCGAGCCTTTGTTCACACGCCACTCCCTTCTTCCATGCTTACTGGGCCGAAGCCACACAAGACGGCCTCTTTCAGCAGCAGCACTAAAAGCTGTAGTAGAAAGCAGTCAGATGGGATCAGGTGTTATGTTAGTGTCAGCAAACAACATTTTAGGGGTGAGGTTTTTGACAACAGAGTTTAGAGATGTCATGAGGGCGTTTTCCCATAAGCATGTGGACCTGCCTCGTCCTTACAGCATCTAACTGATAGGTGTCAAATTTCACAGGTATTTACTGTTCTTTCTTGGCCTCCCTCTCGCGTACGCGTAGCTTCGCTCCCCCCGAACTGAGCCGCCATATTCCCCTTCCCACGTCAATGTTTCACTATAGGCCTCATTCACCGGTGGATCAGGTTTTGGCAGTGAGTCAAGATGGTTTCAGTTACCATCAGGTCAGAGGGAGTGAGAGGGAGAGTGCGCACCCTCCTCCTCCATCCACCTCCTAGGCTTGTGCATGCAATTATCCACGCAGCTTGAGCAACCTCAACACGGCAGCGTCGAACGTGTTGCAACAACGCCGTGTTAAGAACAAACAACAATGTTCATGATGTGGTGTTTAGTTGACAATAACCCTATATAGTTTGTGGTCTATGTATTTGTTTTTGTTTTAAAGGTTAAATAAAATAATAATAATAATAATACAAATATACAACGGCGTATTAGGGCCACGTATAAATATATATTTTTTTAGGGCAAGGGCAATATTCAGAGAAAAAAAGTTTTTTTCTCGCAAATTCGCGACTTTATAAAGTGGCAAATTTGCGACTTTATATAGTGGCAGGTTTGCGAGAAAAAAACCCTCAAAAACTTACGAGAAATACACGTAGCGTACTCGACTGTTTGCGCCAATACTTCTCGGTCGGGTTTCCAAATAAGGAGATAGTAGCCTAATTGCTTTAGCAGATATTAACCATATCATGTTAAGCATTCGCTCTTTGAAGCGTTGCGTACGGCCACTGGCCATCGACAAAGACGCCTCGCTTAGCGAAGGTCCACACCCGGACGATCAAGCATTTAAGTTCATTTGTTCAAATGTATATTTACTTGTACATTTATTTTTCCTGAATTATTATTTACACGTTCATACATTTTGGTATCTTTTTGTACAAGTATCTAAGTTGATGTGTCAAATCTGCTGCTCTGTGTCAATCACTAGCATTTACCTAAAGTATGCTCGCTTCTGATTGGTTAGTGTTAGTCAGCTGATAGGGGATCACGAAGTGTTGTCGCTCTGGCTGCGGTGAATGACGAGTAAAGTTAAAATTTAAGAATGAATCCGTCTCCATCCTGCCTGTTCATTTTATAAACAGTGTCCCATTAACCACCAACGAATCCTCACATGATTAGACTATAGCTACGCTACGTGTATTTCTCGTAAGTTTCTGAGTTTTTTCTCGCAAATCTGCCACTTCAATAAATTCGCAAATTTGCCACTTTATAAACTCGGAAATTTACGAGTTTTTTTCTCTGAATATTGCCGCCGCCCTCTAAAAAAACAGAATTCAATAATTTCGCAAATTTGCCACTTTATAAACTCGGAAATTTACGAGTTTTTTTCTCTGAATATTGCCGCCGCCCTCTAAAAAAACATATATATTTATACGTGGCCATAATACGCCGTTGTACAAATAAAATAGACGTGATATCCATTTTTAAACGCTACCACAAGCTTGATCTTGCTGTAAAGAGCGAGAAGAATAGTTAAGTACAGACTAACTGGCAGCAGCTGATGTGATTTTTTTAATGTTAATTTCAATTTTTCTTTCGAAAATTGAAATGGAAAATAAGCGAGCATTTTTTTGAGGATTTTATTATTTTTCTTCATATATAATGTGGCATACACTGAGAATCTTGAGAATCTCTATGCCAGATTTCAAAATATTGCTGCACGGAGGAGTTAGCATAACGCAGCTGTAGAACAACTCAACTTCCCATAACTGGCATCATGTTCTTCTTCTATTGTTGAGAATAGTGAATAACAGCGCCTCTACTGGTCATAATTATATATTTCTTCAATACATCATTAATCAGCAATTCCACAGGTGCAGCTCCATAAATTAGAATATCTTAGAAAGTTCCTTTATTTCAGTAGCTCACTTGTATTCATACACAAAAATATGTCTAATATTTTATTGAAAATGATTTTTATGTTTTCTAATGTGTGCGTAATATTCTAATTTCTTGAGATGGTGAAATAGTGAAAATCTGCAAGTAATTAACCCAAAAAAGGTTTCTACTTTCCTATGGATGCCACAGTTGGCAGCAAAGCACTACTTTTGTCTAAATGAAGTTTCTCAACTCACTTTCACGTAGTTCCTTGACACCAGGATGTCACAAGATGGTGCCAAAGCAACGTATGCATTGCTTTGGCCTGAGCACAAAAACAACAAATAGGTTTTCAGCAAAAATTTGCAAATCGGTGAAGCCGCAAATATGTGGCCTAAGACTGCATTATAATTTCTCAATGCTCCCTCCATATGTATCACTCTCATACCCAAACCAATGCTAAACACCTAAAAGTTAAGCATTATATGTACAGTAATACTTCTTTTTCCAAACGTTTGCATTCTAAACATCCCAAAATCAATTTCATATCTTACCTTCTGCTGGCTAATCCAGGCCATGGCATCTTGAAAGAGCCTTCCTCCTTCGGCGGTGCCCAAACTGCCGGATGTGTTTCGTTTGATGGACATGGTGCCCATGGTGCCCATGGTGCCCATGGTGCCCATGGTGCCCATGGTGCCCATGGTACCCATGGTACCCATGGTGGCCATGGTGGCCATTGAACCCATGGTGCCCATTAGTTGCTGTTGGATCCCGCCATACATATGCTCCAACTGGTTTACACTGCAGGGTTTAAAACAAAAGGAATGACATGTTCAATCAGATCAAGATTGTTCAAATTAGTGCATATAGAAGGTAGCCAATTTTTTTTGGGGGGGGGGGGGGCATACCTGGCAAAGACGTCGTTGGGTATGCGCATCTGCTGCAGGTCCATGCCATACGTCCTCAGCAGCTCCATATGGTCAGCCGCCATCATCAGCATCTTCTCGGCTTCCGCGGGTGGACCGCCCTGGCATGACATCAACAATGAATAAATACGAGCTGCGTTCTCTACTACACTCAAAATATTGTCAACAAGTCATGTTAACAATGTTGTGCAGTCAACAAATAACCACCCAACTTCTTTGTGCTTATTTCTAGCAATGGAGGCGCTACTTACGCTCTGCAGAATCATCTTCGCTCTTTGCAGGTACTCATGAATCATGGCTTTCAGCTGCATTACTTTCTCCTGCATGTCCTCCACACTGCAATGCGAGAACGCAATAAATATTCCCATCTTGGCAGGACAACTTTCATTAAAATGGCTTGCGAGACAAATTGCTATGGCTTATACTGAACATTTCATCCAGGTCAACATTTGACAACCTTTATTGGCACAGTTTTACATGCGAAAAAAATCTGATCCATCACCACACAAAACCTTTATAAATAGGTTTATTGTTATCATGAGCTTGTAATTCTGCAGGTCACGATAAGTCACATGCATAGATAAATAAAAATGTATTATTTGTAGTGAATAGGTCATATTTGAGCTAATTCAAATTGAATAATATCCTGTGGCAAACCTAATAATCTCTCACATAATGTGCACTAACTGTAATTTAAGTTCTACTATGAGTGCTTGTCAAGGATGATTCAATATTTCATGTCATGCAAGTTACAGTTGACCCTCCAAAGAAGAATATAATTGTGACAAAAGTTGTTCTCAAACAAACATTTATTTACATGAACACATGCATGCACACACAAATACATTTCCCATAGGAAATGATGTAAAGGTTCAACCCATAAAAAAATAAAATAAAATCATCCATGACAAAAATAGCATGACAGTATTATTAACTATACAAAGGACTTTATGTGTAACATTTTAATATTCATATTCACACAAAACAGAACTTAAACCCTGTATAGTAAAACGACAACTAGAAAAATTCCCGCGGAAATTTTGAATGGGCCTGCTAACTCTTTTCAATGAGCTGAACAGTTTAAACTTTCAACCATTGAAATCGCTCAAGAAATGTGCAAGTTAACCATAATCAACAGTATGTTACTGCCCCTTTAAGAAACATGCACATTCACGCACACACATTTGATTTTAAGTAACATTTCAATGAGCTGAACAGTTTAAAGTTTCAACCATTGAAATCGCTCAAGAAATGTGCAAGTTAACTAAAATCAACAGTATGTTACTGGCCCTTTAAGAAACATGCACATTCACGCACACACATTTGATTCTAAGTAACATTTCAATGAGCTGAACAGTTTAAAATTCAAACCATTGAAATCGGTCAAGAAATGTGGAATCTACCATAATTAACAGTATCTCACTGCCCCTTTACAAAACATGCACATTCACGCACACACATTTGATTTTAAGTTGTGAGGAGACGTCACGCACCAACACTCCATTGATTTGTATAGGATTACGCTCACCTCAAACAAAAGCCTCTCGCGACTTAACGGTTGAAGATGCAGATTCCAGAAATGGCTCGTTAGAACGGCAAGGGTTTGGGGAACGCGAGCATGTTCTCAGTTTTTTAATCGGATGAAAAATGACCAAATGAGAGCAGGTTGAAAACTTATGATTGATCGAAAATGAAGAGGCAAAAACGGCGAAAATTACATTGAAAAGAGATCAAAAATGTGCGACTTCTCCTCGCTTAAAGTGAAAATAAAGGTACTAAATGACACCTTAGCCAAATAAAACTTAGTTCTTCAGAAAGCAGAGGCTTGTGGCTACAAAATGTGCGAATTTGATGTCTAGTGAGCAAAGATTGTGGCCATGGTGACGAGTTGAAGTGAAACTTTTGGAAATATATTTTTTGGTTCCCAGCACTCAGACCTTAATTAGTCACGCTCTAACTGATGCAAGAAAGGCGACTTTCACCCCTTTGCTCACTGTCTTTGAACCCGCACAGGGGGGAGAGCTTTCATTCCTTAAATTTTTTTTTGACACTGAGCTAAAGATGACAAAAATTCCAACAAAATGAGCTAATTTTCATATCGGTCGGTTAACGTATGCGCGCGCAGCGTGTCTTTGAAAAAGGTGCTTGATTGGAGTTGATCTCTTTCGGATTCCCATTCATTCCTATGGGACTTTATTTGGGAGTTTTTTGGGAATAGCGTCGCCATGGTAACTGGGAATTCTTATAAAAATAATAGCGCAGCGAGTCAGATCGAGCCGCATCGTTTGATACCTCTTTTGTCCCGGTGCGATCTACGGTTCGGGCCCTATTTTTGCGGAAAAGTCGCTGGAAGATAATATAAAAACTAGAAAAATTCCCGCGGAAATTTTGAATGGGCCTGCTAACTCTTGCAACTCTTTTCAATGAGCTGAACAGTTTAAAATTTCAACCATTGAAATCGGTCAAGAAATGTAAAAGTTAACCATAATCAAGATCAAATAAAGTATCTTACTGTCCCTTTAAGAAACATGCACATTCACGCACACACATTTGATTTTAACCAACATTTCAATGAGCTGAACAGTTTAAACTTTCAACCATTGAAATGGGTCAAGAAATGTAAAAGTTAACCATAATCAACACTATGTTACTGCCCCTTTAAGAAACATGCACATTCACGCACACACATTTGATTTTAAGTAACATTTCAATGAGCTGAACAGTTTAAAATTTAAACCATTGAAATCGCTCAAGAAATGTAAAAGTTAACCATAATCAACAATATGTTACTGCCCCTTTAAGAAACATGCACATTCACGCACACACATTTGATTTTAACTAACATTTCAATGAGCTGAACAGTTTAAAATTCAAACCATTGAAATCGGTCAAGAAATGTGGAATCTACCATAATTAACAGTATCTCACTGCCCCTTTACAAAACATGCACATTCACGCACACACATTTGATTTTAAGTTGTGAGGAGACGTCACGCACCAACACTCCATTGATTTGTATAGGATTACGCTCACCTCAAACAAAAGCCTCTCGCGACTTAACGGTTGAAGATGCAGATTCCAGAAATGGCTCGTTAGAACGGCAAGGGTTTGGGGAACGCGAGCATGTTCTCAGTTTTTTAATCGGATGAAAAATGACCAAATGAGAGCAGGTTGAAAACTTATGATTGATCGAAAATGAAGAGGCAAAAACGGCGAAAATTACATTGAAAAGAGATCAAAAATGTGCGACTTCTCCTCGCTTAAAGTGAAAATAAAGGTACTAAATGACACCTTAGCCAAATAAAACTTAGTTCTTCAGAAAGCAGAGGCTTGTGGCTACAAAATGTGCGAATTTGATGTCTAGTGAGCAAAGATTGTGGCCATGGTGACGAGTTGAAGTGAAACTTTTGGAAATATATTTTTTGGTTCCCAGCACTCAGACCTTAATTAGTCACGCTCTAACTGATGCAAGAAAGGCGACTTTCACCCCTTTGCTCACTGTCTTTGAACCCGCACAGGGGGGAGAGCTTTCATTCCTTAATTTTTTTTTTGACACTGAGCTAAAGATGACAAAAATTCCAACAAAATGAGCTAAAATTCATATCGGTCGGTTAACGTATGCGCGCGCAGCGTGTCTTGGAAAAAGGTGCTTGATTTGATGTGATCATTTTCGGATTCCCATTCATTCCTATGGGACTTTTTGGGGGACATTTTGGGGAATTGTGTCGCCATGGTAACTGGGAATTCTTATAAAAATAATAGCGCAGCGAGTCAGATCGAGCCGCATCGTTTGATACCTCTTTTGTCCCGGTGCGATCTACGGTTCGGGCCGCATTTTTGCGGAAAAGTCGGTGGAAGATAATATAAAAAAAAAAATAATAAACCCTTTTCTAGGGTGGATAGTAATATGTGCCTGCTTGCTCCGCAAGCAGCAGCTTCGCTGCTGCTTGCTCCGCTTAGCAGGCCCATAATAATAATATTAAACACTTTTCTAGGGTGGATAGTAATATGTGCCTGCTTGCTCCGCAAGCAGCAGCTTCGCTGCTGCTTGCTCCGCTTAGCAGGCCCATAATAATAAACCCTTTTCTAGGGTGGATAGTAATATGTGCCTGCTTGCTCCGCAAGCAGCAGCTTCGCTGCTGCTTGCTCCGCTTAGCAGGCCCATAATAAGAAGAATAATACTAGAAAAATTCCCGCGGAAATTTTGAATGGGCCTGCTAACTCTTTTCAATGAGCTGAACAGTTTAAACTTTCAACCATTGAAATCGCTCAAGAAAATGTGGAAGTTAACCATAATCTACTAAAAGTATTACTGCCCCTTTAAGAAACATGCACATTCACGCACACACATTTGATTTTAACTAACATTTCAATGAGCTGAACAGTTTAAAATTTAAACCATTGAAATCAGTCAAGAAATGTGGAAGTTCACCATAATCAACATCAACTAAAAGTATCTTACTGCCCCTTTACAAAACATGCACATTCACGCACACACATTTGATTTTAAGTAACATTTCAATGAGCTGAACAGTTTAAAATTTAAACCATTGAAATCGGTCAAGAAATGTGGAATCTACCATAATCAACAGTATGTTACTGCCCCTTTAAGAAACATGCACATTCACGCACACACATTTGATTTTATGTAACATTTCAATGAGCTGAACAGTTTAAACTTTCAACCATTGAAATGGGTCAAGAAATGTGGAAGTTAACCATAATCAACACTATGTTACTGCCCCTTTAAGAAACATGCACATTCACGCACACACATTTGATTTTAAGTAACATTTCAATGAGCTGAACAGTTTAAAATTCAAACCATTGAAATCGGTCAAGAAATGTGGAATCTACCATAATTAACAGTATCTCACTGCCCCTTTACAAAACATGCACATTCACGCACACACATTTGATTTTAAGTAACATTTCAATGAGCTGAACAGTTTAAAATTTAAACCATTGAAATCGGTCAAGAAATGTGGAATCTACCATAATCAACAGTATGTTACTGCCCCTTTAAGAAACATGCACATTCACGCACACACATTTGATTTTAAGTAACATTTCAATGAGCTGAACAGTTTAAAATTCAAACCATTGAAATCGGTCAAGAAATGTGGAATCTACCATAATTAACAGCATCTCACTGCCCCTTTACAAAACATGCACATTCACGCACACACATTTGATTTTAAGTTGTGAGGAGACGTCACGCACCAACACTCCATTGATTTGTATAGGATTACGCTCACCTCAAACAAAAGCCTCTCGCGACTTAACGGTTGAAGATGCAGATTCCAGAAATGGCTCGTTAGAACGGCAAGGGTTTGGGGAACGCGAGCATGTTCTCAGTTTTTTAATCGGATGAAAAATGACCAAATGAGAGCAGGTTGAAAACTTATGATTGATCGAAAATGAAGAGGGAAAAAACGGCGAAATTAACATGGAGGAGATAGGCGTCAAAGTCCGACTTCTCCTCGCTTAAAGTGAAAATAAAGGTACTAAATGACACCGTAGCCAAATAAAACTTAGTTCTTCAGAAAGCAGAGGCTTGTGGCTACAAAATGTGCGAATTTGATGTCTAGTGAGCAAAGATTGTGGCCATGGTGACGAGTTGAAGTGAAACTTTTGGAAATAGATTTTTTGGTTCCCGTCACTGAAGCCTTAATTAGTCACACTCTAAATAGGCGACTTTTCCCCTTTGCTCACTGTCTTTGAACCCTCACAGGGGGGAGAGCTTTCATTCCTTAAATTTTTTTTTGACACTGAGCTAAAGATGACAAAAATTCCAACAAAATGAGCTAATTTTCATATCGGTCGGTTAATGTATGCGCGCGCAGCGTGTCTTTGAAAAAGGTGCTTGATTGGAGTTGATCTCTTTCGGATTCCCATTCATTCCTATGGGACTTTATTTGGGAGTTTTTTGGGAATAGCGTCGCCATGGTAACTGGGAATTCTTATAAAAATAATAGCGCAGCGAGTCAGATCGAGCCGCATCGTTTGATACCTCTTTTGTCCCGGTGCGATCTACGGTTCGGGCCCTATTTTTGCGGAAAAGTCGCTGGAAGATGATATAAAAATAAGAAGAATAATATTAAACCCTTTTTTCTAGGATAGTAATATGTGCCTGCTTGCTCCGCAAGCAGCAGCTTCGCTGCTGCTTGCTCCGCTTAGCAGGCCCATAACTAGAAAAATTCCCGCGGAAATTTTGAATGGGCCTGCTAACTCTTTTCAATGAGCTGAACAGTTTAAAATTTCAACCATTGAAATCGCTCAAGAAATGTGCAAGTTAACCATAATCAAGATCAAATAAAGTATCTTACTGTCCCTTTAAGAAATATGCACATTCACGCGCACACATTTGATTTTAACCAACATTTCAATGAGCTGAACAGTTTAAAATTTAAACCATTGAAATCGCTCAAGAAATGTAAAAGTTAACCATAATCAACAGTATGTTACTGCCCCTTTAAGAAACATGCACATTCACGCACACACATTTGATTTTAAGTAACATTTCAATGAGCTGAACAGTTTAAAATTCAAACCATTGAAATCGGTCAAGAAATGTGGAATCTACCATAATTAACAGCATCTCACTGCCCCTTTACAAAACATGCACATTCACGCACACACATTTGATTTTAAGTTGTGAGGAGACGTCACGCACCAACACTCCATTGATTTGTATAGGATTACGCTCACCTCAAACAAAAGCCTCTCGCGACTTAACGGTTGAAGATGCAGATTCCAGAAATGGCTCGTTAGAACGGCAAGGGTTTGGGGAACGCGAGCATGTTCTCAGTTTTTTAATCGGATGAAAAATGACCAAATGAGAGCAGGTTGAAAACTTATGATTGATCGAAAATGAAGAGGGAAAAACGGCGAAAATTACATTGAAAAGAGATCAAAAATGTGCGACTTCTCCTCGCTTAAAGTGAAAATAAAGGTACTAAATGACACCTTAGCCAAATAAAACTTAGTTCTTCAGAAAGCAGAGGCTTGTGGCTACAAAATGTGCGAATTTGATGTGTAGTGAGCAAAGATTGTGGCCATGGTGACGAGTTGAAGTGAAACTTTTGGAAATAGATTTTTTTGGTTCCCGTCACTGAAGCCTTAATTGCATATCAGAGTGGCGATTACACTCACTGTCTTTGAACCCGCACAGGGGGAAGAGCTTTCATTCCTTAATATTTTTTTTGACACTGAGCTAAAGATGACAAAAATTCCAACAAAATGAGCTAATTTTCATATCGGTCGGTTAACGTATGCGCGCGCAGCGTGTCTTTGAAAAAGGTGCTTGATTGGAGTTGATCTCTTTCGGATTCCCATTCATTCCTATGGGACTTTATTTGGGAGTTTTTTGGGAATAGCGTCGCCATGGTAACTGGGAATTCTTATAAAAATAATAGCGCAGCGAGTCAGATCGAGCCGCATCGTTTGATACCTCTTTTGTCCCGGTGCGATCTACGGTTCGGGCCCTATTTTTGCGGAAAAGTCGCTGGAAGATGATATAAAAATAATAATATTAAACACTTTTCTAGGGTGGATAGTAATATGTGCCTGCTTGCTCCGCAAGCAGCAGCTTCGCTGCTGCTTGCTCCGCTTAGCAGGCCCATAACTAGAAAAATTCCCGCGGAAATTTTGAATGGGCCTGCTAACTCTTTTCAATGAGCTGAACAGTTTAAAATTTAAACCATTGAAATCGGTCAAGAAATGTGCAAGTTAACCAAAATCAACAGTATGTTACTGCCCCTTTAAGAAACATGCACATTCACGCACACACATTTGATTTTAAGTAACATTTCAATGAGCTGAACAGTTTAAAATTCAAACCATTGAAATCGGTCAAGAAATGTGGAATCTACCATAATTAACAGTATCTCACTGCCCCTTTAAGAAACATGCACATTCACGCACACACATTTGATTTTAAGTAACATTTCAATGAGCTGAACAGTTTAAAATTCAAACCATTGAAATCGGTCAAGAAATGTGGAATCTACCATAATTAACAGTATCTCACTGCCCTTTACAAAACATGCACATTCACGCACACACATTTGATTTTAAGTTGTGAGGAGACGTCACGCACCAACACTCCATTGATTTGTATAGGATTACGCTCACCTCAAACAAAAGCCTCTCGCGACTTAACGGTTGAAGATGCAGATTCCAGAAATGGCTCGTTAGAACGGCAAGGGTTTGGGGAACGCGAGCATGTTCTCAGTTTTTTAATCGGATGAAAAATGACCAAATGAGAGCAGGTTGAAAACTTATGATTGATCGAAAATGAAGAGGCAAAAACGGCGAAAATTACATTGAAAAGAGATCAAAAATGTGCGACTTCTCCTCGCTTAAAGTGAAAATAAAGGTACTAAATGACACCTTAGCCAAATAAAACTTAGTTCTTCAGAAAGCAGAGGCTTGTGGCTACAAAATGTGCGAATTTGATGTCTAGTGAGCAAAGATTGTGGCCATGGTGACGAGTTGAAGTGAAACTTTTGGAAATATATTTTTTGGTTCCCACCACTCAGACCTTAATTAGTCACGCTCTAACTGATGCAAGAAAGGCGACTTTTACCCCTTTGCTCACTGTCTTTGAACCCGCACAGGGGGGAGAGCTTTCATTCCTTAAATTTTTTTTTGACACTGAGCTAAAGATGACAAAAATTCCAACAAAATGAGCTATTTTTCATATCGGTCGGTTAATGTATGCGCGCGCAGCGTGTCTTTGAAAAAGGTGCTTGATTGGAGTTGATCTCTTTCGGATTCCCATTCATTCCTATGGGACTTTATTTGGGAGTTTTTTGGGAATAGCGTCGCCATGGTAACTGGGAATTCTTAGAAAAATAATGCCGCACCGAGTCAGATCGAGCCGCATCGTTTGATACCTCTTTTGTCCCGGTGCGATCTACGGTACGGGCCGCATTTTAGCAGAAAAAACGCGGAAGATTAAAGAATAATAAGAAGAAAAAAAATAAACCCCTTTTCTAGGATAGTAATATGTGCCTGCTTGCTCCGCAAGCAGCAGCTTCGCTGCTGCTTGCTCCGCTTAGCAGGCCCATAATAATATTAAACCCTTTTCTAGGGTGGATAGTAATATGTGCCTGCTTGCTCCGCAAGCAGCAGCTTCGCTGCTGCTTGCTCCGCTTAGCAGGCCCATAATTAAGAAAAACAACTCACGTTTGAAGAGTGTTATAAAAGTTTGCTAAAATTCATAAAGATGTGATTTTTTATTCATTAATCTATTTATTTAATGTACTGGCTAACCAGCCATATTTGGCTCAATGGTTATCATGATAAAACACATGAAGTGTCACAAAGTTGATGGTTTAGGTTTTGGTTAGTACCAATAGTTTGGACTGGAGTTTCCACTATATAAATACAAACAATACAACACAAATAATCAATAGTGTTATTATCAACTATATCAAAGATATTTAAGTAACTTTTTTTTTTACATGTAAAAAGAGTCAACAACTGTGAATAATGAATTCACGAGTTTGCTGAACTTTAGAAACCCTTGTAATTTTTATTTTCTGGTTCTATGATTATCATCTAAAAAGTCCCATAATAATGAAAATGTTAGTTTTTGAAAGTTGAGGTTTTAAATAAAAACAACAACAACAACATTACATTACATTAACATTCTTACAGAAGGCTTTGTTAAGAAAACATGAATAAACTAAGGCTTTGCAATCGTCCAAAGGGCTAAGTGAGATCACGGCAGAGGGGAATTAGGGAGGGGCGTTCCAAGCATTTCCTCTGTTATGGTCAGAACCTTGAGCAACAGGATTCCAAGTGACCGCTTAGTCATTACAATAATGATTTATTTATTTGTACATGCTGATTCAGCAAACTTCCCACATGGACTATTCCTTTTATTTATTTATTTTTTTTTTATTATTATTATTATTATTATTTTTAATTACTACTCGTGATTGTAATTGTAACATCCCTGTGTTGCATTAACGGCATTTAAAAATAAATATGCTTTGCAATGGGTCTGTTTGAGGAAGTTTGAGCCAAAGCAACAGGTGATAACGGAGGGACTCACCTTATCACTCCACCTCCGCCTCCGCCGCCACCGCCGCCGCCAGCCGCCATGCTAACTTGCATTTTCCGCCCGGTGCCCCCTCCGCCGTGCATGGAGGACCTGGAGTGGGTGGTCTTGTACGTGTAGCCGCCGTCCGCCATCTGGTAGTCCCCTCCTTGTAAGCCGTTCCCAGACACGAAAACGTCGTTCCTCATGTAGCTTGACGACGACAAGTCTGGCCGGGAATTACTCCGCTGGCCCATAGAGGCCAGTCTGGACGTGGAGCCGCCGAACATGCTCATCTCGGCACCTGGTCGGGGACGGGGGGGTTGAAACTTTTTTTTTGGGTGGGGGTAAATCAGCCAGATAAGTTTTGGTGTTTTGACAGACCGTCAGACAGCCCTTTTGCCCCCTGTGGCCGTCTCCTGGTTCGCTGAGTTCGGTCTGCTGTGGAAAGGCGGAAGCTGCGCGCTTTTGGATCGCGAAGAAACCACACCTTTGGCTGTGTGCGTGTGTGCGCGCTCGTGCGTGTTTGCGCGTGTTTACGAAACACTCCTCAGTCCTCACTCTCGCTCGCTCGCTGACAGGAAGAGGACTGAACTCACTCACGCTGACATTCTACTCAATTGTCGTCCAAAACTTTGTAAAGTTCGGAAATGGCAAAAGTGCGTTGAGCTTTTAATGCACCAAATGCATAATTTGATATATAAAACCTTTTACCGGTGTATTTTTTATTTTATTTGATTTGGCAAATATATAAATAAATAAATAAACAAAATAAATAAACTATACTTGTGGATAAAAAAAGAAGCTAAAACAAGAGGATTAATTTAGCTCTCCTGTTAGTAAAAATTTACAGACTCTGAAATGTACTGAATAACATCTTCGCACGCAAAATAGTATTCCTCTTTTACTACTTTGCATAGTGCACAGACAAGGGGGGGGGGCGTTGGGGTTACTGACCAGACATTTTCTGCAAGCTAAATTCTGACACGATAATCTACTGAACTAACACAATATGTCCTACAAGAGAAAAACAGAAGAACATAAATGCTAAATCAGCTAAAACTGGAGAAAAAATATTATTCCCTGGCTGATGTTTTTCACATTAGATGAAAAAAATAGAATCAATTTCGGAACCGACAAAATCACGTGTTGCCGATGTCCCCTCAGCAACAAAATGACAAGAAAGTGTCATGCACTAAGCATAATCTATTGTTAAACATGATTCATTTAAAAATGAGTTAGTATCAAACACACCCTGCCAAAGTTCAACACACATTTAGGCCTCAAAAGTCCAACAAAATGCTTGAAATTTGTAAATCTTGAGAGATTTCTGTAAATGAAAATCAAAAAATGGTTAACCTTGCGTTTTGCTTTTTCAATTACAAAAAGAGGTAAATGGTGATAATAACCATAGAACAGCAAATTGTTCTGGGAATTAGGGCTCCAAAAGTCATAGTGATATCTTTCTGGGTTTGATATGTCATGCAGAGTTCAAACAAACACAAATTTCCAGTGTGGTGACTGTTGCTTTGACACCAATTAAATAAAGCAGCAGCAGCAGTGAGGGAAAAAAAATGTAACTAATAGCGGTGGTTGCGTGAAGAATGTATCATCCCAGGTTCAACATTCTTGAGGTCACAAGTCCGTTTGAGAAAGTGAAGGCTGTTAAAAAGCAAAGTGACACTTGGGACCAGCCCTTCCCTTACGTCTGGATGTGCGCTCTCACGCTGCCTAATTGCACCGTTTGCATGCGGCCACATGCAGGTAGGCGTGCCGGCCCAGTGAAAAACAGTGAGTAGTGCGTGGGTGGGTCTGCGTGCATGCATGCAACAAAAGTGGCGAGAAAGTAACCAGTTGGTGCGCACGTGTGTGTCAATTTGAGCATGCATGTATAGTATGAGGGGCGGCGATGACCTCACACACGTACGACTGACACACATAACGGAAATCTCATAAAACATACCAAAATGCTGCACTGTAAAAAAAATAAAATACATATATATATACACAATTGTAAGTTTGCTGTAAAAAAACAAAACAAAAAACTGTTGTTTTTACGCGTAAAAACTGGCAGCTGTGGTTGCCAGAGAAATTCTCAAAAAAATATAGTGCATATGTAAACAACATTTTACCACTGAGTCACGCCACCCTGTTGTTGCTAAGTTAGCAGTAAAGGACTGTTGAATAATCTACAGGTTTAAAAATATTACAGTTCTAGGATACATAATATACAAGTTGTTCTGTAAAGTTGTTTGTATTTACACAGTATTTTTTTTTACAAAATTATTCTGGCAACCACAGCTGCCAGATTATTTTTTGTAAAAAAAATACATTTTTTTTTTTACAGTGTACCAAAGAGTCTACTGACAAAAAGTGTTATTCTAACACTCCTATGATTTAATTTAACTGTATTTCAATTACAGTAATTAGTTTTGTTTAAAAAAATTTTTTTTTAAAGTGATCTCTTTAACATTTTCTTACTGTCAAATCAACAGTTGCGTTTGGTTCAGAGTTTTACAACATATTAATGCAAATTACACAATGCTTCATTGTTTTTGTATTTATAGTTTTTTTATGTCACAATTTTACAGATTTGTTTTTTACAGTTAAGTGTGAGAGTGTTTCAATAGTTTGTATGAAAGCATTTCCATATTTTGTGTGAGAGCATTTTAGTAGTCAGGATGACAGCTTTTTCATTTTTATGGTGTGAGAGCATTTATTTAGTTGTGAGAGCATTTCAGTAGTCATTTTGAGGGCATTTCAGCAATGTGTATGAAGACAATCATTTAGAGCATTTCAGTAGTGTGTTTGAGAGTGAGAGTAGTGTATATTTCTTTAGTTTGTGAGAGCATTTCAGTAGTCAGTATGTGAACATGTCAGTAGTGTGTGAGCATTTATTTAGTTCTTGAGATAATTTCTTTAGTTATGATAATGTTTCAGTTGCATGAGAGTGTTGGAGTGTCTGCATGAGAAGTCTTTAAAAAAAAAGTATATAAACAGACAATTAGTTGCGAATGTGAGAGCGTTTGTATAGTAGGTGTGAGAGAGTACGTGTGAATTGTGAGGTGAGTGAAAAAAAAACACAATTTGTGAAAGCATTTCAATAGTGTGCTTCAGTTGTGTGTGTGGGAACCTTTTAATTGTAAGTGTGAGAGCATTTCACTTGTCTATGAGCAAAAAACACTAGTATGTTAGCGTGTTACAGTTGTGTGTGACAAAAAAAAAGTATGTTCTAGTAGTGTGTATGAGAGCATTCAGTAGTGTATGAGATGGTATTAGGCAGGGATGACAAGGTAGCGGGAAAAAATCTGTGTAACCCCAGTTAAGCAGCTTTTTAGTTGATATTCTGAAAATATTCATAAGTGATATTCTCAGCCCCCCTTTAGCCCCACCAAGGGAGAGAGAAAAACAACAACCTTGAGCCGGCCCTGGTTTTGGGCCCCTCACGTCCACATAGAATGTCTGCAGTGACAGGAAGAGACAATGTACCCTGTGGCTTTACAATTGCGGATTTATTGCAAGTTGCAGCGTCCCGCCGTAAATGTGTGGGAAAGAAAGGAAGGAGGGGAGGCATGGCCGTGCATAAGAAGTCAACTCAGACTGTAAGTTCTCAACAAAACCAACACCCGGAGGTGGAATTCTGCCTCTTCTACGTGTGTGTGTGTGTGTGTGTGTGTGTGTGGGGGTGTGTGTGTGTGTGTGTGTGTGTGTTTGGTCTCAGCTTCAGCGTAATCTCCATTTACAAATAATGATGACAGTCTGTTATAAACCACCATTTCTGGAAAGGCCAGTCTTACGCTGAACACACCCACCCGCCGGGACACACCCAACATATTTTCATCTCTGAGCTCAGGTGTTTTTTTTTTTTATGCTCCAAACTAAACTTGACTGAACTCGCACGAGAGAGCAGCGAGGCCGATGAACTTTGCTGTATTTTTCAATGCTTGTGTTGCCAGGAATTTAAGTGTAAAGTCTCACTAGTGAAAGTTGAACCTCCTCCAGCAAGATTGTCCTTGCATGATAAGAATCTGACAACACGCCATTATCCGCTTAATGCATTTAAGTTAGTAGTAAGTCAAACGCTCCCAACTGGTGGTGGGGGGTAAATATTTAACACAATGTTTGTTTTGCAATACGGCGCGGCTCACTCCTGTTTTGCAAGCCAGCGAGGAGGAGCACTGTGACACATGCGGCGTCCTCGTCCAACACAACAGCCGCTTGACTCCTCCATGTTACAATATGCAATGACTGCGACACCACCTTGTGAGACGACGTGACCTCATTTCCAGACACTCGTGCTGACATCATCTGCTGAGTAGACATAATATATATATGGAAACATTCCAAAAGGAGGATGGGTAACTTAAATGATGGAGGGGGCCACAATTTTGCTACTTGGCAGGCATATATATGAATGAAAAAAATAGTGCTGTCAAAGTTAAAGCGTTTAACTGATGAATTAATCACAAAAAAAAGTTAAAGCGTTAACTGATTAATTAATCACAAAAAAAGTTAAAGCGTTAACTGATTAATTAATCACAAAAACTGCAACTAAGTCATGGTTGCCATCTAGTGCTGAATGTTGATATTACAACCTAAACGCAATTCATACATTTTTTTTCTTTTTTTAATTTTCTTTTGTCTTTTTTTAAACTAGATTTTTCCAGTTGTTCTGGGATTTCCCCCTCTAATTTCCTCCTCGTATTTCGTGACACGTGAATTGAATGTTTATCACTGTTTTATGAAGAATTTGTGAAAAGGAAAAAAATAAATCTTCTTTCTTTCTATCTTTCTTTCTTTCTTTCTTTCTTTCTTTGTGTGTGCGTGTTTGTGTGTGTTTGTGTGGAGGGGGGGGGGGGTAATCAAGGGGTCATTCAGAGTTTGGTTGCCCTACCCTGATCTTTATAACAACCTGACGTTGACGTTATCTCATTTTTTACTAACAAGCCAATCCCCCCTTTCGCTGGACAAACCCAAATGTCTCAGTCGTGACTAATCGCGTCTTTGCAGGACAACTGATGAATGTGTTTTTTGTCTGTGTGTGAGCAGCATGGTGAAAATAGGGATTCACACGCATGTTACAGTTGTGTGTGGTTCAGGGTTTGAATCTTTGCTCTAGGCTTCCTTTACTTTGTATTCCTTTGTAACGTTGTAATGCTAATATATTTATTGCGGCAGCACGTTAGCCTCACAGTTGAGATTTTTTGCCTTTCACTTTCCAAAAACATGCTTTTGGGTTAATTGAAAACGACATTCTGGCCCGTGAGGACAAAACACAAACTGTAGTTTTTCACGAAAATGTAATTGTTGCTGATTTTGTCCACTGTAGAGCACAGCGATGACCACTTAAATGACATTCTGAAATTTGGCTGTTATTCAAGATTTGATGGAAAATGTTGCCCTCATTTTGGTTAAGAAATTTCATATTAATCTCAATAATAATAATAATAATGATAATAATAATAACAATTGCACTTTAAGACAGTTCAGAATCTTTTTAATTTATAATTACAATTATTGAATTGAATTATGAAAATATTTTCATCTCTTCCTTGTCAAAGTTTGTGTAACACTTAAGTGATTATAACGTGTTGCTTTCATTAATAAACTAAATCATTTAACCAGTTACTGCCTCCGCAAAATTGTATTTGGAATTTAATGTTTGTTGTGTTTTATATTTAAGAAGAATTGATGTTAAATAATTCATCAAAATCAGATTGAAGTGAAGTGAATCGAATCGAATCAGAAAAAATGGAATCGAACTGAACTCTTGTGAATCTAAATCAAATTGATTGAGGAAATTAGAATCGATACCCAACCCACATTTTTTATACATGTATTTAATGTGTCTTTTGCTTTTTCTTTGCCTATTTTGTGTGTGTGTGTGTTGTGTATCTTTGCTAATGGCGGCAAAGGCTGAACGTGTGACTACTCAAACCGTAAAAGTGTGAATTACTGCAGCACAGGAAAGATAAGATAACAAAACATTTATTAGTCCATTGTATTCATAAAACACAATTCAAAACGACCATTTTAAAGTCTGCATTTTGGGTCATTTGATGGTACTTATGCTTATGGGGAGGGAGGGGGGGGGTCCTGTTTACAGTATTTCTGTTTATCTCTCAGACAATAAACAAGCAGCACTCTTTACTATAGTTAATTGCATGCTCGTAAACACACGAACGCGCACAGAGTTTGCATTAGAATGAACCTGCCAAGGCAAAAAATATTACATAATAGTTTGAGTATATCAGCTGGACTTTGGAATCTGAAGTGTTTTCCTGTCTTTATCGCATATTAGCGCGGACATTTAATCAGTGAGAATAGCAGCATAGCTCTTTGCTTTGTACTCTCTACAGACACACCCTAGGTTTTTGTTTTTTTTCATTACACAAGTGTCGAGCCGGTTCAAGAGTCACAACCACACTCACACACACACGCACGCACGCACGCGCGCGCGCACGAACGCACGCACGCACACACACGCACACGCACGCGCGCGCGCACACACACACACACACACACACACACACACACACACTGCGTCACTCATGGCACAGCACAGGCCAGGGCGGCTCCTGACACACCTGCATTAGTTGCTAGGGAGGAGAACAATCCAGGTTCGAACGGCAACAAACAGCGCACAAGCGTAAATGCAGGCATGACGGTTGACTGGTTTCTGTTGGAGCACAGCCAGGTGGTTTACTTTTAAGCTTTGTCTGGAAGGGTGTGTTTGCATCAGGAGAAGGTTATAATGTCTTTTTAATTGTTTCTCTCCTGCAACACACTTCAAAGGAAGATACTGAACAGTTTAAAATACTTGGGTCTCATTTAATGATTGCACACAATGGCAGATACAGTAGTGATGAAAACTGTCATATAGCCTAAAGTTTAGAAAGAGACAGTGAGCTGTGAAATGCTACAAACGGAAGGGAGTTCCTCCAAACTTCCTGCAGGGGGCATTAATGTGTAAGAAACCACGAGGCAACCGCAGCTTTTATTCTCTTCCTGGGTTACCTCATATTACCTTAAACCTTTTAAGCCCTTAAGTTGAATATTAGCCATACAACTATGGTACAAAATTCTGTAAACTACAAACGATAACATTAATGTGATAGTTAACAGTTGAAGGCTTAAAAGATCCCACAAAAAGGTGATCGTTGCATGTAATGACGCATTATGACCACAAGGGTGAAGCATTGCAGAACACATCGTAATGTGTTCTCAATGGTTAGTTCTTTATACTTCATTAGGCAATTGAGTGTGGGTAAAATATCAATACTGGATGTGGAATTTATTACTTTATTACATTACCATAATTTTTGATTTTAATGTAGTCATAACTATTATACTAATTGACGACAATTCCTATTTTAAAAAATGGCACTTGTTTACGTGCTTTTCACTTGTTATGTCTTCCTTCATGCTTAATTCAATTTCTACATTATTATTTTATTGTTTGATGCATTTACCCTGTAAATCACTCAATTTCAATGTAAGCAAGACCAGGCTGTAATAAACCATAAGTGCAAAGTGCAAAATATGCTTTATAACACCATTGCAAGCTTAATGAGTCCAAACATTATGTTTTGGCAACCTTGTATAAAGCCACAAGCTACATGTCATAAAACTAAAAATAAAAATGTATGACATAATAAATTAGAAATTAAAATTAAAATCATCGATCCATTTGAGGGGTTGGCCTCATGTGCACTTGTCTCCTTTTTAGTCGTAGATGGAAGACAAACCTCAAATGAATTATGCACATATACTCTAAATGTATTGCTTCATTAAGGACTTTATTTAAAAAAATATATACTTGAAGTTGACATTATGTTCAACCACAAATTTGATTTGTTGCCATTCACTGAAAATTCATATTTTTGGTTACTTCTTCTGTACAGTCACATTCTTGGTTACACTTGCACAATATGCTAACTTAAGGTCTGATACAAGAGCTGAGTCAAAAAATGTGCCTTGACAGAGATAAATAGCTCTGTTTTGTTTTGACACTATCTTCACAACTTAGCTACTTGTACAAAAAAAACCTAATTTGAAACCCTAGTTTGAAACCCTAACCACAATTTGAAACCCTAGTTTGAAACCCTAACCCTAATATAAAACCCTAGTTTGAAACCCTAACCCTATTGTAAAACCCTAGTTTGAAAAACCCTAATCCTAATGTAAAACCCTAGTTTGAAACCATAACCTTAATGTAAAACCCTAGTTTGACACCCTAACCCTAATGTAAATCCGTAATTTGAAACACCAAGCCTAATTTGAAACCCGAGTTTGAAACCCTAACCCTAATGTAAAACCCTAGTTTGAAACCCTAACCCTAAAGTAAAACCCTAAATTGAAACCCAAGGGTTTTACATTAGGGTTAGGGCTTCAAACTAGGGTTTCAAATAAGGGTTAAGATTTCGAACTAGGGTTTCAAATTAGGGTTAGGGTTTCAAACTAGGGTTTCAAATTAGGGTTTCAAACTAAGGTTTTACATTAGGGTTAGGGTTTCAAATTAGGGTTAGGGTTTCAAACTAGGGTTTCAAATTGGGGTTGGGGTTTCAAACTAGGGTTTTACATTAGGGTTAGGGTTTCAAACTAGGGTTTTACATTAGGGTTAAGGTTTCAAACAAGGGTTTTACATTAGGGTTTTAAAATAGGGTTTTAATTTAGGGTTAGGGTTTAAAAATAGGGTTTTACAATAGGGTTTCCAAATAGGATAAGGGTTTTAAACTAGGGTTTCAAATTAGGGTTGGGGTTTCAAACTAGGGTTTCAAATTAGGGTTGGGGTTTCAAACTAGGGTTTTACATTAGGGTTTTAAAATAGGGTTTTACTTTAGGGTTAGGGTTTAAAAATAGGGTTTTACAAAAGGGTTTCAAAATAGGATAAGGGTTTTAAGCTAGGGTTTCAAATTAGGGTTGGGGTTTCAAACTAGGGTTTTACATTAGGGTTAGTGTTTCAAACTAGGGTTTTACATTAGGGTTAGGGTTTCAAACTAGGTTTTCAAATTAGGGTGAAGGTTTCAAACTACGATTTTAATTTCGGGTTAGGGTTTCAAACTAGGGTTTTACATAAGGGTTAGGGTTTCAAATTAGGGTTTCAAAATTAGGGTTTCAAAATTAGGGTTTCAAACTAGGGTTTTACATTAGGGTTAGGGTTTCAATTTAGGGTTTTACATTAGGATTAGGATTTCAAACTAGGGTTTCAAATTAGAGTTAGGGTTTCAAAAAAGGGTTTTAAAAATTAGGGTTTCAAACTAGGGTTTGACATTAGGGTTAGGGTTTCAAACTAGTGTTAGAGTTTCAAACTAGGGTTAGGGTTTTAAACTAAGGTTTCACTTTAGGGTTAGGGTTTCAAACTAGGGTTTTACTTTAGGGTTAGGGTTTTAAACTAGGGTTTTACTTTAGGGTTAGGGTTTCAAACTAGGGTTTTACTTTAGGGTTAGGGTTTAAAACCAGGGTTTTAAATTAGGGTTAGGGTTTCAATTTAGATTTTCAAATTAGGGTTGGGGTTGAGAGGAACCAGTTGAGGTGGCTGGGGCATCTGGTTCGGATGCCTCCTGGGCGCCTCCCTGGGGAGGTGTTCCGGGCATGTCCTACCGGCAGGAGGCCCCGGGGATGACCCAGGACACGCTGGAGAGACTACGTCTCACGGCTGGCCTGGGAACGACTTGGGATCCCATCGGAGGAGCTGGCTGAAGTGGCTAGGGAGAGGGAAGTCTGGGCTTCCCTGCTAAAGCTGCTGCCCCCGCGACCCGACCCCGGATAAGCGGAATTGAAGACGAAACGGAACGGGTTGGGGTTTCAAGCTAGGGTTTTACATTAGGGTTAGGGTTTCAAACTAGGGTTTTACATTAGGGTTAGGGTTTCAAACTAGGTTTTCAAAATATAGGGTTGGGGTTTCAAACTAGGGTTTTACATTTGGGTTAGGGTTTCAAACTAGGGTTTCAAATTACAGTTAGGGTTTCAAACTAGGGTTTAACATTAGGGTTAGGGTTTCAAACTAGGGTTTTACATTAGTGTTAGGGTTTCAAACTAGGGTTTTACATTAGGGTTAGGGTTTCAAACTAGGGTTTCAAATTAGGGTTGGGGTTTCAAACTAGGGTTTTAAATTAGGGTTAGGGTTTCAAACTAGGGTTTCAAATTAGAGTTAGGATTTCAAACTAGGGTTTCAAATTAGGGTTTCAAACTAGGGGTTTTAATTAGGGTTAGGGTTTCAAAGTAGGGCTTTAAACTCGGGTTAGGGTTTCAAAGTAGGGGTTTAAACTAGGGTTAGGGTTTCAAAATCGGGTTTAAAACTAGGGTTAGGGTTTCAAAGTAGGGTTTAAAACTAGGGTTAGGGTTTCAAAGTAGGGGTTTAAACTAGGGTTAGGGTTTCAAAGTAGGGGTTTAAACTAGGGTTAGGGTTTCAAAGTAGTGTTTTAAACTAGGGTTAGGGTTTTTAAAGTAGGGTTTAAAAACTAGGGTTAGGGTTTCAAAGTAGGGTTTTAAACTAGGGTTAGGGTTTCAAAGTAGGGGTTTAAAACTAGGGTTAGGGTTTCAAAGTAGGGTTTCAAACTAGCGTTAGGGTTTTTAAAGTAGGGGTTTAAACAAGGGCTAGGGTTTAAAAGTAGGGGTTTAAACTAGGGTTAGGGTTTCAAAGTAGGGTTTAAAACTAGGGTTAGGGTTTCAAAGTAGGGCATTAAACTAGGGTTAGGGTTTCAAAGTAGGGTTTTAAACTAGGAGTAGGGTTTCAAAGTAGGGTTTTAAAATAGAGTTAGGGCTTCAAAGTAGGGCTTTAAACTAGGGTTAGGGTTTCAAAGTAGGGCTTTAAACTAGGGTTAGGGTGTCAAAGTAGGGTTTTAAACTAGGGTTAAGGTTTCAAAGTAGGGTTTAAAACTAAGGTTAGGGTTTCAAAGTAGGGTTTAAAACTAGGGTTATGGTTTCAAAGTAGGGCTTTAAACTAGGGTTAGGGTGTCAAAGTAGGGTTTTAAACTAGGGTTAGGGTTTCAAAGTAGGGTTTAAAACTTGGGTTAGGGTTTCAAAGTAGAGTTTTAAACTAGGGTTAGGGTTTAAAATAGGGTTTAAAACTAGGGTTAGGGTTTCAAAGTAGGGTTTAAAACTAAGGTCAGGGTTTCAAAGGAGGGTTTAAAACTAGGGTTAAGGATTCAAAGTAGGGCTTTAAACTAGGGTTAGGGTTTCAAAGTAGGGTTTTAAACTAGGGTTAGGGTTTCAGAGTAGGGGTTTAAACTAGGGTTAGGGTTTCAAAGTAGGGGTTTAAACTAGGGTTAGGGTTTCAAAGTAGTGTTTTAAACTAGGGTTAGGGTTTCAAAGTAGGGTTTAAAACTAGGGTTAGGGTTTCAAAGTAGGGTTTCAAACTAGCGTTAGGGTTTTTAAAGTAGGGGTTTAAACTAGGGTTAGGGTTTAAAAGTAGGGGTTTAAACTATGGTTAGGGTTTCAAAGTAGGGTTTAAAACTAAGATTAGGGGTTCAAAGTAGGGTTTAAAACTAGGGTTAGGGTTTCAAAGTAGGGCTTTAACCTAGGGTTAGGGTTTCAAAGTAGGGTTTTAAACTAGGGTTAGGGTTTCAAAGTAGGGTTTTAAACTAGGGTTAGGGCTTCAAAGTAGGGCTTTAAACTAGGGTTAGGGTTTCAAAGTAGGGCTTTAAACTAGGGTTAGGGTTTCAAAATAAATGTTTAAACGAGGGTTAGGGTTTCAAAGTAGGGTTTAAAACTAGGGTTAGGGTTTCAAAGTAGGGTTTAAAACTCGGGTTAGGGCTTCAAAGTAGGGCTTTAAACTAGAGTTAGGGTTTCAACGTAGGGTTTAAAACTAGGGTTAGGGTTTAAAATAGGGTTTAAAACTAGGGTTTCAAAAGTAGGGTTTAAAACTAGGGTTAGGGCTTCAAAGTAGGGCTTTAAACTAGGGTTAGGGTTTCAAAGTAGGGCTTTAAAACTAGGGTTAGGGTTTCAAAGTAGGGGTTTAAACTAGGGTTAGGTTTTCAAAGTAGGGCTTTAAACTAGGGTTAGGGTTTCAAAGTAGGGTTTAAAACTAGGGTTAGGGTTTCAAAATCGGGTTTAAAACTAGGGTTAGGGTTTCAAAGTAGGGCTTTAAACTCGGGTTAGGGTTTCAAATTAGGGTTTTAAACTAGGGTTAGGGTTTCAAATTAGGGTTTTGAACTAGGGTTAGGGTTTCAAAGTAGGGTTAAAAACTAGGGTTGGGGTTTCAAAGTAGGGTTTTAAACTAGGGTTAGGGTTTCAAAGTAGGGCTTTAAACTAGGGTTAGGGTTTCAAAGTAGGGCTTTAAACTAGGCTTAGGGTTTCAAAATAAATGTTTAAACGAGGGTTAGGGTTTCAAAGTAGGGTTTAAAACTAAGGTTAGGGTTTCAAAGTAGGGTTTAAAACTTGGGTTAGGGTTTCAAAGTAGAGTTTTAAACTAGGGTTAGGGTTTAAAATAGGGTTTAAAACTAGGGTTAGGGTTTCAAAGTAGGGTTTTAAACTAGGGTTAGGGTTTCAAAGTAGGGTTTTAAACTAGGGTTAGACTTTCAAATTAGGGTTTAAAACTAGGGTTATGGTTTCAAATTAGGGGTTTAAACTAGGGTTAGGGTTTCAAAGTAGGGTTTAAAATGAGGGTTAGGGTTTCAAAATCGGGTTTAAAACTAGGGTTAGGGTTTCAAAGTAGGGTTTAAAACTAGGGTTAGGGTTTCAAAGTAGGGGTTTAAACTAGGGTTAGGGTTTCAAAGTAGTGTTTTAAACTAGGGTTAGGGTTTCAAAGTAGTGTTTTAAACTAGGGTTAGGGTTTCAAAGTAGGGTTTAAAACTAGGGTTAGGGTTTCAAAGTAGGGTTTCAAACTAGCGTTAGGGTTTTTAAAGTAGGGGTTTAAACTAGGGTTAGGGTTTAAAAGTAAGGGTTTAAACTATGGTTAGGGTTTCAAAGTAGGGTTTAAAACTAAGATTAGGGTTTCAAAGTAGGGTTTAAAACTAGGGTTAGGGTTTCAAAGTAGGGCTTTAACCTAGGGTTAGGGTTTCAAAGTAGGGTTTTAAACTAGGGTTAGGGTTTCAAAGTAGGGTTTTAAACTAGGGTTAGGGCTTCAAAGTAGGGCTTTAAACTAGGGTTAGGGTTTCAAAGTAGGGCTTTAAACTAGGGTTAGGGTTTCAAAATAAATGTTTAAACGAGGTTTAGGGTTTCAAAGTAGGGTTTAAAACTAAGGTTAGGGTTTCAAAGTAGGGTTTAAAACTTGGGTTAGGGTTTCAAAGTAGGGTTTTAAACTAGAGTTAGGGTTTCAAAGTAGGGGTTTAAACTAGGGTTAGGGTTTCAAAGTAGGGGTTTAAACTAGGGTTAGGGTTTCAAAGTAGTGTTTTAAACTAGGGTTAGGGTTTCAAAGTAGGGTTTAAAACTAGGGTTAGGGTTTCAAAATCGGGTTTAAAACTAGGGTTAGGGTTTCAAAGTAGGGCTTTAAACTCGGGTTAGGGTTTCAAATTAGGGTTTTAAACTAGGGTTAGGGTTTCAAATTAGGGTTTTAAACTAGGGTTAGGGTTTCAAAGTAGGGTTAAAAACTAGGGTTGGGGTTTCAAAGTAGGGTTTTAAACTAGGGTTAGGGTTTCAAAGTAGGGCTTTAAACTAGGGTTAGGGTTTCAAAGTAGGGATTTAAACTAGGCTTAGGGTTTCAAAATAAATGTTTAAACGAGGGTTAGGGTTTCAAAGTAGGGTTTAAAACTAAGGTTAGGGTTTCAAAGTAGGGTTTAAAACTTGGGTTAGGGTTTCAAAGTAGAGTTTTAAACTAGGGTTAGGGTTTAAAATAGGGTTTAAAACTAGGGTTAGGGTTTCAAAGTAGGGTTTTAAACTAGGGTTAGGGTTTCAAAGTAGGGTTTTAAACTAGGGTTAGACTTTCAAATTAGGGTTTAAAACTAGGGTTATGGTTTCAAAATAAATGTTTAAACTAGGGTTAAGGTTTCAAAGTAGGGTTTTAAACTAGGGTTAGGGTTTCAAAGTAGGGTTTTAAACAAGGGTTAGACTTTCAAAATAGGGTTTAAAACTAGGGTTATGGTTTCAAATTAGGGGTTTAAACTAGGGTTAGGGTTTTAAAGTAGGGTTTAAAACGAGGGTTAGGGTTTCAAAATCGGGTTTAAAACTAGGGTTAGGGTTTCAAAGTAGGGTTTAAAACTAGGGTTAGGGTTTCAAAGTAGGGGTTTAAACTAGGGTTAGGGTTTCAAAGTAGGGGTTTAAACTAGGGTTAGGGTTTCAAAGTAGTGTTTTAAACTAGGGTTAGGGTTTCAAAGTAGGGTTTAAAACTAGGGTTAGGGTTTCAAAGTAGGGTTTCAAACTAGCGTTAGGGTTTTTAAAGTAGGGGTTTAAACTAGGGTTAGGGTTTAAAAGTAGGGGTTTAAACTATGGTTAGGGTTTCAAAGTAGGGTTTAAAACTAAGATTAGGGTTTCAAAGTAGGGTTTAAAACTAGGGTTAGGGTTTCAAAGTAGGGCTTTAACTTAGAGTTAGGGTTTCAAAGTAGGGTTTTAAACTAGGGTTAGGGTTTCAAAGTAGGGTTTTAAACTAGGGTTAGGGCTTCAAAGTAGGGCTTTAAACTAGGGTTAGGGTTTCAAAGTAGGGCTTTAAACTAGGGTTAGGGTTTCAAAATAAATGTTTAAACGAGGGTTAGGGTTTCAAAGTAGGGTTTAAAACTAAGGTTAGGGTTTCAAAGTAGGGTTTAAAACTAGGGTTAGGGTTTCAAAGTAGGGCTTTAAACTAGGGTTAGGGTTTCAAAGTAGGGTTTAAAACTCGGGTTAGGGCTTCAAAGTAGGGCTTTAAACTAGAGTTAGGGTTTCAACGTAGGGTTTAAAACTAGGGTTAGGGTTTAAATTAGGGTTTAAAACTAGGGTTTCAAAAGTAAGGTTTAAAACTAGGGTTAGGGCTTCAAAGTAGGGCTTTAAACTAGGGTTAGGGTTTCAAAGTAGGGCTTTAAAACTAGGGTTAGGGTTTCAAAGTAGGGGTTTAAACTAGGGTTAGGGTTTCCAAGTAGGTTTTTAAACTAGGGTTTCAAAAGTAGGGTTTAAAACTAGGGTTAGGGCTTCAAAGTAGGGCTTTAAACTATGGTTAGTGTTTCAAAGTAGGGCTTTAAAACTAGGGTTAGGGTTTCAAAGTAGGGGTTTAAACTAGGGTTAGGGTTTCAAAATCAGGTTTTAAACTAGGGTTAGGGTTTCAATGTAGGGGTTTAAACTAGGGTTAGGAATTCAAAGTAGGGCTTTAAACTAGGGTTAGGGTTTCAAAGTTGGGTTTAAAACTAGGGTTTGGGTTTCAAAGTAGGGTTTAAAACTAGGGTTAGGGCTTCAAAGTCGGGCTTTAAACTAGAGTTAGCTTTTCAAAGTAGGTTTTAAAACTAGGGTTAGGGTTTCCAAATAGGTTTTTAAAGTAGGGTTTCAAAAGTACGGTTTAAAACTAGGGTTAGGGCTTCAAAGTATGGCTTTAAACTAGGGTTAGGGTTTCAAAGTAGGGCTTTAAACTAGGGTTAGGGTTTCAAAGTAAATGTTAAAACGAGGGTTAGGGTTTCAAAGTAGGGTTTAAAACAAAGGTTAGGGTTTCAAAGTAGGGATTAAAACTAGGGTTAGTGTTTCAAATTAGGGTTTTAAATTAGGGTTAGGGTTTCAAATTAGGGTTTTAAACTAGGGTTAGGGTTTCAAAGTAGGGGTTTAAACTAGGGTTAGGGTTTCAAAGTAGGGTTTTAAACTAGGGTTAGGGTTTCAAAGTTGGGTTTAAAACTAGGGTTAGGGTTTCAAAGTAGGGTTTTAAACTAGGGTTAGGCTTTCAAAATAGGGTTTAAAACTAGGGTTAGGGTTTCAAATTAGGGTTTTAAACTAGGGTTAGGGTTTCAAATTAGGGTTTTAAACTAGGGTTAGGGTTTCAAAGTAGGGTTTTAAACTAGGGTTAGGGTTTCAAAGTAGGGTTTAAAACTAGGGTTAGGGTTCAAAGGAGGGTATAAAACTAGGGTTAGGGTTTCAAAGTAGGGTTTTAAACTAGCGTTAGGGTTTTTAAAGTAGGGGTTTAAACTAGGGTTAGGGTTTCAAATTAGGGTTTAAAACTAGGCTAAGGGTTTCAAATTAGGGTTTTAAACTAGGGTTAGGGTTTCAAATTAGGGTTTTAAACTAAGGTTTCAAAAGTAGGGTTTAAAACTAGGGTTAGGGCTTCAAAGTAGGGATTTAAAATAGGGTTAGGGTTTCAAAGTAAGGCTTTAAACCACGGTTAGGGTTTCAAATTAGGGTTTTAAACTAGGGTTAGGGTTTCAAAATAGGGTTTTAAACTAATGTTTCAAAAGTAGGGTTTAAAACTAGGGTTAGGGCTTCAAAGTAGGGATTTAAAATAGGGTTAGGGTTTCAAAGTAAGGCTTTAAACTACGGTTAGGGTTTCAAAGTAAATGTTTAAACGAGGGTTAGGGTTTCAAAGTAGGTTTTAAAACTAGGGTTAGGGTTTCAAATTAGGGTTTTAAACTAGGGTTAGGGTTTCAAATTAGGGTTTTAAACTAGGGTTAGGGTTTCAAAGTAGGGTTAAAAACTAGGGTTGGGGTTTCAAAGTAGGGTTTTAAACTAGGGTTAGGGTTTCAAAGTAGGGCTTTAAACTAGGGTTAGGGTTTCAAAGTAGGGCTTTAAACTAGGCTTAGGGTTTCAAAATAAATGTTTAAACGAGGGTTAGGGTTTCAAAATAGGGTTTAAAACTAAGGTTAGGGTTTCAAAGTAGGGTTTTAAACTAGGGTTAGGGTTTCAAAGTAGGGTTTTAAACTAGGGTTAGACTTTCAAAATAGGGTTTAAAACTAGGGTTATGGTTTCAAATTAGGGGTTTAAACTAGGGTTAGGGTTTCAAAGTAGGGTTTAAAACGAGGGTTAGGGTTTCAAAATCAGGTTTAAAACTAGGGTTAGGGTTTCAAAGTAGGGTTTAAAACTAGGGTTAGGGTTTCAAAGTAGGGGTTTAAACTAGGGTAAGGGTTTCAAAGTAGGGGTTTAAACTAGGGTTAGGGTTTCAAAGTAGTGTTTTAAACTAGGGTTAGGGTTTCAAAGTAGGGTTTAAAACTAGGGTTTGGGTTTCAAAGTAGGGTTTCAAACTAGCGTTAGGATTTTTAAAGTAGGGGTTTAAACTAGGGTTAGGGTTTCAAAGTATGGTTTCAAACTAGCGTTAGGGTTTTTAAAGTAGGGTTTTAAACTAGGGTTAGGGTTTCAAAGTAGGGTTTTAAACTAGGGTTAGGGCTTCAAAGTAGGGCTTTAAACTAGGGTTAGGGTTTCAAAGTAGGGCTTTAAACTAGGGTTAGGGTTTCAAAGTAGGGTTTAAAACTCGGGTTAGGGCTTCAAAGTAGGGCTTTAAACTAGAGTTAGGGTTTCAACGTAGGGTTTAAAACTAGGGTTAGGGTTTAAATTAGGGTTTAAAACTAGGGTTTTAAAAGTAGGGTTTAAAACTAGGGTTAGGGCTTCAAAGTAGGGCTTTAAACTAGGGTTAGGGTTTCAAAGTAGGGCTTTAAAACTAGGGTTAGGGTTTCAAAGTAGGGGTTTAAACTAGGGTGAGGGTTTCAAAGTAGGGCTTTAAACTAGAGTTAGGGTTTCAAAGTAGGGTTTAAAACTAGGGTTTCCAAGTAGGTTTTTAAACTAGGGTTTCAAAAGTAGGGTTTAAAACTAGGGTTAGGGTTTCAAAGTAGGGCTTTAAAACTAGGGTCAGGGTTTCAAAGTAGGGGTTTAAACTAGGGTTAGGGTTTCAAAATCAGGTTTTAAACTAGGGTTAGGGTTTCAAAGTAGGGTTTAAAACTAAGGTTAGGGTTTCAAAGTAGGGGTTTAAACTAGGGTTAGGGTTTCAAAGTTGGGTTTTAAACTAGGGTTAGGGTTTCAATGTAGGGGTTTAAACTAGGGTTAGTGTTTCAAAGTAGGGTTTAAAACTAGGGTTAGGGTTTCAAAGTAGGGCTTTAAACTAGGGTTAGGGTTTCAAAGTAGGGTTTAAAACTAGGGTTTGGGTTTCAAAGTAGGGTTTAAAACTAGGGTTAGGGCTTCAAAGTCGGGCTTTAAACTAGAGTTAGCTTTTCAAAGTAGGGTTTAAAACTAGGGTTAGGGTTTCAAAAGTACGGTTTAAAACTAGGGTTAGGGCTTCAAAGTATGGCTTAAAACTAGGGTTAGGGTTTCAAAGTAGGGCTTTAAACTAGGGTTAGGGTTTCAAAGTTGGGTTTAAAACTAGGGTTAGGGTTTCAAAGTAGGGTTTAAAACTTGGGTTAGGGTTTCAAAGTAGGGGTTTAAACTAGGGTTAGGCTTTGAAAATAGGGTTTAAAACTAGGGTTAGGGTTTCAAAGTAGGGTTTAAAACTAGGGTTAGGGCTTCAAAGTGGGGCTTTAAACTAGAGTTAGGGTTTCAACGTAGGGTTTAAAACTAGGGTTAGGGTTTAAATTAGGGTTTAAAACTAGGGTTTCAAAAGTAGGGTTTAAAACTAAGGTTAGGGTTTCAAAGTAGGGTTTAAAACTAGGGTTAGGGTTTCAAAGTAGAGCTTTAAACTAGGGTTAAGGTTTCAAAGTAGGGTTTTAAACTAGGGTTAGGGTTTAAAAGTAGGGTTTAAAACTTGGGTTAAGGTTTCAAAGTAGAGTTTTAAACTAGGGTTAGGGTTTAAAGTAGGGTTTAAAACTAGGGTTAGGGTTTCAAAGTAAGGTTTTAAACTAGGGTTAGGCTTTCAAAATAGGGATTAAAACTAGGGTTAGTGTTTCAAATTAGGGTTTTAAATTAGGGTTAGGGTTTCAAATTAGGGTTTTAAACTAGGGTTAGGGTTTCAAAGTAGGGGTTTAAACTAGGGTTAGGGTTTCAAAGTAGGGTTTTAAACTAGGGTTAGGGTTTCAAAGTTGGGTTTAAAACTAGGGTTAGGGTTTCAAAGTAGGGTTTTAAACTAGGGTTAGGCTTTCAAAATAGGGTTTAAAACTAGGGTTAGGGTTTCAAATTAGGGTTTTAAACTAGGGTTAGGGTTTCAAATTAGGGTTTTAAACTAGGGTTAGGGTTTCAAAGTAGGGTTTTAAACTAGGGTTAGGGTTTCAAAGTAGGGTTTAAAACTAGGGTTAGGGTTCAAAGGAGGGTATAAAACTAGGGTTAGGGTTTCAAAGTAGGGTTTTAAACTAGCGTTAGGGTTTTTAAAGTAGGGGTTTAAACTAGGGTTAGGGTTTCAAATTAGGGTTTAAAACTAGGGTAAGGGTTTCAAATTAGGGTTTTAAACTAGGGTTAGGGTTTCAAATTAGGGTTTTAAACTAAGGTTTCAAAAGTAGGGTTTAAAACTAGGGTTAGGGCTTCAAAGTAGGGATTTAAAATAGGGTTAGGGTTTCAAAGTAAGGCTTTAAACCACGGTTAGGGTTTCAAATTAGGGTTTTAAACTAGGGTTAGGGTTTCAAAATAGGGTTTTAAACTAATGTTTCAAAAGTAGGGTTTAAAACTAGGGTTAGGGCTTCAAAGTAGGGATTTAAAATAGGGTTAGGGTTTCAAAGTAAGGCTTTAAACTACGGTTAGGGTTTCAAAGTAAATGTTTAAACGAGGGTTAGGGTTTCAAAGTAGGTTTTAAAACTAGGGTTAGGGTTTCAAATTAGGGTTTTAAACTAGGGTTAGGGTTTCAAATTAGGGTTTTAAACTAGGGTTAGGGTTTCAAAGTAGGGTTAAAAACTAGGGTTGGGGTTTCAAAGTAGGGTTTTAAACTAGGGTTAGGGTTTCAAAGTAGGGCTTTAAACTAGGGTTAGGGTTTCAAAGTAGGGCTTTAAACTAGGCTTAGGGTTTCAAAATAAATGTTTAAACGAGGGTTAGGGTTTCAAAATAGGGTTTAAAACTAAGGTTAGGGTTTCAAAGTAGGGTTTAAAACTTGGGTTAGGGTTTCAAAGTAGAGTTTTAAACTAGGGTTAGGGTTTAAAATAGGGTTTAAAACTAGGGTTAGGGTTTCAAAGTAGGGTTTTAAACTAGGGTTAGGGTTTCAAAGTAGGGTTTTAAACTAGGGTTAGACTTTCAAAATAGGGTTTAAAACTAGGGTTATGGTTTCAAATTAGGGGTTTAAACTAGGGTTAGGGTTTCAAAGTAGGGTTTAAAACGAGGGTTAGGGTTTCAAAATCAGGTTTAAAACTAGGGTTAGGGTTTCAAAGTAGGGTTTAAAACTAGGGTTAGGGTTTCAAAGTAGGGGTTTAAACTAGGGTTAGGGTTTCAAAGTAGGGGTTTAAACTAGGGTTAGGGTTTCAAAGTAGTGTTTTAAACTAGGGTTAGGGTTTCAAAGTAGGGTTTAAAACTAGGGTTTGGGTTTCAAAGTAGGGTTTCAAACTAGCGTTAGGATTTTTAAAGTAGCGGTTTAAACTAGGGTTAGGGTTTCAAAGTATGGTTTCAAACTAGCGTTAGGGTTTTTAAAGTAGGGTTTTAAACTAGGGTTAGGGTTTCAAAGTAGGGTTTTAAACTAGGGTTAGGGCTTCAAAGTAGGGCTTTAAACTAGGGTTAGGGTTTCAAAGTAGGGCTTTAAACTAGGGTTAGGGTTTCAAAATAAATGTTTAAACGAGGGTTAGGGTTTCAAAGTAGGGTTTAAAACTAGGGTTAGGGTTTCAAAGTAGGGTTTAAAACTCGGGTTAGGGCTTCAAAGTAGGGCTTTAAACTAGAGTTAGGGTTTCAACGTAGGGTTTAAAACTAGGGTTAGGGTTTAAAATAGGGTTTAAAACTAGGGTTTCAAAAGTAGGGTTTAAAACTAGGGTTAGGGCTTCAAAGTAGGGCTTTAAACTAGGGTTAGGGTTTCAAAGTAGGGCTTTAAAACTAGGGTTAGGGTTTCAAAGTAGGGGTTTAAACTAGGGTTAGGTTTTCAAAGTAGGGCTTTAAACTAGGGTTAGGGTTTCAAAGTAGGGTTTAAAACTAGGGTTAGGGTTTCAAAATCGGGTTTAAAACTAGGGTTAGGGTTTCAAAGTAGGGCTTTAAACTCGGGTTAGGGTTTCAAATTAGGGTTTTAAACTAGGGTTAGGGTTTCAAATTAGGGTTTTGAACTAGGGTTAGGGTTTCAAAGTAGGGTTAAAAACTAGGGTTGGGGTTTCAAAGTAGGGTTTTAAACTAGGGTTAGGGTTTCAAAGTAGGGCTTTAAACTAGGGTTAGGGTTTCAAAGTAGGGCTTTAAACTAGGCTTAGGGTTTCAAAATAAATGTTTAAACGAGGGTTAGGGTTTCAAAGTAGGGTTTAAAACTAAGGTTAGGGTTTCAAAGTAGGGTTTAAAACTTGGGTTAGGGTTTCAAAGTAGAGTTTTAAACTAGGGTTAGGGTTTAAAATAGGGTTTAAAACTAGGGTTAGGGTTTCAAAGTAGGGTTTTAAACTAGGGTTAGGGTTTCAAAGTAGGGTTTTAAACTAGGGTTAGACTTTCAAATTAGGGTTTAAAACTAGGGTTATGGTTTCAAATTAGGGGTTTAAACTAGGGTTAGGGTTTCAAAGTAGGGTTTAAAATGAGGGTTAGGGTTTCAAAATCGGGTTTAAAACTAGGGTTAGGGTTTCAAAGTAGGGTTTAAAACTAGGGTTAGGGTTTCAAAGTAGGGGTTTAAACTAGGGTTAGGGTTTCAAAGTAGTGTTTTAAACTAGGGTTAGGGTTTCAAAGTAGTGTTTTAAACTATGGTTAGGGTTTCAAAGTAGGGTTTAAAACTAAGATTAGGGTTTCAAAGTAGGGTTTAAAACTAGGGTTAGGGTTTCAAAGTAGGGCTTTAACCTAGGGTTAGGGTTTCAAAGTAGGGTTTTAAACTAGGGTTAGGGTTTCAAAGTAGGGTTTTAAACTAGGGTTAGGGCTTCAAAGTAGGGCTTTAAACTAGGGTTAGGGTTTCAAAGTAGGGCTTTAAACTAGGGTTAGGGTTTCAAAATAAATGTTTAAACGAGGTTTAGGGTTTCAAAGTAGGGTTTAAAACTAAGGTTAGGGTTTCAAAGTAGGGTTTAAAACTTGGGTTAGGGTTTCAAAGTAGGGTTTTAAACTAGAGTTAGGGTTTCAAAGTAGGGGTTTAAACTAGGGTTAGGGTTTCAAAGTAGGGGTTTAAACTAGGGTTAGGGTTTCAAAGTAGTGTTTTAAACTAGGGTTAGGGTTTCAAAGTAGGGTTTAAAACTAGGGTTAGGGTTTCAAAATCGGGTTTAAAACTAGGGTTAGGGTTTCAAAGTAGGGCTTTAAACTCGGGTTAGGGTTTCAAATTAGGGTTTTAAACTAGGGTTAGGGTTTCAAATTAGGGTTTTAAACTAGGGTTAGGGTTTCAAAGTAGGGTTAAAAACTAGGGTTGGGGTTTCAAAGTAGGGTTTTAAACTAGGGTTAGGGTTTCAAAGTAGGGCTTTAAACTAGGGTTAGGGTTTCAAAGTAGGGATTTAAACTAGGCTTAGGGTTTCAAAATAAATGTTTAAACGAGGGTTAGGGTTTCAAAGTAGGGTTTAAAACTAAGGTTAGGGTTTCAAAGTAGGGTTTAAAACTTGGGTTAGGGTTTCAAAGTAGAGTTTTAAACTAGGGTTAGGGTTTAAAATAGGGTTTAAAACTAGGGTTAGGGTTTCAAAGTAGGGTTTTAAACTAGGGTTAGGGTTTCAAAGTAGGGTTTTAAACTAGGGTTAGACTTTCAAATTAGGGTTTAAAACTAGGGTTATGGTTTCAAAATAAATGTTTAAACTAGGGTTAAGGTTTCAAAGTAGGGTTTTAAACTAGGGTTAGGGTTTCAAAGTAGGGTTTTAAACAAGGGTTAGACTTTCAAAATAGGGTTTAAAACTAGGGTTATGGTTTCAAATTAGGGGTTTAAACTAGGGTTAGGGTTTTAAAGTAGGGTTTAAAACGAGGGTTAGGGTTTCAAAATCGGGTTTAAAACTAGGGTTAGGGTTTCAAAGTAGGGTTTAAAACTAGGGTTAGGGTTTCAAAGTAGGGGTTTAAACTAGGGTTAGGGTTTCAAAGTAGGGGTTTAAACTAGGGTTAGGGTTTCAAAGTAGTGTTTTAAACTAGGGTTTGGGTTTCAAAGTAGGGTTTAAAACTAGGGTTAGGGTTTCAAAGTAGGGTTTCAAACTAGCGTTAGGGTTTTTAAAGTAGGGGTTTAAACTAGGGTTAGGGTTTAAAAGTAGGGGTTTAAACTATGGTTAGGGTTTCAAAGTAGGGTTTAAAACTAAGATTAGGGTTTCAAAGTAGGGTTTAAAACTAGGGTTAGGGTTTCAAAGTAGGGCTTTAACTTAGAGTTAGGGTTTCAAAGTAGGGTTTTAAACTAGGGTTAGGGTTTCAAAGTAGGGTTTTAAACTAGGGTTAGGGCTTCAAAGTAGGGCTTTAAACTAGGGTTAGGGTTTCAAAGTAGGGCTTTAAACTAGGGTTAGGGTTTCAAAATAAATGTTTAAACGAGGGTTAGGGTTTCAAAGTAGGGTTTAAAACTAAGGTTAGGGTTTCAAAGTAGGGTTTAAAACTAGGGTTAGGGTTTCAAAGTAGGGCTTTAAACTAGGGTTAGGGTTTCAAAGTAGGGTTTAAAACTCGGGTTAGGGCTTCAAAGTAGGGCTTTAAACTAGAGTTAGGGTTTCAACGTAGGGTTTAAAACTAGGGTTAGGGTTTAAATTAGGGTTTAAAACTAGGGTTTCAAAAGTAAGGTTTAAAACTAGGGTTAGGGCTTCAAAGTAGGGCTTTAAACTAGGGTTAGGGTTTCAAAGTAGGGCTTTAAAACTAGGGTTAGGGTTTCAAAGTAGGGGTTTAAACTAGGGTTAGGGTTTCCAAGTAGGTTTTTAAACTAGGGTTTCAAAAGTAGGGTTTAAAACTAGGGTTAGGGCTTCAAAGTAGGGCTTTAAACTATGGTTAGTGTTTCAAAGTAGGGCTTTAAAACTAGGGTTAGGGTTTCAAAGTAGGGGTTTAAACTAGGGTTAGGGTTTCAAAATCAGGTTTTAAACTAGGGTTAGGGTTTCAATGTAGGGGTTTAAACTAGGGTTAGGAATTCAAAGTAGGGCTTTAAACTAGGGTTAGGGTTTCAAAGTTGGGTTTAAAACTAGGGTTTGGGTTTCAAAGTAGGGTTTAAAACTAGGGTTAGGGCTTCAAAGTCGGGCTTTAAACTAGAGTTAGCTTTTCAAAGTAGGTTTTAAAACTAGGGTTAGGGTTTCCAAATAGGTTTTTAAAGTAGGGTTTCAAAAGTACGGTTTAAAACTAGGGTTAGGGCTTCAAAGTATGGCTTTAAACTAGGGTTAGGGTTTCAAAGTAGGGCTTTAAACTAGGGTTAGGGTTTCAAAGTAAATGTTAAAACGAGGGTTAGGGTTTCAAAGTAGGGTTTAAAACAAAGGTTAGGGTTTCAAAGTAGGGATTAAAACTAGGGTTAGTGTTTCAAATTAGGGTTTTAAATTAGGGTTAGGGTTTCAAATTAGGGTTTTAAACTAGGGTTAGGGTTTCAAAGTAGGGGTTTAAACTAGGGTTAGGGTTTCAAAGTAGGGTTTTAAACTAGGGTTAGGGTTTCAAAGTTGGGTTTAAAACTAGGGTTAGGGTTTCAAAGTAGGGTTTTAAACTAGGGTTAGGCTTTCAAAATAGGGTTTAAAACTAGGGTTAGGGTTTCAAATTAGGGTTTTAAACTAGGGTTAGGGTTTCAAATTAGGGTTTTAAACTAGGGTTAGGGTTTCAAAGTAGGGTTTTAAACTAGGGTTAGGGTTTCAAAGTAGGGTTTAAAACTAGGGTTAGGGTTCAAAGGAGGGTATAAAACTAGGGTTAGGGTTTCAAAGTAGGGTTTTAAACTAGCGTTAGGGTTTTTAAAGTAGGGGTTTAAACTAGGGTTAGGGTTTCAAATTAGGGTTTAAAACTAGGGTAAGGGTTTCAAATTAGGGTTTTAAACTAGGGTTAGGGTTTCAAATTAGGGTTTTAAACTAAGGTTTCAAAAGTAGGGTTTAAAACTAGGGTTAGGGCTTCAAAGTAGGGATTTAAAATAGGGTTAGGGTTTCAAAGTAAGGCTTTAAACCACGGTTAGGGTTTCAAATTAGGGTTTTAAACTAGGGTTAGGGTTTCAAAATAGGGTTTTAAACTAATGTTTCAAAAGTAGGGTTTAAAACTAGGGTTAGGGCTTCAAAGTAGGGATTTAAAATAGGGTTAGGGTTTCAAAGTAAGGCTTTAAACTACGGTTAGGGTTTCAAAGTAAATGTTTAAACGAGGGTTAGGGTTTCAAAGTAGGTTTTAAAACTAGGGTTAGGGTTTCAAATTAGGGTTTTAAACTAGGGTTAGGGTTTCAAATTAGGGTTTTAAACTAGGGTTAGGGTTTCAAAGTAGGGTTAAAAACTAGGGTTGGGGTTTCAAAGTAGGGTTTTAAACTAGGGTTAGGGTTTCAAAGTAGGGCTTTAAACTAGGGTTAGGGTTTCAAAGTAGGGCTTTAAACTAGGCTTAGGGTTTCAAAATAAATGTTTAAACGAGGGTTAGGGTTTCAAAATAGGGTTTAAAACTAAGGTTAGGGTTTCAAAGTAGGGTTTTAAACTAGGGTTAGGGTTTCAAAGTAGGGTTTTAAACTAGGGTTAGACTTTCAAAATAGGGTTTAAAACTAGGGTTATGGTTTCAAATTAGGGGTTTAAACTAGGGTTAGGGTTTCAAAGTAGGGTTTAAAACGAGGGTTAGGGTTTCAAAATCAGGTTTAAAACTAGGGTTAGGGTTTCAAAGTAGGGTTTAAAACTAGGGTTAGGGTTTCAAAGTAGGGGTTTAAACTAGGGTAAGGGTTTCAAAGTAGGGGTTTAAACTAGGGTTAGGGTTTCAAAGTAGTGTTTTAAACTAGGGTTAGGGTTTCAAAGTAGGGTTTAAAACTAGGGTTTGGGTTTCAAAGTAGGGTTTCAAACTAGCGTTAGGATTTTTAAAGTAGGGGTTTAAACTAGGGTTAGGGTTTCAAAGTATGGTTTCAAACTAGCGTTAGGGTTTTTAAAGTAGGGTTTTAAACTAGGGTTAGGGTTTCAAAGTAGGGTTTTAAACTAGGGTTAGGGCTTCAAAGTAGGGCTTTAAACTAGGGTTAGGGTTTCAAAGTAGGGCTTTAAACTAGGGTTAGGGTTTCAAAGTAGGGTTTAAAACTCGGGTTAGGGCTTCAAAGTAGGGCTTTAAACTAGAGTTAGGGTTTCAACGTAGGGTTTAAAACTAGGGTTAGGGTTTAAATTAGGGTTTAAAACTAGGGTTTTAAAAGTAGGGTTTAAAACTAGGGTTAGGGCTTCAAAGTAGGGCTTTAAACTAGGGTTAGGGTTTCAAAGTAGGGCTTTAAAACTAGGGTTAGGGTTTCAAAGTAGGGGTTTAAACTAGGGTGAGGGTTTCAAAGTAGGGCTTTAAACTAGAGTTAGGGTTTCAAAGTAGGGTTTAAAACTAGGGTTTCCAAGTAGGTTTTTAAACTAGGGTTTCAAAAGTAGGGTTTAAAACTAGGGTTAGGGTTTCAAAGTAGGGCTTTAAAACTAGGGTCAGGGTTTCAAAGTAGGGGTTTAAACTAGGGTTAGGGTTTCAAAATCAGGTTTTAAACTAGGGTTAGGGTTTCAAAGTAGGGTTTAAAACTAAGGTTAGGGTTTCAAAGTAGGGGTTTAAACTAGGGTTAGGGTTTCAAAGTTGGGTTTTAAACTAGGGTTAGGGTTTCAATGTAGGGGTTTAAACTAGGGTTAGTGTTTCAAAGTAGGGTTTAAAACTAGGGTTAGGGTTTCAAAGTAGGGCTTTAAACTAGGGTTAGGGTTTCAAAGTAGGGTTTAAAACTAGGGTTTGGGTTTCAAAGTAGGGTTTAAAACTAGGGTTAGGGCTTCAAAGTCGGGCTTTAAACTAGAGTTAGCTTTTCAAAGTAGGGTTTAAAACTAGGGTTAGGGTTTCAAAAGTACGGTTTAAAACTAGGGTTAGGGCTTCAAAGTATGGCTTAAAACTAGGGTTAGGGTTTCAAAGTAGGGCTTTAAACTAGGGTTAGGGTTTCAAAGTTGGGTTTAAAACTAGGGTTAGGGTTTCAAAGTAGGGTTTAAAACTTGGGTTAGGGTTTCAAAGTAGGGGTTTAAACTAGGGTTAGGCTTTCAAAATAGGGTTTAAAACTAGGGTTAGGGTTTCAAAGTAGGGTTTAAAACTAGGGTTAGGGCTTCAAAGTGGGGCTTTAAACTAGAGTTAGGGTTTCAACGTAGGGTTTAAAACTAGGGTTAGGGTTTAAATTAGGGTTTAAAACTAGGGTTTCAAAAGTAGGGTTTAAAACTAAGGTTAGGGTTTCAAAGTAGGGTTTAAAACTAGGGTTAGGGTTTCAAAGTAGAGCTTTAAACTAGGGTTAAGGTTTCAAAGTAGGGTTTTAAACTAGGGTTAGGGTTTAAAAGTAGGGTTTAAAACTTGGGTTAAGGTTTCAAAGTAGAGTTTTAAACTAGGGTTAGGGTTTAAAGTAGGGTTTAAAACTAGGGTTAGGGTTTCAAAGTAAGGTTTTAAACTAGGGTTAGGCTTTCAAAATAGGGATTAAAACTAGGGTTAGTGTTTCAAATTAGGGTTTTAAATTAGGGTTAGGGTTTCAAATTAGGGTTTTAAACTAGGGTTAGGGTTTCAAAGTAGGGGTTTAAACTAGGGTTAGGGTTTCAAAGTAGGGTTTTAAACTAGGGTTAGGGTTTCAAAGTTGGGTTTAAAACTAGGGTTAGGGTTTCAAAGTAGGGTTTTAAACTAGGGTTAGGCTTTCAAAATAGGGTTTAAAACTAGGGTTAGGGTTTCAAATTAGGGTTTTAAACTAGGGTTAGGGTTTCAAATTAGGGTTTTAAACTAGGGTTAGGGTTTCAAAGTAGGGTTTTAAACTAGGGTTAGGGTTTCAAAGTAGGGTTTAAAACTAGGGTTAGGGTTCAAAGGAGGGTATAAAACTAGGGTTAGGGTTTCAAAGTAGGGTTTTAAACTAGCGTTAGGGTTTTTAAAGTAGGGGTTTAAACTAGGGTTAGGGTTTCAAATTAGGGTTTAAAACTAGGGTAAGGGTTTCAAATTAGGGTTTTAAACTAGGGTTAGGGTTTCAAATTAGGGTTTTAAACTAAGGTTTCAAAAGTAGGGTTTAAAACTAGGGTTAGGGCTTCAAAGTAGGGATTTAAAATAGGGTTAGGGTTTCAAAGTAAGGCTTTAAACCACGGTTAGGGTTTCAAATTAGGGTTTTAAACTAGGGTTAGGGTTTCAAAATAGGGTTTTAAACTAATGTTTCAAAAGTAGGGTTTAAAACTAGGGTTAGGGCTTCAAAGTAGGGATTTAAAATAGGGTTAGGGTTTCAAAGTAAGGCTTTAAACTACGGTTAGGGTTTCAAAGTAAATGTTTAAACGAGGGTTAGGGTTTCAAAGTAGGTTTTAAAACTAGGGTTAGGGTTTCAAATTAGGGTTTTAAACTAGGGTTAGGGTTTCAAATTAGGGTTTTAAACTAGGGTTAGGGTTTCAAAGTAGGGTTAAAAACTAGGGTTGGGGTTTCAAAGTAGGGTTTTAAACTAGGGTTAGGGTTTCAAAGTAGGGCTTTAAACTAGGGTTAGGGTTTCAAAGTAGGGCTTTAAACTAGGCTTAGGGTTTCAAAATAAATGTTTAAACGAGGGTTAGGGTTTCAAAATAGGGTTTAAAACTAAGGTTAGGGTTTCAAAGTAGGGTTTAAAACTTGGGTTAGGGTTTCAAAGTAGAGTTTTAAACTAGGGTTAGGGTTTAAAATAGGGTTTAAAACTAGGGTTAGGGTTTCAAAGTAGGGTTTTAAACTAGGGTTAGGGTTTCAAAGTAGGGTTTTAAACTAGGGTTAGACTTTCAAAATAGGGTTTAAAACTAGGGTTATGGTTTCAAATTAGGGGTTTAAACTAGGGTTAGGGTTTCAAAGTAGGGTTTAAAACGAGGGTTAGGGTTTCAAAATCAGGTTTAAAACTAGGGTTAGGGTTTCAAAGTAGGGTTTAAAACTAGGGTTAGGGTTTCAAAGTAGGGGTTTAAACTAGGGTTAGGGTTTCAAAGTAGGGGTTTAAACTAGGGTTAGGGTTTCAAAGTAGTGTTTTAAACTAGGGTTAGGGTTTCAAAGTAGGGTTTAAAACTAGGGTTTGGGTTTCAAAGTAGGGTTTCAAACTAGCGTTAGGATTTTTAAAGTAGCGGTTTAAACTAGGGTTAGGGTTTCAAAGTATGGTTTCAAACTAGCGTTAGGGTTTTTAAAGTAGGGTTTTAAACTAGGGTTAGGGTTTCAAAGTAGGGTTTTAAACTAGGGTTAGGGCTTCAAAGTAGGGCTTTAAACTAGGGTTAGGGTTTCAAAGTAGGGCTTTAAACTAGGGTTAGGGTTTCAAAATAAATGTTTAAACGAGGGTTAGGGTTTCAAAGTAGGGTTTAAAACTAAGGTTAGGGTTTCAAAGTAGGGTTTAAAACTAGAGTTAGGGTTTCAAAGTAGGGCTTTAAACTAGGGTTAGGGTTTCAAAGTAGGGTTTAAAACTCGGGTTAGGGCTTCAAAGTAGGGCTTTAAACTAGAGTTAGGGTTTCAACGTAGGGTTTAAAACTAGGGTTAGGGTTTAAATTAGGGTTTAAAACTAGGGTTTTAAAAGTAGGGTTTAAAACTAGGGTTAGGGCTTCAAAGTAGGGCTTTAAACTAGGGTTAGGGTTTCAAAGTAGGGCTTTAAAACTAGGGTTAGGGTTTCAAAGTAGGGGTTTAAACTAGGGTGAGGGTTTCAAAGTAGGGCTTTAAACTAGAGTTAGGGTTTCAAAGTAGGGTTTAAAACTAGGGTTTCCAAGTAGGTTTTTAAACTAGGGTTTCAAAAGTAGGGTTTAAAACTAGGGTTAGGGCTTCAAAGTAGGGCTTTAAACTAGGGTTAGGGTTTCAAAGTAGGGCTTTAAAACTAGGGTCAGGGTTTCAAAGTAGGGGTTTAAACTAGGGTTAGGGTTTCAAAATCAGGTTTTAAACTAGGGTTAGGGTTTCAAAGTAGGGTTTAAAACTAAGGTTAGGGTTTCAAAGTAGGGGTTTAAACTAGGGTTAGGGTTTCAAAGTTGGGTTTTAAACTAGGGTTAGGGTTTCAATGTAGGGGTTTAAACTAGGGTTAGTGTTTCAAAGTAGGGTTTAAAACTAGGGTTAGGGTTTCAAAGTAGGGCTTTAAACTAGGGTTAGGGTTTCAAAGTAGGGTTTTAAACTAGGGTTTGGGTTTCAAAGTAGGGTTTAAAACTAGGGTTAGGGCTTCAAAGTCGGGCTTTAAACTAGAGTTAGCTTTTCAAAGTAGGGTTTAAAACTAGGGTTAGGGTTTCAAAAGTACGGTTTAAAACTAGGGTTAGGGCTTCAAAGTATGGCTTAAAACTAGGGTTAGGGTTTCAAAGTAGGGCTTTAAACTAGGGTTAGGGTTTCAAAGTTGGGTTTAAAACTAGGGTTAGGGTTTCAAAGTAGGGTTTAAAACTTGGGTTAGGGTTTCAAAGTAGGGGTTTAAACTAGGGTTAGGCTTTCAAAATAGGGTTTAAAACTAGGGTTAGGGTTTCAAAGTAGGGTTTAAAACTAGGGTTAGGGCTTCAAAGTGGGGCTTTAAACTAGAGTTAGGGTTTCAACGTAGGGTTTAAAACTAGGGTTAGGGTTTAAATTAGGGTTTAAAACTAGGGTTTCAAAAGTAGGGTTTAAAACTAAGGTTAGGGTTTCAAAGTAGGGTTTAAAACTAGGGTTAGGGTTTCAAAGTAGAGCTTTAAACTAGGGTTAAGGTTTCAAAGTAGGGTTTTAAACTAGGGTTAGGGTTTAAAAGTAGGGGTTTAAACTAGGGTTAGGGTTTCAAAGTATGGTTTTAAACTAGGGTTAGGGTTTAAAGTAGGGTTTAAAACTAGGGTTAGGGTTTCAAAGTAGGGTTTTAAACTAGGGTTAGGCTTTCAAAATAGGGATTAAAACTAGGGTTAGTGTTTCAAATTAGGGTTTTAAATTAGGGTTAGGGTTTCAAATTAGGGTTTTAAACTAGGGTTAGGGTTTCAAAGTTGGGTTTAAAACTAGGGTTAGGGTTTCAAAGTAGGGTTTAAAACTTGGGTTAGGGTTTCAAAGTAGGGGTTTAAACTAGGGTTAGGGTTTCAAATTAGGGTTTTAAACTAGGGTTAGGGTTTCAAAGTAGGGTTTAAAACTAGGGTTAGGGTTTCAAAGTAGGGTTTTAAACTAGGGTTAGGGTTTCAAAGTAGGGTTTAAAACTAGGGTTTGGGTTTCAAAGTAGGGTTTAAAACTAGGGTTAGGGTTTCAAAGGAGGGTATAAAACTAGGGTTAGGGTTTCAAAGTAGGGTTTTAAACTAGCGTTAGGGTTTTTAAAGTAGGGGTTTAAACTAGGGTTAGGGTTTCAAAGTAGGGTTTAAAACTCGGGTTAGGCTTTCAAAATAGGGTTTAAAACTAGGGTTAGGGTTTCAAATTAGGGTTTTAAACTAGGGTTTGGGTTTCAAATTAGGGTTTTAAACTAAGGTTAAAAAAGTAGGGTTTAAAACTAGGGTTAGGGCTTCAAAGTAGGGATTTAAAATAGGGTTAGGGTTTCAAAGTAAGGCTTTAAACTACGGTTAGGGTTTCAAAGTAAATGTTTAAACGAGGGTTAGGGTTTCAAAGTAGGTTTTAAAACTAAGGTTAGTGTTTCAAAGTAGGGTTTAAAACTAGGGTTAGGGTTTCAAAGTAGGGCTTTAAACTAGGGTTAGGGTGTCAAAGTAGGGTTTTAAACCAGGGTTAGGGTTTCAAAGTAGGGTGTAAAACTAGGGTTAGGGTTTCAAAGTAGGGCTTTAAACTAGGGTTAGGGTTTCAAAGTAGGGTTTTAAACTAGGGTTAGGGTTTCAAAGTAGGTTGTAAAACTTGGGTTAGGGTTTCAAAGTAGAGTTTTAAACTAGGGTTAGGGTTTAAAGTAGGGTTTAAAACTAGGGTTAGGGTTTCAAAGTAGGGTTTTAAACTAGGGTTAGACTTTAAAATTGGGTTTAAAACTAGGGTTAGGGTTTCAAATTAGGGTTTTAAACTAGGGTTAGGGTTTCAAATTAGGGTTTTAAACGAGGGTTAGGGTTTCAAAGTAGGGTTAAAAACTAGGGTTGGGGTTTCAAAGTAGGGTTTAAAACTAGGGTTAGGGTTTCAAAGTAGGGCTTTAAACTAGGGTTAGGGTTTCAAAGTAGGGCTTTAAACTAGGGTTAGGGTTTCAAAGTAAATGTTTAAACGAGGGTTAGGGTTTCAAAGTAGGGTTTTTAAAACTAAGGTTAGGGTTTCAAAGTAGGGCTTTAAACTAGGGTTAGGGTGTCAAAGTATGGTTTTAAACTAGGGTTAGGGTTTCAAAGTAGGGTTTAAAACTAGGGTTAGGGTTTCAAAGAAGGGTTTTAAACTTGGGTTAGACTTTCAAAATAGGGTTTAAAACTAGGGTTAGGGTTTCAAATTAGGGTTTTAAACTAGGGTTAGGGTTTCAAATTAGGGTTTTAAACTAGGGTTAGGGTTTCAAAGTAGGGTTTAAAACTAGGGTTAGGGTTTCAAATTAGGGTTTTAAACTAGGGTTAGGGTTTCAAAGTAGGGTTTAAAACTAGGGTTAGGGTTTCAAAGTAGGGTTTTAAACTAGGGTTAGTGTTTCAAAGTAGGGTTTAAAACTAGGGTTAGGGTTTCCAAGTAGGTTTTAAAACTAGGGTTTCAAAAGTAGGGTTTAAAACTAGGGTTAGGTCTTCAAAGTTGGGCTTTAAACTAGGGTTAGGGTTTTAAAGTAGGGCTTTAAACTCGGTTAGGGTTTCAAAGTAGGGCTTTAAACTAGGGTTAGGGTTTCAAAGTAGGGGTTTAAAACTAGGGTTAGGGTTTCAAAGTAGGGTTTAAAACTAGGGTTAGGGTTTCAAAGTAGGGTTTAAAACTAGGGTTAGGGTTTCAAAGTAGTGTTTTAAACTAGGGTTAGGGTTTCAAAGTAGGGTTTAAAACTAGGGTTAGGGTTTCAAAGTAGGGTTTTAAACTAGGGTTAGGGTTTCAAAGTAGGGGTTTAAAACTAGGGTTAGGGTTTCAAAGTAGGGTTTCAAACTAGCGTTAGGGTTTTTAAAGTAGGGGTTTAAACAAGGGTTAGGGTTTAAAAGTAGGGGTTTAAACTAGGGTTAGGGTTTCAAAGTAGGGTTTAAAACTAAGGTTAGGGTTTCAAAGTAGGGTTTAAAACTAGGGTTAGGGTTTCAAAGTAGGGCATTAAACTAGGGTTAGGGTTTCAAAGTAGGGTTTTAAACTAGGGTTAGGGTTTCAAAGTAGGGTTTTAAACTAGGGTTAGGGTTTCAAAGTAAATGTTTAAACGAGGGTTAGGGTTTCAAAGTAGGGTTTAAAACTAAGGTTAGGGTTTCAAAGTAGGGTTTAAAACTAGGGTTAGGGTTTCAAAGTAGGGCTTTAAACTAGGATTAGGGTGTCAAAGTAGGGTTTAAAACTAGGGTTAGGGTTTCAAAGTAAGGTTTAAAACTTGGGTTAGGGTTTAAAAGTATAGTTTTAAACAAGGGTTAGGGTTTAAAATAGGGTTTAAAACTAGGGTTAGGGTTTCAAAGTAGGGTTTTAAACTAGGGTTAGACTTTCAAAATAGTGTTTAAAACGAGGGTTAGAGTTTCAAATTAAGGTTTTAAACTAGGGTTAGAGTTTCAAATGAGGGTTTTAAACTAGGGTTAGGGTTTCAAAGTAGGGTTTAAAACTAGGGTTATTGTTTCAAAGTAGGGTTTAAAACTAGGGTTAGGGTTTCAAATTAGGGTTTTAAACTAGGGTTAGGGTTTCAAATGAGGGTTTTAAACTAGGGTTAGGGTTTCAAAGGAGGGTATAAAACTAGGGTTAGGGTTTCAAAGTAGGGTTTTAAACTAGCGTTAGGGTTTTTAAAGTAGGGGTTTAAACTAGGGTTAGGGTTTCAAAGTAGGGTTTAGAACTCGGGTTAGGCTTTCAAAATAGGGTTTAAAACTAGGGTTAGGGTTTCAAATTAGGGTTTTAAACTAGGGTTAGGGTTTCAAATTAGGGTTTTAAACTAAGGTTTCAAAAGTAGGGTTTAAAACTAGGGTTAGGGCTTCAAAGTAGGGATTTAAAATAGGGTTAGGGTTTCAAAGTAAGGCTTTAAACCACGGTTAGGGTTTCAAATTAGGGTTTTAAACTAGGGTTAGGGTTTCAATCTAGGGTTTTAAACTAAGGTTTCAAAAGTAGGGTTTAAAACTAGGGTTAGGGCTTCCAAGTAGGGATTTAAAATAGGGTTAGGGTTTCAAAGTAAGGCTTTAAACTACGGTTAGGGTTTCAAAGTAAATGTTTAAATGAGGGTTAGGGTTTCAAAGTAGGTTTTAAAACAAAGGTTAGTGTTTCAAAGTAGGGTTTAAAACTAGGGTTAGGGTTTCAAAGTAGGGCTTTAAACTAGGGTTAGGGTGTCAAAGTAGGGTTTTAAACCAGGGTTAGGGTTTCAAAGTAGGGTGTAAAACTTGGGTTAGGGTTTCAAAGTAGAGTTTTAAACTAGGGTTAGGGTTTAAAGTAGGGTTTAAAACTAGGATTAGGGTTTCAAAGTAGGGTTTTAAACTAGGGTTAGACTTTAAAATTGGGTTTAAAACTAGGGTTAGGGTTTCAAATTAGGGTTTTAAACTAGGGTTAGGGTTTCAAATAAGGGTTTTTAAACTAGGGTTAGGGTTTCAAAGTAGGGTTAAAAACTAGGGTTGGGGTTTCAAAGTAGGGTTTAAAACTAGGGTTAGGGTTTCAAAGTAGGGTTTAAAACTAAGGTTAGGGTTTCAAAGTAGGGTTTAAAACTAGGGTTAGGGTTTCAAAGTAGGGCATTAATCTAGGGATAGGGTTTCAAAGTAGGGTTTAAAACTAGGGTTATGGTTTCCAAATAGGTTTTTTTAACTAGGGTTTTAAAAGTAGGGTTTAAAACTAGGGTTAGGCCTTCAAAGTAGGGCTTTAAACTAGGGTGAGGGTTTCAAAGTAGGGCTTTAAACTAGGGTTAGGGTTTCAAATTAGGGTTTTTAAACTAGGGTTAGGGTTTCAAATTAGGGTTTTAAAACTAAGGTTAGGGTTTCAAAGTAGGGCTTTAAACTAGGGTTAGGGTTTCAAAGTTGGGTTTTAAACTAGGGTTAGGGTTTCAAAGTAGGGTGTAAAACTTGGGTTAGGGTTTCAAAGTAGAGTTTTAAACTAGGGTTAGGGTTTAAAGTAGGGTTTAAAACTAGGGTTAGGGTTTCAAAGTAGGGTTTTAAACTAGGGTTAGACTTTAAAATTGGGTTTAAAACTAGGGTTAGGGTTTCAAATTAGGGTTTTAAACTAGGGTTAGGGTTTCAAATTAGGGTTTTAAACTAGGGTTAGGGTTTCAAAGTAGGGTTAAAAACTAGGGTTGGGGTTTCAAAGTAGGGTTTAAAACTAGGGTTAGGGTTTCAAAGTAGGGCTTTAAACTAGGGTTAGGGTTTCAAAGTAGGGCTTTAAACTAGGGTTAGGGTTTCAAAGTAAATGTTTAAACGAGGGTTAGGGTTTCAAAGTAGGGTTTTTAAAACTAAGGTTAGGGTTTCAAAGTAGGGTTTAAAACTAGGGTTAAGGTTTCAAAGTAGGGCTTTAAACTAGGGTTAGGGTGTCAAAGTATGGTTTTAAACTAGGGTTAGGGTTTCAAAGTAGAGTTTTAAACTAGGGTTAGGGTTTAAAGTAGGGTTTAAAACTAGGTTTAGGGTTTCAAAGAAGGGTTGTAAACTAGGGTTTCAAAGTAGGGTTTAAAACTAGGGTTAGGGTTTCAAAGTAGGGTTTTAAACTAGGGTTAGTGTTTCAAAGTAGGGTTTAAAACTAGGGTTAGGGTTTCCAAGTAGGTTTTTAAACTAGGGTTTCAAAAGTAGGGTTTAAAACTAGGGTTAGGTCTTCAAAGTTGGGCTTTAAACTAGGGTTAGGGTTTTAAAGTAGGGCTTTAAACTCGGTTAGGGTTTCAAAGTAGGGGTTTAAACTAGGGTTAGGGTTTCAAAGTAGGGGTTTAAAACTAGGGTTAGGGTTTCAAAGTAGGGTTTAAAACTAGGGTTAGGGTTTCAAAGTAGGGTTTAAAACTAGGGTTAGGGTTTCAAAGTAGTGTTTTAAACTAGGGTTAGGGTTTCAAAGTAGGGTTTAAAACTAGGGTTAGGGTTTCAAAGTAGGGTTTTAAACTAGGGTTAAGGTTTCAAAGTAGGGGTTTAAAACTAGGGTTAGGGTTTCAAAGTAGGGTTTCAAACTAGCGTTAGGGTTTTTAAAGTAGGGGTTTAAACAAGGGTTAGGGTTTAAAAGTAGGGGTTTAAACTAGGGTTAGGGTTTCAAAGTAGGGTTTAAAACTAAGGTTAGGGTTTCAAAGTAGGGTTTAAAACTAGGGTTAGGGTTTCAAAGTAGGGCATTAAACTAGGGTTAGGGTTTCAAAGTAGGGTTTTAAACTAGGGTTAGGGTTTCAAAGTAGGGTTTTAAACTCGGGTTAGGGTTTCCAAGTAGGTTTTTAAACTAGGGTTTCAAAAGTAGGGTTTAAAACTAGGGTTAGGTCTTCAAAGTTGGGCTTTAAACTAGGGTTAGGGTTTTAAAGTAGGGCTTTAAACTCGGTTAGGGTTTCAAAGTAGGGGTTTAAACTAGGGTTAGGGTTTCAAATTAGGGTTTTAAAACTAGGGTTAGGGTTTCAAAGTAGGGCTTTAAACTAGGGTTAGGGTTTCAAAGTAGGGTTTAAAACTAGGGTTAGGGTTTCAAAGTAGGGTTTAAAACTAGGGTTAGGGTTTCAAAGTAGTGTTTTAAACTAAGGTTTGGGTTTCAAAGTAGGGTTTAAAACTAGGGTTAGGGTTTCAAAGTAGGGGTTTAAAACTAGGGTTAGGGTTTCAAAGTAGGGTTTCAAACTAGCGTTAGGGTTTTTAAAGTAGGGGTTTAAACAAGGGTTAGGGTTTAAAAGTAGGGGTTTAAACTAGGGTTAGGGTTTCAAAGTAGGGTTTAAAACTAAGGTTAGGGTTTCAAAGTAGGGTTTAAAACTAGGGTTAGGGTTTCAAAGTAGGGCATTAAACTAGGGTTAGGGTTTCAAAGTAGGGTTTTAAACTAGGGTTAGGGTTTCAAAGTAGGGTTTTAAACTAGGGTTAGGGTTTCAAAGTAAATGTTTAAACGAGGGTTAGGGTTTCAATGTAGGGTATAAAACTAAGGTTAGGGTTTCAAAGTAGGGTTTAAAACTAGGGTTAGGGTTTCAAAGTAGGGCTTTAAACTAGGATTAAGGTGTCAAAGTAGGGTTTAAAACTAGGGTTAGGGTTTCAAAGTAAGGTTTAAAACTTGGGTTAGGGTTTCAAAGTAGAGTTTTAAACAAGGGTTAGGGTTTAAAATAGGGTTTAAAACTAGGGTTAGGGTTTCAAAGTAGGGTTTTAAACTAGGGTTAGACTTTCAAAATAGGGTTTAAAACGAGGGTTAGAGTTTCAAATTAAGGTTTTAAACTAGGGTTAGAGTTTCAAATGAGGGTTTTAAACTAGGGTTAGGGTTTAAAGTAGGGTTTAAAACTAGGGTTAGTGTTTCAAAGTAGGGTTTAAAACTAGGGTTAGGGTTTCAAATTAGGGTTTTAAACTAGATTTAGGGTTTCAAATGAGGGTTTTAAACTAGGGTTAGGGTTTCAAAGGAGGGTATAAAACTAGGGTTAGGGTTTCAAAGTAGGGTTTTAAACTAGCGTTAGGGTTTTTAAAGTAGGGGTTTAAACTAGGGTTAGGGTTTCAAAGTAGGGTTTAGAACTCGGGTTAGGCTTTCAAAATAGGGTTTAAAACTAGGGTTAGGGTTTCAAATTAGGGTTTTAAACTAGGGTTAGGGTTTCAAATTAGGGTTTTAAACTAAGGTTTCAAAAGTAGGGTTTAAAACTAGGGTTAGGGCTTCAAAGTAGGGATTTAAAATAGGGTTAGGGTTTCAAAGTAAGGCTTTAAACCACAGTTAGGGTTTCAAATTAGGGTTTTAAACTAGGGTTAGGGTTTCAAATTAGGGTTTTAAACTAAGGTTTCAAAAGTAGGGTTTAAAACTAGGGTTAGGGCTTCAAAGTAGGGATTTAAAATAGGGTTAGGGTTTCAAAGTAAGGCTTTAAACTACGGTTAGGGTTTCAAAGTAAATGTTTAAACGAGGGTTAGGGTTTCAAAGTAGGTTTTAAAACTAAGGTTAGTGTTTCAAAGTAGGTTTTAAAACTAAGGTTAGTGTTTCAAAGTAGGGTTTAAAACTAGGGTTAGGGTTTCAAAGTAGGGCTTTAAACTAGGGTTAGGGTGTCAAAGTAGGGTTTTAAACCAGGGTTAGGGTTTCAAAGTAGGGTTTTAAACTAGGGTTAGACTTTAAAATTGGGTTTAAAACTAGGGTTAGGGTTTCAAATTAGGGTTTTAAACTAGGGTTAGGGTTTCAAATTAGGGTTTTAAACGAGGGTTAGGGTTTCAAAGTAGGGTTAAAAACTAGGGTTGGGGTTTCAAAGTAGGGTTTAAAACTAGGGTTAGGGTTTCAAAGTAGGGCTTTAAACTAGGGTTAGGGTTTCAAAGTAGGGCTTTAAACTAGGGTTAGGGTTTCAAAGTAAATGTTTAAACGAGGGTTAGGGTTTCAAAGTAGGGTTTTTAAAACTAAGGTTAGGGTTTCAAAGTAGGGCTTTAAACTAGGGTTAGGGTGTCAAAGTATGGTTTTAAACTAGGGTTAGGGTTTCAAAGTAGGGTTTAAAACTAGGGTTAGGGTTTCAAAGAAGGGTTTTAAACTTGGGTTAGACTTTCAAAATAGGGTTTAAAACTAGGGTTAGGGTTTCAAATTAGGGTTTTAAACTAGGGTTAGGGTTTCAAATTAGGGTTTTAAACTAGGGTTAGGGTTTCAAAGTAGGGTTTAAAACTAGGGTTAGGGTTTCAAATTAGGGTTTTAAACTAGGGTTAGGGTTTCAAAGTAGGGTTTAAAACTAGGGTTAGGGTTTCAAAGTAGGGTTTTAAACTAGGGTTAGTGTTTCAAAGTAGGGTTTAAAACTAGGGTTAGGGTTTCCAAGTAGGTTTTAAAACTAGGGTTTCAAAAGTAGGGTTTAAAACTAGGGTTAGGTCTTCAAAGTTGGGCTTTAAACTAGGGTTAGGGTTTTAAAGTAGGGCTTTAAACTCGGTTAGGGTTTCAAAGTAGGGCTTTAAACTAGGGTTAGGGTTTCAAAGTAGGGGTTTAAAACTAGGGTTAGGGTTTCAAAGTAGGGTTTAAAACTAGGGTTAGGGTTTCAAAGTAGGGTTTAAAACTAGGGTTAGGGTTTCAAAGTAGTGTTTTAAACTAGGGTTAGGGTTTCAAAGTAGGGTTTAAAACTAGGGTTAGGGTTTCAAAGTAGGGTTTTAAACTAGGGTTAGGGTTTCAAAGTAGGGGTTTAAAACTAGGGTTAGGGTTTCAAAGTAGGGTTTCAAACTAGCGTTAGGGTTTTTAAAGTAGGGGTTTAAACAAGGGTTAGGGTTTAAAAGTAGGGGTTTAAACTAGGGTTAGGGTTTCAAAGTAGGGTTTAAAACTAAGGTTAGGGTTTCAAAGTAGGGTTTAAAACTAGGGTTAGGGTTTCAAAGTAGGGCATTAAACTAGGGTTAGGGTTTCAAAGTAGGGTTTTAAACTAGGGTTAGGGTTTCAAAGTAGGGTTTTAAACTAGGGTTAGGGTTTCAAAGTAAATGTTTAAACGAGGGTTAGGGTTTCAAAGTAGGGTTTAAAACTAAGGTTAGGGTTTCAAAGTAGGGTTTAAAACTAGGGTTAGGGTTTCAAAGTAGGGCTTTAAACTAGGATTAGGGTGTCAAAGTAGGGTTTAAAACTAGGGTTAGGGTTTCAAAGTAAGGTTTAAAACTTGGGTTAGGGTTTAAAAGTATAGTTTTAAACAAGGGTTAGGGTTTAAAATAGGGTTTAAAACTAGGGTTAGGGTTTCAAAGTAGGGTTTTAAACTAGGGTTAGACTTTCAAAATAGTGTTTAAAACGAGGGTTAGAGTTTCAAATTAAGGTTTTAAACTAGGGTTAGAGTTTCAAATGAGGGTTTTAAACTAGGGTTAGGGTTTCAAAGTAGGGTTTAAAACTAGGGTTATTGTTTCAAAGTAGGGTTTAAAACTAGGGTTAGGGTTTCAAATTAGGGTTTTAAACTAGGGTTAGGGTTTCAAATGAGGGTTTTAAACTAGGGTTAGGGTTTCAAAGGAGGGTATAAAACTAGGGTTAGGGTTTCAAAGTAGGGTTTTAAACTAGCGTTAGGGTTTTTAAAGTAGGGGTTTAAACTAGGGTTAGGGTTTCAAAGTAGGGTTTAGAACTCGGGTTAGGCTTTCAAAATAGGGTTTAAAACTAGGGTTAGGGTTTCAAATTAGGGTTTTAAACTAGGGTTAGGGTTTCAAATTAGGGTTTTAAACTAAGGTTTCAAAAGTAGGGTTTAAAACTAGGGTTAGGGCTTCAAAGTAGGGATTTAAAATAGGGTTAGGGTTTCAAAGTAAGGCTTTAAACCACGGTTAGGGTTTCAAATTAGGGTTTTAAACTAGGGTTAGGGTTTCAAATTAGGGTTTTAAACTAAGGTTTCAAAAGTAGGGTTTAAAACTAGGGTTAGGGCTTCCAAGTAGGGATTTAAAATAGGGTTAGGGTTTCAAAGTAAGGCTTTAAACTACGGTTAGGGTTTCAAAGTAAATGTTTAAATGAGGGTTAGGGTTTCAAAGTAGGTTTTAAAACAAAGGTTAGTGTTTCAAAGTAGGGTTTAAAACTAGGGTTAGGGTTTCAAAGTAGGGCTTTAAACTAGGGTTAGGGTGTCAAAGTAGGGTTTTAAACCAGGGTTAGGGTTTCAAAGTAGGGTGTAAAACTTGGGTTAGGGTTTCAAAGTAGAGTTTTAAACTAGGGTTAGGGTTTAAAGTAGGGTTTAAAACTAGGATTAGGGTTTCAAAGTAGGGTTTTAAACTAGGGTTAGACTTTAAAATTGGGTTTAAAACTAGGGTTAGGGTTTCAAATTAGGGTTTTAAACTAGGGTTAGGGTTTCAAATAAGGGTTTTTAAACTAGGGTTAGGGTTTCAAAGTAGGGTTAAAAACTAGGGTTGGGGTTTCAAAGTAGGGTTTAAAACTAGGGTTAGGGTTTCAAAGTAGGGTTTAAAACTAAGGTTAGGGTTTCAAAGTAGGGTTTAAAACTAGGGTTAGGGTTTCAAAGTAGGGCATTAAACTAGGGATAGGGTTTCAAAGTAGGGTTTAAAACTAGGGTTATGGTTTCCAAATAGGTTTTTTTAACTAGGGTTTTAAAAGTAGGGTTTAAAACTAGGGTTAGGCCTTCAAAGTAGGGCTTTAAACTAGGGTGAGGGTTTCAAAGTAGGGCTTTAAACTAGGGTTAGGGTTTCAAATTAGGGTTTTTAAACTAGGGTTAGGGTTTCAAATTAGGGTTTTAAAACTAAGGTTAGGGTTTCAAAGTAGGGCTTTAAACTAGGGTTAGGGTTTCAAAGTTGGGTTTTAAACTAGGGTTAGGGTTTCAAAGTAGGGTGTAAAACTTGGGTTAGGGTTTCAAAGTAGAGTTTTAAACTAGGGTTAGGGTTTAAAGTAGGGTTTAAAACTAGGGTTAGGGTTTCAAAGTAGGGTTTTAAACTAGGGTTAGACTTTAAAATTGGGTTTAAAACTAGGGTTAGGGTTTCAAATTAGGGTTTTAAACTAGGGTTAGGGTTTCAAATTAGGGTTTTAAACTAGGGTTAGGGTTTCAAAGTAGGGTTAAAAACTAGGGTTGGGGTTTCAAAGTAGGGTTTAAAACTAGGGTTAGGGTTTCAAAGTAGGGCTTTAAACTAGGGTTAGGGTTTCAAAGTAGGGCTTTAAACTAGGGTTAGGGTTTCAAAGTAAATGTTTAAACGAGGGTTAGGGTTTCAAAGTAGGGTTTTTAAAACTAAGGTTAGGGTTTCAAAGTAGGGTTTAAAACTAGGGTTAAGGTTTCAAAGTAGGGCTTTAAACTAGGGTTAGGGTGTCAAAGTATGGTTTTAAACTAGGGTTAGGGTTTCAAAGTAGAGTTTTAAACTAGGGTTAGGGTTTAAAGTAGGGTTTAAAACTAGGTTTAGGGTTTCAAAGAAGGGTTGTAAACTAGGGTTTCAAAGTAGGGTTTAAAACTAGGGTTAGGGTTTCAAAGTAGGGTTTTAAACTAGGGTTAGTGTTTCAAAGTAGGGTTTAAAACTAGGGTTAGGGTTTCCAAGTAGGTTTTTAAACTAGGGTTTCAAAAGTAGGGTTTAAAACTAGGGTTAGGTCTTCAAAGTTGGGCTTTAAACTAGGGTTAGGGTTTTAAAGTAGGGCTTTAAACTCGGTTAGGGTTTCAAAGTAGGGGTTTAAACTAGGGTTAGGGTTTCAAAGTAGGGGTTTAAAACTAGGGTTAGGGTTTCAAAGTAGGGTTTAAAACTAGGGTTAGGGTTTCAAAGTAGGGTTTAAAACTAGGGTTAGGGTTTCAAAGTAGTGTTTTAAACTAGGGTTAGGGTTTCAAAGTAGGGTTTAAAACTAGGGTTAGGGTTTCAAAGTAGGGTTTTAAACTAGGGTTAAGGTTTCAAAGTAGGGGTTTAAAACTAGGGTTAGGGTTTCAAAGTAGGGTTTCAAACTAGCGTTAGGGTTTTTAAAGTAGGGGTTTAAACAAGGGTTAGGGTTTAAAAGTAGGGGTTTAAACTAGGGTTAGGGTTTCAAAGTAGGGTTTAAAACTAAGGTTAGGGTTTCAAAGTAGGGTTTAAAACTAGGGTTAGGGTTTCAAAGTAGGGCATTAAACTAGGGTTAGGGTTTCAAAGTAGGGTTTTAAACTAGGGTTAGGGTTTCAAAGTAGGGTTTTAAACTCGGGTTAGGGTTTCCAAGTAGGTTTTTAAACTAGGGTTTCAAAAGTAGGGTTTAAAACTAGGGTTAGGTCTTCAAAGTTGGGCTTTAAACTAGGGTTAGGGTTTTAAAGTAGGGCTTTAAACTCGGTTAGGGTTTCAAAGTAGGGGTTTAAACTAGGGTTAGGGTTTCAAATTAGGGTTTTAAAACTAGGGTTAGGGTTTCAAAGTAGGGCTTTAAACTAGGGTTAGGGTTTCAAAGTAGGGTTTAAAACTAGGGTTAGGGTTTCAAAGTAGGGTTTAAAACTAGGGTTAGGGTTTCAAAGTAGTGTTTTAAACTAAGGTTTGGGTTTCAAAGTAGGGTTTAAAACTAGGGTTAGGGTTTCAAAGTAGGGGTTTAAAACTAGGGTTAGGGTTTCAAAGTAGGGTTTCAAACTAGCGTTAGGGTTTTTAAAGTAGGGGTTTAAACAAGGGTTAGGGTTTAAAAGTAGGGGTTTAAACTAGGGTTAGGGTTTCAAAGTAGGGTTTAAAACTAAGGTTAGGGTTTCAAAGTAGGGTTTAAAACTAGGGTTAGGGTTTCAAAGTAGGGCATTAAACTAGGGTTAGGGTTTCAAAGTAGGGTTTTAAACTAGGGTTAGGGTTTCAAAGTAGGGTTTTAAACTAGGGTTAGGGTTTCAAAGTAAATGTTTAAACGAGGGTTAGGGTTTCAATGTAGGGTTTAAAACTAAGGTTAGGGTTTCAAAGTAGGGTTTAAAACTAGGGTTAGGGTTTCAAAGTAGGGCTTTAAACTAGGATTAAGGTGTCAAAGTAGGGTTTAAAACTAGGGTTAGGGTTTCAAAGTAAGGTTTAAAACTTGGGTTAGGGTTTCAAAGTAGAGTTTTAAACAAGGGTTAGGGTTTAAAATAGGGTTTAAAACTAGGGTTAGGGTTTCAAAGTAGGGTTTTAAACTAGGGTTAGACTTTCAAAATAGGGTTTAAAACGAGGGTTAGAGTTTCAAATTAAGGTTTTAAACTAGGGTTAGAGTTTCAAATGAGGGTTTTAAACTAGGGTTAGGGTTTAAAGTAGGGTTTAAAACTAGGGTTAGTGTTTCAAAGTAGGGTTTAAAACTAGGGTTAGGGTTTCAAATTAGGGTTTTAAACTAGATTTAGGGTTTCAAATGAGGGTTTTAAACTAGGGTTAGGGTTTCAAAGGAGGGTATAAAACTAGGGTTAGGGTTTCAAAGTAGGGTTTTAAACTAGCGTTAGGGTTTTTAAAGTAGGGGTTTAAACTAGGGTTAGGGTTTCAAAGTAGGGTTTAGAACTCGGGTAAGGCTTTCAAAATAGGGTTTAAAACTAGGGTTAGGGTTTCAAATTAGGGTTTTAAACTAGGGTTAGGGTTTCAAATTAGGGTTTTAAACTAAGGTTTCAAAAGTAGGGTTTAAAACTAGGGTTAGGGCTTCAAAGTAGGGATTTAAAATAGGGTTAGGGTTTCAAAGTAAGGCTTTAAACCACAGTTAGGGTTTCAAATTAGGGTTTTAAACTAGGGTTAGGGTTTCAAATTAGGGTTTTAAACTAAGGTTTCAAAAGTAGGGTTTAAAACTAGGGTTAGGGCTTCAAAGTAGGGATTTAAAATAGGGTTAGGGTTTCAAAGTAAGGCTTTAAACTACGGTTAGGGTTTCAAAGTAAATGTTTAAACGAGGGTTAGGGTTTCAAAGTAGGTTTTAAAACTAAGGTTAGTGTTTCAAAGTAGGTTTTAAAACTAAGGTTAGTGTTTCAAAGTAGGGTTTAAAACTAGGGTTAGGGTTTCAAAGTAGGGCTTTAAACTAGGGTTAGGGTGTCAAAGTAGGGTTTTAAACCAGGGTTAGGGTTTCAAAGTAGGGTGTAAAACTTGGGTTAGGGTTTCAAAGTAGAGTTTTAAACTAGGGTTAGGGTTTAAAGTAGGGTTTAAAACTAGGGTTAGGGTTTCAAAGTAGGGTTTTAAACTAGGGTTAGACTTTAAAATTGGGTTTAAAACTAGGGTTAGGGTTTCAAATTAGTGTTTTAAACTAGGGTTAGGGTTTCAAATTAGTGTTTTAAACTAGGGTTAGGGTTTCAAAGTAGGGTTAAAAACTAGGGTTGGGGTTTTTCTAAGTAGGGTTTAAAACTAGGGTTAGGGTTTCAAAGTAGGGTTTAAAACTAAGGTTAGGGTTTCAAAGTAGGGTTTAAAACTAGGGTTATGGTTTCAAATGAGGGTTTTAAACTAATGTTAGGCTTTCAAATTAGGGTTTTAAACTAGGGTTAGGGTTTCAAAGTAGGGTTTAAAACTAGTGTTAGGGTTTCAAAGTATGGTTTTAAACTAGGGTTAGGGTTTCAAAGTAGGGTTAAAAACTAGGGTTGGGGTTTCAAAGTAGGGTTTAAAACTAGGGTTAGGGTTTCAAAGTAGGGTTTAAAACTCAGGTTAGGGCTTCAAAGTAGGGCTTTAAACTAGAGTTAGGGTTTCAAAGTAGGGCTTTAAACTAGGGGTATGGGTTTCAAAGTAGGGCTTTAAACTAGGGTTAGGGTGTCAAAGTAAGGTTTTAAACTAGGGTTAGGGTTTTAAAGTAAATGTTTAAACGAGGGTTAGGGTTTCAAATTTGGGTTTAAAACTAAGGTTAGGGTTTCAAAGTAGGGTTTAAAACTAGGGTTAGGGTTTCAAAGTAGGGCTTTAAACTAGGGTTAGGGTGTCAAAGTAAGGTTTTAAACTAGGGTTAGGGTTTCAAATAGGGTTTAAAACTTGGGTTAAGGGTTTCAAAGTAGAGTTTTAATCTAGGGTTAGGGTTTAAAGTAGGTTTTAAAACTAGGGTTAGGGTTTCAAAGAAGGGTTTTAAACTAGGGTTAGACTTTCAAAATAGGGTTTAAAACTAGGGTTAGTGTTTCAAATTAGGGTTTTAAACTAGGGTAAGGGTTTCAAATTAGGGTTTTAAACTAGGGTTAGGGTTTCAAAGTAGGGTTTAAAACTAGGGTTAGGGTTTCAAAGTAGGGTTTTAAACTGGGGTTAGGGTTTCAAAGTAGGGTTTAAAACTAGGGTTAGGGTTTCCAAGTTGGGCTTTAAACTAGGGTAAGGGTTTCAAAGTAGGGCTTTAAACTCGGTTAGGGTTTCAAAGTAGGGGTTTAAACTAGGGCTAGGGTTTCAAAGTAGGGGTTTAAAACTAGGGTTAGGGTTTCAAAGTAGGGTTTAAAACTAGGGTTAGGGTTTCAAAGTAGGGTTTAAAACTAGGGTTAGGGTTTCAAAGTAGGGTTTTAAACTAGGGTTAGGGTTTCAAAGTAGGGTTTAAAACTAGGGTTAGGGTTTCAAAATAGGGTTTAAAACTAGGGTTAGGGTTTCAAATTAGGGGTTTAAACTAGGGTTAGGGTTTAAAAGTAGGGGTTTAAACTAGGGTTAGGGTTTCAAAGTATGGTTTAAAACTAAGGTTAGGGTTTCAAAGTAGGGTTTAAAACTAGGGTTAGGGTTTTAAAGTAGAGTTTTAAACTAGGGTTAGGGTTTAAATTAGGGTTTAAAACTAGGGTTAGGGTTTCAAAGTAGGGTTTTAAACTAGGGTTAGACTTTAAAATTGGGTTTAAAACTAGGGTTAGGGTTTCAAATTAGGGTTTTAAACTAGGGTTAGGGTTTCAAATTAGGGGTTTAAACTAGGGTTAGGGTTTCAAAGTAGGGTTAAAAACTAGGGTTAGGGTTTCAAAATCGGGTTTACAACTAGGGTTAGGGTTTCAAAGTAGGGCTTTAAACTCGGGTTAGGGTTTCAAAGTAGGGTTTAAAACTAGGGTTAGGGTTTCAAAGTAGGGCTTTAAACTAGGGTTAGGGTTTCAAAGTAGGGTTTAAAACTAGGGTTAGGGTTTCAAAGTAGGGTTTTAAACTAGGGTTAGGGTTTCAAAGTAGGGTTTAAAACTAGGGTTAGGGTTTCCAAGAAGGTTTTTAAACTAGGGTTTCAAAAGTAGGGTTTAAAACTAAGGTTAGGGCATCAAAGTTGGGCTTTAAACTAGGGTTAGGGTTTCAAAGCAGGGCTTTAAACTCGGTTAGGGTTTCAAAGTAGGGGTTTAAACTAGGGTTAGGGTTTCAAAGTAGGGGTTTAAAACTAGGGTTAGGGTTTCAAAGTAGGGTTTAAAACTAGGGTTAGGATTTCAAAGTAGGGTTTAAAACTAGGGTTAGGGTTTCAAAGTAGTGTTTTAAACTAGGGTTAGGGTTTAAAAGTAGGGTTTAAAACTAGGGTTAGGGTTTCAAAGTAGGGTTTTAAACTAGGGTTAGGGTTTCAAAGTAGGGGTTTAAAACTAGGGTTAGGGTTTCAAAGTAGGGTTTCAAACTAGCGTTAGGGCTTTTAAAGTAGGGGTTTAAACAAGGGTTAGGGTTTAAAAGTAGGGGTTTAAACTAGGGTTAGGGTTTCAAAGTAGGGTTTAAAACTAAGGTTAGGGTTTCAAAGTAGGGTTTAAAACTAGGATTAGGGTTTCAAAGTAGGGCATTAAACTAGGGTTAGGGTTTCAAAGTAGGGTTTTAAACTAGGGTTAGGGTTTTAAAGTAGGGTTTTAAACTAGGGTTAGGGTTTCAAAGTAAATGTTTAAACGAGGGTTAGGGTTTCAAAGTAGGGTTTAAAACTAAGGTTAGGGTTTCAAAGTAGGGTTTAAAACTAGGATTAGGGTTTCAAAGTAGAGTTTTAAACTAGGGTTAGGGTTTAAAGTAGGGTTTAAAACTAGGGTTAGGGTTTCAAAGAAGGGTTTTAAACTAGGGTTAGACTTTCAACATAGGGTTTAAAACTAGGGTTAGGGTTTCAAATTAGGGTTTTAAACTAGGGTAAGGGTTTCAAATTAGGGTTTTAAACTAGGGTTAGGGTTTCAAAGTAGGGTTTAAAACTAGGGTTAGGGTTTCAAAGTAGGGTTTTAAACTGGGGTTAGGGTTTCAAAGTAGGGTTTAAAACTAGGGTTAGGGTTTCCAAGTTGGGCTTTAAACTAGGGTAAGGGTTTCAAAGTAGGGCTTTAAACTCGGTTAGGGTTTCAAAGTAGGGGTTTAAACTAGGGCAAGGGTTTCAAAGTAGGGGTTTAAAACTAGGGTTAGGGTTTCAAAGTAGGGTTTAAAACTAGGGTTAGGGTTTCAAAGTAGGGTTTAAAACTAGGGTTAGGGTTTCAAAGTAGGGTTTTAAACTAGGGTTAGGGTTTCAAAGTAGGGTTTAAAACTAGGGTTAGGGTTTCAAAATAGGGTTTAAAACTAGGGTTAGGGTTTCAAATTAGGGTTTTAAACTAGGGTTAGGGTTTAAAAGTAGGGGTTTAAACTAGGGTTAGGGTTTCAAAGTATGGTTTAAAACTAAGGTTAGGGTTTCAAAGTAGGGTTTAAAACTAGGGTTAGGGTTTCAAAGTAGAGTTTTAAACTAGGGTTAGGGTTTAAAGTAGGGTTTAAAACTAGGGTTAGGGTTTCAAAGTAGGGTTTAAAACTAGGGTTAGGGTTTCAAAGTAGAGTTTTAAACTAGGGTTAGGGTTTAAAGTAGGGTTTAAAACTAGGGTTAGGGTTTCAAATTAGGGTTTTAAACTAGGGTTAGGGTTTCAAATTAGGGGTTTAAACTAGGGTTAGGGTTTCAAAGTAGGGTTAAAAACTAGGGTTAGGGTTTCAAAATCGGGTTTAAAACTAGGGTTAGGGTTTCAAAGTAGGGTTTAAAACTAGGGTTAGGGTTTCAAAGTAGGGTTTAAAACTAGGGTTAAGTTTTCAAAGTAGGGGTTTAAAACTAGGGTTAGGGTTTCAAAGTAGGGTTTCAAACTAGTGTTAGGATTTTTAAAGTAGGGGTTTAAACTAGGGTTAGGGTTTAAAAGTAGGGGTTTAAACTAGGGTTAGGGTTTCAAAGTAGGATTTAAAACTAAGGTCAGGGTTTCAAAGTAGGGTTTAAAACTAGGGTTAAGGTTTCAAAGTAGGGCTTTAAACTAGGGTTAGGGTTTCAAAGTAGGGTTTTAAACTAGGGTTAGGGTTTCAAAGTAGGGTTTTAAACTAGGGTTATGGCTTCAAAGTAGGGCTTTAAACTATGGTTAGGGTTTCAAAGTAGGGCTTTAAACTAGGGTTAGGGTTTCAAAATAAATGTTTAAACGAGGGTTAGGGTTTCAAAGTAGGGTTTAAAACTAGGGTTAGGGTTTCAAAGTAGGGGTTTAAACTAGGGTTAGGGTTTCAAAATTGGGTTTAAAACTAGGGTTAGGGTGTCAAAGTAGGGTTTGAAACTAGGGTTAGGGTTTCAAAGTAGGGTTTAAAACTTGGGTTAGGGTTTCAAAGTAGAGTTTTAAACTAGGGTTAGGTTTTAAAATAGGGTTTAAAACTAGGGTTAGGGTTTCAAAGTAGGGTTTTAAACTAGGGTTAGACTTTCAAAATAGGGTTTAAAACTAGGGTTAGGGTTTCAAATTAGGGTTTTAAACTAGGGTTAGGGTTTCAAATTAGGGTTTTAAACTAGGGTTAGGGTTTCAAAGTAGGGTTTAAAACTAGGGTTAGGGTTTCAAAGTAGCGTTTTAAACTAGGGTAAGGGTTTCAAAGTAGGGTTTAAAACTAGGGTTAGGGTTTCAAAGTAGGGGTTTAAAACTAGGGTTAGGGTTTCAAAGTAGGGTTTCAAACTAGCGTTAGGGTTTTTAAAGTAGGGGTTTAAACTAGGGTTAGGGTTTAAAAGTAGGGGTTTAAACTAGGGTTAGGGTTTCAAAGTAGGATTTAAAACTAAGGTCAGGGTTTCAAAGTAGGGTTTAAAACTAGGGTTAAGGTTTCAAAGTAGGGCTTTAAACTAGGGTTAGGGTTTCAAAATAAATGTTTAAACGAGGGTTAGGGTTTCAAAGTAGGGTTTAAAACTAAGGTTAGGGTTTCAAAGTAGGGTTTAAAACTAGGGTTAGGGTTTCAAAGTAGGGCTTTAAACTAGGGTTAGGGTGTCAAAGTAGGGTTTTAAACTAGGGTTAGGGTTTCAAAGTAGGGTTTAAAACTTGGGTTAGGGTTTCAAATTAGAGTTTTAAACTAGGGTTAGGGTTTAAAATAGGGTTTAAAACTAGAATTTGGGTTTCAAAGTAGGGTTTTAAACTAGGGTTAGACTTTCAAAATAGGGTTTAAAACTAGGGTTAGGGTTTCAAATAAGGGTTTTAAACTAGGGTTAGGGTTTCAAAGTAGGATTTAAAACTAGGGTTAGGGTTTCAAAGTAGGGTTTAAAACTAGGGTTAGGGTTTCAAGGTAGGGTTTAAAACTAGGGTTAGGGTTTCCAAGTAGGGTTTAAAACTAGGGTTAGGGTTTCAAAATAGGGTTTAAAACTATGGTTAGGGTTTCAAATAAGGGTTTTAAACTAGGGTTAGGGTTTCAAATTAGGGTTTAAAACTAGGGTTAGGGTTTCAAAGTAGGGTTTTAAACTAGGGTTATGGTTTCAAAGTAGGGTTTAAAACTAGGGTTAGGGTTTCAAAATAGGGTTTAAAACTAGGGTTAGGGTTTCAAATTAGGGTTTTAAACTAGGGTTAGGGTTTAAAAGTAGGGGTTTAAACTAGGGTTAGGGTTTCAAAGTATGGTTTAAAACTAAGGTTAGGGTTTCAAAGTAGGGTTTAAAACTAGGGTTAGGATTTCAAAGTAGAGTTTTAAACTAGGGTTAGGGTTTAAAGTAGGGTTTAAAACTAGGGTTAGGGTTTCAAATTAGGGTTTTAAACTAGGGTTAGGGTTTCAAATTAGGGGTTTAAACTAGGGTTAGGGTTTCAAATAGGGTTAAAAACTAGGGTTAGGGTTTCAAAATCGGGTTTAAAACTAGGGTTAGGGTTTCAAAGTAGGGTTTAAAACTTGGGTTAGGGTTTCAAAGTAGAGTTTTAAACTAGGGTTAGGTTTTAAAATAGGGTTTAAAACTAGGGTTAGGGTTTCAAAGTAGGGTTTTAAACTAGTGTTAGACTTTCAAAATAGGGTTTAAAACTAGGGTTAGGGTTTCAAATTAGGGTTTTAAACTAGGGTTAGGGTTTCAAATTAGGGTTTTAAACTAGGGTAAGGATTTCAAAGTAGGGTTTAAAACTAGGGTTAGGGTTTCAAAGTAGGGTTTAAAACTAGGGTTAGGGTTTCAAAGTAGGGGTTTAAAACTAGGGTTAGGGTTTCAAAGTAGGGTTTCAAACTAGCGTTAGGGTTTTTAAAGTAGGGGTTTAAACTAGGGTTAGGGTTTCAAAGTAGGGCTTTAAACTAGGGTTAGGGTTTCAAAATAAATGTTTAAACGAGGGTTAGGGTTTCAAAGTAGGGTTTAAAACTAGGGTTAGGGTTTCAAAGTAGGGGTTTAAACTATGGTTAGGGTTTCAAAATTGGGTTTAAAACTAGGGTTAGGTTGTCAAAGTAGGGTTTGAAACTACGGTTAGGGTTTCAAAGTAGGGTTTAAAACTTGGGTTAGGGTTTCAAAGTAGAGTTTTAAACTAGGGTTAGGTTTTAAAATAGCGTTTAAAACTAGGGTTAGGGTTTCAAAGTAGGGTTTTAAACTAGGGTTAGACTTTCAAAATAGGGTTTAAATCTAGGGTTAGGGTTTCAAATTAGGGTTTTAAACTAGGGTTAGGGTTTCAAATTAGGGTTTTAAACTAGGGTTAGGGTTTCAAAGTAGCGTTTTAAACTAGGGTAAGGGTTTCAAAGTAGGGTTTAAAACTAGGGTTAGGGTTTCAAAGTAGGGGTTTAAAACTAGGGTTAGGGTTTCAAAGTAGGGTTTCAAACTAGCGTTAGGGTTTTTAAAGTAGGGGTTTAAACTAGGGTTAGGGTTTAAAAGTAGGGGTTTAAACTAGGGTTAGGGTTTCAAAGTAGGGTTTAAAACTAGGGTTAAGGTTTCAAAGTAGGGCTTTAAACTAGGGTAAGGGTTTCAAAATAAATGTTTAAACGAGGGTTAGGGTTTCAAAGTAGGGTTTAAAACTAAGGTTAGGGTTTCAAAGTAGGGTTTAAAACTAGGGTTAGGGTTTCAAATTAGGGTTTTAAACTAGGGTTAGGGTTTCAAAGTAGGGTTTAAAACTAGGGTTAGGGTTTCAAAGTAGGGTTTAAAACTAGGGTTAGGGTTTCAAAGTAGAGTTTTAAACTAGGGTTAGGGTTTAAAGTAGGGTTTAAAACTAGGGTTAGGGTTTCAAAGTAGGGTTTTAAACTAGGGTTAGACTTTAAAATTGGGTTTAAAACTAGGGTTAGGGTTTCAAATTAGGGTTTTAAACTAGGGTTAGGGTTTCAAATTAGGGGTTTAAACTAGGGTTAGGGATTCAAAGTAGGGTTAAAAACTAGGGTTAGGGTTTCAAAATCGGGTTTAAAACTAGGGTTAGGGTTTCAAAGTAGGGTTTAAAACTTGGGTTAGGGTTTCAAAGTAGAGTTTTAAACTAGGGTTAGGTTTTAAAATAGGGTTTAAAACTAGGGTTAGGGTTTCAAAGTAGGGTTTTAAACTAGTGTTAGACTTTCAAAATAGGGTTTAAAACTAGGGTTAGGGTTTCAAATAAGGGTTTTAAACTAGGGTTAGGGTTTCAAATTAGGGTTTTAAACTAGGGTAAGGATTTCAAAGTAGGGTTTAAAACTAGGGTTAGGGTTTCAAAGTAGGGTTTAAAACTAGGGTTAGGGTTTCAAAGTAGGGGTTTAAAACTAGGGTTAGGGTTTCAAAGTAGGGTTTCAAACTAGCGTTAGGATTTTTAAAGTAGGGGTTTAAACTAGGGTTAGGGTTTAAAAGTAGGGGTTTAAACTAGGGTTAGGGTTTCAAAGTAGGATTTAAAACTAAGGTCAGGGTTTCAAAGTAGGGTTTAAAACTAGGGTTAAGGTTTCAAAGTAGGGCTTTAAACTAGGGTTAGGGTTTCAAAGTAGGGTTTTAAACTAGGGTTAGGGTTTCAAAGTAGGGTTTTAAACTAGGGTTAGGGCTTCAAAGTAGGGCTTTAAACTAGGGTTAGGGTTTCAAAGTAGGGCTTTAAACTAGGGTTAGGGTTTCAAAATAAATGTTTAAACGAGGGTTAGGGTTTCAAAGTAGGGTTTAAAACTAGGGTTAGGGTTTCAAAGTAGGGGTTTAAACTAGGGTTAGGGTTTCAAAATTGGGTTTAAAACTAGGGTTAGGGTGTCAAAGTAGGGTTTGAAACTAGGGTTAGGGTTTCAAAGTAGGGTTTAAAACTTGGGTTAGGGTTTCAAAGTAGAGTTTTAAACTAGGGTTTGGTTTTAAAATAGGGTTTAAAACTAGGGTTAGGGTTTCAAAGTAGGGTTTTAAACTAGGGTTAGACTTTCAAAATAGGGTTTAAAACTAGGGTTAGGGTTTCAAATTAGGGTTTTAAACTAGGGTTAGGGTTTCAAATTAGGGTTTTAAACTAGGGTTAGGGTTTCAAAGTAGGGTTTAAAACTAGGGTTAGGGTTTCAAAGTAGCGTTTTAAACTAGGGTAAGGGTTTCAAAGTAGGGTTTAAAACTAGGGTTAGGGTTTCAAAGTAGGGGTTTAAAACTAGGGTTAGGGTTTCAAAGTAGGGTTACAAACTAGCGTTAGGGTTTTTAAAGTAGGGGTTTAAACTAGGGTTAGGGTTTAAAAGTAGGGGTTTAAACTAGGGTTAGGGTTTCAAAGTAGGGTTTAAAACTAAGGTCAGGGTTTCAAAGTAGGGTTTAAAACTAGGGTTAAGGTTTCAAAGTAGGGCTTTAAACTAGGGTTAGGGTTTCAACATAAATGTTTAAACGAGGGTTAGGGTTTCAAAGTAGGGTTTAAAACTAAGGTTAGGGTTTCAAAGTAGGGTTTAAAACTAGGGTTAGGGTTTCAAAGTAGGGCTTTAAACTAGGGTTAGGGTGTCAAAGTAGGGTTTTAAACTAGGGTTAGGGGTTTCAAAGTAGGGTTTAAAACTTGGGTTAGGGTTTCAAATTAGAGTTTTAAACTAGGGTTAGGGTTTAAAATAGGGTTTAAAACTAGAATTTGGGTTTCAAAGTAGGGTTTTAAACTAGGGTTAGACTTTCAAAATAGGGTGTAAAACTAGGGTTAGGGTTTCAAATAAGGGTTTTAAACTAGGGTTAGTGTTTCAAATTAGGGTTTTAAACTAGGGTTAGGGTTTCAAAGTAGGATTTAAAACTAGGGTTAGGGTTTCAAAGTAGGGTTTAAAACTAGGGTTAGGGTTTCAAGGTAGGGTTTAAAACTAGGGTTAGGGTTTCCAAGTAGGGTTTAAAACTAGGGTTAGGGTTTCAAAATAGGGTTTAAAACTATGGTTAGGGTTTCAAATAAGGGTTTTAAACTAGGGTTAGGGTTTCAAATTAGGGTTTTAAACTAGGGTTAGGGTTTCAAAGTAGGGTTTAAAACTAGGGTTAGGGTTTCAAAGTAGGGTTTTAAACTAGGGTTAGGGTTTCAAAGTAGGGTTTAAAACTAGGGTTAGGGTTTCAAAATAGGGTTTAAAACTAGGGTTAGGGTTTCAAATTAGGGTTTTAAACTAGGGTTAGGGTTTAAAAGTAGGGGTTTAAACTAGGGTTAGGGTTTCAAAGTATGGTTTAAAACTAAGGTTAGGGTTTCAAAGTAGGGTTTAAAACTAGGGTTAGGGTTTCAAAGTAGAGTTTTAAACTAGGGTTAGGGTTTAAAGTAGGGTTTAAAACTAGGGTTAGGGTTTCAAAGTAGGGTTTTAAACTAGGGTTAGACTTTAAAATTGGGTTTAAAACTAGGGTTAGGGTTTCAAATTAGGGTTTTAAACTAGGGTTAGGGTTTCAAATTAGGGGTTTAAACTAGGGTTAGGGTTTCATAGTAGGGTTAAAAACTAGGGTTAGGGTTTCAAAATTGGGTTTAAAACTAGGGTTAGGGTTTCAAAGTAGGGTTTAAAACTTGGGTTAGGGTTTCAAAGTAGAGTTTTAAACTAGGGTTAGGTTTTAAAATAGGGTTTAAAACTAGGGTTAGGGTTTCAAAGTAGGGTTTTAAACTAGTGTTAGACTTTCAAAATAGGGTTTAAAACTAGGGTAAGGGTTTCAAATTAGGGTTTTAAACTAGGGTTAGGGTTTCAAATTAGGGTTTTAAACTAGGGTAAGGATTTCAAAGTAGGGTTTAAAACTAGGGTTAGGGTTTCAAAGTAGGGTTTAAAACTAGGGTTAGGGTTTCAAAGTAGGGGTTTAAAACTAGGGTTAGGGTTTAAAAGTAGGGGTTTAAACTAGGGTTAGGGTTTCAAAGTAGGATTTAAAACTAAGGTCAGGGTTTCAAAGTAGGGTTTAAAACTAGGGTTAAGGTTTCAAAGTAGGGCTTTAAACTAGGGTTAGGGTTTCAAAGTAGGGTTTTAAACTAGGGTTAGGGTTTCAAAGTAGGGTTTTAAACTAGGGTTAGGGTTTCAAAGTAGGGCTTTAAACTAGGGTTAGGGTTTCAAAATAAATGTTTAAACGAGGGTTAGGGTTTCAAAGTAGGGTTTAAAACTAGGGTTAGGGTTTTTAAAGTAGGGGTTTAAACTAGGGTTAGGGTTTAAAAGTAGGGGTTTAAACTAGGGTTAGGGTTTCAAAGTAGGATTTAAAACTAAGGTCAGGGTTTCAAAGTAGGGTTTAAAACTAGGGTTAAGGTTTCAAAGTAGGGCTTTAAACTAGGGTTAGGGTTTCAAAGTAGGGTTTTAAACTAGGGTTAGGGTTTCAAAGTAGGGTTTTAAACTAGGGTTAGGGTTTCAAAGTAGGGCTTTAAACTAGGGTTAGGGTTTCAAAATAAATGTTTAAACGAGGGTTAGGGTTTCAAAGTAGGGTTTAAAACTAGGGTTAGGGTTTCAAAGTAGGGGTTTAAACTATGGTTAGGGTTTCAAAATTGGGTTTAAAACTAGGGTTAGGGTTTCAAAGTAGAGTTTTAAACTAGGGTTAGGTTTTAAAATAGGGTTTAAAACTAGGGTTAGGGTTTCAAATTAGGGTTTTAAACTAGGGTTAGACTTTCAAAATAGGGTTTAAAACTAGGGTTAGGGTTTCAAATTAGGGTTTTAAACTAAATTTAGGGTTTCAAATTAGGGTTTTAAACTAGGGTTAGGGTTTCAAAGTAGGGTTTAAAACTAGGGTTAGGGTTTCAAAGTAGCGTTTTAAACTAGGGTAAGGGTTTCAAAGTAGGGTTTAAAACTAGGGTTAGGGTTTCAAAGTAGGGGTTTAAAACTAGGGTTAGGGTTTCAAAGTAGGGTTTCAAACTAGCGTTAGGGTTTTTACAGTAGGGGTTTAAACTAGGGTTAGGGTTTAAAAGTAGGGGTTTAAACTAGGGTTAGGGTTTCAAAGTAGGGTTTAAAACTAAGGTCAGGGTTTCAAAGTAGGGTTTAAAACTAGGGTTAAGGTTTCAAAGTAGGGCTTTAAACTAGGGTTAGGGTTTCAAAATAAATGTTTAAACGAGGGTTAGGGTTTCAAAGTAGGGTTTAAAACTAAGGTTAGGGTTTCAAAGTAGGGTTTAAAACTAGGGTTAGGGTTTCAAAGTAGGGCTTTAAACTAGGGTTAGGGTGTCAAAGTAGGGTTTTAAACTAGGGTTAGGGTTTCAAAGTAGGGTTTAAAACTAGGGTTAGGGTTTCAAATTAGAGTTTTAAACTAGGGTTAGGGTTTAAAATAGGGTTTAAAACTAGAATTTGGGGTTCAAAGTAGGGTTTTAAACTAGGGTTAGACTTTCAAAATAGGGTTTAAAACTAGGGTTAGGGTTTCAAATAAGGGTTTTAAACTAGGGTTAGTGTTTCAAATTAGGGTTTTAAACTAGGGTTAGGGTTTCAAAGTAGGATTTAAAACTAGGGTTAGGGTTTCAAAGTAGGGTTTAAAACTAGGGTTAGGGTTTCAAGGTAGGGTTTAAAACTAGGGTTAGGGTTTCCAAGTAGGGTTTAAAACTAGGGTTAGGGTTTCAAAATAGGGTTTAAAACTATGGTTAGGGTTTCAAATAAGGGTTTTAAACTAGGGTTAGGGTTTCAAATTAGGGTTTTAAACTAGGGTTAGGGTTTCAAAGTAGGGTTTAAAACTAGGGTTAGGGTTTCAAAGTAGGGTTTAAAACTAGGGTTAGGGTTTCAAAGTAGAGTTTTAAACTAGGGTTAGGGTTTAAAGTAGGGTTTAAAACTAGGGTTAGGGTTTCAAAGTAGGGTTTTAAACTAGGGTTAGGGTTTCAAATTAGGGTTTTAAACTAGGGTAAGGATTTCAAAGTAGGGTTTAAAACTAGGGTTAGGGTTTCAAAGTAGGGTTTAAAACTAGGGTTAGGGTTTCAAAGTAGGGGTTTAAAACTAGGGTTAGGGTTTCAAAGTAGGGTTTCAAACTAGCGTTAGGGTTTTTAAAGTAGGGGTTTAAACTAGGGTTAGGGTTTAAAAGTAGGGGTTTAAACTAGGGTTAGGGTTTCAAAGTAGGATTTAAAACTAAGGTAAGGGTTTCAAAGTAGGGTTTAAAACTAGGGTTAAGGTTTCAAAGTAGGGCTTTAAACTAGGGTTAGGGTTTCAAAGTAGGGTTTTAAACTAGGGTTAGGGTTTCAAAGTAGGGTTTTAAACTAGGGTTAGGGCTTCAAAGTAGGGCTTTAAACTAGGGTTAGGGTTTCAAAGTAGGGCTTTAAACTAGGGTTAGGGTTTCAAAATAAATGTTTAAACGAGGGTTAGGGTTTCAAAGTAGGGTTTAAAACTAGGGTTAGGGTTTCAAAGTAGGGGTTTAAACTAGGGTTAGGGTTTCAAAATTGGGTTTAAAACTAGGGTTAGGGTGTCAAAGTAGGGTTTGAAACTAGGGTTAGGGTTTCAAAGTAGGGTTTAAAACTTGGGTTAGGGTTTCAAAGTAGAGTTTTAAACTAGGGTTAGGTTTTAAAATAGGGTTTAAAACTAGGGTTAGGGTTTCAAAGTAGGGTTTAAAACTAGGGTTAGACTTTCAAAATAGGGTTTAAAACTAGGGTTAGGGTTTCAAATTAGGGTTTTAAACTAGGGTTAGGGTTTCAAATTAGGGTTTTAAACTAGGGTTAGGGTTTCAAAGTAGGGTTTAAAACTAGGGTTAGGGTTTCAAAGTAGCGTTTTAAACTAGGGTAAGGGTTTCAAAGTAGGGTTTAAAACTAGGGTTAGGGTTTCAAAGTAGGGGTTTAAAACTAGAATTAGGGTTTCAAAGTAGGGTTTCAAACTAGCGTTAGGGTTTTTAAAGTAGGGGTTTAAACTAGGGTTAGGGTTTAAAAGTAGGGGTTTAAACTAGGGTTAGGGTTTCAAAGTAGGGTTTAAAACTAAGGTCAGGGTTTCAAAGTAGGGTTTAAAACTAGGGTTAAGGTTTCAAAGTAGGGCTTTAAACTAGGGTTAGGGTTTCAAAGTAGGGTTTTAAACTAGGGTTAGGGTTTCAAAGTAGGGTTTTAAACTAGGGTTAGGGCTTCAAAGTAGGGCTTTAAACTAGGGTTAGGGTTTCAAAGTAGGGCTTTAAACTAGGGTTAGGGTTTCAAAATAAATGTTTAAACGAGGGTTAGGGTTTCAAAGTAGGGTTTAAAACTAGGGTTAGGGTTTCAAAGTAGGGGTTTAAACTAGGGTTAGGGTTTCAAAATTGGGTTTAAAACTAGGGTTAGGGTGTCAAAGTAGGGTTTGAAACTAGGGTTAGGGTTTCAAAGTAGGGTTTAAAACTTGGGTTAGGGTTTCAAAGTAGAGTTTTAAACTAGGGTTAGGTTTTAAAATAGGGTTTAAAACTAGGGTTAGGTTTTCAAAGTAGGGTTTTAAACTAGGGTTAGACTTTCAAAATAGGGTTTAAAACTAGGGTTAGGGTTTCAAAGTAGGGTTTCAAACTAGCGTTAGGGTTTTTAAAGTAGGGGTTTAAACTAGGGTTAGGGTTTCAAATTAGGGTTTTAAACTAGGGTTAGGGTTTCAAATTAGGGTTTAAAACTAGGGTTAGGGTTTCAAAGTAGGGTTTAAAACTAGGGTTAGGGTTTCAAAGTAGCGTTTTAAACTAGGGTAAGGGTTTCAAAGTAGGGTTTAAAACTAGGGTTAGGGTTTCAAAGTAGGGGTTTAAAACTAGGGTTAGGGTTTCAAAGTAGGGTTTCAAACTAGCGTTAGGGTTTTTAAAGTAGGGGTTTAAACTAGGGTTAGGGTTTAAAAGTAGGGGTTTAAACTAGGGTTAGGGTTTCAAAGTAGGGTTTAAAACTAAGGTCAGGGTTTCAAAGTAGGGTTTAAAACTAGGGTTAAGGTTTCAAAGTAGGGCTTTAAACTAGGGTTAGGGTTTCAAAATAAATGTTTAAACGAGGGTTAGGGTTTCAAAGTAGGGTTTAAAACTAAGGTTAGGGTTTCAAAGTAGGGTTTAAAACTAGGGTTAGGGTTTCAAAGTAGGGCTTTAAACTAATGTTAGGGTGTCAAAGTAGGGTTTTAAACTAGGGTTAGGGTTTCAAAGTAGGGTTTAAAACTTGGGTTAGGGTTTCAAATTAGAGTTTTAAACTAGGGTTAGGGTTTAAAATAGGGTTTAAAACTAGAATTTGGGTTTCAAAGTAGGGTTTTAAACTAGGGTTAGGGTTTCAAAGTAGGATTTAAAAATATGGTTAGGGTTTCAAAGTAGGGTTTAAAACTACGGTTAGGGTTTCAAGGTAGGGTTTAAAACTAGGGTTAGGGTTTCAAAATAGGGTTTAAAACTAGGGTTAGGGTTTCAAATAAGGGTTTTAAACTAGGGTTAGGGTTTCAAATTAGGGTTTTAAACTAGGGTTAGGGTTTCAAAGTAGGGTTTAAAACTAGGGTTAGGGTTTCAAAGTAGGGTTTTAAACTAGGGTTAGAGTTTCAAAGTAGGGTTTAAAACTTGGGTTAGGGCTTCAAAGTAGGGCTTTAAACTAGAGTTAGGGTTTCCAAATAGGTTTTTAAACTAGGGTTTCAAAAGTAGGGTTTAAAACTAGGGTTAGGGTTTCAAAGTAGGGTTTTAAACTAGGGTTAGGGCTTCAAAGTAGGGCTTTAAACTAGGGTTAGGGTTTCAAAGTAGGGCTTTAAACTAGGGTTAGGGTTTCAAAGTAAATGTTTAAACGAGGGTTAGGGTTTCAAAGTAGGGTTTAAAACTAAGGTTAGGGTTTCAAAGAAGGGTTTAAAACTAGGGTTAGGGTTTCAAAGTAGGGCTTTAAACTAGGGTTAGGGTGTCAAAGTAGGGTTTTAAACTAGGGTTAGGGTTTCAAAGTAGGGTTTTAAACTAGGGTTAGGGTTTAAAGTAGGGTTTTAAACTAGGGTTAGGGTTTCAAAGTAGGGTTTAAAACTAGGGTTAGGGTTTCAAAGTAGGGGTTTAAACTAGGGTTAGGGTTTCAAAATTGGGTTTAAAACTAGGGTTAGGGTGTCAAAGTAGGGTTTTAAACTAGGGTTAGGGTGTCAAAGTAGGGTTTGAAACTAGGGTTAGGGTTTCAAAGTAGGGTTTAAAACTTGGGTTAGGGTTTCAAAGTAGAGTTTTAAACTAGGGTTAGGTTTTAAAATAGGGTTTAAAACTAGGGTTAGGTTTTCAAAGTAGGGTTTTAAACTAGGGTTAGACTTTCAAAATAGGGTTTAAAACTAGGGTTAGGGTTTCAAATTAGGGTTTTAAACTAGGGTTAGGGTTTCAAATTAGGGTTTTAAACTAGGGTTAGGGTTTCAAAGTAGGGTTTAAAACTAGGGTTAGGGTTTCAAAGTAGGGCTTTAAACTAGGGTTAGGGTTTCAAAATAAATGTTTAAACGAGGGTTAGGGTTTCAAAGTAGGGTTTAAAACTAGGGTTAGGGTTTCAAAGTAGGGTTTAAAACTAGGGTTAGGGTTTCAAAGTAGGGCTTTAAACTAGGGTTAGGGTGTCAAAGTAGGGTTTTAAACTAGGGTTAGGGTTTCAAAGTAGGGTTTTAAACTAGGGTTAGGGTTTAAAGTAGGGTTTTAAACTAGGGTTAGGGTTTCAAAGTAGGGTTTATAACTAGGGTTAGGGTTTCAAAGTAGGGGTTTAAACTAGGGTTAGGGTTTCAAAATTGGGTTTAAAACTAGGGTTAGGGTGTCAAAGTAGGGTTTTAAACTAGGGTTAGGGTTTCAAAGTAGGGTTTAAAACTTGGGTTAGGGTTTCAAAGTAGAGTTTTAAACTAGGGTTAGGTTTTAAAATAGGGTTTAAAACTAGGGTTAGGGTTTCAAAGTAGGGTTTTAAACTAGTGTTAGACTTTCAAAATAGGGTTTCAAATTAGGGTTTTAAACTAGGGTTAGGGTTTCAAATTAGGGTTTTAAACTAGGGTAAGGATTTCAAAGTAGGGTTTAAAACTAGGGTTTAAAACTAGGGTTAGGGTTTCAAAGTAGGGGTTTAAAACTAGGGTTAGGGTTTCAAAGTAGGGTTTCAAACTAGCGTTAGGGTTTTTAAAGTAGGGGTTTAAACTAGGGTTAGGGTTTAAAAGTAGGGGTTTAAACTATGGTTAGGGTTTCAAAGTAGGGCTTTAAACTAGGGTTAGGGTTTCAAAGTAGGGTTTTAAACTAGGGTTAGGGTTTCAAAGTAGGGTTTTAAACTAGGGTTAGGGCTTCAAAGTAGGGCTTTAAACTAGGGTTAGGGTTTCAAAGTAGGGCTTTAAACTAGGGTTAGGGTTTCAAAATAAATGTTTAAACGAGGGTTAGGGTTTCAAAGTAGGGTTTAAAACTAGGGTTAGGGTTTCAAAGTAGGGGTTTAAACTAGGGTTAGGGTTTCAAAATTGGGTTTAAAACTAGGGTTAGGGTGTCAAAGTAGGGTTTGAAACTAGGGTTAGCGTTTCAAAGTTGGGTTTAAAACTTGGGTTAGGGTTTCAAAGTAGAGTTTTAAACTAGGGTTAGGTTTTAAAATAGGGTTTAAAACTAGGGTTAGGGTTTCAAAGTAGGGTTTTAAATTAGGGTTAGACTTTCAAAATAGGGTTTAAAACTAGGGTTAGGGTTTCAAATTAGGGTTTTAAACTAGGGTTAGGGTTTCAAATTAGGGTTTAAAACTAGGGTTAGGGTTTCAAAGTAGGGTTTAAAACTAGGGTTAGGGTTTCAAAGTAGCGTTTTAAACTAGGGTAAGGGTTTCAAAGTAGGGTTTAAAACTAGGGTTAGGGTTTCAAAGTAGGGGTTTAAAACTAGGGTTAGGGTTTCAAAGTAGGGTTTCAAACTAGCGTTAGGGTTTTTAAAGTAGGGGTTTAAACTAGGGTTAGGGTTTAAAAGTAGGGGTTTAAACTAGGGTTAGGGTTTCAAAGTAGGGTTTAAAACTAAGGTCAGGGTTTCAAAGTAGGGTTTAAAACTAGGGTTAAGGTTTCAAAGTAGGGCTTTAAACTAGGGTTAGGGTTTCAAAATAAATGTTTAAACGAGGGTTAGGGTTTCAAAGTAGGGTTTAAAACTAAGGTTAGGGTTTCAAAGTAGGGTTTAAAACTAGGGTTAGGGTTTCAAAGTAGGGCTTTAAACTAATGTTAGGGTGTCAAAGTAGGGTTTTAAACTAGGGTTAGGGTTTCAAAGTAGGGTTTAAAACTTGGGTTAGGGTTTCAAATTAGAGTTTTAAACTAGGGTTAGGGTTTAAAATAGGGTTTAAAACTAGAATTTGGGTTTCAAAGTAGGGTTTTAAACTAGGGTTAGGGTTTCAAAGTAGGATTTAAAAATATGGTTAGGGTTTCAAAGTAGGGTTTAAAACTACGGTTAGGGTTTCAAGGTAGGGTTTAAAACTAGGGTTAGGGTTTCCAAGTAGGGTTTAAAACTAGGGTTAGGGTTTCAAAATAGGGTTTAAAACTAGGGTTAGGGTTTCAAATAAGGGTTTTAAACTAGGGTTAGGGTTTCAAATTAGGGTTTTAAACTAGGGTTAGGGTTTCAAAGTAGGGTTTAAAACTAGGGTTAGGGTTTCAAAGTAGGGTTTTAAACTAGGGTTAGAGTTTCAAAGTAGGGTTTAAAACTTGGGTTAGGGCTTCAAAGTAGGGCTTTAAACTAGAGTTAGGGTTTCCAAATAGGTTTTTAAACTAGGGTTTCAAAAGTAGGGTTTAAAACTAGGGTTAGGGTTTCAAAGTAGGGTTTTAAACTAGGGTTAGGGCTTCAAAGTAGGGCTTTAAACTAGGGTTAGGGTTTCAAAGTAGGGCTTTAAACTAGGGTTAGGGTTTCAAAGTAAATGTTTAAACGAGGGTTAGGGTTTCAAAGTAGGGTTTAAAACTAAGGTTAGGGTTTCAAAGAAGGGTTTAAAACTAGGGTTAGGGTTTCAAAGTAGGGCTTTAAACTAGGGTTAGGGTGTCAAAGTAGGGTTTTAAACTAGGGTTAGGGTTTCAAAGTAGGGTTTTAAACTAGGGTTAGGGTTTAAAGTAGGGTTTTAAACTAGGGTTAGGGTTTCAAAGTAGGGTTTAAAACTAGGGTTAGGGTTTCAAAGTAGGGGTTTAAACTAGGGTTAGGGTTTCAAAATTGGGTTTAAAACTAGGGTTAGGGTGTCAAAGTAGGGTTTTAAACTAGGGTTAGGGTGTCAAAGTAGGGTTTGAAACTAGGGTTAGGGTTTCAAAGTAGGGTTTAAAACTTGGGTTAGGGTTTCAAAGTAGAGTTTTAAACTAGGGTTAGGTTTTAAAATAGGGTTTAAAACTAGGGTTAGGTTTTCAAAGTAGGGTTTTAAACTAGGGTTAGACTTTCAAAATAGGGTTTAAAACTAGGGTTAGGGTTTCAAATTAGGGTTTTAAACTAGGGTTAGGGTTTCAAATTAGGGTTTTAAACTAGGGTTAGGGTTTCAAAGTAGGGTTTAAAACTAGGGTTAGGGTTTCAAAGTAGGGCTTTAAACTAGGGTTAGGGTTTCAAAATAAATGTTTAAACGAGGGTTAGGGTTTCAAAGTAGGGTTTAAAACTAGGGTTAGGGTTTCAAAGTAGGGTTTCAAACTAGCGTTAGGGTTTTTAAAGTAGGGGTTTAAACTAGGGTTAGGGTTTAAAAGTAGGGGTTTAAACTAGGGTTAGGGTTTCAAAGTAGGGTTTAAAACTAAGGTCAGGGTTTCAAAGTAGGGTTTAAAACTAGGGTTAAGGTTTCAAAGTAGGGCTTTAAACTAGGGTTAGGGTTTCAAAATAAATGTTTAAACGAGGGTTAGGGTTTCAAAGTAGGGTTTAAAACTAAGGTTAGGGTTTCAAAGTAGAGTTTTAAACTAGGGTTAGGGTTTAAAATAGGGTTTAAAACTAGAATTTGGGTTTCAAAGTAGGGTTTTAAACTAGCGTTAGGGTTTCCAAGTAGGGTTTAAAACTAGGGTTAGGGTTTCAAAATAGGGTTTAAAACTAGGGTTAGGGTTTCAAATAAGGGTTTTAAACTAGGGTTAGGGTTTCAAATTAGGGTTTTAAACTAGGGTTAGGGTTTCAAAGTAGGGTTTAAAACTAGGGTAAGGGGTTTCAAAGTAGGGTTTTAAACTAGGGTTAGGGTTTCAAAGTAGGGTTTAAAACTTGGGTTAGGGCTTCAAAGTAGGGCTTTAAACTAGAGTTAGGGTTTCCAAATAGGTTTTTAAACTAGGGTTTCAAAAGTAGGGTTTAAAACTAGGGTTATGGTTTCAAAGTAGGGTTTTAAACTAGGGTTAGTGCTTCAAAGTAGGGCTTTAAACTAGGGTTAGGGTTTCAAAGTAGGGCTTTAAACTAGGGTTAGGGTTTCAAAGTAAATGTTTAAACGAGGGTTAGGGTTTCAAAGTAGGGTTTAAAACTAAGGTTAGGGTTTCAAAGTAGGGTTTAAAACTAGGGTTAGGGTTTCAAAGTAGGGCTTTAAACTAGGGTTAGGGTGTCAAAGTAGGGTTTTAAACTAGGGTTAGGGTTTCAAAGTAGGGTTTTAAACTAGGGTTAGGGTTTAAAGTAGGGTTTTAAACTAGGGTTAGGGTTTCAAAGTAGGGTTTATAACTAGGGTTAGGGTTTCAAAGTAGGGGTTTAAACTAGGGTTAGGGTTTCAAAATTGGGTTTAAAACTAGGGTTAGGGTGTCAAAGTAGGGTTTTAAACTAGGGTTAGGGTTTCAAAGTAGGGTTTAAAACTTGGGTTAGGGTTTCAAAGTAGAGTTTTAAACTAGGGTTAGGTTTTAAAATAGGGTTTAAAACTAGGGTTAGGGTTTCAAAGTAGGGTTTTAAACTAGTGTTAGACTTTCAAAATAGGGTTTCAAATTAGGGTTTTAAACTAGGGTTAGGGTTTCAAATTAGGGTTTTAAACTAGGGTAAGGATTTCAAAGTAGGGTTTAAAACTAGGGTTTAAAACTAGGGTTAGGGTTTCAAAGTAGGGGTTTAAAACTAGGGTTAGGGTTTCAAAGTAGGGTTTCAAACTAGCGTTAGGGTTTTTAAAGTAGGGGTTTAAACTAGGGTTAGGGTTTAAAAGTAGGGGTTTAAACTATGGTTAGGGTTTCAAAGTAGGGCTTTAAACAAGGGTTAGGGTTTCAAAGTAGGGTTTTAAACTAGGGTTAGGGTTTCAAAGTAGGGTTTTAAACTAGGGTTAGGGCTTCAAAGTAGGGCTTTAAACTAGGGTTAGGGTTTCAAAGTAGGGCTTTAAACTAGGGTTAGGGTTTCAAAATAAATGTTTAAACGAGGGTTAGGGTTTCAAAGTAGGGTTTAAAACTAGGGTTAGGGTTTCAAAGTAGGGGTTTAAACTAGGGTTAGGGTTTCAAAATTGGGTTTAAAACTAGGGTTAGGGTGTCAAAGTAGGGTGTGAAACTAGGGTTAGCGTTTCAAAGTTGGGTTTAAAACTTGGGTTAGGGTTTCAAAGTAGAGTTTTAAACTAGGGTTAGGTTTTAAAATAGGGTTTAAAACTAGGGTTAGGGTTTCAAAGTAGGGTTTTAAACTAGGGTTAGACTTTCAAAATAGGGTTTAAAACTAGGGTTAGGGTTTCAAATTAGGGTTTTAAACTAGGGTTAGGGTTTCAAATTAGGGTTTAAAACTAGGGTTAGGGTTTCAAAGTAGGGTTTAAAACTAGGGTTAGGGTTTCAAAGTAGCGTTTTAAACTAGGGTAAGGGTTTCAAAGTAGGGTTTAAAACTAGGGTTAGGGTTTCAAAGTAGGGGTTTAAAACTAGGGTTAGGGTTTCAAAGTAGGGTTTCAAACTAGCGTTAGGGTTTTTAAAGTAGGGGTTTAAACTAGGGTTAGGGTTTAAAAGTAGGGGTTTAAACTAGGGTTAGGGTTTCAAAGTAGGGTTTAAAACTAAGGTCAGGGTTTCAAAGTAGGGTTTAAAACTAGGGTTAAGGTTTCAAAGTAGGGCTTTAAACTAGGGTTAGGGTTTCAAAATAAATGTTTAAACGAGGGTTAGGGTTTCAAAGTAGGGTTTAAAACTAAGGTTAGGGTTTCAAAGTAGGGTTTAAAACTAGGGTTAGGGTTTCAAAGTAGGGCTTTAAACTAATGTTAGGGTGTCAAAGTAGGGTTTTAAACTAGGGTTAGGGTTTCAAAGTAGGGTTTAAAACTTGGGTTAGGGTTTCAAATTAGAGTTTTAAACTAGGGTTAGGGTTTAAAATAGGGTTTAAAACTAGAATTTGGGTTTCAAAGTAGGGTTTTAAACTAGGGTTAGGGTTTCAAAGTAGGATTTAAAACTATGGTTAGGGTTTCAAAGTAGGGTTTAAAACTACGGTTAGGGTTTCAAGGTAGGGTTTAAAACTAGGGTTAGGGTTTCCAAGTAGGGTTTAAAACTAGGGTTAGGGTTTCAAAATAGGGTTTAAAACTAGGGTTAGGGTTTCAAATAAGGGTTTTAAACTAGGGTTAGGGTTTCAAATTAGGGTTTTAAACTAGGGTTAGGGTTTCAAAGTAGGGTTTAAAACTAGGGTTAGGGTTTCAAAGTAGGGTTTTAAACTAGGGTTAGAGTTTCAAAGTAGGGTTTAAAACTTGGGTTAGGGCTTCAAAGTAGGGCTTTAAACTAGAGTTAGGGTTTCCAAATAGGTTTTTAAACTAGGGTTTCAAAAGTAGGGTTTAAAACTAGGGTTAGGGTTTCAAAGTAGGGTTTTAAACTAGGGTTAGGGCTTCAAAGTAGGGCTTTAAACTAGGGTTAGGGTTTCAAAGTAGGGCTTTAAACTAGGGTTAGGGTTTCAAAGTAAATGTTTAAACGAGGGTTAGGGTTTCAAAGTAGGGTTTAAAACTAAGGTTAGGGTTTCAAAGAAGGGTTTAAAACTAGGGTTAGGGTTTCAAAGTAGGGCTTTAAACTAGGGTTAGGGTGTCAAAGTAGGGTTTTAAACTAGGGTTAGGGTTTCAAAGTAGGGTTTTAAACTAGGGTTAGGGTTTAAAGTAGGGTTTTAAACTAGGGTTAGGGTTTCAAAGTAGGGTTTAAAACTAGGGTTAGGGTTTCAAAGTAGGGGTTTAAACTAGGGTTAGGTTTTAAAATAGGTTTTAAAGCTAGGGTTAGGGTTTCAAAGTAGGGTTTTAAACTAGGGTTAGACTTTCAAAATAGGGTTTAAAACTAGGGTTAGGGTTTCAAATTAGGGTTTTAAACTAGGGTTAGGGTTTCAAATTAGGGTTTTAAACTAGGGTTAGGGTTTCAAAGTAGGGTTTAAAACTAGGGTTAGGGTTTCAAAGTAGGGTTTAAAACTAGGGTTAGGGTTTCAAAGTAGGGGTTTAAAACTAGGGTTAGGGTTTCAAAGTAGGGTTTCAAACTAGCGTTAGGGTTTTTAAAGTAGGGGTTTAAACTAGGGTTAGGGTTTAAAAGTAGGGGTTTAAACTAGGGTTAGGGTTTCAAAGTAGGATTTAAAACTAAGGTCAGGGTTTCAAAGTAGGGTTTAAAACTAGGGTTAAGGTTTCAAAGTAGGGCTTTAAACTAGGGTTAGGGTTTCAAAGTAGGGTTTTAAACTAGGGTTAGGGTTTCAAAGTAGGGTTTTAAACTTGGGTTAGGGCTTCAAAGTAGGGCTTTAAACTAGGGTTAGGGTTTCAAAGTAGGGCTTTAAACTAGGGTTAGGGTTTCAAAATAAATGTTTAAACGAGGGTTAGGGTTTCAAAGTAGGGTTTAAAACTAAGGTTAGGGTTTCAAAGTAGGGTTTAAAACTTGGGTTAGGGTTTCAAAGTAGGGCTTTAAACTAGGGTTAGGGTGTCAAAGTAGGGTTTTAAACTAGGGTTAGGGTTTCAAAGTAGGGTTTAAAACTTGGGTTAGGGTTTCAAAGTAGAGTTTTAAACTAGGGTTAAGGTTTAAAATAGGGTTTAAAACTAGAATTAGGGTTTCAAAGTAGGGTTTTAAACTAGGGTTAGACTTTCAAAATAGGGTTTAAAACTAGGGTTAGGGTTTCAAATAAGGGGTTTAAACTAGGGTTAGTGTTTCAAACTAGGGTTTTAAACTAGGGTTAGGGTTTCAAAGTAGGGTTTAAAACTAGGGTTAGGGTTTCAAAGTAGGGTTTAAAACTAGGGTTAGGGTTTCAAGGTAGAGTTTAAAACTAGGGTTAGGGTTTCCAAGTAGTGTTTAATACTAGGGTTAGGGTTTCAAAATAGGGTTTAAAACTAGGGTTAGGGTTTCAAATAAGGGTTTTAAACTAGGGTTAGGGTTTCAAATTAGGGTTTTAAACTAGGGTTAGGGTTTCAAAGTAGGGTTTAAAACTAGTGTTAGGGTTTCAAAGTATGGTTTTAAACTAGGGTTAGGGTTTCAAAGTAGGGTTTAAAACTAGAGTTAGGGTTTCCAAATAGGTTTTTAAACTAGGGTTTCAAAAGTAGGGTTTAAAACTAGGGTTAGGGTTTCAAAGTAGGGTTTTAAACTAGGGTTAGGGCTTCAAAGTAGGGCTTTAAACTAGGGTTAGGGTTTCAAAGTAGGGTTTAAAACTAGTGTTAGGGTTTCAAAGTATGGTTTTAAACTAGGGTTAGGGTTTCAAAGTAGGGCTTTAAACTAGAGTTAGGGTTTCCAAATAGGTTTTTAAACTAGGGTTTCAAAAGTAGGGTTTAAAACTAGGGTTAGGGTTTCAAAGTAGGGTTTTAAACTAGGGTTAGGGCTTCAAAGTAGGGCTTTAAACTAGGGTTAGGGTTTCAAAGTAGGGTTTAAAACTAAGGTTAGGGTTTCAAAGTAGGGTTTAAAACTAGGGTTAGGGTTTCAAAGAAGGGCTTTAAACTAGGGTTATGGTGTCAAAGTAGGGTTTTAAACTAGGGTTAGGGTTTCAAAGTAGGGTTTAAAACTTGGGTTAGGGTTTCAAAGTAGAGTTTTAAACTAGGGTTAAGGTTTAAAATAGGGTTTAAAACTAGGGTTAGGGTTTCAAAGTAGGGTTTTAAACTAGGGTTAGACTTTCAAAATAGGGTTTAAAACTAGGGTTAGGGTTTCAAATTAGGGTTTTAAACTAGGGTTAGGGTTTCAAAGTAGGTTTTAAAACTAGGGTTAGGGTTTCAAAGTAGGGTTTTAAACTAGGGTTAGGGCTTCAAAGTAGGGCTTTAAACTACAGTTAGGGTTTCCAAGTAGGTTTTTAAACTAGGGTTTCAAAATTAGGGTTTAAAACTAGGGTTAGGGCTTCAAAGTAGGGCTTTAAACTAGGGTTAGGGTTTCAAAGTAGGGCTTTAAACAAGGGTTATGGTTTCAAAGTAAATGTTTAAACTAGGGTTAGGGTTTCAAAATCGGGTTTAAAACTAGGGTTAGTGTTTCAAAGTAGGGTTTAAAACTAGGGTTAGGGTTTCAAAGTATGGTTTAAAACTAGGGTTGGGGTTTCAAAGTAGGGGTTTAAACTAGGGTTAGGGTTTCAAAGTAGGGGTTTAAACTAGGGTTAGGGTTTCAAAGTAGTGTTTTAAACTAGGGTTAGGGTTTCAAAGTAGGGTTTAAAACTATGGTTAGGGTATCAAAGTAGGGTTTTAAACTAGGGTTAGGGTTTCAAAGTAGGGGTTTAAAACTAGGGTTAGGGTTTCAAAGTAGGGTTTAAAACTAGTGTTAGGGTTTCAAAGTATGGTTTTAAACTAGGGTTAGGGTTTCAAAGTAGGGCTTTAAACTAGAGTTAGGGTTTCCAAATAGGTTTTTAAACTAGGGTTTCAAAAGTAGGGTTTAAAACTAGGGTTAGGGTTTCAAAGTAGGGTTTTAAACTAGGGTTAGGGCTTCAAAGTAGGGCTTTAAACTAGGGTTAGGGTTTCAAAGTAGGGTTTAAAACTAGGGTTAGGGTTTCAAAGAAGGGCTTTAAACTAGGGTTATGGTGTCAAAGTAGGGTTTTAAACTAGGGTTAGGGTTTCAAAGTAGGGTTTAAAACTTGGGTTAGGGTTTCAAAGTAGAGTTTTAAACTAGGGTTAAGGTTTAAAATAGGGTTTAAAACTAGGGTTAGGGTTTCAAAGTAGGGTTTTAAACTAGGGTTAGACTTTCAAAATAGGGTTTAAAACTAGGGTTAGGGTTTCAAATTAGGGTTTTAAACTAGGGTTAGGGTTTCAAAGTAGGTTTTAAAACTAGGGTTAGGGTTTCAAAGTAGGGTTTTAAACTAGGGTTAGGGCTTCAAAGTAGGGCTTTAAACTACAGTTAGGGTTTCCAAGTAGGTTTTTAAACTAGGGTTTCAAAATTAGGGTTTAAAACTAGGGTTAGGGCTTCAAAGTAGGGCTTTAAACTAGGGTTAGGGTTTCAAAGTAGGGCTTTAAACAAGGGTTATGGTTTCAAAGTAAATGTTTAAACTAGGGTTAGGGTTTCAAAATCGGGTTTAAAACTAGGGTTAGTGTTTCAAAGTAGGGTTTAAAACTAGGGTTAGGGTTTCAAAGTAGGGTTTAAAACTAGGGTTGGGGTTTCAAAGTAGGGGTTTAAACTAGGGTTAGGGTTTCAAAGTAGGGGTTTAAACTAGGGTTAGGGTTTCAAAGTAGTGTTTTAAACTAGGGTTAGGGTTTCAAAGTAGGGTTTAAAACTATGGTTAGGGTATCAAAGTAGGGTTTTAAACTAGGGTTAGGGTTTCAAAGTAGGGGTTTAAAACTAGGGTTAGGGTTTCAAAGTAGGGTTTAAAACTAAGGTTAGGGTTACAAAGTAGGGTTTAAAACTAGGGTTAGGGTTTTTAAAGTAGGGGTTTAAACTAGGGTTAGGGTTTAAAAGTAGGGGTTTAAACTAGGGTTAGGGTTTCAAAGTAGGGTTTAAAACTAAGGTTAGGGTTTCAAAGTAGGGTTTAAAACTTGGGTAAGGGTTTCAAAGTAGAGTTTTAAACTAGGGTTAAGGTTTAAAATAGGGTTTAAAACTAGAATTAGGGTTTCAAAGTAGGGTTTTAAACTAGGGTTAGACTTTCAAAATAGGGTTTAAAACTAGGGTTAGGGTTTCAAATAAGGGGTTTAAACTAGGGTTAGTGTTTCAAATTAGGGTTTTAAACTAGGGTTAGGGTTTCAAAGTAGGGTTTAAAACTAGGGTTAGGGTTTCAAAGTAGGGTTTAAAACTAGGGTTAGGGTTTCAAGGTAGGGTTTAAAACTAGGGTTAGGGTTTCCAAGTAGGGTTTAATACTAGGGTTAGGGTTTCAAAATAGGGTTTAAAACTAGGGTTAGGGTTTCAAAGTAGGGTTTAAAACTAGTGTTAGGGTTTCAAAGTATGGTTTTAAACTAGGGTTAGGGTTTCAAAGTAAGGTTTAAAACTAGAGTTAGGGTTTCCAAATAGGTTTTTAAACTAGGGTTTCAAAAGTAGGGTTTAAAACTAGGGTTAGGGTTTCAAAGTAGGGTTTTAAACTAGGGTTAGGGCTTCAAAGTAGGGCTTTAAACTAGGGTTAGGGTGTCAAAGTAGGGTTTTAAACTAGGGTTAGGGTTTCAAAGTAGGGTTTAAAACTTGGGTTAGGGTTTCAAAGTAGAGTTTTAAACTAGGGTTAAGGTTTAAAATAGGGTTTAAAACTAGGGTTAGGGTTTCAAAGTAGGGTTTTAAACTAGGGTTAGACTTTCAAAATAGGGTTTAAAACTAGGGTTAGGGTTTCAAATTAGGGTTTTAAACTAGGGTTAGGGTTTCAAAGTAGGTTTTAAAACTAGGGTTAGGGTTTCAAAGTAGGGTTTTAAACTAGGGTTAGGGCTTCAAAGTAGGGCTTTAAACTACAGTTAGGGTTTCCAAGTAGGTTTTTAAACTAGGGTTTCAAAATTAGGGTTTAAAACTAGGGTTAGGGCTTCAAAGTAGGGCTTTAAACTAGGGTTAGGGTTTCAAAGTAGGGCTTTAAACAAGGGTTATGGTTTCAAAGTAAATGTTTAAACTAGGGTTAGGGTTTCAAAATCGGGTTTAAAACTAGGGTTAGTGTTTCAAAGTAGGGTTTAAAACTAGGGTTAGGGTTTCAAAGTAGGGTTTAAAACTAGGGTTGGGGTTTCAAAGTAGGGGTTTAAACTAGGGTTAGGGTTTCAAAGTAGGGGTTTAAACTAGGGTTAGGGTTTCAAAGTAGTGTTTTAAACTAGGGTTAGGGTTTCAAAGTAGGGTTTAAAACTATGGTTAGGGTATCAAAGTAGGGTTTTAAACTAGGGTTAGGGTTTCAAAGTAGGGGTTTAAAACTAGGGTTAGGGTTTCAAAGTAGGGTTTAAAACTAAGGTTAGGGTTACAAAGTAGGGTTTAAAACTAGGGTTAGAGTTTTTAAAGTAGGGGTTTAAACTAGGGTTAAGGTTTAAAAGTAGGGGTTTAAACTAGGGTTAGGGTTTCAAAGTAGGGTTTAAAACTAAGGTTAGGGTTTCAAAGTAGGGTTTAAAACTAGGGTTAGGGTTTCAAAGTAGGGGTTTAAACTAGGGTTAGGGTTTAAAAGTAGGGGTTTAAACTAGGGTTAGGGTTTCAAAGTAGGGTTTTAAACTAGGGTTAGACTTTCAAAATAGGGTTTAAAACTAGGGTTAGGGCTTCAAAGTAGGGCTTTAAACTAGGGTTAAGGTTTCAAAGTAGGGCTTTAAACTAGGGTTAGGGTTTCAAAATAAATGTTTAAACGAGGGTTAGGGTTTCAAAGTAGGGTTTAAAACTAAGGTTAGGGTTTCAAATTAGGGTTTTAAACTAAGATTAGGGTTTCAAAGGGGTTTAAAACTAGGGTTAGGGTTTCAAAGTAGGGCTTTAAACTAGGGTTAGGGTTTCAAAGTAGGGTTTTAAACTAGGGTTAGGGTTTCAAAGTAGGGTTTTAAACTAGGGTTAGGGCTTCAAAGTAGGGCTTTAAACTAGGGTTAGGTCTTCAAAGTAGGGCTTTAAACTAGGGTTAGGGTTTCAAAGTAGGGCTTTAAAACTAGGGTTAGGGTTTCAAAGTAGGGGTTTAAACTAGGGTTAGGGTTTCAAAATCGGGTTTAAAACTAGGGTTAGGGTTTCAAAGTAGGGTTTAAAACTAGGGTTAGGTTTTCAAAATCGGGTTTAAAACTAGGGTTAGGTTTTCAAAGTAGGGTTTAAAACTAGGGTTAGGGTTTCAAAGTAGGGTTTAAAACTAGGGTTAGGGTTTCAAAGTAGGGTTTAAAACTAGGGTTAGGGTTTCAAAGCAGGGTTTTAAACTAGGGTTAGGGTTTCAAAGTAGGGTTTAAAACTAGGGTAATGTTATCAAAAAAGGGTTTTAAACTAGGGTTAGGGTTTCAAAGTAGGGGTTTAAAACTAGGGTTAGGGTTTCAAAGTAGGGTTTAAAACTAAGGTTAGGGTTTCAAATTAGGGTTTAAAACTAGGGTTAGGGTTTTTAAAGTAGGGGTTTAAACTAGGGTTAGGGTTTAAAAGTAGGGGTTTAAACTTGGGTTAGGGTTTCAAAGTAGGGTTTAAAACTAAGGTTAGGGTTTCAAAGTAGGGTTTAAAACTAGGGTTAGGGTTTCAAAGTAGGGGTTTAAACTAGGGTTAGGGTTTAAAAGTAGGGGTTTAAACTAGGGTTAGGGTTTCAAAGTAGGGTTTAAAACTAAGGTTAGGGTTTCAAATTAAGGTTTTAAACTAAGATTAGGGTTTCAAAGTAGGGTTTAAAACTAGGGTTAGGGTTTCAAAGTAGGGCTTTAAACTAGGGTTAGGGTTTCAAAGTAGGGTTTTAAACTAGGGTAAGGGTTTCAAAGTAAGGTTTTAAACTAGGGTTAGGGGTTCAAAGTAGGGCTTTAAACTAGGGTTAGGGTTTCAAAATAAATGTTTAAACGAGGGTTAGGGTTTCAAAGTAGGGTTTAAAACTAAGGTTAGGGTTTCAAATTAGGGTTTTAAACTAAGATTAGGGTTTCAAAGTAGGGTTTAAAACTAGGGTTAGGGTTTCAAAGTAGGGCTTTAAACTAGGGTTAGGGTTTCAAAGTAGGGTTTTAAACTAGGGTTAGGGTTTCAAAGTAGGGTTTTAAACTAGGGTTAGGGCTTCAAAGTAGGGCTTTAAACTAGGGTTAGGGTTACAAAGTAGGGCTTTAAAACTAGGGTTAGGGTTTCAAAGTAGGGGTTTAAAATAGGGTTAGGGCTTCAAAGTAGGGCTTTAAACTAGGGTTAGGGTTTCAAAGTAGGGCTTTAAAACTAGGGTTAGGGTTTCAAAGTAGGGGTTTAAACTAGGGTTAGGGTTTCAAAATCGGTTTTAAAACTAGGGTTAGGGTTTCAAAGTAGGGTTTAAAACTAGGGTTAGGTTTTCAAAATCGGGTTTAAAACTAGGGTTAGGGTTTCAAAGTAGGGTTTAAAACTAGGGTTAGGGTTTCAAAGAAGGGTTTAAAACTAGGGTTAGGGTTTCAAAGTAGGGTTTAAAACTAGGGTTAGGGTTTCAAAGTAGGGTTTTAAACTAGGGTTAGGGTTTCAAAGTAGGGGTTTAAAACTAGGGTTAGGGTTTCAAAGTAGGGGTTTAAAACTAGGGTTAGGGTTTCAAAGTAGGGGTTTAAACTAGGGTTAGGGTTTAAAAGTAGGGGTTTAAACTAGGGTTAGGGTTTCAAAGTTGGGTTTAAAACTAAGGTTAGGGTTTCAAATTAGGGTTTTAAACTAAGATTAGGGATTCAAAGTAGGGTTTAAAACTAGGGTTAGGGTTTCAAAGTAGGGCTTTAAACTAGGGTTAGGGTTTCAAAGTAGGGTTTTAAACTAGGGTTAGGGTTTCAAAGTAGGGTTTTAAACTAGGGTTAGGGCTTCAAAGTAGGGCTTTAAACTAGGGTTAGGGTTTCAAAGTAGGGCTTTAAAACTAGGGTAAGGGTTTCAAAGTAGGGCTTTAAACTAGGGTTAGGGTTTCAAAGTAGGGCTTTAAACTAGAGTTAGGGTTTCAAAGTAGGGTTTAAAACTAGGGTTAGGGCTTCAAAGTAGGGGTTTAAACTAGGGTTAGGGTTTCAAAATCGGGTTTAAAACTAGGGTTAGGGTTTCAAAGTAGGGTTTAAAACTAGGGTTAGGGTTTCAAAGTAGGGTTTAAAACAAGGGTTAGGGTTTCAAAGTAGGGTTTAAAACTAGGGTTAGGGTTTCAAAGTAGGGTTTAAAACTAGGGTTAGGGTTTCAAAGTAAGGTTTTAAACTAGGGTTAGGGTTTCAAAGTAGGGGTTTAAAACTAGGGTTAGGGTTTCAAAGTAGGGTTTCAAACTAGCGTTAGGGTTTTTAAAGTAGGGGTTTAAACTAGGGATAGGGTTTGAAAGTAGGGGTTTAAACTAGGGTTAGGGTTTCAAAGTAGGGTTTAAAACTAAGATTAGGGTTTCAAAGTAGGGTTTAAAACTAGGGTTAGGGTTTCAAAGTAGGGCTTTAAACTAGGGTTAGGGTTTCAAAGTAGGGTTTTAAACTAGGGTTAGGGTTTCAAAGTAGGGTTTTAAACTAGGGTTAGGGCTTCAAAGTAGGGCTTTAAACTAGGGTTAGGGTTTCAAAGTAGGGCTTTAAACTAGGGTTAGGGTTTCAAAGTAGGGTTTAAAACTAAGATTAGGGTTTCAAAGTAGGGTTTAAAACTAGGGTTAGGGTTTTTAAAGTAGGGGTTTAAACTAGGGATAGGGTTTGAAAGTAGGGGTTTAAACTAGGGTTAGGGTTTCAAAGTAGGGTTTAAAACTAAGATTAGGGTTTCAAAGTAGGGTTTAAAACTAGGGTTAGGGTTTCAAAGTAGGGCTTTAAACTAGGGTTAGGGTTTCAAAGTAGGGTTTTAAACTAGGGTTAGGGTTTCAAAGTAGGGTTTTAAACTAGGGTTAGGGCTTCAAAGTAGGGCTTTAAACTAGGGTTAGGGTTTCAAAGTAGGGCTTTAAACTAGGGTTAGGGTTTCAAAGTAGGGTTTAAAACTAAGATTAGGGTTTCAAAGTAGGGTTTAAAACTAGGGTTAGGGTTTCAAAGTAGGGCTTTAAACTAGGGTTAGGGTTTCAAAGTAGGGTTTTAAACTAGGGTTAGGGTTACAAAGTAGGGTTTTAAACTAGGGTTAGGGCTTCAAAGTAGGGCTTTAAACTAGGGTTAGGGTTTCAAAGTAGGGCTTTAAACTAGGGTTAGGGTTTCAAAATAAATGTTTAAACGAGGGTTAGGGTTTCAAAGTAGGGTTTAAAACTAGGGTTAGGGTTTCAAAGTAGGGCTTTAAACTAGGGTTAGGGTGTCAAAGTAGGGTTTTAAACTAGGGTTAGGGTTTCAAAGTAGGGTTTAAAACTTGGGTTAGGGTTTCAAAGTAGAGTTTTAAACTAGGGTTAGGGTTTAAAATAGGGTTTAAAACTAGGGTTAGGGTTTCAAATCAGGGTTTTAAACTAGGGTTAGACTTTCAAAATAGGGTTTAAAACTAGGGTTAGGGTTTCAAATTAGGGTTTTAATTAGGGTTAGGGTTTCAAAATAGGGTTTAAAACTAGGGTTAGGGTTTCAAATTAGGGTTTTAAACTTGGGTTAGGGTTTCAAATTAGGGTTTAAAACTAGGGTAAGGGTTTCAAAGTAGGGTTTTAAACTAGGGTTAGGGCTTTAAAATAGGGCTTTAAACTAGAGTTAGGGTTTCCAAGTAGGTTTTTAAACTAGGGTTTCAAAAGTAGGGTTTAAAACTAGGGTTAGGGCTTCAAAGTAGGGCTTTAAACTAGGGTTAGGGTTTCAAAGTAGGGCTTTAAACAAGGGTTATGGTTTCAAAGTAAATGTTTAAACTAGGGTTAGGGTTTCAAAATCGGGTTTAAAACTAGGGTTAGTGTTTCAAAGTAGGGTTTAAAACTAGAGTTAGGGTTTCAAAGTAGGTTTTAAAACTAGGGTTAGGGTTTCAAAGTAGGGGTTTAAACTAGGGTTAGGGTTTCAAAGTAGGGGTTTAAACTAGGGTTAGGGTTTCAAACAAGTGTTTTAAACTAGGGTTAGGGTTTCAAAGTAGGGTTTAAAACTAGGGTTAGGGTATCAAAGTAGGGTTTTAAACTAGGGGTTTAAAACTAGGGTTAGGGTTTCAAAGTAGGGTTTCAAACTAGCGTTAGGGTTTTTAAAGTAGGGGTTTAAACTAGGGTTAGGGTTTAAAAGTAGGGGTTTAAACTAGGGTTAGGGTTTCAAAGTAGGGTTTAAAACTAAGATTAGGGTTTCAAAGTAGGGTTTAAAACTAGGGTTAGGGTTTCAAAGTAGGGCTTTAAACTAGGGTTAGGGTTTCAAAGTAGGGTTTTAAACTAGGGTTAGGGTTTCAAAGTAGGGTTTTAAACTAGGGTTAGGGCTTCAAAGTAGGGCTTTAAACTAGGGTTAGGGTTTCAAAGTAGGGCTTTAAACTAGGGTTAGGGTTTCAAAGTAGGGTTTAAAACTAAGATTAGGGTTTCAAAGTAGGGTTTAAAACTAGGGTTAGGGTTTCAAAGTAGGGCTTTAAACTAGGGTTAGGGTTTCAAAGTAGGGTTTTAAACTAGGGTTAGGGTTTCAAAGTAGGGTTTAAAACTAGGGTTAGGGCTTCAAAGTAGGGCTTTAAACTAGGGTTAGGGTTTTCGAAGTAGGGCTTTAAACTAGGGTTAGGGTTTCAAAATAAATGTTTAAACGAGGGTTAGGGTTTCAAAGTAGGGTTTAAAACTAAGGTTAGGGTTTCAAAGTAGGGTTTAAAACTAGGGTTAGGGTTTCAAAGTAGGGCTTTAAACTAGGGTTAGGGTGTCAAAGTAGGGTTTTAAACTAGGGTTAGGGTTTCAAAGTAGGGTTTAAAACTTGGGTTAGGGTTTCAAATCAGGGTTTTAAACTAGGGTTAGACTTTCAAAATAGGGTTTAAAACTAGGGTTAGGGTTTCAAATTAGGGTTTTAAACTAGGGTTAGGGTTTCAAAATAGGGTTTAAAACTAGGGTTAGGGTTTCAAATTAGGGTTTTAAACTTGGGTTAGGGTTTCAAATTAGGGTTTAAAACTAGGGTTAGGGTTTCAAAGTAGGGTTTAAAACTAGGGTTAGGGTTTCAAATTAGGGTTTTAAACTAGGGTTAGGGTTTCAAAATAGGGTTTAAAACTAGGGTTAGGGTTTCAAATTAGGGTTTTAAACTTGGGTTAGGGTTTCAAATTAGGGTTTAAAACTAGGGTTAGGGTTTCAAAGTAGGGTTTAAAACTAGGGTTAGGGTATCAAAGTAGGGTTTTAAACTAGGTGTTTAAAACTAGGGTTAGGGTTTCAAAGTAGGGTTTCAAACTAGCGTTAGGGTTTTTAAAGTAGGGGTTTAAACTAGGGTTAGGGTTTAAAAGTAGGGGTTTAAACTAGGGTTAGGGTTTCAAAGTAGGGTTTAAAACTAAGGTTAAGGTTTCAAAGTAGGGTTTAAAACTAGGGTTAGGGTTTCAAAGTAGGGCTTTAACCTAGGGTTAGGGTTTCAAAGTGGGGGTTTAAACTAGGGTTAGGGTTTCAAAGTAGGGTTTAAAACTAGGGTTAGGGTTTCAAATTAGGGTTTTAAACTAGGGTTAGGGTTTCAAAGTAGGATTTAAAACTAGGGTTAGGGTTTCAAAGTAGGGTGTTAAACTAGGGTTAGGCTTTCAAAGTAGGGTTTAAAACTAGGGTTAGGGTTTTTAAAGTAGGGGTTTAAACTAGGGATAGGGTTTGAAAGTAGGGGTTTAAACTAGGGTTAGGGTTTCAAAGTAGGGTTTAAAACTAAGATTAGGGTTTCAAAGTAGGGTTTAAAACTAGGGTTAGGGTTTCAAAGTAGGGCTTTAAACTAGGGTTAGGGTTTCAAAGTAGGGTTTTAAACTAGGGTTAGGGTTTCAAAGTAGGGTTTTAAACTAGGGTTAGGGCTTCAAAGTAGGGCTTTAAACTAGGGTTAGGGTTTCAAAGTAGGGCTTTAAACTAGGGTTAGGGTTTCAAAGTAGGGTTTAAAACTAAGATTAGGGTTTCAAAGTAGGGTTTAAAACTAGGGTTAGGGTTTCAAAGTAGGGCTTTAAACTAGGGTTAGGGTTTCAAAGTAGGGTTTTAAACTAGGGTTAGGGTTACAAAGTAGGGTTTTAAACTAGGGTTAGGGCTTCAAAGTAGGGCTTTAAACTAGGGTTAGGGTTTCAAAGTAGGGCTTTAAACTAGGGTTAGGGTTTCAAAATAAATGTTTAAACGAGGGTTAGGGTTTCAAAGTAGGGTTTAAAACTAGGGTTAGGGTTTCAAAGTAGGGCTTTAAACTAGGGTTAGGGTGTCAAAGTAGGGTTTTAAACTAGGGTTAGGGTTTCAAAGTAGGGTTTAAAACTTGGGTTAGGGTTTCAAAGTAGAGTTTTAAACTAGGGTTAGGGTTTAAAATAGGGTTTAAAACTAGGGTTAGGGTTTCAAATCAGGGTTTTAAACTAGGGTTAGACTTTCAAAATAGGGTTTAAAACTAGGGTTAGGGTTTCAAATTAGGGTTTTAATTAGGGTTAGGGTTTCAAAATAGGGTTTAAAACTAGGGTTAGGGTTTCAAATTAGGGTTTTAAACTTGGGTTAGGGTTTCAAATTAGGGTTTAAAACTAGGGTAAGGGTTTCAAAGTAGGGTTTTAAACTAGGGTTAGGGCTTTAAAATAGGGCTTTAAACTAGAGTTAGGGTTTCCAAGTAGGTTTTTAAACTAGGGTTTCAAAAGTAGGGTTTAAAACTAGGGTTAGGGCTTCAAAGTAGGGCTTTAAACTAGGGTTAGGGTTTCAAAGTAGGGCTTTAAACAAGGGTTATGGTTTCAAAGTAAATGTTTAAACTAGGGTTAGGGTTTCAAAATCGGGTTTAAAACTAGGGTTAGTGTTTCAAAGTAGGGTTTAAAACTAGAGTTAGGGTTTCAAAGTAGGTTTTAAAACTAGGGTTAGGGTTTCAAAGTAGGGGTTTAAACTAGGGTTAGGGTTTCAAAGTAGGGGTTTAAACTAGGGTTAGGGTTTCAAACAAGTGTTTTAAACTAGGGTTAGGGTTTCAAAGTAGGGTTTAAAACTAGGGTTAGGGTATCAAAGTAGGGTTTTAAACTAGGGGTTTAAAACTAGGGTTAGGGTTTCAAAGTAGGGTTTCAAACTAGCGTTAGGGTTTTTAAAGTAGGGGTTTAAACTAGGGTTAGGGTTTAAAAGTAGGGGTTTAAACTAGGGTTAGGGTTTCAAAGTAGGGTTTAAAACTAAGATTAGGGTTTCAAAGTAGGGTTTAAAACTAGGGTTAGGGTTTCAAAGTAGGGCTTTAAACTAGGGTTAGGGTTTCAAAGTAGGGTTTTAAACTAGGGTTAGGGTTTCAAAGTAGGGTTTTAAACTAGGGTTAGGGCTTCAAAGTAGGGCTTTAAACTAGGGTTAGGGTTTCAAAGTAGGGCTTTAAACTAGGGTTAGGGTTTCAAAGTAGGGTTTAAAACTAAGATTAGGGTTTCAAAGTAGGGTTTAAAACTAGGGTTAGGGTTTCAAAGTAGGGCTTTAAACTAGGGTTAGGGTTTCAAAGTAGGGTTTTAAACTAGGGTTAGGGTTTCAAAGTAGGGTTTAAAACTAGGGTTAGGGCTTCAAAGTAGGGCTTTAAACTAGGGTTAGGGTTTTCGAAGTAGGGCTTTAAACTAGGGTTAGGGTTTCAAAATAAATGTTTAAACGAGGGTTAGGGTTTCAAAGTAGGGTTTAAAACTAAGGTTAGGGTTTCAAAGTAGGGTTTAAAACTAGGGTTAGGGTTTCAAAGTAGGGCTTTAAACTAGGGTTAGGGTGTCAAAGTAGGGTTTTAAACTAGGGTTAGGGTTTCAAAGTAGGGTTTAAAACTTGGGTTAGGGTTTCAAATCAGGGTTTTAAACTAGGGTTAGACTTTCAAAATAGGGTTTAAAACTAGGGTTAGGGTTTCAAATTAGGGTTTTAAACTAGGGTTAGGGTTTCAAAATAGGGTTTAAAACTAGGGTTAGGGTTTCAAATTAGGGTTTTAAACTTGGGTTAGGGTTTCAAATTAGGGTTTAAAACTAGGGTTAGGGTTTCAAAGTAGGGTTTAAAACTAGGGTTAGGGTTTCAAATTAGGGTTTTAAACTAGGGTTAGGGTTTCAAAATAGGGTTTAAAACTAGGGTTAGGGTTTCAAATTAGGGTTTTAAACTTGGGTTAGGGTTTCAAATTAGGGTTTAAAACTAGGGTTAGGGTTTCAAAGTAGGGTTTAAAACTAGGGTTAGGGTATCAAAGTAGGGTTTTAAACTAGGTGTTTAAAACTAGGGTTAGGGTTTCAAAGTAGGGTTTCAAACTAGCGTTAGGGTTTTTAAAGTAGGGGTTTAAACTAGGGTTAGGGTTTAAAAGTAGGGGTTTAAACTAGGGTTAGGGTTTCAAAGTAGGGTTTAAAACTAAGGTTAAGGTTTCAAAGTAGGGTTTAAAACTAGGGTTAGGGTTTCAAAGTAGGGCTTTAACCTAGGGTTAGGGTTTCAAAGTGGGGGTTTAAACTAGGGTTAGGGTTTCAAAGTAGGGTTTAAAACTAGGGTTAGGGTTTCAAATTAGGGTTTTAAACTAGGGTTAGGGTTTCAAAGTAGGATTTAAAACTAGGGTTAGGGTTTCAAAGTAGGGTGTTAAACTAGGGTTAGGCTTTCAAAATAGGGTTTAAAACTAGGGTTAGGGTTTCAAAGTAGGGCTTTAAATTAGGGTTAGGGTTTCAAAGTAGGGTTTTAAACTAGGGTTAGGGTTTTAAAATAGGGCTTTAAACTAAAGTTAGGGTTTCCAAGTAGGTTTTTAAACTAGGGTTTCAAAAGTAGGGTTTAAAACTAGGGTTAGGGCTTCAAAGTAGGGCTTTAAACTAGGGTTAGGGTTTCAAAGTAGGGCTTTAAACAAGGGTTATGGTTTCAAAGTAAATGTTTAAACTAGGGTTAGGGTTTCAAAATTGGGTTTAAAACTAGGGTTAGTGTTTCAAAGTAGGGTTTAAAACTAGAGTTAGGGTTTCAAAGTAGGTTTTAAAACTAGGGTTAGGGTTTCAAAGTAGGGGTTTAAACTAGGGTTAGGGTTTCAAAGTAGGGTTTCAAACTAGCGTTAGGGTTTTTAAAGTAGGGGTTTAAACTAGGGTTAGGGTTTAAAAGTAGGGGTTTAAACTAGGGTTAGGGTTTCAAAGTAGGGTTTAAAACTAAGGTTAGGGTTTCAAAGTAGGGTTTAAAACTAGGGTTAGGGTTTCAAAGTAGGGCTTTAACCTAGGGTTAGGGTTTCAAAGTAGGGGTTTAAACTAGGGTTAGGGTTTCAAAGTAGGGTTTAAAACTAGGGTTAGGGTTTCAAATTAGGGTTTTAAACTAGGGTTAGGGTTTCAAAGTAGGATTTAAAACTAGGGTTAGGGTTTCAAAGTAGGGTGTTAAACTAGGGTTAGGCTTTCAAAATAGGGTTTAAAACTAGGGTTAGGGTTTCAAAGTAGGGCTTTAAATTAGGGTTAGGGTTTCAAAGTAGGGTTTTAAACTAGGGTTAGGGTTTTAAAATAGGGCTTTAAACTAGAGTTAGGGTTTCCAAGTAGGTTTTTAAACTAGGGTTTCAAAAGTAGGGTTTAAAACTAGGGTTAGGGCTTCAAAGTAGGGCTTTAAACTAGGGTTAGGGTTTCAAAGTAGGGCTTTAAACAAGGGTTATGGTTTCAAAGTAAATGTTTAAACTAGGGTTAGGGTTTCAAAATTGGGTTTAAAACTAGGGTTAGTGTTTCAAAGTAGGGTTTAAAACTAGAGTTAGGGTTTCAAAGTAGGTTTTAAAACTAGGGTTAGGGTTTCAAAGTAGGGGTTTAAACTAGGGTTAGGGTTTCAAAGTAGGGGTTTAAACTAGGGTTAGGGTTTCAAAGTAGTGTTTTAAACTAGGGTTAGGGTTTCAAAGTAGGGTTTAAAACTAGGGTTAGGGTATCAAAGTAGGGTTTTAAACTAGGGGTTTAAAACTAGGGTTAGGGTTTCAAAGTAGGGTTTCAAACTAGCGTTAGGGTTTTTAAAGTAGGGGTTTAAACTAGGGTTAGGGTTTAAAAGTAGGGGTTTAAACTAGGGTTAGGGTTTCAAAGTAGGGTTTAAAACTAAGATTAGGGTTTCAAAGTAGGGTTTAAAACTAGGGTTAGGGTTTCAAAGTAGGGCTTTAAACTAGGGTTAGGGTTTCAAAGTAGGGTTTTAAACTAGGGTTAGGGTTTCAAAGTAGGGTTTTAAACTAGGGTTAGGGCTTCAAAGTAGGGCTTTAAACTAGGGTTAGGGTTTCAAAGTAGGGCTTTAAACTAGGGTTAGGGTTTCAAAGTAGGGTTTAAAACTAAGATTAGGGTTTCAAAGTAGGGTTTAAAACTAGGGTTAGGGTTTCAAAGTAGGGCTTTAAACTAGGGTTAGGGTTTCAAAGTAGGGCTTTAAACTAGGGTTAGGGTTTCAAAATAAATGTTTAAACGAGGGTCAGGGTTTCAAAGTAGGGTTTAAAACTAAGGTTAGGGTTTCAAAGTAGGGTTTAAAACTAGGGTTAGGGTTTCAAAGTAGGGCTTTAAACTAGGGTTAGGGTGTCAAAGTAGGGTTTTAAACTAGGGTTAGGGTTTCAAAGTAGGGTTTAAAACTTGGGTTAGGGTTTCAAATCAGGGTTTTAAACTAGGGTTAGACTTTCAAAATAGGGTTTAAAACTAGGGTTAGGGTTTCAAATTAGGGTTTTAAACTAGGGTTAGGGTTTCAAAATAGGGTTTAAAACTAGGGTTAGGGTTTCAAATTAGGGTTTTAAACTTGGGTTAGGGTTTCAAATTAGGGTTTAAAACTAGGGTAAGGGTTTCAAAGTAGGGTTTTAAACTAGGGTTAGGGTTTCAAAGTAGGGTTTTAAACGAGGGTTAGGGTTTCAAAGTAGGGTTTAAAACTAGGGTTAGGGTTTCCAAGAAGGGCTTTAAACTAGGGTTAGGGTTTCAAAGTAGGGTTTAAAACTAAGGTTAGGGCTTCAAAGTAGGGCTTTAAACTAGGGTTAGGGTTTCAAAGTGGGGCTTAAAAATAGGGTTAGGGTTTCAAAGTAAATGTTTAAACGAGGGTTAGGGTTTCAAAGTAGTGTTTAAAACTAGGATTAGGGTTTCAAAGTAGGGCTTTAAACTGGGGTTAGGGTTTCAAAGTAGGGTTTTAAACTTGGGTTAGGGTTTCAAAGTAGGGTTTTAAACTAGGGTTAGGGTTTCAAAGTAGGGTTTAAAACTAGGGTTAGGGTTTCAAAATAGGGTTTAAAACTAGGGTTAGGGTTTCAAATTAGGGTTTTAAACTAGGGTTAGGGTTTCAAAGTAGGATTTAAAACTAGGGTAAGGGTTTCAAAGTAGGGTTTTAAACTAGGGTTAGGGTTTCAAAGTAGGGTTTAAAACTAGGGTTAGGGCTTCAAAGTAGGGCTTTAAACTAGAGTTAGGGTTTCAAAGTAGGGTTTAAATCTAGGGTAAGGGTTTCTAAGTAGGTTTTTAAACTAGGGTTTCAAAAGTAGGGGTTTAAACTAGGGTTAGGGTTTCAAAGTAGGGTTTTAAACTAGGGTTAGGGTTTTAAAGTAGGGTTTAAAACTAGGGTTAGGGTTTCAAAGTAGGGTTTAAAACTAGGGTTATGGTTTCAAAGTAGGGGTTTAAACTAGGGTTAGGGTTTCAAAGTAGAGGTTTAAACTAGGGTTATGCTTTCAAAATAGGGTTTAAAACTAGGGTTAGGGTTTCAAATTAGGGTTTTAAACTAGGGTTAGGGTTTCAAATTAGGGTTTTAAAGTAGGGTTAGGGTTTCAAAGTAGGGTTCAAAACAAGGGTTAGGCTTTCAAAATAGGGTTTAAAACTAGGGTTAGGGTTTCAAATTAGGGTTTTAAACTAGGGTTAGGGTTTCAAAGTAGGGTTTTAAACTAGGGTTAGGGTTTCAAAGTAGGGTTTAAAACTAGGGTTAAGGTTTCAAAGTAGGGTTTAAAACTAGGGTTAGGGTTTCAAAGTAGAGTTTTAAACTAGGGTTAGGGTTTCAAAGTAGGGTTTAAAACTAGGGTTAGGGTTTCAAAGTAGGGTTTTAAACTAGGGTTAGGGTTTCAAAGTAGGGTTTAAAACTAGGGTTAGGGTTTCAAAGTAGGGTTTAAAACTAGGGTTAGGGTTTCAAAGTAGGGTTTTAAACTAGGGTTAGGGTTTCAAAGTAGGGTTTAAAACTAGAGTAAGGGTTTCAAAGTAGAGTTTTAAACTAGGGTTAGGGTTTCAAAGTAGGGTTTAAAACTAGGGTTAGGGTTTCAAAGTAGGGTTTTAAACTAGGGTTAGGCTTTCAAAATAGGTTTTAAAACTAGGGTTAGGGTTTCAAATTAGGGTTTTAAATTAGGGTGAGGGTCTCAAATTAGGGTTTTAAACTAGGGTTAGGGTTTCAAAGTAGGGTTTAAAACTAGGGTTAGGGTTTCAAAGTAGGGTATTAAACTAGGGTTAGGGTTTCCAAGTAGGTTTTTAAACTAGGGTTAGGGTTTCAAAGTAGGGTTTTAAACTAGGGTTAGGGTTTCAAAGTAGGGTTTTAAACTAGGGTTAGGCTTTCAAAATAGGGTTTAAAACTAGGGTTAGGGTTTCAAATTAGGGTTTAAAACTAGGGTTAGGGTTTCAAATTAGGGTTTTAAACTAGGGTTAGGGTTTCAAAGTAGGATTTAAACTAGGGTTAGGGTTTCAAAGTAGGGTTTTAAACTAGGGTTAGGGTTTCAAAGTAGGCCTTTAAACTAGGGTTAGGCTTTCAAAATAGGGTTTAAAACTAGGGTTAGGGTTTCAAATTAGGGTTTAAAACTAGGGTTAGGGTTTCAAAGTAGGGTATTAAACTAAGGTTAGGGTTTCCAAGTAGGTTTTTAAACTAGGGTTAGGGTTTCAAAGTAGGGTTTTAAACTAGAGTTAGGCTTTCAAAGTAGGGTTTAAAACTAGGGTTAGGGTTTCAAAGTAGGGTTTTAAACTAGGGTTAAGGTTTCAAAGTAGGGTTTAAAACTAGGGTTAGGGTTTCAAAGTAGGGTTTAAAACAAGGGTTAAGATTTCAAAGTAGGGTTAGGGTTTCAAAGTAGGGGTTTAAAACTAGGGTTAGATTTTCAGAGTAGGGTTTAAATCTAGCATTAGGATTTTTTAAAAGTAGAGGTTTAAACTAGGGTTAGGGTTTCAAAGTAGGGTTTAAAACTTGGGTTAGGGTTTCAAAGTAGGGTTTTAAACTAGGGTTAGGGTTTCAAAGTAGGATTTAAAACTAGTGTTAGGGTTTCAAAGTAGGGTTTTAAACTAGGGTTAGGCTTTCAAAGTAGGGTTTAAAACAAGGGTTAGGCTTTCAAAGTAGGGTTTTAAACTAGGGTTAGGGTTTCAAAGTAGGGCTTTAAAACTAGGGTTAGGGTTTCAAAGTAGGGCTTTAAACTAGGGTTAGGGTTTCAAAGTAGGGCTTTAAACTAGAGTTAGGGTTTCAAAGTAGGGTTTAAAACTAGGGTTAGGGCTTCAAAGTAGGGGTTTAAACTAGGGTTAGGGTTTCAAAATCGGGTTTAAAACTAGGGTTAGGGTTTCAAAGTAGGGTTTAAAACTAGGGTTAGGGTTTCAAAGTAGGGTTTAAAACAAGGGTTAGGGTTTCAAAGTAGGGTTTAAAACTAGGGTTAGGGTTTCAAAGTAGGGTTTAAAACTAGGGTTAGGGTTTCAAAGTAGGGTTTTAAACTAGGGTTAGGGTTTCAAAGTAGGGGTTTAAAACTAGGGTTAGGGTTTCAAAGTAGGGTTTCAAACTAGCGTTAGGGTTTTTAAAGTAGGGGTTTAAACTAGGGATAGGGTTTGAAAGTAGGGGTTTAAACTAGGGTTAGGGTTTCAAAGTAGGGTTTAAAACTAAGATTAGGGTTTCAAAGTAGGGTTTAAAACTAGGGTTAGGGTTTCAAAGTAGGGCTTTAAACTAGGGTTAGGGTTTCAAAGTAGGGTTTTAAACTAGGGTTAGGGTTTCAAAGTAGGGTTTTAAACTAGGGTTAGAGCTTCAAAGTAGGGCTTTAAACTAGGGTTAGGGTTTCAAAGTAGGGCTTTAAACTAGGGTTAGGGTTTCAAAGTAGGGTTTAAAACTAAGATTAGCGTTTCAAAGTAGGGTTTAAAACTAGGGTAAGGGTTTCAAAGTAGGGCTTTAAACTAGGGTTAGGGTTTCAAAGTAGGGTTTTAAACTAGGGTTAAGGTTTCAAAGTAGGGTTTTAAACTAGGGTTAGGGCTTCAAAGTAGGGCTTTAAACTAGGGTTAGGGTTTCAAAGTAGGGCTTTAAACTAGGGTTAGGGTTTCAAAATAAATGTTTAAACGAGGGTTAGGGTTTCAAAGTAGGGTTTAAAACTAGGGTTAGGGTTTCAAAGTAGGGCTTTAAACTAGGGTTAGGGTGTCAAAGTAGGGTTTTAAACTAGGGTTAGGGTTTCAAAGTAGGGTTTAAAACTTGGGTTAGCGTTTCAAAGTAGAGTTTTAAACTAGGGTTAGGGTTTAAAATAGGGTTTAAAACTAGGGTTAGGGTTTCAAATCAGGGTTTTAAACTAGGGTTAGACTTTCAAAATAGGGTTTAAAACTAGGGTTAGGGTTTCAAATTAGGGTTTTAAACTAGGGTTAGGGTTTCAAAATAGGGTTTAAAACTAGGGTAAGGGTTTCAAATTAGGGTTTTAAACTTGGGTTAGGGTTTCAAATTAGGGTTTAAAACTAGGGTAAGGGTTTCAAAGTAGGGTTTTAAACTAGGGTTAGGGCTTTAAAATAGGGCTTTAAACTAGAGTTAGGGTTTCCAAGTAGGGTTTTAAACTAGGGTTAGGGTTTCAAAGTAGGGGTTTAAAACTAGGGTTAGGGTTTCAAAGTAGGGTTTCAAACTAGCGTTAGGGTTTTTAAAGTAGGGGTTTAAACTAGGGATAGGGTTTGAAAGTAGGGGTTTAAACTAGGGTTAGGGTTTCAAAGTAGGGTTTAAAACTAAGATTAGGGTTTCAAAGTAGGGTTTAAAACTAGGGTTAGGGTTTCAAAGTAGGGCTTTAAACTAGGGTTAGGGTTTCAAAGTAGGGTTTTAAACTAGGGTTAGGGTTTCAAAGTAGGGTTTTAAACTAGGGTTAGGGCTTCAAAGTAGGGCTTTAAACTAGGGTTAGGGTTTCAAAGTAGGGCTTTAAACTAGGGTTAGGGTTTCAAAGTAGGGTTTAAAACTAAGATTAGGGTTTCAAAGTAGGGTTTAAAACTAGGGTAAGGGTTTCAAAGTAGGGCTTTAAACTAGGGTTAGGGTTTCAAAGTAGGGTTTTAAACTAGGGTTAGGGTTTCAAAGTAGGGTTTTAAACTAGGGTTAGGGCTTCAAAGTAGGGCTTTAAACTAGGGTTAGGGTTTCAAAGTAGGGCTTTAAACTAGGGTTAGGGTTTCAAAATAAATGTTTAAACGAGGGTTAGGGTTTCAAAGTAGGGTTTAAAACTAGGGTTAGGGTTTCAAAGTAGGGCTTTAAACTAGGGTTAGGGTGTCAAAGTAGGGTTTTAAACTAGGGTTAGGGTTTCAAAGTAGGGTTTAAAACTTGGGTTAGCGTTTCAAAGTAGAGTTTTAAACTAGGGTTAGGGTTTAAAATAGGGTTTAAAACTAGGGTTAGGGTTTCAAATCAGGGTTTTAAACTAGGGTTAGACTTTCAAAATAGGGTTTAAAACTAGGGTTAGGGTTTCAAATTAGGGTTTTAAACTAGGGTTAGGGTTTCAAAATAGGGTTTAAAACTAGGGTAAGGGTTTCAAATTAGGGTTTTAAACTTGGGTTAGGGTTTCAAATTAGGGTATAAAACTAGGGTAAGGGTTTCAAAGTAGGGTTTTAAACTAGGGTTAGGGCTTCAAAGTAGGGTTTAAAACTAGGGTTTCAAAAGTAGGGTTTAAAACTAGGGTTAGGGCTTCAAAGTAGGGCTTTAAACTCGGGTTAGGGTTTCAAAGTAGGGCTTTAAACAAGGGTTATGGTTTCAAAGTAAATGTTTAAACTAGGGTTAGGGTTTCAAAATCGGGTTTAAAACTAGGGTTAGTGTTTCAAAGTAGGGTTTAAAACTAGAGTTAGGGTTTCAAAGTAGGTTTTAAAACTAGGGTTAGGGTTTCAAAGTAGGGGTTTAAACTAGGGTTAGGGTTTCAAAGTAGGGGTTTAAACTAGGGTTAGGGTTTCAAAGTAGTGTTTTAAACTAGGGTTAGGGTTTCAAAGTAGGGTTTAAAACTAGGGTTAGGGTATCAAAGTAGGGTTTTAAACTAGGGGTTTAAAACTAGGGTTAGGGTTTCAAAGTAGGGTTTCAAACTAGCGTTAGGGTTTTTAAAGTAGGGGTTTAAACTAGGGTTAGGGTTTAAAAGTAGGGGTTTAAACTAGGGTTAGGGTTTCAAAGTAGGGTTTAAAACTAAGATTAGGGTTTCAAAGTAGGGTTTAAAACTAGGGTTAGGGTTTCAAAGTAGGGCTTTAAACTAGGGTTAGGGTTTCAAAGTAGGGTTTTAAACTAGGGTTAGGGTTTCAAATTAGGGTTTCAAACTAGGGTTAGGGCTTCAAAGTAGGGCTTTAAACTAGGGTTAGGGTTTCAAAGTAGGGCTTTAAACTAGGGTTAGGGTTTCAAAGTAGGGTTTAAAACTAAGATTAGGGTTTCAAAGTAGGGTTTAAAACTAGGGTTAGGGTTTCAAAGTAGGGCTTTAAACTAGGGTTAGGGTTTCAAAGTAGGGTTTTAAACTAGGGTTAGGGTTTCAAAGTAGGGTTTAAAACTAGGGTTAGGGCTTCAAAGTAGGGCTTTAAACTAGGGTTAGGGTTTCAAAGTAGGGCTTTAAACTAGGGTTAGGGTTTCAAAATAAATGTTTAAACGAGGGTTAGGGTTTCAAAGTAGGGTTTAAAACTAAGGTTAGGGTTTCAAAGTAGGGTTTAAAACTAGGGTTAGGGTTTCAAAGTAGGGCTTTAAACTAGGGTTAGGGTGTCAAAGTAGGGTTTTAAACTAGGGTTAGGGTTTCAAAGTAGGGTTTTAAACTAGGGTTAGGGTTTCAAAGTAGGGTTTTAAACTAGGGTTAGGGCTTCAAAGTAGGGCTTTAAACTAGGGTTAGGGTTTCAAAGTAGGGGTTTAAACTAGGGTTAGGGTTTCAAAGTAGGGTTTAAAACTAAGATTAGGGTTTCAAAGTAGGGTTTAAAACTAGGGTTAGGGTTTCAAAGTAGGGCTTTAAACTAGGGTTAGGGTTTCAAAGTAGGGTATTAAACTAGGGTTAGGGTTTCAAAGTAGGGTTTAAAACTAGGGTTAGGGCTTCAAAGTAGGGCTTTAAACTAGGGTTAGGGTTTCAAAGTAGGGCTTTAAACTAGGGTTAGGGTTTCAAAATAAATGTTTAAACGAGGGTTAGGGTTTCAAAGTAGGGTTTAAAACTAAGGTTAGGGTTTCAAAGTAGGGTTTAAAACTAGGGTTAGGGTTTCAAAGTAGGGCTTTAAACTAGGGTTAGGGTGTCAAAGTAGGGTTTTAAACTAGGGTTAGGGTTTCAAAGTAGGGTTTAAAACTTGGGTTAGGGTTTCAAATCAGGGTTTTAAACTAGGGTTAGACTTTCAAAATAGGGTTTAAAACTAGGGTTAGGGTTTCAAATTAGGGTTTTAAACTAGGGTTAGGGTTTCAAAATAGGGTTTAAAACTAGGGTTAGGGTTTCAAATTAGGGTTTTAAACTTGGGTTAGGGTTTCAAATTAGGGTTTAAAACTAGGGTTAGGGTTTCAAAGTAGGGTTTTAAACTAGGGTTAGGGCTTTAAAATAGGGCTTTAAACTAGAGTTAGGGTTTCCAAGTAGTTTTTTAAACTAGGGTTTCAAAAGTAGGGTTTAAAACTAGGGTTAGGGCTTCAAAGTAGGGCTTTAAACTAGGGTTAGGGTTTCAAAGTAGGTTTTAAACAAGGGTTATGGTTTCAAAGTAAATGTTTAAACTAGGGTTAGGGTTTCAAAATCGGGTTTAAAACTAGGGTTAGTGTTTCAAAGTAGGGTTTAAAACTAGGGTTAGGGTTTCAAAGTAGGTTTTAAAACTAGGGTTAGGGTTTCAAAGTAGGGGTTTAAACTAGGGTTAGGGTTTCAAAGTAGGGGTTTAAACTAGGGTTAAGGTTTCAAAGACGTGTTTTAAACTAGGGTTAGGGTTTCAAAGTAGGGTTTAAAACTAGGGTTAGGGTTTCAAAGTAGGTTTTAAAACTAGGGTTAGGGTTTTAAACTAGGGGTTTAAAACTAGGGTTAGGGTTTCAAAGTAGGGTTTCAAACTAGCGTTAGGGTTTTTAAAGTAGGGGTTTAAACTAGGGTTAGGGTTTAAAAGTAGGGGTTTAAACTAGGGTTAGGGTTTCAAAGTAGGGTTTAAAACTAAGGTTAGGGTTTCAAAGTACGGTTTAAAACTAGGGTTAGGGTTTCAAAGTAGGGCTTTAACCTAGGGTTAGGGTTTCAAAGTAGGGGTTTAAACTAGGGTTAGGGTTTCAAAGTAGGGTTTAAAACTAGGTTTAGGGTTTCAAATTAGGGTTTTAAACTAGGGTTAGGGTTTCAAAGTAGGATTTAAAACTAGGGTTAGGGTTTCAAAGTAGGGTGTTAAACTAGGGTTAGGCTTTCAAAATAGGGTTTAAAACTAGGGTTAGGGTTTCAAAGTAGGGCTTTAAATTAGGGTTAGGGTTTCAAAGTAGGGTTTTAAACTAGGGTTAGGGTTTTAAAGTAGGGGTTTAAACTAGGGTTAGGGTTTCAAAGTAGGGTTTTAAACTAGGGTTAGGGTTTCAAAGTAGGGTTTAAAACTAGGGTTAGGGTTTCAAAGTAGGGTTTAAAACTAGGGTTAGGGTTTCAAAGTAGGGTTTTAAACTAGGGTTAGGGTTTCAAAGTAGGGGTTTAAAACTAGGGTTAGGGTTTCAGAGTAGGGTTTAAAACTAGCATTAGTGTTTTTAAAGTTGGGGTTTAAACTAGGGTTAGGGTTTAAAAGTAGGGCTTTAAACTAGGGTTAGGGTTTCAATGTAGGGTTAAAACTAGGTTTAGGGTTTTAAACTAGGGTTTTAAACTAGGGTTAGGGTTTCAAATTAGGGTTTTAAACTAGGATTAGGGTTTCAAAGTAGGGTTTAAAACTAGGGTTAGGCTTTCAAAATAGGGTTTAAAACTAGGGTTAGGGTTTCAAAGTAGGGGTTTAAACTAGGGTTAGGAATTCAAAGTAGGGTTTAAAACTAGGGTTAGGGTTTCAAAGTAGGGAATTAAACTAGGGTTAGGGTTTCAAAGTAGGGTTTTAAACTAGGGTTAGGGTTTCAAAGTAGGGTTTAAAACTAGGGTTAGGGTTTCAAAGTAGGGATTAAAACTAGGGTTAGGAATTCAAAGTAGGGCTTTAAACTAGGGTTAGGGTTTCAAAGTAGGGTTTAAACTAGGGTTAGGGTTTCAAAGTAGGGAATTAAACTAGGGTTAGGGTTTCAAAGTAGGGTTTAAAACTAGCGTTAGGGTTTTTAAAAAAGGGGTTTAAAGTAGTGTTAGGGTTTAAAAGTAGGGGTTTAAACTAGGGTTAGGGTTTCAAAGTAGGGTGTAAAACTAAGGATAGGGTTTCAAAGTAGGGTTTTAAACTAGGGTTAGGGTTTCAAATTAGGGTTTTAAACTAGGGTTAGGGTTTCAAAGTAGGATTTAAAACTAGGGTTAGGGTTTCAAAGTAGGGTTTAAAACTAGGGTTAGGGTTTCAAAATAGGGTTTAAAACTAGGGTTAGGGTTTCAAAGTAGGGCTTTAAACTAGGGTTAGGGTCTCAAATTAGGGTTTTAAACTAGGGTTATGGTTTCAAAGTAGGGTTTAAAACTAGGGTTAGGGTTACAAAGAAGGGCTTTAAACTAGGGTTAGGGTTTCAAAGTAGGGTTTAAAACTAGGGTTAGGGTTTCAAAGTAGGGCTTTAAACTAGGGTTAGGGTGTCAAAGTAGGGTTTTAAACTAGGGTTAGGGTTTCAAAGTAGGGTTTTAAACTAGGGTTAGGGTTTCAAAGTAGGGTTTTAAACTAGGGTTAGGGCTTCAAAGTAGGGCTTTAAACTAGGGTTAGGGTTTCAAAGTAGGGCTTTAAACTAGGGTTAGGGTTTCAAAGTAGGGTTTAAAACTAAGATTAGGGTTTCAAAGTAGGGTTTAAAACTAGGGTTAGGGTTTCAAAGTAGGGCTTTAAACTAGGGTTAGGGTTTCAAAGTAGGGTATTAAACTAGGGTTAGGGTTTCAAAGTAGGGTTTAAAACTAGGGTTAGGGCTTCAAAGTAGGGCTTTAAACTAGGGTTAGGGTTTCAAAGTAGGGCTTTAAACTAGGGTTAGGGTTTCAAAATAAATGTTTAAACGAGGGTTAGGGTTTCAAAGTAGGGTTTAAAACTAAGGTTAGGGTTTCAAAGTAGGGTTTAAAACTAGGGTTAGGGTTTCAAAGTAGGGCTTTAAACTAGGGTTAGGGTGTCAAAGTAGGGTTTTAAACTAGGGTTAGGGTTTCAAAGTAGGGTTTAAAACTTGGGTTAGGGTTTCAAATCAGGGTTTTAAACTAGGGTTAGACTTTCAAAATAGGGTTTAAAACTAGGGTTAGGGTTTCAAATTAGGGTTTTAAACTAGGGTTAGGGTTTCAAAATAGGGTTTAAAACTAGGGTTAGGGTTTCAAATTAGGGTTTTAAACTTGGGTTAGGGTTTCAAATTAGGGTTTAAAACTAGGGTTAGGGTTTCAAAGTAGGGTTTTAAACTAGGGTTAGGGCTTTAAAATAGGGCTTTAAACTAGGGTTAGGGTATCAAAGTAGGGTTTTAAACTAGGGGTTTAAAACTAGGGTTAGGGTTTCAAAGTAGGGTTTCAAACTAGCGTTAGGGTTTCAAAGTAGGGGTTTAAACTAGGGTTAGGGTTTCAAAGTAGTGTTTTAAACTAGGGTTAGGGTTTCAAAGTAGGGTTTAAAACTAGGGTTAGGGTATCAAAGTAGGGTTTTAAACTAGGGGTTTAAAACTAGGGTTAGGGTTTCAAAGTAGGGTTTCAAACTAGCGTTAGGGTTTTTAAAGTAGGGGTTTAAACTAGGGTTAGGGTTTAAAAGTAGGGGTTTAAACTAGGGTTAGGGTTTCAAAGTAGGGTTTAAAACTAAGATTAGGGTTTCAAAGTAGGGTTTAAAACTAGGGTTAGGGTTTCAAAGTAGGGCTTTAAACTAGGGTTAGGGTTTCAAAGTAGGGTTTTAAACTAGGGTTAGGGTTTCAAATTAGGGTTTCAAACTAGGGTTAGGGCTTCAAAGTAGGGCTTTAAACTAGGGTTAGGGTTTCAAAGTAGGGCTTTAAACTAGGGTTAGGGTTTCAAAGTAGGGTTTAAAACTAAGATTAGGGTTTCAAAGTAGGGTTTAAAACTAGGGTTAGGGTTTCAAAGTAGGGCTTTAAACTAGGGTTAGGGTTTCAAAGTAGGGTTTTAAACTAGGGTTAGGGTTTCAAAGTAGGGTTTAAAACTAGGGTTAGGGCTTCAAAGTAGGGCTTTAAACTAGGGTTAGGGTTTCAAAGTAGGGCTTTAAACTAGGGTTAGGGTTTCAAAATAAATGTTTAAACGAGGGTTAGGGTTTCAAAGTAGGGTTTAAAACTAAGGTTAGGGTTTCAAAGTAGGGTTTAAAACTAGGGTTAGGGTTTCAAAGTAGGGCTTTAAACTAGGGTTAGGGTGTCAAAGTAGGGTTTTAAACTAGGGTTAGGGTTTCAAAGTAGGGTTTTAAACTAGGGTTAGGGTTTCAAAGTAGGGTTTTAAACTAGGGTTAGGGCTTCAAAGTAGGGCTTTAAACTAGGGTTAGGGTTTCAAAGTAGGGCTTTAAACTAGGGTTAGGGTTTCAAAGTAGGGTTTAAAACTAAGATTAGGGTTTCAAAGTAGGGTTTAAAACTAGGGTTAGGGTTTCAAAGTAGGGCTTTAAACTAGGGTTAGGGTTTCAAAGTAGGGTATTAAACTAGGGTTAGGGTTTCAAAGTAGGGTTTAAAACTAGGGTTAGGGCTTCAAAGTAGGGCTTTAAACTAGGGTTAGGGTTTCAAAGTAGGGCTTTAAACTAGGGTTAGGGTTTCAAAATAAATGTTTAAACGAGGGTTAGGGTTTCAAAGTAGGGTTTAAAACTAAGGTTAGGGTTTCAAAGTAGGGTTTAAAACTAGGGTTAGGGTTTCAAAGTAGGGCTTTAAACTAGGGTTAGGGTGTCAAAGTAGGGTTTTAAACTAGGGTTACGGTTTCAAAGTAGGGTTTAAAACTTGGGTTAGGGTTTCAAATCAGGGTTTTAAACTAGGGTTAGACTTTCAAAATAGGGTTTAAAACTAGGGTTAGGGTTTCAAATTAGGGTTTTAAACTAGGGTTAGGGTTTCAAAATAGGGTTTAAAACTAGGGTTAGGGTTTCAAATTAGGGTTTTAAACTTGGGTTAGGGTTTCAAATTAGGGTTTAAAACTAGGGTTAGGGTTTCAAAGTAGGGTTTTAAACTAGGGTTAGGGCTTTAAAATAGGGCTTTAAACTAGAGTTAGGGTTTCCAAGTAGTTTTTTAAACTAGGGTTTCAAAAGTAGGGTTTAAAACTAGGGTTAGGGCTTCAAAGTAGGGCTTTAAACTAGGGTTAGGGTTTCAAAGTAGGTTTTAAACAAGGGTTATGGTTTCAAAGTAAATGTTTAAACTAGGGTTAGGGTTTCAAAATCGGGTTTAAAACTAGGGTTAGTGTTTCAAAGTAGGGTTTAAAACTAGGGTTAGGGTTTCAAAGTAGGTTTTAAAACTAGGGTTAGGGTTTCAAAGTAGGGGTTTAAACTAGGGTTAGGGTTTCAAAGTAGGGGTTTAAACTAGGGTTAAGGTTTCAAAGACGTGTTTTAAACTAGGGTTAGGGTTTCAAAGTAGGGTTTAAAACTAGGGTTAGGGTTTCAAAGTAGGTTTTAAAACTAGGGTTAGGGTTTTAAACTAGGGGTTTAAAACTAGGGTTAGGGTTTCAAAGTAGGGTTTCAAACTAGCGTTAGGGTTTTTAAAGTAGGGGTTTAAACTAGGGTTAGGGTTTAAAAGTAGGGGTTTAAACTAGGGTTAGGGTTTCAAAGTAGGGTTTAAAACTAAGGTTAGGGTTTCAAAGTACGGTTTAAAACTAGGGTTAGGGTTTCAAAGTAGGGCTTTAACCTAGGGTTAGGGTTTCAAAGTAGGGGTTTAAACTAGGGTTAGGGTTTCAAAGTAGGGTTTAAAACTAGGGTTAGGGTTTCAAATTAGGGTTTTAAACTAGGGTTAGGGTTTCAAAGTAGGATTTAAAACTAGGGTTAGGGTTTCAAAGTAGGGTGTTAAACTAGGGTTAGGCTTTCAAAATAGGGTTTAAAACTAGGGTTAGGGTTTCAAAGTAGGGCTTTAAATTAGGGTTAGGGTTTCAAAGTAGGGTTTTAAACTAGGGTTAGGGTTTTAAAGTAGGGGTTTAAACTAGGGTTAGGGTTTCAAAGTAGGGTTTTAAACTAGGGTTAGGGTTTCAAAGTAGGGTTTAAAACTAGGGTTAGGGTTTCAAAGTAGGGTTTAAAACTAGGGTTAGGGTTTCAAAGTAGGGTTTTAAACTAGGGTTAGGGTTTCAAAGTAGGGGTTTAAAACTAGGGTTAGGGTTTCAGAGTAGGGTTTAAAACTAGCATTAGTGTTTTTAAAGTTGGGGTTTAAACTAGGGTTAGGGTTTAAAAGTAGGGCTTTAAACTAGGGTTAGGGTTTCAATGTAGGGTTAAAACTAGGTTTAGGGTTTTAAACTAGGGTTTTAAACTAGGGTTAGGGTTTCAAATTAGGGTTTTAAACTAGGATTAGGGTTTCAAAGTAGGGTTTAAAACTAGGGTTAGGCTTTCAAAATAGGGTTTAAAACTAGGGTTAGGGTTTCAAAGTAGGGGTTTAAACTAGGGTTAGGAATTCAAAGTAGGGTTTAAAACTAGGGTTAGGGTTTCAAAGTAGGGAATTAAACTAGGGTTAGGGTTTCAAAGTAGGGTTTTAAACTAGGGTTAGGGTTTCAAAGTAGGGTTTAAAACTAGGGTTAGGGTTTCAAAGTAGGGATTAAAACTAGGGTTAGGAATTCAAAGTAGGGCTTTAAACTAGGGTTAGGGTTTCAAAGTAGGGTTTAAACTAGGGTTAGGGTTTCAAAGTAGGGAATTAAACTAGGGTTAGGGTTTCAAAGTAGGGTTTTAAACTAGGGTTAGGGTTTCAAAGTAGGGTTTAAAACTAGCGTTAGGGTTTTTAAAAAAGGGGTTTAAAGTAGTGTTAGGGTTTAAAAGTAGGGGTTTAAACTAGGGTTAGGGTTTCAAAGTAGGGTGTAAAACTAAGGATAGGGTTTCAAAGTAGGGTTTTAAACTAGGGTTAGGGTTTCAAATTAGGGTTTTAAACTAGGGTTAGGGTTTCAAAGTAGGATTTAAAACTAGGGTTAGGGTTTCAAAGTAGGGTTTAAAACTAGGGTTAGGGTTTCAAAATAGGGTTTAAAACTAGGGTTAGGGTTTCAAAGTAGGGCTTTAAACTAGGGTTAGGGTCTCAAATTAGGGTTTTAAACTAGGGTTATGGTTTCAAAGTAGGGTTTAAAACTAGGGTTAGGGTTACAAAGAAGGGCTTTAAACTAGGGTTAGGGTTTCAAAGTAGGGTTTAAAACTAGGGTTAGGGTTTCAAAGTAGGGCTTTAAACTAGGGTTAGGGTGTCAAAGTAGGGTTTTAAACTAGGGTTAGGGTTTCAAAGTAGGGTTTTAAACTAGGGTTAGGGTTTCAAAGTAGGGTTTTAAACTAGGGTTAGGGCTTCAAAGTAGGGCTTTAAACTAGGGTTAGGGTTTCAAAGTAGGGCTTTAAACTAGGGTTAGGGTTTCAAAGTAGGGTTTAAAACTAAGATTAGGGTTTCAAAGTAGGGTTTAAAACTAGGGTTAGGGTTTCAAAGTAGGGCTTTAAACTAGGGTTAGGGTTTCAAAGTAGGGTATTAAACTAGGGTTAGGGTTTCAAAGTAGGGTTTAAAACTAGGGTTAGGGCTTCAAAGTAGGGCTTTAAACTAGGGTTAGGGTTTCAAAGTAGGGCTTTAAACTAGGGTTAGGGTTTCAAAATAAATGTTTAAACGAGGGTTAGGGTTTCAAAGTAGGGTTTAAAACTAAGGTTAGGGTTTCAAAGTAGGGTTTAAAACTAGGGTTAGGGTTTCAAAGTAGGGCTTTAAACTAGGGTTAGGGTGTCAAAGTAGGGTTTTAAACTAGGGTTAGGGTTTCAAAGTAGGGTTTAAAACTTGGGTTAGGGTTTCAAATCAGGGTTTTAAACTAGGGTTAGACTTTCAAAATAGGGTTTAAAACTAGGGTTAGGGTTTCAAATTAGGGTTTTAAACTAGGGTTAGGGTTTCAAAATAGGGTTTAAAACTAGGGTTAGGGTTTCAAATTAGGGTTTTAAACTTGGGTTAGGGTTTCAAATTAGGGTTTAAAACTAGGGTTAGGGTTTCAAAGTAGGGTTTTAAACTAGGGTTAGGGCTTTAAAATAGGGCTTTAAACTAGAGTTAGGGTTTCCAAGTAGTTTTTTAAACTAGGGTTTCAAAAGTAGGGTTTAAAACTAGGGTTAGGGCTTCAAAGTAGGGCTTTAAACTAGGGTTAGGGTTTCAAAGTAGGTTTTAAACAAGGGTTATGGTTTCAAAGTAAATGTTTAAACTAGGGTTAGGGTTTCAAAATCGGGTTTAAAACTAGGGTTAGTGTTTCAAAGTAGGGTTTAAAACTAGGGTTAGGGTTTCAAAGTAGGTTTTAAAACTAGGGTTAGGGTTTCAAAGTAGGGGTTTAAACTAGGGTTAGGGTTTCAAAGTAGGGGTTTAAACTAGGGTTAAGGTTTCAAAGACGTGTTTTAAACTAGGGTTAGGGTTTCAAAGTAGGGTTTAAAACTAGGGTTAGGGTTTCAAAGTAGGTTTTAAAACTAGGGTTAGGGTTTTAAACTAGGGGTTTAAAACTAGGGTTAGGGTTTCAAAGTAGGGTTTCAAACTAGCGTTAGGGTTTTTAAAGTAGGGGTTTAAACTAGGGTTAGGGTTTAAAAGTAGGGGTTTAAACTAGGGTTAGGGTTTCAAAGTAGGGTTTAAAACTAAGGTTAGGGTTTCAAAGTACGGTTTAAAACTAGGGTTAGGGTTTCAAAGTAGGGCTTTAACCTAGGGTTAGGGTTTCAAAGTAGGGGTTTAAACTAGGGTTAGGGTTTCAAAGTAGGGTTTAAAACTAGGGTTAGGGTTTCAAATTAGGGTTTTAAACTAGGGTTAGGGTTTCAAAGTAGGATTTAAAACTAGGGTTAGGGTTTCAAAGTAGGGTGTTAAACTAGGGTTAGGCTTTCAAAATAGGGTTTAAAACTAGGGTTAGGGTTTCAAAGTAGGGCTTTAAATTAGGGTTAGGGTTTCAAAGTAGGGTTTTAAACTAGGGTTAGGGTTTTAAAGTAGGGGTTTAAACTAGGGTTAGGGTTTCAAAGTAGGGTTTTAAACTAGGGTTAGGGTTTCAAAGTAGGGTTTAAAACTAGGGTTAGGGTTTCAAAGTAGGGTTTAAAACTAGGGTTAGGGTTTCAAAGTAGGGTTTTAAACTAGGGTTAGGGTTTCAAAGTAGGGGTTTAAAACTAGGGTTAGGGTTTCAGAGTAGGGTTTAAAACTAGCATTAGTGTTTTTAAAGTTGGGGTTTAAACTAGGGTTAGGGTTTAAAAGTAGGGCTTTAAACTAGGGTTAGGGTTTCAATGTAGGGTTAAAACTAGGTTTAGGGTTTTAAACTAGGGTTTTAAACTAGGGTTAGGGTTTCAAATTAGGGTTTTAAACTAGGATTAGGGTTTCAAAGTAGGGTTTAAAACTAGGGTTAGGCTTTCAAAATAGGGTTTAAAACTAGGGTTAGGGTTTCAAAGTAGGGGTTTAAACTAGGGTTAGGAATTCAAAGTAGGGTTTAAAACTAGGGTTAGGGTTTCAAAGTAGGGAATTAAACTAGGGTTAGGGTTTCAAAGTAGGGTTTTAAACTAGGGTTAGGGTTTCAAAGTAGGGTTTAAAACTAGGGTTAGGGTTTCAAAGTAGGGATTAAAACTAGGGTTAGGAATTCAAAGTAGGGCTTTAAACTAGGGTTAGGGTTTCAAAGTAGGGTTTAAACTAGGGTTAGGGTTTCAAAGTAGGGAATTAAACTAGGGTTAGGGTTTCAAAGTAGGGTTTTAAACTAGGGTTAGGGTTTCAAAGTAGGGTTTAAAACTAGCGTTAGGGTTTTTAAAAAAGGGGTTTAAAGTAGTGTTAGGGTTTAAAAGTAGGGGTTTAAACTAGGGTTAGGGTTTCAAAGTAGGGTGTAAAACTAAGGATAGGGTTTCAAAGTAGGGTTTTAAACTAGGGTTAGGGTTTCAAATTAGGGTTTTAAACTAGGGTTAGGGTTTCAAAGTAGGATTTAAAACTAGGGTTAGGGTTTCAAAGTAGGGTTTAAAACTAGGGTTAGGGTTTCAAAATAGGGTTTAAAACTAGGGTTAGGGTTTCAAAGTAGGGCTTTAAACTAGGGTTAGGGTCTCAAATTAGGGTTTTAAACTAGGGTTATGGTTTCAAAGTAGGGTTTAAAACTAGGGTTAGGGTTACAAAGAAGGGCTTTAAACTAGGGTTAGGGTTTCAAAGTAGGGTTTTAAACTAGGGTTAGGGTTTCAAAGTAGGGTTTTAAACGAGGGTTAGGGTTTCAAAGTAGGGTTTAAAACTAGGGTTAGGGTTTCCAAAAAGGGCTTTAAACTAGGGTTAGGGTTTCAAAGTAGGGTTTAAAACTAAGGTTAGGGCTTCAAAGTAGGGCTTTAAACTAGGGTTAGGGTTTCAAAGTGGGGCTTAAAAATAGGGTTAGGGTTTCAAAGTAAATGTTTAAACGAGGGTTAGGGTTTCAAAGTAGTGTTTAAAACTAGGATTAGGGTTTCAAAGTAGGGCTTTAAACTGGGGTTAGGGTTTCAATGTAGGGTTTTAAACTAGGGTTAGGGTTTCAAAGTAGGGTTTAAAACTAGGGTTAGGGTTTCAAAGTAGGGTTTAAAACTAGGGTTAGAGTTTCAAAATAGGGTTTAAAACTAGGGTTAGGGTTTCAAATTAGGGTTTTAAACTAGGGTTAGGGTTTCAAAGTAGGATTTAAAACTAGGGTAAGGGTTTCAAAGTAGGGTTTTAAACTAGGGTTAGGGTTTCAAAGTAGGGTTTAAATCTAGGGTAAGGGTTTTTAAGTAGGTTTTTAAACAAGGGTTTCAAAAGTAGGGCTTTAAACTAGGGTTAGGGTTTCAAAGTAGGGTTTTAAACTAGGGTTAGGGTTTTAAAGTAGGGTTTAAAACTAGGGTTAGGGTTTCAAAGTAGGGTTTAAAACTAGGGTTATGGTTTCAAAGTAGGGGTTTAAACTAGGGTTAGGGTTTCAAAGTAGAGGTTTAAACTAGGGTTATGCTTTCAAAATAGGGTTTAAAACTAGGGTAAGGGTTTCAAATTAGGGTTTTAAACTAGGGTTAGGGTTTCAAATTAGGGTTTTAAAGTAGGGTTAGGGTTTCAAAGTAGGGTTCAAAACAAGGGTTAGGCTTTCAAAATAGGGTTTAAAACTAGGGTTAGGGTTTCAAATTAGGGTTTTAAACTAGGGTTAGGGTTTCAAAGTAGGGTTTTAAACTAGGGTTAGGGTTTCAAAGTAGGGTTTAAATCTAGGGTAAGGGTTTTTAAGTAGGTTTTTAAACTAGGGTTTCAAAAGTAGGGCTTTAAACTAGGGTTAGGGTTTCAAAGTAGGGTTTTAAACTAGGGTTAGGGTTTTAAAGTAGGGTTTAAAACTAGGGTTAGGGTTTCAAAGTAGGGTTTAAAACTAGGGTTATGGTTTCAAAGTAGGGGTTTAAACTAGGGTTAGGGTTTCAAAGTAGAGGTTTAAACTAGGGTTATGCTTTCAAAATAGGGTTTAAAACTAGGGTTAGGGTTTCAAATTAGGGTTTTAAACTAGGGTTAGGGTTTCAAATTTGGGTTTTAAAGTAGGGTTAGGGTTTCAAAGTAGGGTTCAAAACAAGGGTTAGGCTTTCAAAATAGGGTTTAAAACTAGGGTTAGGGTTTCAAATTAGGGTTTTAAACTAGGGTTAGGGTTTCAAAGTAGGGTTTTAAACTAGGGTTAGGGTTTCAAAGTAGGGTTTAAAACTAGGGTTAAGGTTTCAAAGTAGGGTTTAAAACTAGGGTTAGGGTTTCAAAGTAGGGGTTTAAACTAGGGTTAGGAATTCAAAGTAGAGGTTTAAACTAGGGTTAGGCTTTCAAAATAGGGTTTAAAACTAGGGTTAGGGTTTCAAATTAGGGTTTTAAACTAGGGTTAGGGTTTCAAATTAGGGTTTTAAAGTAGGGTTAGGGTTTCAAAGTAGGGTTCAAAACAAGGGTTAGGCTTTCAAAATAGGGTTTAAAACTAGGGTTAGGGTTTCAAATTAGGGTTTTAAACTAGGGTTAGGGTTTCAAAGTAGGGTTTTAAACTAGGGTTAGGGTTTCAAAGTAGGGTTTAAAACTAGGGTTAGGGTTTCAAAGTAGGGTTTAAAACTAGGGTTAGGGTTTCAAAGTAGAGTTTTAAACTAGGGTTAGGGTTTCAAAGTAGGGTTTAAAACTAGGGTTATGGTTTCAAAGTAGGGTTTAAAACTAGGGTTAGGGTTTCAAAGTAGGGCTTTAAACTAGGGTTAGGGTTTCAAAGTAGGGTTTAAAACTAGGGTTAGGGTTTCAAAGTAGGGTTCAAAACAAGGGTTAGGCTTTCAAAATAGGGTTTAAAACTAGGGTTAGGGTTTCAAATTAGGGTTTTAAACTAGGGTTAGGGTCTCAAAATAGGGTTTAAATCTAGGGTTAGGGTTTCCAAGTAGGGTTATAAACTAGGGTTAGGGTTTCAAAGTAGGGTTTAAAACTAGGGTTAGGGTTTCAAAGTAGGGTTTAAAACTAGGGTTAGGGTTTCAAAGTAGGGTTTAAAACTAGTGTTAGGGTTTCAAAGTAGGGTTTAAAACTAGGGTTAGGGTTTCAAAGTAGAGTTTTAAACTAGGGTTAGGGTTTCAAAGTAGGGTTTAAAACTAGGGTTAGGGTTTCAAAGTAGAGTTTTAAACTAGGGTTAGGGTTTCAAAGTAGGGTTTAAAACTAGGGTTAGGGTTTCAAAGTAGGGGTTTAAACTAGGGTTAGGGTTTCAAAGTAGGGTTTTAAACTATGATTAGGCTTTCAAAATAGGGTTTAAAACTAGGGTTAGGGTTTCAAAGTAGGGTTTAAAATTAGGGTTAGGTTTTCAAAGTAGGGTTTAAAACTAGGGTTAGGGTTTCAAAGTAGGGGTTTAAACTAGGGTTAGGGTTTCAAAGTAGGGTTTTAAACTAGGATTAGGCTTTCAAAATAGGGTTTAAAACTAGGGTTAGGGTTTCAAATTAGGGTTTTAAACTAGGGTTCGGGTTTCAAATTAGGGTTTTAAACTAGGGTTAGGGTTTCAAATTAGGGTTTTAAACTAGGGTTAGGGTTTCAAATTAGGGTTTTAAACTAGGGTTAGGGTTTCAAAGTAGGGTTTTAAACTAGGGTTAGGGTTTCAAAGTAGGGTTTAAAACTAGGGTTAAGGTTTCAAAGTAGGGTTTAAAACTAGGGTTAGGGTTTCAAAGTAGGGGTTTAAACTAGGGTTAGGGTTTCAAAGTAGAGGTTTAAACTAGGGTTAGGCTTTCAAAATAGGGTTTAAAACTAGGGTTAGGGTTTCAAATTAGGGTTTTAAACTAGGGTTAGGGTTTCAAATTAGGGTTTTAAAGTAGGGTTAGGGTTTCAAAGTAGGGTTCAAAACAAGGGTTAGGCTTTCAAAATAGGGTTTAAAACTAGGGTTAGGGTTTCAAATTAGGGTTTTAAACTAGGGTTAGGGTTTCAAAGTAGGGTTTTAAACTAGGGTTAGGGTTTCAAAGTAGGGTTTAAAACTAGGGTTAGGGTTTCAAAGTAGGGTTTAAAACTAGGGTTAGGGTTTCAAAGTAGAGTTTTAAACTAGGGTTAGGGTTTCAAAGTAGGGTTTAAAACTAGGGTTATGGTTTCAAAGTAGGGTTTAAAACTAGGGTTAGGGTTTCAAAGTAGGGCTTTAAACTAGGGTTAGGGTTTCAAAGTAGGGTTTTAAACTAGGGTTAGGCTTTCAAAATAGGGTTTAAAACTAGGGTTAGGGTTTCAAATTAGGGTTTTAAACTAGGGTTAGGGTCTCAAAATAGGGTTTAAATCTAGGGTTAGGGTTTCCAAGTAGGGTTATAAACTAGGGTTAGGGTTTCAAAGTAGGGTTTAAAACTAGGGTTAGGGTTTCAAAGTAGGGTTTAAAACTAGGGTTAGGGTTTCAAAGTAGGGTTTAAAACTAGTGTTAGGGTTTCAAAGTAGGGTTTAAAACTAGGGTTAGGGTTTCAAAGTAGAGTTTTAAACTAGGGTTAGGGTTTCAAAGTAGGGTTTAAAACTAGGGTTAGGGTTTCAAAGTAGAGTTTTAAACTAGGGTTAGGGTTTCAAAGTAGGGTTTAAAACTAGGGTTAGGGTTTCAAAGTAGGGGTTTAAACTAGGGTTAGGGTTTCAAAGTAGGGTTTTAAACTAGGGTTAGGCTTTCAAAATAGGGTTTAAAACTAGGGTTAGGGTTTCAAAGTAGGGTTTAAAACTAGGGTTAGGTTTTCAAAGTAGGGTTTAAAACTAGGGTTAGGGTTTCAAAGTAGGGGTTTAAACTAGGGTTAGGGTTTCAAAGTAGGGTTTTAAACTAGGATTAGGCTTTCAAAATAGGGTTTAAAACTAGGGTTAGGGTTTCAAATTAGGGTTTTAAACTAGGGTTCGGGTTTCAAATTAGGGTTTTAAACTAGGGTTAGGGTTTCAAATTAGGGTTTTAAACTAGGGTTAGGGTTTCAAATTAGGGTTTTAAACTAGGGTTAGGGTTTCAAAGTAGGGTTTAAATTTAGGGTTAGGGTTTCAAAGTAGAGTTTTAAACTAGGGTTAGGGTTTCAAAGTAGGGGTTTAAAACTAGGGTTAGGGTTTCAGAGTAGGGTTTAAATCTAGCATTAGGGTTTTTAAAAGTAGGGGTTTAAACTAGGGTTAGGGTTTCAAAGTAGGGTTTAAAACTAGGGTTAGGGTTTCAAAGTAGGGTTTAAAACTAGGGTTAGGGTTTCAAAGTAGGGTTTAAAACTAGGGTTAGGGTTTCAAAGTAGGGGTTTAAACTAGGGTTAGGGTTTCAAAGTAGAGGTTTAAACTAGGGTTAGGCTTTCAAAATAGGGCTTTAAACTAGAGTTAGGGTTTCCAAGTAGTTTTTTAAACTAGGGTTTCAAAAGTAGGGTTTAAAACTAGGGTTAGGGCTTCAAAGTAGGGCTTTAAACTAGGGTTAGGGTTTCAAAGTAGGTTTTAAACAAGGGTTATGGTTTCAAAGTAAATGTTTAAACTAGGGTTAGGGTTTCAAAATCGGGTTTAAAACTAGGGTTAGTGTTTCAAAGTAGGGTTTAAAACTAGGGTTAGGGTTTCAAAGTAGGTTTTAAAACTAGGGTTAGGGTTTCAAAGTAGGGGTTTAAACTAGGGTTAGGGTTTCAAAGTAGGGGTTTAAACTAGGGTTAAGGTTTCAAAGACGTGTTTTAAACTAGGGTTAGGGTTTCAAAGTAGGGTTTAAAACTAGGGTTAGGGTATCAAAGTAGGGTTTTAAACTAGGGGTTTAAAACTAGGGTTAGGGTTTCAAAGTAGGGTTTCAAACTAGCGTTAGGGTTTTTAAAGTAGGGGTTTAAACTAGGGTTAGGGTTTAAAAGTAGGGGTTTAAACTAGGGTTAGGGTTTCAAAGTAGGGTTTAAAACTAAGGTTAGGGTTTCAAAGTACGGTTTAAAACTAGGGTTAGGGTTTCAAAGTAGGGCTTTAACCTAGGGTTAGGGTTTCAAAGTAGGGGTTTAAACTAGGGTTAGGGTTTCAAAGTAGGGTTTAAAACTAGGGTTAGGGTTTCAAATTAGGGTTTTAAACTAGGGTTAGGGTTTCAAAGTAGGATTTAAAACTAGGGTTAGGGTTTCAAAGTAGGGTGTTAAACTAGGGTTAGGCTTTCAAAATAGGGTTTAAAACTAGGGTTAGGGTTTCAAAGTAGGGCTTTAAATTAGGGTTAGGGTTTCAAAGTAGGGTTTTAAACTAGGGTTAGGGTTTTAAAGTAGGGGTTTAAACTAGGGTTAGGGTTTCAAAGTAGGGTTTTAAACTAGGGTTAGGGTTTCAAAGTAGGGTTTAAAACTAGGGTTAGGGTTTCAAAGTAGGGTTTAAAACTAGGGTTAGGGTTTCAAAGTAGGGTTTTAAACTAGGGTTAGGGTTTCAAAGTAGGGGTTTAAAACTAGGGTTAGGGTTTCAGAGTAGGGTTTAAAACTAGCATTAGTGTTTTTAAAGTTGGGGTTTAAACTAGGGTTAGGGTTTAAAAGTAGGGCTTTAAACTAGGGTTAGGGTTTCAATGTAGGGTTAAAACTAGGTTTAGGGTTTTAAACTAGGGTTTTAAACTAGGGTTAGGGTTTCAAATTAGGGTTTTAAACTAGGATTAGGGTTTCAAAGTAGGGTTTAAAACTAGGGTTAGGCTTTCAAAATAGGGTTTAAAACTAGGGTTAGGGTTTCAAAGTAGGGGTTTAAACTAGGGTTAGGAATTCAAAGTAGGGTTTAAAACTAGGGTTAGGGTTTCAAAGTAGGGAATTAAACTAGGGTTAGGGTTTCAAAGTAGGGTTTTAAACTAGGGTTAGGGTTTCAAAGTAGGGTTTAAAACTAGGGTTAAGGTTTCAAAGTAGGGATTAAAACTAGGGTTAGGAATTCAAAGTAGGGCTTTAAACTAGGGTTAGGGTTTCAAAGTAGGGTTTAAACTAGGGTTAGGGTTTCAAAGTAGGGAATTAAACTAGGGTTAGGGTTTCAAAGTAGGGTTTTAAACTAGGGTTAGGGTTTCAAAGTAGGGTTTAAAACTAGCGTTAGGGTTTTTAAAAAAGGGGTTTAAAGTAGTGTTAGGGTTTAAAAGTAGGGGTTTAAACTAGGGTTTCAAATTAGGGTTTTAAACTAGGATTAGGGTTTCAAAGTAGGGTTTAAAACTAGGGTTAGGCTTTCAAAATAGGGTTTAAAACTAGGGTTAGGGTTTCAAAGTAGGGGTTTAAACTAGGGTTAGGAATTCAAAGTAGGGTTTAAAACTAGGGTTAGGGTTTCAAAGTAGGGAATTAAACTAGGGTTAGGGTTTCAAAGTAGGGTTTTAAACTAGGGTTAGGGTTTCAAAGTAGGGTTTAAAACTAGGGTTAGGGTTTCAAAGTAGGGATTAAAACTAGGGTTAGGAATTCAAAGTAGGGCTTTAAACTAGGGTTAGGGTTTCAAAGTAGGGTTTAAACTAGGGTTAGGGTTTCAAAGTAGGGAATTAAACTAGGGTTAGGGTTTCAAAGTAGGGTTTTAAACTAGGGTTAGGGTTTCAAAGTAGGGTTTAAAACTAGCGTTAGGGTTTTTAAAAAAGGGGTTTAAAGTAGTGTTAGGGTTTAAAAGTAGGGGTTTAAACTAGGGTTAGGGTTTCAAAGTAGGGTGTAAAACTAAGGATAGGGTTTCAAAGTAGGGTTTTAAACTAGGGTTAGGGTTTCAAATTAGGGTTTTAAACTAGGGTTAGGGTTTCAAAGTAGGATTTAAAACTAGGGTTAGGGTTTCAAAGTAGGGTTTAAAACTAGGGTTAGGGTTTCAAAATAGGGTTTAAAACTAGGGTTAGGGTTTCAAAGTAGGGCTTTAAACTAGGGTTAGGGTCTCAAATTAGGGTTTTAAACTAGGGTTATGGTTTCAAAGTAGGGTTTAAAACTAGGGTTAGGGTTACAAAGAAGGGCTTTAAACTAGGGTTAGGGTTTCAAAGTAGGGTTTTAAACTAGGGTTAGGGTTTCAAAGTAGGGTTTTAAACGAGGGTTAGGGTTTCAAAGTAGGGTTTAAAACTAGGGTTAGGGTTTCCAAGAAGGGCTTTAAACTAGGGTTAGGGTTTCAAAGTAGGGTTTAAAACTAAGGTTAGGGCTTCAAAGTAGGGCTTTAAACTAGGGTTAGGGTTTCAAAGTGGGGCTTAAAAATAGGGTTAGGGTTTCAAAGTAAATGTTTAAACGAGGGTTAGGGTTTCAAAGTAGTGTTTAAAACTAGGATTAGGGTTTCAAAGTAGGGCTTTAAACTGGGGTTAGGGTTTCAATGTAGGGTTTTAAACTAGGGTTAGGGTTTCAAAGTAGGGTTTAAAACTAGGGTTAGGGTTTCAAAGTAGGGTTTAAAACTAGGGTTAGAGTTTCAAAATAGGGTTTAAAACTAGGGTTAGGGTTTCAAATTAGGGTTTTAAACTAGGGTTAGGGTTTCAAAGTAGGATTTAAAACTAGGGTAAGGGTTTCAAAGTAGGGTTTTAAACTAGGGTTAGGGTTTCAAAGTAGGGTTTAAAACTAGGGTTAGGGTTTCAAATTAGGGTTTTAAACTAGGGTTAGGGTTTCAAAGTAGGGTTTTAAACTAGGGTTAGGGTTTCAAAGTAGGGTTTAAAACTAGGGTTAAGGTTTCAAAGTAGGGTTTAAAACTAGGGTTAGGGTTTCAAAGTAGGTGTTTAAACTAGGGTTAGGGTTTCAAAGTAGAGGTTTAAACTAGGGTTAGGCTTTCAAAATAGGGTTTAAAACTAGGGTTAGGGTTTCAAATTAGGGTTTTAAACTAGGGTTAGGGTTTCAAATTAGGGTTTTAAAGTAGGGTTAGGGTTTCAAAGTAGGGTTCAAAACAAGGGTTAGGCTTTCAAAATAGGGTTTAAAACTAGGGTTAGGGTTTCAAATTAGGGTTTTAAACTAGGGTTAGGGTTTCAAAGTAGGGTTTTAAACTAGGGTTAGGGTTTCAAAGTAGGGTTTAAAACTAGGGTTAGGGTTTCAAAGTAGGGTTTAAAACTAGGGTTAGGGTTTCAAAGTAGAGTTTTAAACTAGGGTTAGGGTTTCAAAGTAGGGTTTAAAACTAGGGTTATGGTTTCAAAGTAGGGTTTAAAACTAGGGTTAGGGTTTCAAAGTAGGGCTTTAAACTAGGGTTTGGGTTTCAAAGTAGGGTTTAAAACTAGGGTTAGGGTTTCAAAGTAGGGTTCAAAACAAGGGTTAGGCTTTCAAAATAGGGTTTAAAACTAGGGTTAGGGTTTCAAATTAGGGTTTTAAACTAGGGTTAGGGTCTCAAAATAGGGTTTAAATCTAGGGTTAGGGTTTCCAAGTAGGGTTATAAACTAGGGTTAGGGTTTCAAAGTAGGGTTTAAAACTAGGGTTAGGGTTTCAAAGTAGGGTTTAAAACTAGGGTTAGGGTTTCAAAGTAGGGTTTAAAACTAGTGTTAGGGTTTCAAAGTAGGGTTTAAAACTAGGGTTAGGGTTTCAAAGTAGAGTTTTAAACTAGGGTTAGGGTTTCAAAGTAGGGTTTAAAACTAAGGTTAGGGTTTCAAAGTAGAGTTTTAAACTAGGGTTAGGGTTTAAAAGTAGGGTTTAAAACTAGGGTTAGGCTTTCAAAATAGGGTTTAAAACTAGGGTTAGGGTTTCAAAGTAGGGTTTAAAATTAGGGTTAGGTTTTCAAAGTAGGGTTCAAAACAAGGGTTAGGCTTTCAAAATAGGGTTTAAAACTAGGGTTAGGGTTTCAAATTAGGGTTTTAAACTAGGGTTAGGGTTTCAAAGTAGGGTTTTAAACTAGGGTTAGGGTTTCAAAGTAGGGTTTAAAACTAGGGTTAGGGTTTCAAAGTAGGGTTTAAAACTAGGGTTAGGGTTTCAAAGTAGAGTTTTAAACTAGGGTTAGGGTTTCAAAGTAGGGTATAAAACTAGGGTTATGGTTTCAAAGTAGGGTTTAAAACTAGGGTTAGGGTTTCAAAGTAGGGCTTTAAACTAGGGTTAGGGTTTCAAAGTAGGGTTTTAAACTAGGGTTAGGCTTTCAAAATAGGGTTTAAAACTAGGGTTAGGGTTTCAAATTAGGGTTTTAAACTAGGGTTAGGGTCTCAAAATAGGGTTTAAATCTAGGGTTAGGGTTTCCAAGTAGGGTTATAAACTAGGGTTAGGGTTTCAAAGTAGGGTTTAAAACTAGGGTTAGGGTTTCAAAGTAGGGTTTAAAACTAGGGTTAGGGTTTCAAAGTAGGGTTTAAAACTAGTGTTAGGGTTTCAAAGTAGGGTTTAAAACTAGGGTTAGGGTTTCAAAGTAGAGTTTTAAACTAGGGTTAGGGTTTCAAAGTAGGGTTTAAAACTAGGGTTAGGGTTTCAAAGTAGAGTTTTAAACTAGGGTTAGGGTTTCAAAGTAGGGTTTAAAACTAGGGTTAGGGTTTCAAAGTAGGGGTTTAAACTAGGGTTAGGGTTTCAAAGTAGGGTTTTAAACTAGGGTTAGGCTTTCAAAATAGGGTTTAAAACTAGGGTTAGGGTTTCAAAGTAGGGTTTAAAACTAGGGTTAGGTTTTCAAAGTAGGGTTTAAAACTAGGGTTAGGGTTTCAAAGTAGGGGTTTAAACTAGGGTTAGGGTTTCAAAGTAGGGTTTTAAACTAGGATTAGGCTTTCAAAATAGGGTTTAAAACTAGGGTTAGGGTTTCAAATTAGGGTTTTAAACTAGGGTTCGGGTTTCAAATAAGGGTTTTAAACTAGGGTTAGGGTTTCAAATTAGGGTTTTAAACTAGGGTTAGGGTTTCAAATTAGGGTTTTAAACTAGGGTTAGGGTTTCAAAGTAGGGTTTAAATTTAGGGTTAGGGTTTCAAAGTAGAGTTTTAAACTAGGGTTAGGGTTTCAAAGTAGGGGTTTAAAACTAGGGTTAGGGTTTCAGAGTAGGGTTTAAATCTAGCATTAGGGTTTTTAAAAGTAGGGGTTTAAACTAGGGTTAGGGTTTCAAAGTAAGGTTTAAAACTAGGGTTAGGGTTTCAAAGTAGGGTTTAAAACTAGGGTTAGGGTTTCAAAGTAGGGTTTAAAACTAGGGTTAGGGTTTCAAAGTAGGGGTTTAAACTAGGGTTAGGGTTTCAAAGTAGAGGTTTAAACTAGGGTTAGGCTTTCAAAATAGGGTTTAAAACTAGGGTTAGGGTTTCAAATTAGGGTTTTAAACTAGGGTTAGGGTTTCAAATTAGGGTTTTAAAGTAGGGTTAGGGTTTCAAAGTAGGGTTCAAAACAAGGGTTAGGCTTTCAAAATAGGGTTTAAAACTAGGGTTAGGGTTTCAAATTAGGGTTTTAAACTAGGGTTAGGCTTTCAAAATAGGGTTTAAAACTAGGGTTAGGGTTTCAAATTAGGGTTTTAAACTAGGGTTAAGGTTTCAAAGTAGGGTTTTAAACTAGGGTTAGGGTTTCAAAGTAGGGTTTAAAACTAGGGTTAGGGTTTCAAAGTAGGGTTTAAAACTAGGGTTAGAGTTTCAAAGTAGAGTTTTTAACTAGGGTTAGGGTTTCAAAGTAGGGTTTAAAACTAGGGTTAGGGTTTCAAAGTAGGGTTTTAAACTAGGGTTAGGCTTTCAAAATAGGGTTTAAAACTAGGGTTAGGGTTTCAAATTAGGGTTTTAAACTAGGGTTAGGGTTTCAAATTAGGGTTTTAAACTAGGGTTAGGGTTTCAAAGTAGGGTTTTAAACTAGGGTTAGGGTTTCAAAGTAGGGTTTAAAACTAGGGTTAGGGTTTCAAAGTAGGGTTTAAAACTAGGGTTAGGGTTTCAAAGTAGAGTTTTAAACTAGGGTTAGGGTTTCAAAGTAGGGTTTAAAACTAGGGTTATGGTTTCAAAGTAGGGTTTAAAACTAGGGTTAGGGTTTCAAAGTAGGGCTTTAAACTAGGGTTAGGGTTTCAAAGTAGGGTTTTAAACTAGGGTTAGGCTTTCAAAATAGGGTTTAAAACTAGGGTTAGGGTTTCAAATTAGGGTTTTAAACTAGGGTTAGGGTCTCAAAATAGGGTTTAAATCTAGGGTTAGGGTTTCCAAGTAGGGTTATAAACTAGGGTTAGGGTTTCAAAGTAGGGTTTAAAACTAGGGTTAGGCTTTCAAAATAGGGTTTAAAACTAGGGTAAGGTTTTCAAATTAGGGTTTTAAACTAGGGTTAGGGTTTCAAAGTTGGGTTTAAAACTAGAGTTAGGGTTTCAAAGTAGGGTTTAAAACTAGGGTTAGGGTTTCAAAGTAGAGTTTAAAACTAGGGTTAGGGTTTCAAAGTAGGGTTTAAAACTAGGGTTAGGGTTTCAAAGTAGGGTTTTAAACTAGTGTTAGGCTTTCAAAATAGGTTTTAAAACTAGGGTTAGGGTTTCAAAGTAGGGTTTTAAACTAGGGTTAGGGTTTCAAATTAGGGTTTTAAACTAGGGTTAGGGTTTCAAAGTAGGGTTTAAAACTAGGGTTATGGTTTCAAAGTAGGGTTTAAAATTAGGGTTAGGGTTTCAAAGTAGGGTTTAAAACTAGGGTTAGGGCTTCAAAGTAGGGCTTTAAACTAGTTAGGGTTTCAAAGTAGGGTTTAAAACTAGGGTTAGGGTTTCAAAGTAGGGCTTTAAACTAGGGTTAGGGTTTCAAAGTAAATGTTTAAACTAGGGTTAGGGTCTCAAATTAGGGTTTAAATCTAGGGTTAGGGTTTCCAAGTAGGTTTTTAAACTAGGGTTTCAAAAGTAGGGCTTTAAACTAGGGTTAGGGTTTTAAAGTAGGGTTTTAAACTAGGGTTAGTTTTTCAAAAGATGGTTTAAAACTATGGTTAGGGTTTCAAATTAGGGTTTTAAACTAGGGTTAGGGTTTCAAAGTAGGGTTTAAAACTAGGGTTAGGGTTTCAAAGTAGGGTTTAAAACTAGGGTTAGGGTTTCCAAGTAGGTTTTTAAACTAGGGTTTCAAAAGTAGGGTTTAAAACTAGCGTTAGGGTTTTTAAAGTAGGGGTTTAAACTAGTGTAGGGTTTCAAAGTAAATGTTTAAACTAAGGTTAGGGTTTCAAAGTAGGGGTTTAAACTTGGGTTAAGAATTGAAAGTAGGGCTTTAAACTAGGGTTTGGGTTGCAAAGTAGGGTTTAAAACTAGGGTTAGGGTTTCAAAGTAGGGAATTAAACTAGGGTTAGGGTTTCAAAGTAAATGTTTAAACTAAGGTTAGGGTTTCAAAGTAGGGGTTTAAACTAGGGTTAGGGTTTCAAATTAGGGGTTTAAACTAGGGTTAGGGTTTCAAAATAGGGTTTAAAACTAGGGTTAGGGTTTCAAAGTAGGGTTTAAAACTAGGGTTAGGGTTCCAAAGTAGGGTTTAAAACTTGGGTTTGGGTTTCAAAGTAGAGTTTTAAACTAGGGTTAGGGTTTAAAGTAGGGTTTAAAACTAGGGTTAGGGTTTCAAAGTAGGGTTTTAAACTAAGGTTAGGGTTTCAAAGTAGGGGTTTAAAACTAGGTTTAGGGTTTCAAAGTAGGGTTTAAAACTAGCATTAGGGTTTTTAAAGTAGGGCTTTAAACTAGGGTTAGGGTTTCAAAGTAGGGTTTAAAACTAGGGTTAGGGTTTCAAAGTAGGGAATTAAACTAGGGTTAGGGTTTCAAAGTAGGTTTTAAAACTAGGGTTAGGGTTTCAAAGTAGGTTTTAAAACTAGGGTTAGGGTTTCAAAGTAGGGGTTTAAACTAGGGTTAGGGTTTCAAAGTAGGGGTTTAAACTAGGGTTAAGGTTTCAAAGTAGGGTTTTAAACTAGGGTTAGGGTTTCAAAGTAGGTTTTAAAACTAGGGTTAGGGTTTCAAAGTAGGGTTTTAAACTAGGGTGAGGGTTTCAAAGTAGGGGTTTAAACTAGGGTTAGGGTTTCAAAGTAGGGTTTTAAACTAGGGTTAGGCTTTCAAAATAGGGATTAAAACTAGGGTTAGGGTTTAAAATTAGGGTTTTAAACTAGGGTTAGGGTTTCAAAGTAGGGTTTAAAACTAGGGTTAGGTTTTCAAAGTAGGGTTTTAAACTAGGGTTAGGCTTTCAAAATAGGGTTTAAAACTAGGATTTGGGTTTCAAATTAGGGTTTTAAACTAGGGTTAGGGTTTCAAAGTAGGGTTTTAAACTAGGGTTAGGGTTCAAAGTAGGGTTTAAAACTAGGGTTAGGGTTTCAAACTAGGGTTTTACATTAGGGTTAGGGTTTCAAAATAGGGTTTTATTTTAGGGTTTTACTTTATTGTTATGGTTTTAAACTATTGTTTCAAATTAGGGTTGGGGTTTCAAGCTAGGGTTTTACATTAGGGTTAGGGTTTCAAACCAGGGTTTCAAATTAGAGGTAGGGTTTCAAACTAGGGTTTCAAATTAGGGTTTCAAACTAGGGTATTACATTAGGGTTAGGGTTTCAAACTAGGGTTTCAAATTAAGGATAGGGTTTTTAAACTAGGGGTTTAAATTAGGGTTAGGGTTTCAAACTAGTTTTTCAAATTAGGGTTGGGGCTTCAAACTAGGGTTTTATATTAGTTTTTGGATTTCAAACTAGGGTTTTGCATTAGGGTTAGGGTTTCAAACTAGGTTTTTGCATTATGGTTAGGGTTTCAAATTAGGGTTTCAAATTAGGGTTAGGGTTTCAAAGTAGGGTTTTACTTTAGGCTTAGGGTTTCAAACTAGGGTTTTAAACTAGTTTTTCAAATTAGGGTTGAGGTTTCAAACTAGGGTTTTACATTAGGGTTAGGGTTTCAAACTAGGGTTTTACACTAGTGTTAGGTTTTCAAAGTAGTTTTTCAATATAGGGTTGGGGTTTCAAAATAGGGTTTTATATTAGGGTTAGGGTTTCGAATTAGATTTTCAAATTAGGGTTTGAGTTTCAATATAGGTTTTCAAATTAGGGTTGGGGTTTTAAACTAGGGTTTCAAATTAGGGTTTGGGTTTCAAACTAGAGTTTAAAATTAGGATTAGGGTTTCAAACTAGGTTTTTACATTAGGGTTAGGTTTTCAAAGTAGTTTTTCAATATAGGGTTGGGGTTTCAAAATAGGGTTTTATATTAGGGTTAGGGTTTCGAATTAGATTTTCAAATTAGGGTTTGAGTTTCAAACTAGGGTTTTACATTAGGGTTAGGTTTTCAAACTAGGGTTTTACATTAGGGTTAAGGTTTCAAACTAGATTTTTAAATTAGGGTTTGGGTTTTCAAACTAGGGTTATACATTAGGGTTAGGGTTTCAAATTACGGTTTCAAATTAGGGTTGGAAAATCAAACTAGGGTTTTACCTTAGGGTTAGGGTTTCAAACTTGGGTTTAACATTATGGTTAGGGTTTCAAACTAGGGTTTTACATTAGGGTAAGGGGTTCAAACTAGGGTTTTATATTAGGGTTTCCAAATAGGATTAGAGTTTAAAACTAGGGTTTAACATTAGGGTTAGGGTTTTAAACTAGGGTTTCAAATTAGGGATAGGGTTTTTAAACTAGGGGTTTAAATTAGGGTTAGGGTTTCAAACTAGTTTTTCAAATTAGGGTTGGGGCTTCAAACTAGGGTTTCAAATTTTGGTTAGGCTTTCAAACTAGGGTTTTACTTTAGGGTTAGGGTTTCAAACTAGGGTTTTACACTAGTGTTAGGGTATCAATATAGGTTTTCAAATTAGGGTTGGGGTTTCAAACTAGGGTTTCAAATTAGGGTTTGGGTTTCAAACTAGAGTTTAAAATTAGGGTTTCAAACTAGGGTTTTAAATTAGGGTTAGGGTTTCAAACTAGGGTTTTACTTTAGGGTTAGGGTTTCAAACTAGGTTTTTACATTAGGGTTAGGGTTTCAAAGTAGTTTTTCAATATAGGGTTGGGGTTTCAAACTAGGGTTATACATTAGGTTTAGGGTATCAATATATGTTTTAAAAAAAAAATTTGGGCTTTCAAACTAGCGTTTTACATTAGGGTAAGAGTTTCAAATTACGGTTTCAAATTAGGCTTGATGTTTCAAACTAGGGTTTTACATTAGGGTTAGGGTTTCAAACTAGAATTTCAAATTACAGTTAGGGTTTCAAACCAGGGTTTAACATTAGGGTTAGGGTTTTTAAACTAGGGTTTTACTTTATGGTTAGAGTTTCAAACTAGCGTTTCAAATTAAGGTTGGGGTTTCAAACTAAGTTTTCAAATTAGGGTTAGGGTTTCAAACTAGGGTTTTGCTTTAGGGTTAGGGTTTCAAACTAGGAATTCTAATTAGGGTTTGGGTTTCAAACTAGGGTTTTACATTAGGGTTAGGGTTTCAAATTACGGTTGGAGTTTCAAACTAGGGTTTTCCATTAGGGTTAGGGTTTCAAACTAGGGTTTAACATTAGGGTTAGGGTTTCAAACTAGGGTTTCAAATACGGGTTAGGGTTTCAAACTAGGGTTTTACATTAGGGTTTAGTTTGAAACCCTAATGTAAAACCCTAGTTTGGAACCCCAACCCTAATTTGAAACCCTAAATTGAAACCCTAGTTTGAAATCCTAACCCTTAAGTAAAAACCTATTTCGAAACCCTAATCCTCTTTGGAAACCGTAATATAAAACCCTAGTTTGAAACCCTAACCCTAATGTAAAAGCCTAGTTTGAAACCCCAACCCTAATTTGAATTCCTAGTTTGAAACCCCAACCCTATTGGAAAATACTAGTTTGAAACCCCAACACTAATTTGAAACCCTAGTTTGAAACCCTAACCCCAATTTGAAACCCTAGTTTGAAACCCCAACCCTAATTTTAAAAACTAGTTTGAAACCCTAACCCTAATGTAAAACCCTAGTTTGAAACCCTAATTTGAAACCCTAGTTTGAAACCCTAACCCTAATTTGAAACCCTAGTTTGAAATCTTAACCCTAATGTAAAACCCTAGTTTGAAACCCCAACCCTATTGGAAAATTACTAGTTTGAAACCCCAACCCTAATTTAAAACCCTAGTTTGAAACCATAACCCGAAAGTAAAACCCGAGTTTGAAACCCTAACCCTAAAGTAAAAACCCTAGTTTGAAACCCTAATCCTATTTGGAAACCGTAATATTAAACCCTAGTTCGAAACCCTAACCCTAATGTAAAAGCCTAGTTTGAAACCCTAACCCTCATGTTAAACCCTAGTTTAAAACCCTAACCCTAATGTAAAACCGTAGTTTGAATCCCTAACCCTAATATAAAACCCTAGTTTGAAACCTTAACCCTAAATTAAAACCCTAGTTTGAAACCCTAACCCTAATTTGAAACCCTAGTTTGAAACCCTAACCCTAATGTAAAACCCAAGTTTGAAACCCCAAACCTAATTTGAAACCGTAGTTTGAAACCCTAACCCTAATGTAAAACCCTAGTTTGATACCCCAACCCTAATTTGAAAAACTAGTTTGAAACCCTAACCCTAATGTAAAACCCTAGTTTGAAACCCTAACCCTAATGTAAAACCCTAGTTTGAAGCCCTAACCCTAATTTGAAACACTAGTTTGAAATCCTAACTCTAATGTAAAACCCTAATTTGAAAACCTAACCCTAATCTAAAACCCTAGTTTGAAACCCTAACCCTAATATAAACCCTAGTTTGAAACCCCAACCCTAATGTAAACCCCTAGTTTGAAACCCTTGTTTGAAACCCTAACCCTAAAATAAAACCCTAGTTTGAAGCCCTAATCCTAATTTCAAACCCTAGTTTGAAACCTTAACCCTATAGTAAAACCCTAGTCTGAAACCCTAACCTAATGTAAAACCCTAGTTTGAAACCCTAACCTAATGTAAAACCCTAGTTTGAAACCCCAACCCTAATTTGAAACCCTAACCCTAATGTAAAACCCTAATTTGAAACCCTAACCCTAATGTAAAACCCTAGTTTGAAACCCTTACTCACTGACTCCTGCAAACCAAATATTTGTATTGAATTTGTCTTCCTTTTATATAGCATTATCGTTTGTGAGATTAAAATTATTTTTTTTACTTCAGTTATCAATGGCACAATTTAACCCACTGAATTCTGACAAATGGCACAACCTACCCCGCACTGGGGGCAAGTTGTGCCACAAAACCACTTTTTGTCCCCCCCTAAAGCTATATTTCTCAAACAGTTTATTGAAGATCCAAAGTGATTGCTCCCAGGAATGCACAACATCCTAAACTTTATGAATATTATTTTAGGTGGAGGCATTCTTGTAATTCCCTTGCGTAAAAGATACTTTAAGGACAAGTTGATGTCTTCTTGTTCTTTGGTGAATGTCACACGTGTCTAAGAATTACAAAACAAATTTATGTCAAATTATGGTTCCCGTCCAGGTGACATATTTGGGGTCTTGTTGCTAGGCAAAACTCACTGAGCAATCAATGGTACACCAAATTCCGAAAAATGTCATTTGTCATGCTAACTGGGGCAGAGTAGACAAGAATAGCTCTTTAAGTAAAAAGGACACTCTGTAATGTACTTAAGTACAAAAGTCAAAATGAAATTTTACTGTCAATATATTAAATAGTAAATACCCATTTGAAAACAATATATTTTTTAAATCATGGGCTACAGTGGATATAAAAAGTCTACACACCTCTGTTCAAAGGAAAATAATGAGAACAAGGATAAATTCTTTTAGAACTTTTTTCCACCATGAACTCATTCACTCCCAGCCATTTTCACTGAAGCAACCCCCTTCGCTCCCGGCTGTTTTACTGGACTTAGACTGATTTTGCAAGGCCTACAGAATATTGTGTTTTATCCATCCATCCATCCATCTTCTTAACCGCTTATTACTCATTGCTATAAAAACATGGAACCTACGAAAAGAAAGATTCGAATCTCTTTTTTTCATCAGGAAAAAAAAGTATATTTATATCTGTTTCCGTTTTGCAGCAATTAGCATTAGAATATAGCTAAGTTTCATCATTATTCACAAATCTGTTTAAAACATTGGGGAAAGAGCTTTTTTGCAACATGGCCCAAGCTGCATCAAAGCGTTCTGTATGCGCTTGCATATAACCCACCCATTAAAATCGTGTCAATATACGTTTTTGGGACAATAGCCATATTTAAAATAGAACGTGTTTATATGTTTTTGGGAGCAAATTAGTTAATGTGACCTAACTTGTACAACTCAAATGAAATAATAATAATAATAATAATGTTAATAATAATAACAATAATAATAATAATAATAATAATGAGATGTTGCACAAGTGTGCACACCCTCTTATAACTAGGGATGTGGCTGTGTTCAAAATTAACAAGTCACATTCAATTTCATGCTAAATGGCAGTAAGGACACACATGCCAAAAATCATTAATCCTAAATAAAGTTAATATGTTCTAGTATGCTTTTCCTGCCATTTTAGTTATCCCATCTTACAGCCAACAACAGCACAAGGCATTTTTTCTTCAGAGAGCTTCTACAGTAAAACGGATTTCATTGCTCAACAGTATCAGTCAGGTTTTGCAATCAAAATGTGCGCTTGACTGACTTAAAAAACAAACAAAATTGAAGTAATAGCAACTGAAACAATACATTTGACCTGTACTTACAATGTTTTGTTGTTGTTCTTGTTTTACTTATCTTTTACTGCATGTACAGCACTTTGTATACAGCAATGCTTGTTTTAAAGTGTTTTATAAATAAAGTTGAGATTTTTGAACACCAGAAGCTGGCGGTTTTAGGGTGGCACAAGACACAACACAGTTGCCATCATTATTGTAGCTGACTCCAACCAAGAATTATCTTCAATAAGATCATGAATGGGGATAAGCTTGCTTCTCCAAATATGTTAGTGTCGTTAATGCTCCCTGATTCACTATCATTTGTGTCTTTTATTCTCTCCATTTGATAAGACCCCAACATTTCAATCAATACTTCAAAATTTCAACTGCAGTTGACTTGATCACTCTCTATTTACTATTACTGTATGTTTTTTGCATTACGTTGTCATCCGTGGCGGTTGAAAAAGTAACGAGCCGATTTTGACAAAGTAAGAAATAGAAAGTAAAAATATAAATGTGTTCAAATGTAGGGAAGATAAGTAAAAAGTCTTAAAATATGTATAAATATTTAGGTAAACAAATTATAAAAATACATACAAATATATATATATATATATATATATATATATATATATATATATATATATATATATATATACATACATACAAAAAAGTACAGTAACAAAGTATGGACGGCCTCCAGAAGCCTATTGGCTTGCGAGCTAGTGCCTCTTGTCGGAGGACATGGAAAGCCCCAGGATGACTCGGTGGAATATATTCCAACCCTAGGCTTTAAGCGGACATATTATCAAAGCTCATATGCGTAGGCATTAGAAAGATACTAGATGTTATTGAGAGAGATTTTTTTTAACCTCATTTCATATGCTTGGCAATTTTTTTTTTATCTTTCAAATTAGGAAGGGCTTTAAATAACATTCTTCTTTGTGGAGTGTCAAATTCATGATTATTTTCAGTTAACCCTCCTGTTATGTTGTGGGTCAAACTGACCCATTTGAAAGTTAAAGTAAATGTTGATAGTGCTTGGCTTTTTACGTATACTGGCATTCAACATATTCAATAAGAATTGAATTTGTGGACACTTTTGTTAAAGTATTTTTGTCACTTAAAATAAATATCGGAAATAAATCTCGGTAGCGTGATCTGTGAGAAAAAATACTGATTGAAATTGTTAGTGATGGCGTTAAAGAGAGATTTAAAAAAATTTGTTGAAATGTTTAAAATTTCAGATTTTTTAATATTTATAATTAAACAAAACCCAGGATTATTTTTGCTGTTCCGGAAAAAAATCAGTGCAAATGAAATATTGTCTTTGTTATTAGTAACACACACACAGACAAACGTTTCTGAAGTTTATTTAGGATAAATACGCCTCCGGGTCATTTTGACCCAGAAACATTATTGCTGTTCCTGAGATATGAACATAACACACTGGTTAAAATTAAGGAATGAATTTGGGTTATACACATTTCTGACACTTTTGGATGACTAAACATGGGTCAAAGTGACCCCGGGGCAACATTATTATTTATCCTCTCATAAAAACAAAACAGGAGGGTTAAATATGGCGTTCCTGATTAATATTGTGTTTGTGGAATATGAGTTAAGCAGCAAAATCCACTTAAAAAAAGAAAATTCTATCTCAGGGACGGCCAAGTTGCCATTTGTTGTAGACAGAAAATGACATCATAATTACTCAGGGCTTTGAAGTTGAGCTGCAATTGATTTTTACCTGAAACCTGAGCAGCTGTGATGCCATTTTCAGTCAACAGCAAGTGGCAAAATGGCCGCCTCCTGAGATGGATAAAAAAATATATATATATGGATTTTGCTGCTTAACTCATATTCCACAAACACAACATTAATCAGAAGGTAGTGTTTAGACTAATGGGGGCACATACAACGTATTGTAAAGCTACATTTTGGGTTGACTACACATTTTATTTTATGAATAATACCAACAAATACTTCTTCTAACATATCAAAATTTGCTTTATACTTGTGGGATGGAACAAATTAATTAAGTGGTAGCTCGACTTAAAAGTGACCTAACATAGGAATTTTTCGAGATACGATCTTAAATTCCTTTTTCTTTTTTTTTGTCTTGAGCAAAAATTTTAGTTACAAATAATACTCCCAGGAATATATTCTTGATCTTCTGCCCAAAAAATTACAATTACAACATCGTATGTTGCAGTTATGACTGTCTACAGTATGTATTTTGCTGCCCATCTGTTTCCCACAGATTTGAAATCTACATGGGTGGGTGGACTCCGGCGGGGGTGATGGGAGGGGGGTCTCAGTCCTGTTACTACGTCTCTTCGAGCCTCACGATCCACAAGTGAGTGACGGCAAACTAACGTTACATGTGGTATATCCTGTCGCGACACGTTTTTTTCTTTTTAAATATATTTTTAATAAATTTTCTAGAAAACTTCTTGGGTTGTGGCCAATTTACTTGGGTGGCCCGCCCAAGTATTAACATGATGTGGGAAATGCACCAGAACAAACAATTGAATCAATATCATGAATGATAAAAAAAAAAATCATTCTATTTCTCTTTTTTTATTACGTACAATACTGTATTTAGTGTGCTATTACTTTTCTATTAAAAATGTCGCGAAAAAAACGGTTGCCGTTTCATTTGGGGCTGGAACAGATTAATGGCATTTCCATTCATTTCAATGAGGAAAGGTGATTTTGAGACAAGTGTTTTGAATTACAAGCATGGTCATGGAATAACTAAATCCTAAATTAAGGAACAACTCTAAGTGGATCCCTGCAAACGAGTGGTTCGGCACCGACAGATTCACCTGTTCACTTTTTGTTCCTAATTGGGGGGGGGGGGGGGGGGTTAAAATAGGTAAATAAATACAGTAGTTTAAAAAATATACAGGTATTTTGAATGCATTTATAATGGGCGTCAGTTAGCCTATACCTAATACTAAATCAGTGCGTTTGTCGTTTGGTCTTAAACATTTAATTGTCATTATTTGGATTCTATTTGATGGTCATGAATAAGCATAAAGTATGCCAAGCGGATTTCGTTGATTGAAAGAGGACGTCCCTAGTTTGCGGCCATGTTAGGTAAGTCCGCCTCCACGCGCGGCTTTATGCTCAGGTGTGTAACTAGCCTCTCACTTCCGGGAGCTCAACTGCCTCCTACCACCGGCACCGACACAATGGACCGCACGACGGGAAGGAAGGTCGTTGTGTAGTTCGTGGACCGCAACGTGTATGTCGACGTTACAGTCGCGGCAGAGGAAAAAGTGTTTCCTGATAACGGAAGAGTCTTCCTTCCAGTCTACTTGGTGTGGCTCCCCCGCCGGAGCTGAGCGCATTGACGCATTGTGGAGTCGACAGGGTGGGAGGAGAGGAGGGGGCGGAGGAGGAGGGGGCGGAGAAAGAGGGGGTGGTGTTCGTAGTGGTGGTGGTGGTGGAGGGGGCGCGCACTGCAACCCCTCCTTCCCGAACACAACCGAGGAGGCATCTACCGGCGGAAGCGCGATGGCCGACACCGACGACCATCAACCGGAGAACGGCTTCGTGTCCCCCGAGAGCACGTCGTCGACGCCAGGTCCTCTGACGCGCATCGACGGCTCGGTCCTGCCTTTTCTCGGTGGCTTCGGGAAGTACCAGAAACAGCTGATCCTGCTCACATGGATCCCGGCGCTCTTCATCGGATTCAGTCAATACTCGGACAATTTCCTCCTCGCCCAGCCGAACAACACATGCATCCGGCCCTTGTCGAACGCCACCGTTTCCAGGTCCACCGCCGCCACGGCTACGAGCGGCGGCAACGTGACGTGGGCCGGCTCCTGGGCGTCGGGTGGCCCCCAGAACGAGAGCGGGCGGACTCTTGGCGTTCACAACGACACGGAGTGCATGTGCAACGCGTGGACCTTTGAGCTGCACACCGGCCTTGTGCAGAATGTTGTCACTAAGGTAAGCTGTTGTCTTATGTACATATTCATTCATTCATTCATTCTACACAAGAGGGAGGGGCAGGGGGATCCCCGTGGTGGGTTCTGTGCCAGACCACCTGCTTCATTTTTTGTTTTGTTCACTGAGTGCCCCCCCTAGCGTGTCATTGCTTCTGTTTTTACCCTCACCATGTCTATTCTGTCCTCTGACATTTGTTAGTCAAACCCTTGGTGTCACCTTAACTGACAGAACCAGTGGAATTTGCCGGTAATAGACAGGAGCCGTTCGATTTGGGGCAAAGGTCTTTAGTACGCACGCTCTAGAATAATGCAACTCCTGACCAAACATCACCCTCCCACCCCTGCCCACCGGCTGCCCCCGTGACCAAACAACATATTCCTGCACGGCTCATTCTGGGGGGGTTGCTTTTTTCATGTGGCGTCATGTTGTTGATGGAATAAACTAGCATCGCTGTAATTTTCTCGTATCTGCACAACAATTAAAAACCTGGCCTATTTGTGTGTAAAATGACCATGATTGGATAACGTAATCAAATCTTCAACACGCGCCCGACAAGAAGAATCAATGGAGATGAAAGTGCAATTTGATTAGCTCGCAGCTGCCGGCAAACAAGAGGAACGTATCCAGATTCTGCAAATGAATGCCGGTTGAGTTTTGCGTGCTTATCAGCACACACGCAGTCTGATGTTAAGCCAAGCTTTGAAGCGTCTCGGCACTAATGGTGGTTGGGGCAGCCTGGGTTTGTGTTCACTACTGTGCCAACAGCCCATCTGCTTATCTCCCAATAATGTCCGATTTAAATATAGCAAACAAACCGCAGCGATCCAGGACGAAAGTAGGCAGGAGTTGATTAAATATTCTGGTCAGAATGATTGATTGATTTATAACGTAGGAGTTGTTTTATGGCTTAAACAAAACATACTGTTTTTTCATATAACCAATTTTTAAAATGTGAAGGACCACCATAAATCTGTTCTGCCCCTCATACATGGTGTCCTTAAAGTCTGGTGGGCCGGCCTCTTTTGGGGCTGATGCTGTGCTTTTGAATGATTATTTTCCTACATTTTACCACAAGAGACTGACCCACATTTTACCAGTCCATGAAGCCATTTAGAATATAGATAGCAAACTGAAACGTCATCAATAAACTTCAGTGGCAGAAATACATGTTTGGCAAAAGTCGGGCTGAGCTGGTGGGCCTAAGTCAGTGGTGGGCAAACTCGGTCCTCGAGGGCCGACGTCCTGCAGGTTTTGGAGGTTTCCCTGCTGATTCCAATCAACAGGATCGTTACCAAGCTTATGCAAACCTTGCTGATGAGCTGATCATTTATCAGTCATAAGTCAAAATGCCAGGGCCAATTTTCTTTTCATTTTTCTTTTTTTGTCAGTCCAAATTTTATTTGTCGTGTGAAGTACATCAACCTTTGCATCACAATTATTTGTTGTTATTCCAATTGAAAATACACTTTTCGTCCCGAGTCTCCTTCCCCCTCCTTTCGTGGTACCAAGATTGACCTGTGAGAGGCAGCGTGGTGCCAAAAATCGCAAAGAAGATAATAGAAGAAGAAATGGAAGAGGCTAGGTAAATTGTTAGCTTAACTGGTAACTACATCTCATTTGCAAACTCGGAGTCTGGAATTGACTGCTTGATTGTGATGGCTAATATCGGAGATTTTGAATATATATCGATATAATTAGATACTGTTTGTTACCTCGAGAGTCTAAGAAGAAGAAAAAAAAACACCCTACAGTGGATGATCTTGGGTTGATATTTTGAGACGTCTGACGATCAAAAAGGAGACAAAATGGCCAAATTTCATTTAGTTGACCAAGTTCTGAAATATCTTGCGAGTAATCGTGTGGATCCACGCCGTGTTTGATTCTTGCAATATTAAACGCCAGCTCATCCTCTCATGCTGGTGTCACCCTTGCCCATTCTGTATTTGTGTTGCCTTTGCATACACAATGAGAATGTCATGTTGGTGCCACTGCATGCTTGAATGGTCACTAAGAGCCTCAACCATGCATGTCAACCTTGTAACAAGGTCATTATGGGGAGAGATTAAATCAGTGGTAGCACCGACCTTGTACTGTACGTATGCTTTCTATGCATTTTACGACACCACTCTGGTCATATTGCACTTTCCTTGCTAGCCAGAATTTCTAGAGCACGATCACGTGTGCCTTTTGATAAAAGAGACATTTAGCATTTATTTATACGAGGTATATTGGTAAATGGTACAGTGTACTTGTGTATGCCAGCCAACATCACTGGCCTGTTTGAATGACATTTGACTGGAAGTGAGCAGGAACAGGTACCCTAAGAAAACTGCCCGAGAAAGCACAAGAATTATGAGACTAGTTTGTGTCAAATTCTTGTTCCTGGTCATGTCATGCAATTTTACTGTATGACTTCTTGTTGCTAGGCAAAATTTGTGCAGCAATAATTGTTACCCATCGGAGGAAATAAATGTAACATGCAAGCCTACGACAGTTGTCTAGGTAACAGCGGACAGATGGTTAGCAGGAATATGAAAATTAAGCAAAGAACCCGGGGGGGGGGGGGGGGGGGGATATCTGTGGAGCTATGATTTGGGCCCTGGCCTAACAAACTACACACAAACGCACACACTAAAAGACACATGGCAGTTTTGCCAACTGGGCTACTTGACAGAAAGTCAGCAGGAACAGGACCAGTGAATGCATCTTCCCCAGATAAGTCTTTCGTCTGCATATTTATTTCACAATAAAACCCATGAGAATGACGCTTTGGCTGCTTCTTCTTCTGCGTAGAGTGCGGCCCCTCTAAAGCGAGGAGCCTCTCTCTCCCACTTGCGCCCCACCTTGCGTGCGTGGCCACATGTTCATGTCTCCAAGTAGATCAAATAGGATGTGGCACAGCAGCAGGAACTGATGACTCTGCATTTGTGCCTGTGTTTGAACTGTGTGGTCACAATTGGGTTCAGCTATCCGTGACACTGTGTAAGTAAGGCAAGTGTCAACACTGGCCTCGCACACGCATACGCACTCGCGCCCCATGTGACTGGACCCTTATGATCATGTGTGAACAACTACAGGCCACACTGTGCTAACTCTTCAGCTGGGAGAAAATTGGCTTGAAACATTCAGGCAGTTAAGTGCTGAAATGACATCATTCAAACAGAATTCAGTTTATTTATTTATTAATTTAAAAGGAAAAAAATGAAAGGGGTGGAAAGTCAAACTTAGATCGGCCCCTTGTTAACACAAAATGGATGACAGCTAAAGTCAAGGCACAAATAACAGTTTTACAAAACAATAAAATAATTCAAAATCATAAATTCTTGCTATGTAGCAATATCATATTTTTCTTCAGTTAATTGCGCTTTTACACACTTCTTCTAAATACAAATGGACTGAGACAGTTTAATTACACAGTCAAGATTGTTCCACAGACTGACATAATGCATATTTCCTTTTGTTTTGTTCTATATTCCGGTCTAGAAGAAAATTCAGTTCCTTTATTTAGATCAAGTTGTTTGGTAAAATTTGGTGACGATCTTTAAGTAAATAATTTTGTGAGTGATTCGTTCTTTGAAGCATTAAAGAGGAAGTCAACCTTAAATATTTCTTGACAATAATATATGTGACCTCACTATAGTCTAAACATGACATTCTGATTAATATTACATTTGTGGAATATGAGTTTTGAAGCAAAATCCAGCCATTTTTATCCATTTCAGGGGGCGGCCATTTTGCCACTTGCTGTCGACTGAAGTTGACATCAATGTTGCTCAATCACAGCTCACCTGTTTTCTGAAGCTGAGCTGTGATTGGTTGTTACTTGATACACGAGTGAGCAACATTGATGTCATCTTTAGCCGACAGCAAGTGACAAAATGGCCGCCTCCTGAGATGGATGATAAAGGCTGGATTTTGCTTCATAACTTATTCAACTAACACAATATTAAGAAAAATACCATATTTAGACTAGCGGGGCTGCATAGAACATATTGTCACAAAAAATAATTGGGTTGACTTTCCTTTTAGAATACGCAACGTTAGCTTACCCTGTTGCTGTTCCAGTCCACTCTCCTTGTTGCTGCAGAGGTCGGTTCTCTCGCTGTCCACAGACTGTTGTTCAATAAAATAGATGAGGCTCCTTACTGAGAAGGATGCAAAGGAGATCATCGGTCTCCTCCAAATTGTTTGCGTTGTTCGTTCTGACTGATGCCTTTTAATGTGCTGTGGTTTTTGCAGTATCTTGCTATACTATTTGAATATGGAAAACAGACTCTCCTTATTTGAACTGTGTGACATTTAAAAATGGTGTGTTTATGACAATAGAAGTTTACAAATGGCACGGAATAAAGTAATTTGTTCGCCATGCTCACTGTTTTTAATTTGATTGTTTTATGTTATTGGCCCATATGTGTTTTTCATACAAATATTTAAATGTTATGACTTTACTATTATGTGATGTCACGGATGTAGAAACAAACCTCCTCCGCCATCTTATGTAGGACACCACCTAAATGTAATTAAGGTTTATCCCAACAATGTCCTTGACCACGTTGTGTTGAATTGTCAAATGTTATTTGAAATGCATAGCTTTATTCCTTTGGTGGCTTTACCACTTGACGTACTTGCCATGTTACATGAACGCCGCTTGCTATGCTTAAGTTCCCTCCTCACTGGCACTGAAAGTAGCATTTACAAGAGGTGGCGAAGGATCCAAAGTGGTTCATGTGGAGACCCGCTCTAATTGAGTCCAAGCCATCCTCAGGGTCCATCTTAATTGGAATGAGCCTCTGAAATGAGAATGTATCATTACTCTCGCGTGTAACTGACCTTTCTCGGCTCACAGTTGGTTTCTGAAACATTAGAGCGAGACCCAAGAGCATTGCAGGTCCGACTACGGTGTGGGTGGATGTGATAAGGGAGACCGTTACAAAAAAAGCAGCCAGGGCCTCAGATGTGAAAGATGATACTGTAGGATGAACACCCATGACGTGAGGAGGCCCTCACTGCACTAGTCTGTTTCCATTACATTCTGTTTAGCCAGCTGCTCCCCCCACCCCCCCAACCCTCCTGCTGATCAGTGTGGGACACTTTGAAACACACTCAGCTGTCAAAAGGAGGTGACCCCCGCCCACTCACCCAACCACCCACCAGTGCAGCCACTCAGGGCGCACACACGAGCGTCACCCGGCAGTGTCAACGGGGACGAAAGATGCCGGTGTTAGCCACAGATAGATGAACACCCTGCGCGCTAGCTTTGTTTCTGATAAGTGCAGTGAACATTTGGGGAGGCGGGGTTACATTACATCACGCATCGCTACAGTTTGGCGCTTGGGGTGGGATACATCAATATCACAGATTTGTCATTGCCACATCATTGCAACGCTTGTTTGTTTAATTTCAGGATACACGACTTGTAATGAGAACTCTACATGCTTATTGTTTGCTAGCTATGTAGATGAGCCAATTTAAAATATGAGAAACCCAACCCAAAAATAGACATGCATACTTTTTAGGGGTGTGAATTGCCTAGTACCTTTCGATTCGTATCACGATTCATAGGTCACGATTCGATTCGATACCGATTAATCCCGATACTAATCTATAAATTGATTATTGCGATTTTTATTTTTTTAAACTCAAATTTAGAAAATACAAATCAGTAAACTTATACATGTACAATGTAAGATTTTTATGAGAATGTATTTATTTATCTGAAAATTCTGGCTTATAACCGAGCCACTGCATTTAACCAACAGGTTGCAGTCTGTTTCATGTTTGAACAGCACTGAAATAAAATGTTAAGGCTTAATGTTCCATTAATATAACATTCTTCCATGCTTAATGTGTGAATCCTAACCCTAAGTAAGGAAGATGTTTTGTTGAATATTCCCATAAAAAATGTATGTTTAAAAATCGATTCGGCCGCATATCGAATCGATTCGAGAATTGCGCGCTGTAATATCGCGATATATTGCTGAATCGATTTTTTTCTAACACTCCTAATACTTTTACTGTCCTTATATTGTGTAGTGTACTTGAGCGGACCAACACAGCAAACGACACACCTAAACGTATCGCCTCACCTTCCCCAGTATGTATTTGCAATAACACATTTTGTTTCTTTCCTGGTGGGCTGACTTAAAGTTGGCAGGGTAAAAGGGATAGTTTGGGATTTTTGACCTGAATCTGTATGGCACCGTCATCTACAGTGGTTTACAATCAGCACTGACTTACCGCTGACAGCGTCCTGTGACCCGAGATCTGGTCCGGTTTTGGTCGAGACGAAAGTAGTCCGGCTAGGTGGCTGGGGTCACGGAAATAAAGCGTTTTCTTCAAAAAACAAAGTGTGTTCAAAAGAGTGATACATTTGCATCACAAAACCGCAAATTAGAAAAAAGTCCGACTCCATTACCACTGGGCACTATTTTTCTGTTCGTATCACTGCGCGGCACACTGCAAAACCGAACCAAATCTCGGGTGACAGGACGCTGTTAGCGGTAAGTCAGTGTTGATGCACACCACTGTAGGTGACGATGCCATACAGATCCATGTCAAAAATCCCGAACTATTACTTTAAGGTTAAAAAAAAAAACAGTTTGGGAAGGACTAGACTAGAGCTCCTTTTTTTGCATGTACCTTTATATTGTAGTGCTATCACTATAGAATCTTTCTAAAATTGATTATCCTATCAATTATTCCAATGATTAATCATTTAATCGCCCCTCCCCCATTTTTTGTTTGTTAAAAAAAAAAAAAATGTTGTTGTTAATCCACTAAGATTGGATTTAAGTTAAATTGAGTAGATATAAGTACTCCTAATGTATTATCTTCTACACATATGCAAACACCAACAACATTAGTCTATGCTAAATGGTTAGTAATTGTGATTAGCATCAGCGCGCTAGCTACGAACACTTAAGGTAAACAAACACTAACTACCATTTAGTTCCCACATACATCATTATATCCACATGAAATAGCGTCTTAAAAGTCACTTACAGACGATGCTTCAACATTATCCCATGAGGGTAGACTAGAGCTAGCTGTTAGCTACATGAGGTCAATAACTTCCTGTTCCTGTCTTCTTCTGGGGAAGTTTAGTGCAGGAGTACCCTCTACTGGTGAAGCGATGAACACCTAAAACCGAGTGGGAAGTTATATTTTGGAATAACAAGTACAGCCCAAGTGCTTTTTTTGGATGTTCAGAATTTCCTTTCCTGTGTTTTAGGGAAGCTCAATGTGCTGCGTTGTCTTTAATAAAAATAAAAAAGCACTAAGTACTGAGACTACATTTTTCCCCACAGCCCTAGTATCTTGTCAAAAGAGGAGAAGGCTAACAAAACAACTATTCTGTGTCCCTATTTGCTTCTCTACTTTGAACTACCAACCTAGTGTTATTGCCACTGCCAGGCTCGACACACTGCAGTTTGCTGATTGGTTGATAGAGAACCGTCACTTGCTTGTGACAGCAGGAATGGAATGAGGAGAAGACATAAGGTGTCTGAAACAAAGCTTGTCTTCTCGTTGTAATAAACATCATCCGCATGGCAAGAAGAAAGAACATGCCATGCTCCTCTTCTTTTGTTGAATTCATTGTTTGTACACTGTCACGCTGCTGTGAAGTCAGATCGGGGTTTGCCATGACAAACTGTACCGCGGTAAACTTAACTGAACTATAAAATAGTGTGAAAAATAGTTTTTGTCTTTTTGCGTATTGATTATGCAGGATGGTGGTGTAGTGGTTAGCATGACTGCCTCACAGTTAAGATGACTCTTAATTGTCTATAGTTGTATGAGTGAATGGTCGTTTGTTATGTGCCGTCTTTTGCTTGAAAGTTACCTGGGATATACTCCATCTAATGAGGACAAGCGCAATCAAAAATGGATGGATGGGTTAATTTCTAGCTTTTGTTTATGCCACATTAGTTGGCTAGAATTTTGTGACGTCGTAGTGAACGACTGCAAGTCAAACTGTCATAGTAAGTTAACAACTCAAATTGAAATAATAGAAGAAATAAGCTGTCTTTTATATTAATTAATGTTTCATTTGCCTTTATTTTTGTCTAACTTATAAAACCAAAACATTTACTACTTAATAAATTACATACATGTTGTTTGTAGTACAGATGAATTTATTCCTTGAAAAATATATTAGAAGAGGACCTTGAAGAATGTCAAATCGCGTCAAATCAATTTATTAAATCACAATATTAATTAGGGATGCACGATAATATCGGTGGCCGATAATTATCGGCAATTATCGACTAATTTGACGTCAAACAGATAAACCATTAATGAAGAAATCCGCCGATAATTATCGGCAATTATCAACCACTTTGACATCCTACAGATAAACCAGATAATAAAGAAATGTTTGTATTTTTTAAACATGGCTGTTTTGTTTTGGCAAACTCAAAATGAGTTACTAGTTTTCTTTGAAGCAGACATATCAATAAAATTTAGCTTCATGGCGCTTTACACAATGTCCACATGCATTTGTCCATGTTAGCGTTATAGTAGGACTCAAAAGTGTATTTGTATTCAAGTTAATTTTGCAAAAAATTATCGGCTGACTTATCGGTTATCGACATCGGCACTTTCTAAATGATTGTTTTTTCCGTATCGGTTGAAAATAGCATTATCGTGCATCCCTAATATTAATTATAATTATATGTGAATGCGTGAGGGGGGGGTTAGCATTTACATTATTTTTCAAAATAGTTCAGCCTTGCGTGCATGTTAGTTTCACTGAAGATGTTTGTTTGTGTCCTGTGATTGACTGGCGACCAGTCCAGGGTGTCCATTGCCTTTCCCATCACTGGTTAGGCTCCAGCTCAACCGTGAGCCTGTTTGCTAAGAAATGTTAAAGAAAATAATTGGATAGATTGTGCAGGTAATGAAGTGACCAATGACCAACAAAGTTTTTTTTTTTATCACTGCAGCCGTGCTATGCAAGCAAAATGAAGCACAAATTCTCATACACGTGTTTGCGTTCCTTTTTGCCTTGATGTTGTCTTTAACCCCCACTCTGTACGCCCACCACTTCACAGTATTTTCCACCCATGGGTGAGGTAAAACTTGGAAGGTTCTGATTATCACTGTTGCTAGGCAGTAACTATGCAGCAGCCTCTCTCCTTCTCTCTCTTGCGCTCTTTATATTATCTTTCTCAGTGTGCTTCTTTCTACCTTCTCTTCTCCTCAAAACTGTTTTCTTCTTGCGATTTATTCGTTTTATCTACGCATTCCTCTTCTTGTTAAAATCTTCTGCTCACATGTGCTGCATTATATTACATTGTATTATTATTGTTCTTTCAGCCTTTGTGACTTGTTCTAGTGTTTCTTGCTCTCCCCACTCCACACCCTTTGAACCACCCCACCCACGACTTAAAAGTTCCGCAGGTTCAGAAACGAGCCGCTCCAATTGCAAAGCACTGACTGATCATTGATGTGCTCTTTTATTATGACTTTGATCATTTATTCATCATGGCCGTTTTTCTGCTTCGTGTTACGAGCCAATGTTTTAGATACAAGTGAGCTGCTGGAGTGAAGTGAAACCTAAATAAATCCAAATGTGGGCCGTCGAGCCACCGTGGCTGATGAACTTTCCAAATGAGAGCATTCGCAAAGACCTGCTGTAGGCCACAACTCGCTCTCAAATGCTCACACGCAGACGAACTGGCCAACCCAACACCACATCCAGATGTCAATTATTAGGCCACACCCTTTAAAAGCGAATTTCAACCCAAGAAAACTACAGTGCATACAGTAATAATGATACTTTCTAAAACAAATTTTGTCTATATTGTATTTTATATTATTTTCTCTATAGGCAATACAGTGATAATTATTTGTATAAAAAAGTCATAAAACATTTGTTTTGTTTCGTTGGGGGTCCACAAACATTTAACAGTAATATTTTAGTAGTAGTAAATAAAAAGATAATTAAAATGCTGTTAATATTAAGATGTAAATAGTCATACTGCAGCAAGTGTCAAAAGTGAACCACTATTGATATGATATGGGAACAAAAAGTCTTAACTGAAACAATGATTTAAAAGGATTCTTGATTCATTGAGCCATTTGCAGCAGTAAGAAGATCATATTTTGCCAATAATTAATGTGATTACTTCGTAATTGTTATGAAGAATTAATACCTTTAAAAACGAACTCCCCTGTTTTCTGGGTTTGGTCAGCACACGGAGCCATGATCGGTCGTTAGTTACCTACTTCCTCAGCACAGGTGTGTGTGATGTCATCTTCAGTCGACAGCAAGTGGAAAAATTTGTTTTTAAGGTATTAGTCGTACATGAAAATAATGAGGTTATCAAATTTATTATAGACAAAATATTATCATCTTACTGTTGAAAATAGCTCAATGAGTCTAGTATCCAGAGTGACAGATGTGTTTTAAGCAGCTCGTTATTTTTTTCAGTCAGAATTTGTGATAGACCGATATGGTTTTTCCAGGGCTGATACTGATACCGATTATTATTAGTAAAGGAGGCCGATAACCGATATTTCAAAGTGATATTCATTTGCAGTAAAATAGAACATTTTAGCATTCAAACCTAAAAATAATAGACAACTTTGTTTAAAAATTAACCAAAAATAACAAACAAAAAATAATATATATTTTTTTAGAAATAAAAAGTGTATGAAGTTCCCAGCGTCAGCATCATCTTTTATTAAATGGAAATTTAAATAATTCCATAAATGAAAAGTTCCCCTGTCTCACTGAGCAACAAATGCCTGCGAAATTGTGAACGTAGCTAATTTGGGGTTTTCGTAAAAGGTTTCAAAAGGTCTTCACAGAGAGTAAACATTTTTTTGAAATGTCTTTACGACAAGTAAAAACTGTCTGTGAACATCTTACAAATCTTGATGAAAACCCTAAATTCGCAAGCATTCACCGCTCTGTGAGATACCAGCTTTATCGGCCTTCCGATTTGTAAAAAAAAAAAGAAAGAAAAAAAAAAGCCCAGCCGATAATCGGTCTATCCCTATGCATGTACAAGTAAGTTAACAAAAAAACAACAATCAAACAAGTAACTGCATGCTTAGGGAGGCTAGTCCGACTCTCGTTCTTCTCTCACTACCTACTTTGTTGCCAAGCAAAAATCAAATTGCATGCTCCGATGCTCACTGAATTAAGGTGTTAGTTGAATTCCAGCATACGGGGGCATTTGACTTTAGGGAATCCGCAGTAGTTTATTCGCCAGATCACACCTCATCACAACAACACTCTGTTAGCCCCATTCAAAAACATTTATTCACACAGTAAAGGGCTCAATTGAGCATCATGAATTCCACGGTATGTGTATGACATAACCATTGTTCCACTGCAGTCGCAGTCATTTAAGAGAAGTCAGCAGACGCTTCGAGGATTTTGACGGATTTTCTTTCTCCCCTCCCCGCTCTGCCGCCTCTTCGCGCTTCACATTTCTGTCGGCTAATAGGTTTATATATACGCGTCTCGCCCAACTCTGCACACTGCCTTCTATTCATTATTCTCTAATGAGCAACACAATAGCAAAGCAACAGAACACAGGGATAATGGGCTGCATAGCGGACAAGTCGCGCATGATGGGACTTGGACTAAACCGGATTGTTTGGAATTTTTGCTGAGAGTCTATCCATATTCATATAGTATGATCTTTAAAGGAAGAATCTCTACGTGCGACTGTATGGACGTTTGATTGACTTTCAGAAATTTCCTATTTCTTCCTTTATTGGCTGTCCGAGCACTGTTTTAAGCAACATTATATTGTTGGCATAAAATAATTACCAAAAGCGAACCAACCAATATTGATCCATTAAAGCAGTAAGACACTCTCTTAAGTCCAATGGATGATGAGGTGTAATGCTGTGCTTCGCCCGGCTGATGTAATTTAATATCTTGATCATGATGTAGGCCTATATCCCACTACAGTGTTTTTTCCTTTACATATTGTCCATTTTCTCTTAGCTTTTGTCCATTTATTAATAAAACAAATGTTATATCGAAAGAACGATAAGTATTTTAACTGCCTTGCACTTTAACATACCCAGTCAGTCAGATAAAATAAAATAAAACACACAATTTCCAGCAGCATTTAAACAGCCTTAAGATGACAGTCGATGTTGTGGTTTCTAAACAGAAAACATTTAAGCTGTTGATATTTCATTTGGCATTTTTAAAGCATTGAATCTGTCCCTGTTTACACAAAAGATACAGTAAGTAATCACTTTTTTTGCCAAATGTAAATAAACTGAACCATGACCTTAAAACCTTGCTATGCATCAGACGTTTTTGTTGTTATAACTTGAACCCTAACGATTATACACTTTTGTCTTTTCACCATTAAAATCATTCCCCTGAGTGCAACAATATCTTGGTGCATAGAGGAAAAAACGTTTGACATCCTTGTAGTAGGATTGGGCAATTAATTGAAACAATTTTGGCTACTCTTGATCTTTGAAATGGTATAATAGAAGAAAAATGATCAACCTTGCTTATGATTACCTTGATTGTGTAGCAAGCATGTGACGTGTATGTGTTTAAAATTCTAACGTCCCTGAGCGTGATTTAAGCTGTTGAATGACACCCCAGTTGAACTTTAGAGTTCAAAGTTCTAAAGTTTTAAAGCTAAACACAGAACAAAAATAATTACATTCATTGTATATGTAAATAAGACTTTGCTTTTAAAAGATTGCTAGCATTGATGTTAAAGTCAACGTAAAATCCCATTAAACACGCGAACGGGAAATTAGCATCGACTTTGGGATTGATATTAAATCCAATAACGGATATTCATGCACAAATCATGCGAAAACAGACACACAGGTAGCAGAAAAATACTCATACTATTATTTCTATTACTCCTTTTGTGAAAAAGGATTTACATTAATAGAGCTCAGTAGCAACTTTCTACTAGTACTTTCTTACTAATTCATTTTCTCGTTGTCCCTTTCAAGTTATATTAAAAGTCGAGCTTTCAAGGATTAAATGAATTTTACTTTGCTCAAAATTCAAGGATACCAAGATCTACTATGGTAATTTTGTCTTCTATAGAAATTCAGGTTCCACCGCTGCCGTTAGAGAAACGCTGTCATACAATCATGTAAATATTTATTAGACTACCTTGTTTTCTTTCTTATTTATTTAAATGTATGGTACCACTTAAAGGTGTATCATGACTAAGAGAGAAAATAAAACATGGAATGCCTTAAAGCACTTTTTTTTTGGCAGTACATTGCCATAGCTATTGATGTAAGAACTTAAGTAATTTTTGTTCACAGAAAACATGGAAAATGGCTTATATCAGCTCTTAAAGCAACACTAAGGAACTTTCAGTTTACGTTGATTATGGCGGTGCCATATGTTCAAAAGCGGTAATGTTATGCCTGAAGGAAGACCATATTTCCCAATACAAGCCCATTGTATCGTTTTTGAGCTCACGCCAGTGAGCGAAAGCCAGGCCAATGTGGATCCTTGATTGTCCTTTTATCTGCTTATAGCTTCCTTTTTTCTTTTTTGTCTCCTCAGACAAAACGTTTCAGTTGTTTTGCAGCTTCTGCCAGGAAAGCGGTAATCTTGCGTCAACATTCAAATTGACTTCTGCCTTTGTAACGAATGGGGAAAGGGTGAAGTGACGTATGCCATAAAGCAGTCAGCACATTTGTAGTTTTTTTGTGTGGCAGTGTTCCTACCATCCTCCTCGAAGTTGCTGAGTGCTAGTAAAAATGATTCAGACCTCCTCAGGCCATGGCAAATATACAATTCAACTAGTTTGAAGTCGATGTTTCATCAGAAGAGTTATGAAAATATTTTATTAAGGTTGAAATGTTCCTTAGTGCTACTTTAAGTTAAACTATTCTGAGCTATTTTTGTTGTCATTATTAATATATTCATTCAAACAAATGTACCTTTAGTTGTACCTGGCATTTAAAATAAATAAGAAATTGCAGAAACAAGGATGCGCTAATATTTTCTCCATGTCTGTGTATATACTACTTGTTTTTGCTAGCGCAGGCGGCAAGCACGATTCGCAGCATGTAGTTCCCATCAAATAATTCACAAGCTTGGTCAGTGAGAGACCTAGTTAATAATACATGTGTATTGACAAATGCTTCTACAAAAAGTCGCCCTAATGACATGTTGACAAGCACAACCTCCCCCAATCTGTCTGCTGTACATTTTCTCCACACTTCAACACTTGTGTCGCGTTGTGGCTTCGCCTCCATGTGACTTTAAACACTCTGTGTCGCAACACTGGTCATCGAGCTGTGGTAGGCCTCTGCGGTGTTTTCAAGCACTACAAAGCAGCTCATCCAGCTTCTGATTCGTCTCAATTTGCGGAGTCACTTTGTTTTCTTTCTGTTTTCATTCCGTCTCTCAGCTGTAAAGTGATTGCACAAGAGGAACTTGTTTTGTGTCCCTGTGTGCTTTTTCTTCGTCTGACATCGATACCAAAAGCATGAATGAGTAGCATTCCTGGATCATGTGATGACTAGGTGGTTCTGCGTAATCCTGGAGCGTTCCATTCAAAGCGGGTCACTGCGATAGAGGTCAAGCCAGGTTAAAGCGAGTGCCCCAACATGATATTGTTTATAGAATGTTTATATTATTTAGCAAAATTGAGAATGGGTACCATTTTGCAATATGTCTTTCTACTGATACTGAATTATATAATGTATACATTATCTCAAATATAGCACTAGCAGCTACAGTGGAACCATAATGATTGAACACAATCAATTGCTGACACTATGTTTCCAAATTACTTTTCTACCCATTGAAAAAATATATAAACAAAAAGGATCAGTTCAGTTCACTTTTGCCATCATGAAGTCTTTATGCAATGTACAGGCAATACTTAAATTAACTTTTCTTTACTAGCATGCTTGTGAAAATAAAATTCAAATTAACCACCGTAATATTATTAGGTTAAGACAAATTATCTTAACATAAATGATGGTTGATGAGGAGCACGTAATTAAAATGGTGGCTTATTTATCTAATTTTTCAACATTAACTGTCACAGTATGAACAATTCCGAGCTTGCGTCACAATTACGTCACAAGTCAAAATGGGGGGTCTAATGCTAAGTCGGTGAAGTAAGGTGCGTTGAATTGCGGAACTGCGCGGATGTTTGGAATTGTCCATAGTAGCAAAGATATAAAATAGTTATACACTAATGTAAAAAATTTCTTATTATAGTAGTTATGGTAGTAGCTAGTATAGTAGCTAGCCTAGTTTGTGCTAGCAGCTAATCCTCTATGCTAGCTAAACTGAGACCATGTGGTGTCACTTGTTTGTTTCAGAATTCTACAATGTTTCTTAACTGGCACGTGTACTGTAAAAAAAGATGGCACTTATGACATTTTAAAACAAATAATAAAATGTGCTTGAGCTGTTATGCTAGCTGCTACTAGTTGTAGAGTGACCAGATGTCCAGATTTGACTGGGTATGTTCACCTTTTAGTGCCAAAAAATAACAACCGGCCAAGATTTGAAAATAATCCGGTGTTTGCATATTTTTAGTTAAGAAAGTTTAACAAAATAGAAGCAAAAGTAGTACATAATTATGATACGCATGGCAAACATTCCTTCACTCGTCGTGCCGCCATCCTGTTCAAGTCTTGATCGTGATTGGTCAGCATTTCAGTCACTGCTTGTGCAATCATTCAACAGTCTCATATGTCAATCATGATAGTGCCGCTTATCTCCTAATGGCAAATTTTCCATCTAAGTCTGTCAAAAATGCAACACACAAGCTTTCATTTTACAATTAATTGACAAGACTGAATATAACATGTTGACATGTTTGACTTGGCATGCATTTCTAACAGCTGCGTTTATTGTCTCTTCAGTGGAGTCTGGTGTGCAACTCTGCATGGAAAGTCCACATTGCAAAATTCTCACTCTTGGTGGGATCCATCTTCGGATACCTGGTGTTCGGAATCCTCGCTGACTGGTAAGACATCCCCAGAATTCTACAGTCACATTAATATTCTTACATTACAGTAAATATATTGACATTGTGTGTCATTGTGTAGGTTTGGCCGTCACCCTGTGCTGATCATATCTGTGCTGTTCATGCTGGTGTTCGGCCTCACCGTGGCCTTTTCAGTCAACGTTCCCATGTTCAGCACACTGCGATTCTTTGAAGGCTTTTGCTTGTCTGGCATCACACTGTCACTCTACGTCCTCAGTAAGTTCTCCCTCTCAGGTTTTATTTATTTGGTTTTTAGAACTGCATGGAGGGCCAGATAAAATGCTTTTGCGGGCTCTGTTTCCAAACCTCTGCTTGACATTGGCAAAAAAAATAATTAGGAGTTGCAATAGTCATAATTTGACTGAGATATTAAAGGCAAAAATATATGCTTCCAATTTTGTGGTAACAGTTTGGCAAAGGTTCTTTTTCCCAATTGCACAAAGCAAATTCCAAATCCCCTGAATGGATGAATTTGGTGTGAAGAAAATCCTATCAAAAAAACTCTCAGGACCAACATCACTGACGTCTCACCTCACTCACAATCAAAGCCCATTTATAGCCAATTAATCATGATTAATTATGCATGCAGTTGGGGAATCCCCGTTATAGAGGGAATGTCCATATTGAACCTTTCTGAACAGCAGCAATGTAAATGTGTAAGTATTATGCCAACTCTCCCCTTTTTTTTAATCGTGTGCACCACAGTTTGGTTAGACAAAATCTTTTTGTAATTGTCCAAAATTTTCTTCTCAGGATTTTGAAAATTGTTAAAGCTATAAACAGTGTATAATATTGTCATATATTTTGGTTAATAATGGTATAAAAAGCTTTCTTGATGCCCATATGTTGTAGTTTAAAATGAGAGAAAAGCGCTATTATTGTTGAGATTAACCCTCAAAATTCAGTATGAAGCACACCTGCACAGCGTTGTTAAACCTTTTTTTGTAAATATTTGTATGGGCTTTTGTCTTTTCCATGTGGGCCTACCTGTATTTCTGATGTGTTTTTGTGTGACACTTGATATTTACCCTGGAGCCAATCTGTATTGACAAAACTCCGCGAGCGCTCTGAGACTAAGGGACGGTCATTCAATAACACATTAGCAGCTCGAATCAATCCTGTCTGACCTCCAAGCATTCTCTTTTAAGCATTTGCTTAAAAACTAACATGGACAGTGCCCATAAACAACACAGTTTGAAAAAAATACAAATAAAAATTATATGAAGTTTAGGCCAGGAACAAAATGTGACCTTCTTTTTGTGGTTGGATTTGTTTGCGCACTCCCAGCATTGGTTTGTGCGCAGTGGAGATGTTACATTAATCCCCTTCCTTCCATGATCATCAATCCACGTGCAGTTAAATCTCCTTCATGTATAATGCTGTACTTTATCCTTTTACGTCATCCTAAACAGACAGTGAGTATTTAGGGCATGAGCCATGCGGTGCTTTCGGAGGGCCTTAAACATGCTCTCCAAAAAGCTGTTCAGTGATATCCACCTCAAAGTCGGGGGGCAAAAAAATATATCCTCGACAAAAGTATGTCCAGTAGATGGGGAAATCAGATAGATGTGTTTGTCAAAACAAGACACACTGAAATGTCTTAAGAAGCCATGCTTGAAAAGAAACAGGAAAAGAGCCATTTTAGTTTGAGCGGACATACTCTTAATGGGCCAATTGGCATTTGTGTATTTCACTTTGGAAGATTTTTCAGAGACCAAATTTGATCCAAATACAAGAAAGTTTAGCACAGCGTCAAAGTTTGCATTGCTAAGACGCACAGAAATCTATTAACACAATTTCACAAGGTCAGATCTCGACCTAACCCAAACCCTCAAGTGGGATTCAAAATAGCAGGAAGCTGTTGGGTGTGTCCTGCCTAAAACCCAAGAATCTGTTGCTTAAAGTGTTATAATCAGGGGTGCATATAAGTGGTGTGTTGGTGCGCATAAGGAGTGGAAATTGAATATTGCACCCCAGTTTAACTCTGTTCCCGTGGATATATCGGTGCATCTGAAAGACGTGAAAATTGTGGATATATTTGCATGAATAATTTTGAGACAAATATATCCATATGATTGGACCTGCATTAATAGGGACTTCCTATAACTCAAGCACAAGGTCTGATCTTGACCAAACATCTTGAAGAAATTCATGTACCGCCTACCTTAATTTGTCACACTGCTAGTGCTGATTGGAAATATTTATGTTTGTTAGCGCGCTAATGCTAACCGTAATGGAATTGTGTTGAAACATTGTCTGTAAGTGACTTTTAAGGCACTATTACATGTGTAATGTAAATATACTGATGTATGTGTGAGTGAAATGGTAGTTAATGTTTACCTTAAGTGGTAATCGCTGGCGCGCTAAAGCTAATCACGATTAGCATAGGCTAATTTTGTTGGTGTTTAATAATGCATATGTAAAGGAAAATAGTAAATTACGAGTATTTTTATCTACTCTATTCAATTTATGTTCACTTTAGTGGATTAATAACGTTAACCTTTTTTTTTTTTTTGTGTTTTTTTTATTTTATTCAATTAATCGATGGAATAATCAAGTTTAAGTAGATTGGATAGTGTGACAGTGTGTGATTTGTTATAACACATTCAAAAAATACCATTAACTCATTATGTCTGGTGGTTTAAAAAAAAAAAAAAAAAAGCAGCTACAGGACAATGTGCACACATTCATTGCGCCCGAGTTGACTGCCCTGTTGAGGCTTTAGAGCGGGTTCAAACATCGCTGATAGGATGTGACACTTGTTCAGCTACTGACGCTATCTGCCACACAGGGACACTGAAAAGTAAAAAGGAAAAAGGAAAGAGGAAAGGAAGAACATAGGAAACCAGGCAAGCAGCTTTTTGAATGAAGTGTGTATGAAGAGCTGACAGGGTTTCTCACTTGTAATTTGCACTGATTTTGTTTATTAAATGTCATGCTTTTACGACACTGATTTGCAGTATGTTGGTTGCAAGGAAACAGCAGTCATTTATTATACAAATTCATTTGATGCAAGCTTTATTTTCTTTTTACCCTGAACCACCGATGTGTGCTAGGCTAAGCAGCCAGCCAGCGAAGTATACGGGCTCTCCTCAGACCCACCATTAGAGCGCTTCCACCTGTGGACAGATTTATTGGCGTCATCCATCGTTTGAATAAGCACTTCACATCCCCCGCCCCGTATGCAAATTAAACACAGATTTACATGTGAACATGTGCGAGCTTCTGCAAATATAGTTTCCATGAATGGCCGACCGTCAGACCAAAATGCGGCTTCAAGCAAGATTTAATTAAAAAAAAAAATGTTTTGTTGATGGGGGTGGGGTTCAAATGTAACTGTTCTTGTTTACTCATTTAGCATGTCTACTTTTTTTTTATGGCGTTTTGAAGTGTTAAAAAAAAAAGTTGTCGATGGAAAGAAATTCACCCCCAAATTTTGTAGCATAGTTATTATTTTTCGGAATGTATTATTTTTGTAATAGGGCATGGCTCGGTGGTGGAATGGTCATCTCCCAATGTGCGAGTGCCGCTAGCAGGTATCTATCAGTGCTTTATATTAAGGTATCGGTACTTGCAACAGTGGCCGATACCAGTATGGACGTTTTACGATCAGGACTAGAAATAAGAAAAATAGAGAATTGCCATTAATATCAGAAAAAAAAGCTATATTGGGATGTATATGTCTTTCTTTCAAATGACCTGTCATTGTTTTGGGGGGAATTGTATGTACTAGTGGTATCGGTATTTGATTTGATGTGTTTGATGTTTAGTACTCATACTGGTATCAGTCTGAAAAAAATTGGTATCAAACATCCCTGAATTGTATTTTTTTTGTAAGAAAAACATTTTTATTCTCATGTAGAAATTCACTTCTAAAGTTTCCTATTTTCTTCTTACAATCTTGCTTTTTACTTTTATTCTCATACCATATTACAACATAAATCTCGTAATGCTCTGACAGAAGAAAAAAGACAAAAGTTTCATCATTTGGTAAAATATTGTTTTTAGTTAATATTCTCTCAAAAACCTAGATTCATCCCACTTAACATCACCCCGTTCTCGTAAAGATATTTTTAATTTAAATTTAGCTATTACCAACATAGAGTTGTGCTCAAAGTTGACGTTCACCTGCTAAAATTCTAATTTTACGTATCGCACCAGTGTTTCTTGGGTGGATGCGATGCATAGCAGAGAATGAACAGTTAGTCGAATAATTCATGGTTTAGGCATGACTTAGCTCCGTATAAATGTAATCAAAGGGCCTCCAACCGGATGATGATCCATTTACTGCTCAGATTGCGCTAGTGGGCCTGTGCGTGATAAACGCTTCATTATATAAGCAAAAAGACACTTGTTTATCATGTTTACTCGCTGTGAGCAGTCTTTGTAGTCACTCGACCGCCAGGAGCTATATTTTTTTCTCCTCGGCTGTTGTACGCGTCCGATTGGGCATGCTAGTGCACGTCACACACACTCATAGGCAGGAGAAGGAGGCGGAAAATGCAGGCAACATCGCGGCAATGTGTCATGAGGGATTGTCTGTTTTCAGACATATTGCGCAATGTTTGCTTTTAAGAATAGATGGTTGTTGTTAAGTGCCGTCTAATAAATTAAGACTAAAATTAATTGTTAAATAGTGAGTCCTTCCATCAGGTTCTCCTATATATCCACATGTGGGTATTTGCACCTTGTCTGGTTAGTTAGCTTGGGGCCATCCCGGCCGAGATGTTTTCCATTTGGTACCCTCACTCACAACGGTGAGGCTTCATGTTTGTCCTCACAAGTAGTGTCCTTTGTGTTTGCTGAATGAGTGCAGACAGGTGATGATATGTACTCTTATTAGTTTGGTTAATTAAGCTACACGAGTAGGCGGAAATCATCTGTAACACCTGTTCAAACATGTTCACATTGTGTGCGTTTACAGCACCGCTTAAGAACAACATTTTTAGGGATGAAGCGAGAGCAAGTTGTAAAAATCAGATGATACAAACAGATTGGGATATTATGCAGCCATCTCGATGATGTATTTTTTTATTTCTCTTATCTTATCTAGTTCTTGCTAGCTGGTAGCTAGCTAGCCAGCCACGTGTGCTCGCCACTAATGCAGGCTCCTCGTCGGGCATGCTCGCCGTTGGTAGCCAGGCCTGCTCACTCCCTCCCTACAGATTTGTGATTTTGTTGCTCATCTCAAATGTACAAAGAAGAGTGCGCTGGTCATCATAGTCGAAGATCCTTACAAGCCTCTTGCGAACAATAAACCATCTTAGTCTTCTCAGAAGAAACGGGTTCAGCTCAAAAGCCAAATTTGGGCCTCCTTAAGCTAATGATGTCGATCTGCTCTAGCCTGTCATCTTCATCCAACGTCACACTCGACTTTGGTGTTCTCTGTCCCAACTTGGACTCAGTCTTCTCCTTGTAGTTGTTCTTGGCCTCACTCAGTTTTCTTTGTAGTTCCTTTTGGACTGCCCTGAGCTCCTAATGGTCCTTTGCCATAAAGGCCTTGTTCTTTCTGTTGAGAAGGCTTTTGGTTGGTTGCCGTGATTGGTTGTTAGCTGAGCTCTTAGTCGCTGTGCATTTTTAAAGGTGTTAGTTGTACATGGAATAAAAATGATATGATCAGATTAATGAGTGTCCCTTTTAAAAGGAACCCTGACTGTCATGACAGGTTTTCTCTATATTATTTATTTGGTTGTTACTAACATAACAATGAGATTCATTTGTCAAAAATAATTTCCAGTTTAATACATTTTGTAGAAAGTTTATTTGGACGTATGCCGCAATTGTTATTTACGTCGCAACGCATTTAGTGCGTAGTGACGTAAAATGGCGGCGGCTCTCTGCCGAGCAATGTGAAACGCCTATAAAGAAAGTAAGGTAAGCCTCGTAGCGTTCCTAAAGAAACAACATGCGATCGGGAGAATCACCCTCCCCCACGCCGTGCTCACGTCATTCACCAGACGCATTCAAGAGTTTTAGGAACGCTACGTAGACTTACCTTGCTTTCTTTGTAGACGTTTCACCATGGTCGGGTGAAAGCCTGCCGCCATTCTATGTTACTACGCACTGAATGCGTTGCGACGTAAATAATGATGGCGGCGTACGTCCAAATAAACTTTCTATAAAATGTATTAAACTAGAAATGATTTTTCAAAAATGAATCTCATAGTTATGTTAGTAACAACCAAATAAATTATATAGCACAAACTTGTCATTACAGTCGCGGTTTCGTTTAAGTAAAATGTGAATGCTCTAAAATGGATGATACGATATTTGGAGAATCTGGCTTGGGTTAGGCCCTGTATTTTTCACACGGAAATAGTATTTTTCAATTATCTGCAATACAGTTTGCCATGTCCTTGACCTCGCCCCCATCTACAATCTCTCTTCAGTCGTCATCTTGATAAATGGGTAAAGGTGCAGATTTCTCTCTATCGAGGAGGGTTAAAGTTCCCTTCCGTGCAACCTTTTGGCCCGTGCATGCTCAGCAAAGCCGCTTCTGCTATGACTCTACTTCACATTCTGTCTATCTAGCTGGAAAAAATAAACACTTCCCTATTTGGGAGAGTTTGACATATAATAATAACCTCAAGCTATCTCCAAAATTCAGGAGTGAAGTCCAGTGATTGTCAAAATGAAGGAATTCATGTCTGAGTTTACATTGTGAAATTATTTCTCTTGGCTTGTTTTTGTGATTGAGCGTGTGTTTGGGGGGGAGGAAAGGGTGTAACAGGGATGTGATTTTTCCGCTAATTCGCGGAATTCCGCTTTTTTTATCTCCAAAAATAAAATGTTACAATTTTTAAAGTGGTAAAAAATCCGATTTCGTCTCAACAGCATTCCATTTTAGTGTTTCCGTAACTGAAATGAAACTGATCTTGCGATTGGCTGAAGTCTCCGTGTTGACCAATAAACGCGCTTGTTATAAAGGCATAGGCATATGCCAGTGTTTGTTGACCAATAAACGCGCTTGTTATAAAGGCATAGGAGTATGCCATTGTTCATTTCTCAGACGTTTTTGCCGGGTGTTTAAAGAAAGATGTCCGTGATCGAACGCAAAGATGCTCCGCGAGTTAAGGAAATTGACAAGATCGCAAAAAACAAGTTTCGATGGGACTGGTTAGAGAAGGATATATCTACAAATGTTGGAAAGAAGACTGTGACGAATTTGTTCAGTGACTTTATTCGGAAGATCGATCGTGCCGGGAAAGCGCTTTGCATTTGGTGCCGTGATACCGTTGACGATGGTGCGAGAGGTTTCAAAGCTCTTGAAAGTCACGCAAAGAGCAAAAAACACGTGAAAGAACTCCAGTCAAGAACAACAAATTATTCCATCGCTGGAAGTTTCGGTGCCCAAACGAAAACTCCAAAACTTTACGGCCTCCATCCCTTATTGACATCACAATCGGAAGCGGTAATAGAGAGACGTGATCCACCCCAACAACCTGTACAAGTTGTTGACAGAGTCGTGAATTTTGAGGTCGGTGGTAAACTTTTCAAATTAATCGAAATCAAATTTTAGAAAATATTATAACGTAATAAAAATGGCCATAAATATTTAACATGGTTAATCATTGACACAAACTCAAATGAATGCTGCATGTTTGCACTTTTCAGGTTTCAATATGTTGACTGTCTTGATGTATGCAGTTACAGAGATGATCTTAGTCAATCATGCATTCGACGAATGCATGATTGTGTTTTTACCAGAGCTTGCTGCGTGAGGTATTTTATGTTTTTGTTATGCATTATGTATTAAATTAAGAATGATTGATTAAATGATTTATTGCATGGTAAATATATATGATGATATTCTCAGTGATAGTTTTTAAAAGCAAAGGCAGTCCAATGTTTTTGAATGTGACTGATTTTGAGTTGACTAAAACTGCAATTTTATATGGGATAGTTCAATATACATTGAAAATTTATGCTGTTGTTTTGTCTATTTCTTTGTCATCTGAGTGCATTGAAAGTACTTAAAAACACGGAAAACCCATGAGCTCTGGACCTAGCTGAGTGCCCGCGGCCCCCAGACCCCCGGCTAAATTTTCAGATAATTTCACTTTGGTCAAATCACATCCCTGGTGTAAGGTCAAAATAGACAAATACACTCAAAAGGAAACACTCACCCAAGCTGTGTTTTACTTCACTTTTTTAAATAGCTCACACTTTCAAGCACATGAATTAAAAAGGTGGTGACCTGCGGCTTTTTGGCAGTCTCTCACGTCTGCGATCAATGGCTATGACCTTATTAATCGTCAATAGCTCTCTTTCATTGCTCCTCGGTATTGACAGTGCCTCGAGTTATTTGTGTGCCGAGTCTAAAGGAGTCACCCATTTGTATAATCAAGGAAGGTTGTAGAAAAGCCCTTCAAATAGTTATTGGACAGAATAAGTCCCATTTAGATGATTTATGACGCATGCGCAATGAACAGCTATTAACAGGCTTTCCCAAGGTGGCAAACTGTTAAACTGTCATCATCTTTCACATCAGCTAGGCAATTAATTGAACATGTAATCGTGATTTCGATTTTGGCTTCTTGCCATCTTAAAAAAACATTCTAATCAAAGCGAAGCGATTAATGTGCTGAACGGCGAGGTGGATATGCAAGTTCCTGATGTTGTGAAAGTACCCTGAATGCACCATGTTTCTTGTGCAGCAAGCTTGTGACGTGTATGTGCTTCTGCTCTCCCTGAGCATGCTTCAAGCTGTGCATTGGCACACCAATCGGTGTTAAACCATAAAACTAAACACACAGCAAAAATAATTACACACATTGTATGAACTTTAATCCAAGACATGCTTAATTTAAAAACATCCCCAGTTTCAATGCTAAAGTCAATGTAAAATCCCATTGACATGCTAACTGGAAATTAGCAATCACTTCTGGCAGTAATATTCCTTCAAGTAACAATTAAACACACACAAACGCAGAAGGAACACACGCGCACACACACACACGTACACACGTAATTTAACAATACTCAACAGCAGTTAATCTTCCTAATCTGTGAAAAACAAGTTATCTTAATACCTAGGTTGTTTTAGTTAACGAAAACTAACGAATAGACTAATGCTAAAATTCAGAAAACTATTTCGTTAATGAAATCAAATAAAAACGAAAATGCTTTTTAAAAAACGAAACTACATTTTATTTTTACAAAACTAAAACTAACTATAATTCTAGCAAAATCCGAAATACCATTATTACTTTAATGCATGAGCCTTTGGTGATGATTTTAAATGTGATTTTAAGTATATTTATATTGATGTTAACCGGAATAAGGACGTTTGAAAGTGCGTCACACAGAAGTGAGGTCATCAAGCAGCAGCCCGCTAGGTAAGAAATGTGTTACTTTTCATTTTACCATGGTCTTTATTAAATATTGCGCACAAATAATACACTGAAAAAAAACTAATAGTGAAACTAACTAAACTAAAATGTTGCATTTTTTTTAAATAACTAAAACTAATAAAAACTAACAGAACCACTCTGAAAACTAATTAAAACTAACTAAATTTAAAAAAAAAACTGGAGCCTATCCCAGCTGGCTTTGGGCAGTAGGCGGGGTACACCCTGAAGTGGTTGAGCAATCAAAATAATTTATAGCCCAGCCCAAGTTTAAGTCTTTATCAACTGTACAAGCCCTGTAGTGCAACTGTCGTAAACGTGTAAAAATTAGTTTGCCACTGTTAAACATAAAAACAATATTTAAAACGAGCAATATATTTTGTTCCCAGGATTATGGGGTGTTTGACTTTAAATGTCTTTTGTTAGGGAAATAGCCCCCATGTTGGTATAAACCTGTACATTACACGTTTAATTTCTATATCTCATGTTGATTTTAATTCTTTATTGCACACTATGGCTGCTTTCAATTTAAATGCAGGAGGTCATTGGTTTATGATAGACTTCTGTTACTATAATGGTGACCTGACCCATATTTTTACATTAGTTGGAATGTGTTGTAGTCTGTCACTAATCTACAGTAAGCATGGCTGTTACATTGCTGCACAAACTAGTTTATTGGGTATTTTTGTAATCTCCAAATGTCGTATGTTGTGACCATCGTAGTGTTAATTTCGTCAATGAAAACTAAACAAAAATATTTGGTCAACACACATTATTCATTGGACAAAAACGAGACGAGCAAACAATAACTGAGACTAAATCAGTATGCATTTTCGTCGACTAATGAAACGAGACGAAAATATACTTCACTTAATAAAACCTAGACTAAAACCTATGGATATTTTAATTCATGAACAAAAACAAGATGAAATTGATATGATTTTGTAAAACCAAATTTTACAATCTCATTTACCGCAATTATAGGGTGCTGAAAATGTTTCAAACTTGGAACAGAAAAGGGCCTTCCCCCGAGCCATACCCACAAAAGTTGACAGCAGTGAAGGGTGCAAAGTGTCTTGATAAGATGAAGAATTAAGATTTCCGGGAGAACTAAGTCTTCATACTTGATGTAATTTAAATTATCAGTGGCTAAAAGTGACCTACAGTTATGCGCGAACGCTCTCCCCCCCTTCGCACTGACAAAGCACTTTTCCTTGCTCGCACAAAAGCTCCTCCATCTGTAGGAAGACCAGTCTAGCAGCAAGCCTGGCTGGCTGCAGATCAGGAATAGGCTCAGTGCTGACAATGCTGCACTGGCCTGTCACTCACAAGCAGCCGAAACTCATCAGCAGCTTTGCACATAGCTGAGCTCGCTTTGGTCCAGACGAGCATTTCCTTAAATTACTTCAGCTTTATGGAGAGGAGTCGGTCTTTAATCTTGGCTCTATAACAGAATATAAATTACAATATTTTACACATTTTCAGTTTATACTTGACTTAGAAAAGTGATCAAATGTCACTTTGGGGGATTGTTATTTTTAATCATGCACATCTGCTTAATTAGATTATCTTATTTTCCTGTTTAATTCATGTCTCTTGTTATGATACCTTCTTAACTCATTCACCGCTATTGACGGCTATAGACTATTTCGATTAATTTCACATTTTTTCCCACTTTTGTTAACAAGAGTATGAAAACCTAGATTTTTTTTTATTGTACATTAAGGACAGATATAACATTTTTGATTAATTGTGAGTGACTATTGAAGTCATGCGATTAATTACAATTAAAAATGTTAATTGTCTGACGCCCCTAATTTTTTATAATCTTTTCTTTTTTATTACGGGCATCAGGCGATTACAATTTTTAATTGTAATCAATCACATGACTTCACTAGTTAACTCACAATTAATCAGGAATTTAATATCTGTTCTAAATATACAATAATTTTTTTCTAGGTTTTCATACTCAAAAAGTGGGGGGAAAATATGAAACTAATGGAAATAGTTCAAACGAATTTTTGACGTCTATAGCCGTCAATGGCAGTGAATGAGTTAAGTTCCATTTTGGTTTAGGTAATGGATTTTAGCTATGTTACATTGTGTTTTATGTCATATATGTTTAGTTATGTTATTCTCTACATGTAATAGCTACTTTGCATAACAGACAGAACAATTTGTGTGTTTATTTGCGCTTAATAATTGACTAATGTGCATTTTAGAGGACAAACATTTGTGATCAAACAAAAGGCAAGCTGGAATGATTCAACAAGCTGTGGCTAGCTAATAGTAACAGTGCCCAACCCTTAAAAGCTTCACTGTTTGAGCTGCTGAATGTGTACACATGCCAGTGTTTTGCTTTCAAGGCAAGGCAAGACACAGGAGGACAACTGTTATTTTTCTGTTTTCTCATTTTATCTCAGAGGCCCACAAGAAGGTCTGTGACTCAAGATAAGGACACATATCTGTGCAAACATTTGTAGCAAAGACCAAAAAGTCCTGTTGGATGAACGGACCTGACGCACTGCATGGCCAGAAGGACGTGATGTGAGCAGTTAAAGGTTACTGTGGGTACAGGAAGTGGTTGCACTGAGTGCCTGTTGTGGTCAAGTGAGTAAAACAATAAGCCTCGTCGGCTGAGTTGCGCTAGATGTCTGCTGTGGCTGGTATCCGATTCATTTTCCGCTTTGGCCACTCAGCAAAGCAGTCAAAGCTTCTTTTGGGATTATTGTCGTTGCTAATTGGCTCTAGAGTAGAATTGATTACATCACTGTTGGACGGAAAAGTACAGGGCAGCGGAACTAGGAACGTTGAAGACGTGGATGTCCCAGAAGACGGTTTTCTGATTCGGAATTGCTTGCTTCTGCGATCATAAAACATTTAGTATCGATACCACTTTTTTTCATACTAGTACAAATACTCAACTCTTGAATAGTCATCAATATCAAGTACCAATACACAAGTGGTTTTGAGTTTTGATTGGTTACATTATATATAATTTCCCCCCCAAAAAAACAATGACAGCTGATTTGAAAAGAAAGACGTATATCCCAACATAGCATTTTTTTTCTCCATAAAATTGCATGAAATAAATAGCAATTTTCGAGCCCTGACTTCAATTCAACTGAGGGACTTTACTTGCCTTACTTGGTGCTGCTGTTTTGGTTAGCAACAGAGTTTAATTGACTCAACGGATATGTGTAGTGTCCATTCTATTTTCCTAATAGTTTAAAGGGAAACTATAAATAAATATAAATACACATAAAAATACAGTAGACTGACGAGGTGTTCACTTTGGTTGTATTTTGCACCATCACCACTTTTTATTTGCAGGAGCTAAAAGTCAGTCCGACAACTTTATTTAATCAGAAAGTTTCCTTCCTTTCTACTCTACATAGAAGCAATTAGATTAAGCTTGATCTTGAGACATTTTCATCAATTTCTTGAATGCACCGTAACTGGGCAGAGTGCACTCGTAGTTGTATTATTGATTGGTTTGTCATTCCGGAGAACTTGGCAGCAACAGTTTTGACTTTGCGGTGTGTGATATAGTATTGGTTTGCAGAAGATTTATGTCAGTTGGGCACTAGATCAAGCTCAGCATTGTGCGAATGCTGATGAGGGTCAACGTGAAGTGGAAGGAGGTCAAGGCTGCTTTTGTTTTCACTATTCTTTTAGTTGTCGTTTTAACCCTTGGTCATCATTGTGCCCTTTTATAGCAAGCAGCATCTGTTTTCTTGCATCTGTATGAACTCTCTGAGACTCCCCGGTAACGGCTGACTGGCCCGTTTCTTGCTCACCGTGCCGTCCACCAAGATGAGGAATTCTAATCCCATGCAATCCGCGAGCAGTGAACCGTGTCGCAACCAGTTGAGTCGGGTCAGACTCAGCGGGTCCTGCACCCATTGGCCCGCTCTCAACTCATTGGCCCTGTCGTTCTCGCTGTGACGCTGTCCGCCAACAGGGAGCATAATTCATGCCCGCTGTCCTAATTGAAATTCCAGTCTTTTTCTGCTGGAATGGAGCGGGAGCGCTCTCCCCGACACCCACCCCATTATGCTGGCCTCTGTCACCTTGAAAAGCCCATTTTGGAGAGAGTTCACATTTTGGTGCAGCAGTGAATGTGACGTTGAAAAAGATGGATGAACAATGTGCGAATCGCTCTGATACTATGGTGTAGTGTTCACCCTCCGGGCTGTGATGTGAAGCCATCCCACTGTGGCCACTAAAGGACTTCACTGTCTGTGGTGGCTGGCAGCCTGTGTGGTGTGAATGCTAATGTCGGAATGAATCGGTGCCATTCTAATAGTGGACAAATGAGCACAAGAGTGTGGGAGTTTTTTTTCACTCTCGCTCTTCCCTCACAACTGCACACTGTGCTGCTATGCTCAGTTTCACAATAACAGCAGCTGTAGATTTATTGGAGGTCTTCAAAATGTTCACGTCCTATTGTTGACTTCAGGGCAATTTGGCTAAGGTTGTCCTTTCTCAGCTTCAAGGTCGGGTTCAATCGTCCAGTTTGATAGATTCAGACCTATATTTAAAAAAACAAAACAAAAAAAAAACAAAGTAATACATGGGCTAGCACTGTGATTAGAGCTAGTTATCGAGACAAAATTCCCGAATCGATTCGATTTTAATTCATAAGAGTTCAATTTGATTTTGATGTCCAATTTAATCCGTTATCGATTAATATAAATGTATTTATGCAACATAAATTTTTCTTAAATATCAAACACATGATAAAAAGGACTCCACAAACATTAAAATCCCATTTAAAGGTCCATTGTACCGTTTAATAATATGAAAGCTTTTTCTACATCATGCATGCTCCACCATTGCCCAAATGAGTACGAAGAGCCCTGACTGTTTTACCCTGACTAGGGGTGTTAAAAAAAAATTTATTCGGCAATATATCACAATATTACAGCGCACAATTCTCGCATCGATTCAATATGCGGCCGATTTAAATATCAATTTTTGATGGAAATATTCAACGTCCTACTTAGGTTTGGGGTTAACACTTTAAGCATGGAAGAACGTTATATTAATGGTACATTTAGCCATAATATTTTATTTAAATGCTGTTCAAACATGAAACAGATTGCAACCTGTTTGTTAAATACAGTGGCTCACATTTATAAGCCTGATGTTTCAGATAAATAAATACATTCTCATTAAAATTTTACCAGTGTACATGTATAAGTTTACCGAATAGTATTTTCTAAATTTCAGTTTAGGAAAAATCGCAATAATCGATTTATCGATTTGTGTCTTGATTAATCGGTATTGAATCGAATCGTGACTTATGAATCGTGATACGGATCAAATCGTCATATACTAGGCAATTCACACCCCTAACTGACTGCACCTATCAGCTTTATCTTTGCTTTATAGTAGAGTATGCGGACCTACGCACGCCAGAGTTTCTTTGAGGAGGGGAGGGGAGAGGCGGAGTTGTTCTTACCTCATTTGAAGTCATGTCTTCGTTTGTCAGCTGTGGCTGTCGCTTTAAGATTGCGCACGTACTCGCACGTGCACCATAAACGAGCCTGACAAAGATGCTGCAGTTTCGCATTGGGCCAGAGGTGGCAGTCGCGAGTAAAAAAAATGACAAACTGCACAAAGATCCTTTAAGTTATGCAGAGGCAGTAAACTGATCAAATGATTTGTTTTAATTTTCATTAATGAGAGTAACACATCTATAATCATTTAAGTGTTACATAAACACTGACATCAGCAAAAATCAGATGAAAATATTTTCATAATTGCGAATTAATTCAATAAAAGTAAAAAGATTCTGAATTGTCTTAAGTCAGGACTTTTGTCAACGTAGGAAAATACTTTTAAATTCCTGTGAAAATAAAAATATTTAGGTCTTTAAAATTCAATTTAGTCATGTATTAAAATAATCGATTTATGGTTATATAAAAATTGCTTTAAAAAATTTTTTTTTTAACCTAGCCATACCTGTTATTGGCCCATCTCTTGCTCAACATCAGCTGAGATAGGGTCCAACTTACTCGGAAGACAAACACTATAGAAAATAAAATGGATGCACAAATGTATGGGGGGTGAGTACAATATGTTTCTCATCCTAACGAGAAACTTTCTTGTTCTAACCTGTACCTGCGAGCTATAGCTTATTTAGCAGACTACAAGAATTGAGATGCTTTAAAGGTCTCTGACACAACATAATAGTGGCCGACTACTTTCTTATCCTAAGAAACTTCCTCATCAAAAATTTCTTGTCCTAATGCAAAAGTTTCTTGTTAGAAAAATAGTTTTCTCGACCCAATAAGAACAATATTTCTTTTTTTTCCCCCACCCATGTCACTTTAGGGAATCCATATATACTGTACGTATATATTTTGTTTTGAAAACTAGGGTATGTGCTAGTTTTTTTTACAAATGCAGATAATCCCTTGTAGTCATGGTAACAACACAGTAGAAGGTGTAACAACGGCCAGAGGCATTGAATGTCTCATCACTTCAATTTACAGGCGTTTTCCTAAGAATGACATCACCTTAAAAAATCATGTCACTACCTGTGAGCCTCCGATGATCACCGGTGTTGTTTTTCTGTTTTGGAACATGACTCATGAACCTTAGCTGATGGTTACCATTCTCTGTTTTACTCACTCACATATTTACCGTGTCCCCCCCCTACTAGGGATCGAGCTGTGCCTGCCAGGTTGGCGCTTCTCCATGACCATGGTGGCCAGTTTTGTGATGCTGGGCGGCCAGCTGCTGATGCCAGGTGTGGCTTACCTGTGCCGTGATTGGCAGGTGCTCCAGGCTGTCATCATATGCCCCCTGCTGCTCATGCTGTCCTACATATGGTAAGTTGCGACCCAGGGAAAAATTATTCAGTTCAATTTGTTGCCATCATTTTAGAAGCGAAAAACCTATAGCCGCCGGGAGCTGTGAGAAACGATATAGAGTAAATTATGTGTTCATTTTAATTCACTTTTCCAGTGACCTTGCCTGAGACTGGAGTCGCCATCTATAAAGGCACTCCGTCTCGCACTGTACACTGCTGAGGTGGACAAACTCACTGGGAATTAGATTTTATTGCTGTCTGTGTGCTGGAGTTTGGCGTTCCTCCAAGGCCTACCTGTGCAACTAAAGGTGGTTACGCTCAGCAGCAACTCTTGAAAGGGCTAATCTGATCAAATATCAATAATGGAGATATAATACACACGCGTGGGCTCGACTGATTGATGGGGCTTTCCAATTCAGTGGAAAGATGATGTAGTGCCGGCATCAGGTCTGGTCTGTTAGTCCATTGGTGCGCCGGCCACTTAAGGCAAATAAACGCCTCCCTGCAATTGGAGGCTCCCTATACGAGTCATTGATGAAAAGGTCATTATTTCAGTTTATAAACACTACTTATTTGAACTGTTTCTAACCAAAACAGCAGCACTCCCAAGGCATTTCAACAGTCACAAATTAGGTCCCTGTACAATATAAAAAATGGATCTTGTGTCATATAGCGATTCGCATAGCAGTTCACAAGTAAAAATAAGGACAGAAAAAATCTATATAGTAAATAAATAAATTAATCTATAAATAAATACAAGTAAAAAGGAATTTAGAAAAAACCTTATTCAAAAATAAGTATAGAAATATATGTGGAAATAAATACAAAATATAAAAATGTAATTAAAATGAATAAATAAATAAGTGCTCTATTTATATTATATTTAAATGTATTTTTATATATTTTCACATGTGTATTTTTTTAATCTGGTTTTTATTTTTATATTATATTTTACTTGTGTACATATATTTCCATTTATATCAATTTTTTTTAAATGTCATTTCTCAATTATATTTTTATATCCTTATTAAGAAGAATTAAAACGGTAGAATGTTGTCATTTATTTATTGAAACTTTAACATGATACATGTTTCTTCTGTACCAAGTATTCTGTATTTTGTTTAAAAATAAAATTTAGTTTTAATACTGTGATACCGCTAGAATCTAATATTGGTCCATTCCTAAAAAATGACAATGAATATATATATTTATTATTATTATTATTTATTTGTTTTTGTACATTCTGGATGTAACAATAACAGCAACTCCTGCTTGCACTGCACATTAGTCATATGTAGTTTAAACCAGACATGGCAGCTAAAAGCAGAAAGATGGAGTAGAAAGGACAGAAGCATGCTTGCAAAATGTTCTCTAATTTAGCATACTATGAAAGATTTCCTCCTGCATTTCATTTTGAACCAAATGTGGCACTGCAGATATGAAAATTGAGGTTTAACAGTCCATACTCTCGGTGAGTAACCTCATCCAGCTTGAAAATGAGATTTGATTCCATGCGGACTCATTTGTCACGACTGATGAGCGAGGACTTCCCTCTTGTCTGCTTGTCAGGATCTTCCCTGAGTCATTGCGTTGGCTGCTGGCCACGCAGCAGTACTGCCGCTCCAAATGGATCATGGGACACATCGCTAAGAAGAACTGCGTCAATATGCAGCAGGATCCGGACAACATCCTCCCAGGTAACCAAAAATAAATAACAGAAATTAGCAGCAAGTTGGCACTTTCCTGCAAAAAGGCGCAATCGACACCATTAGATCAGTTTCCTGTCTGGTTGCCACGGTAATAGGCCTCTCTTGAGGTAGCTGTGAGGCGCTGAACACCACATTATTGGCACGCTAGGACTTCATTCATTTTATTGCAGCACGAGTGGGTGGTTATGACTTGAGATGGGTGCACAGACGGGTGACGGCTAGAACCCTTGAACCCACTTCAGCAACAAGTGTGCTGTCGCCGTTACATACTTCATTGCTAGTTCACAGCTTATTTTGATGCAGCAGTTATTGACTCTATGGTTAAACCAACACTAAGTATCCATATTTTTGCTGTCTGACATCCGACTGTGGTAAGTCCTCGTTTTACCGCGGACCAGATATTTCGAGGTTACGAGGTGTTTTTTTGTTTGTTTGTTTTCCGGGGCCGGTTTGAAACCAAAGATAACCTATACAGTATTTGGAGCATAAAAATGCAACTCAAAGTGCTGTGTACAATTTAAAAAAAAAAAACACCCCTTCCCCCAACATCCCTCTGAGCATGCCCACACTCACACACGCAAGCACACACACTATGTGAACTATGTAAAAAGACATGGCGGGGCACAGAAAAACCATGTAAGGAAAAGTACCCAAAGGAAAAAGAAAATATTGGTGTCAAAATAAAAAACACAACATCTCTTAACTTGGTCGAAATTCCATTAAGCATGTTTTTCAAAGTAACTTATTCAATTTGTGTACATGTAGTTGGTTTGACATTGAATTTTAGAGACAGAAAATAGACAACTTTGTTTGAAAATTTTAACAAAAAGTGCAGGAAGCCATCAGGGTCATCCGTATGTCTCATCTTAAGTGAAAACATAAAGAAGTAAATAGCTCCCTAAAAGTTTTCTACAGTCAAGAAAGTGTTTCAAAATTTCAATCTTACTGAAATGTTACTTTTTATTATCATTATTATTATTTCCAATAAAAACAAAAAGCTTCCAGTGTCAGCTGCATCTCTTATAAAGTTAAAATGAAAAGGAAAAAAAAATCCCAGTTTTAAATAGATTTTTTATATCCACCCAGCCGATAGTTTTTAACTCATTCACTACCATTGACGGCTATAGACGTCATAAATTAATTAACTATTTCTATTAGTTTAACTTTTTTTTTCGCTTTTGTTAACAAGAGTATGAGAACCTAGATATATTTTTTTAAGTTTAGACCAGATATAAAATGTGGGATTAATCGTGAGTTAACTAGAGAAGTCATGCGAATAAATACAATTACAAAAATTGAATTGCCTGACGTCCCTCATTTTAAAAAATGTTTTCTTTTTAAAGAAAATAAAGAAAATAATTTTAATATATTTTTTTAAAGAAAAGATTATAAAAAATTAGGGGCGTCAGGCGATTACAATTTGTAATCGTAATTAATCGCATGACTTCACTAGTTACCTCACGATTAATCACAACTTTTATATCTGTTCTAATACAATAAAACATTCTAGGTTTTCATACTCTTGTTAACAAAAGTGGGGAAACTGTTAAACTAATATAAATAGTTCAAATGAATTTTTTTACTTCTATAGCCGTCAATGGCAGTGAATGAGTTAATACCAACTTCAACTTACTGTATTTATGACTTTATTATTGTTTTGGTGTGGGTCAGTGGTTCTCAAACTTAGTACTAGCTAAAAAATAAATAAAAATACCGCAAGTTCCACCATCGTCATGACCAACTAAACTACTAAACTACAGTAGCATAACACGACTCGGGTTTAATTCCTGGAAAGTTCAATATTATGGTAAGAGTTTGAACATTTAGGCTGTGCCTAAATACTGTACATAAAAATTAAAACAAAAACAAAAAAACTGTAGAAACTTATCACAGTTATGGTGAGTATCAGGAGCATTTCTAAGAAAATTTCTCTTTGAACACTGCATTTTATTGTACTGTAGCTTTTTAAAAAGCTCCAAAGCAGACGCATGCGGAGCAACCAATTGAAGAGTGAACTCAATGCCACACCAATCTTTAGCCTTGAGCGTTTCGCTCGGAACTTTGCGGCTTGGCCAGGAGATCAATGTAAAAGCGCAGCGATCCGGTCAGCACGGGATGTGGAATGCTGTCACATGCTCGAGTTCACGTGGAAACACCGACGCGCTAACAGTGAGGCATGTTTCACCGGCAACCGGCTCGTCAGGCACCAAACAACACATCCATACTGTAGGTGTCGTTTCTCCTTTAATGGGCCCTCCTGGGTGGTAGAAACTGTTGAGTGAAATATCGCACCTGCCTCTGAAAGTAGCACAGTTTAAGCACACATACTCGTTTTGTCAAGTTTGTATGGAGCGCTTCTCACTTCAAATCAAGAGGTGGTGTTGGCAACAATGCTAGCTTTCTCAGTAGGAGCTAAAAGTGCAACGAGGAGAACCCTCAAACTGTGAGATATCTTTAAAAGTATATGTGTATATTATCAGCCATTTTGTCTGTGTTGAGTGACTAAAGGTCCAATTTGTCAGACGAGACACATTTAAAAAATGTCATCTCTGTTCATTGATGTCTTCTAAATTGTCAGTTATAAAATCTCATGAGTAATTCTTTGCAGTATTTTAAAATTTGAGGATCCACAGCTTGAAACAAAATAAATAAATACACATGCTAATTTCATAGAATGCTGCAGCATGATACTCTGTAGTCTCCACTTTGCTGCAGTGGCCTTTTTCTTGCAGCCTTCAGTAGCCTCACGGGGAAATTGTCTTTTATTGTAGATCCTTTTTTCTTCTTTTTTTTTGCAGTTTCTTATGACTCCAATCTAAATAGAAACGAGTGAGCCAGTGCAGTGAAATTAGCGTAACTTTTCAGTTCTAAATGTTGATTTGAAGTGTCAAGATTCCCTCGGACTGCTTTGTGAATTGAACTTTTGTGTTCCCAGAATTGCAGAGAGCTCTTCAACGCAAGCCCAAAAAGACGTGCATCGTGAAAATGGCCCGGACGAGGAACCTGTGGAAGAATATAGTTGTGCTCTGCGTCAACTCGTAAGTGTGCTTAGGGTAGATTTTCACCGCAAATTCAACATCACAATTAACTATGTAGAAGCCATATCCAATTTTTTTTAATTATTATTTTTTATTAATTATTATTATTATTTTTTTTATATATATATATTTTTCGTTTTTTGTTTGTATTTAGGTGGGGAGATACTGTGTATGTCCATGCATTTCAAGTGACCCGTATCCAATAAGGCTGTTTACCTTCAATACATACAAACGTTAAGCGCGGAAGCAATAATGCACGTAATAATGTACATACATAATGTAAATATTATTTCATGTTACATTGCATTTATTTGATCTGGACTGACTCTTCCCTACCATGTATTTAAATGAGTGGTAACCAACCACATGACTCAACTCCCTATGGTCGGCAATCATTTTACTTATATAATGATGGACACGCCACTAATATGGCAAATTTTGGCCATATTTAACAGTGTATGCTTTTTCTATAGTCATATTGATCGGTCCTCAGTTCTTTCCCAACCAAGCTATTTTGTCTTTTAGTCAGAGTGCCCTGTTCCATTTTTATCCTGCACTCCCCATTTCCCTCGATACCTGACCTGCTCTTTAGCACGTACAGACACTCACCACGGCGGATCGCGTCACTGACTCCTGAAGTCGGCGTAAATTTGACATGAGCGGCCATCTTTATGAAACGTTAGCGACACACGCACACGGCGTTAGCTTGGCTTCTACTTTTTGTGTATCTTAGTGCAGAGGGTGTGTGTGCGCTTGTGTGTCAACATGTGCGTGTTGACAGAGTACATTGTGGATTGCTTTGGATTACACGACAGCACAGTGGACTTTGAAATGTCCTTTTAGTAGATAGGGTTGAATCAACATTCTCACCTAAACTACTTTATTATGCACTCCTACTTGATCTCAGATTTTGATTGACGCTTCCACAAATGGATTAATTTAAAACAATGATTATCTTTGTGGTTAAAGTTTGGTCTACAGCTGGACCATACGAGAATACTTGATCATGTTTTATTTTTGTGTGACATTACCGAGCAACAGGAGGGCATCAAAATATTAGAATCCGCTCCCAGTGTGATGCAGTGCAGTTTTATAACTGTAAACTAGAACCAATAAAATCATATTAATGACATTTCCAGTAGAGCCTCCGAGGTGAAACGCAATTGTCAACTCCCATAGGAAATAATGGAACTTAAATTAATCAATTTCTGATTTATAAAACCTTCATCATAAAACCTTTGTTTATTGGTAAAGGCAAGCGTATTGCATTCACTTGAAAAAAAAATCCAGTTTTTCTGACACATTTTTTGGGGTAGCTTTGTTTTTCTGTGTATTTTTTTTTACTTTCTGTTTTTCAGAATATTTTTTTCTGTTTTACTGAGTATTTTTTCTGTTTAAAATATATATATTTCCCCAGTTTTTCTGAATGTTTTTTTTCTGTTCTTCTGAGTAATTTTTCCATGTTTTATGAAATATATATTTATTTTTTTTCTGATTTTTTTTTAAACTACTATTAGCGAGTCTGTGTAAAAACAAAACACAAATTACTCACCAGCTCTGTTTTAAAATATTTTTTTCCTGTTTTTTTTTTTTTTACATCACCACCCTCCCCCCATGCTTTTCTGAATATTTTTTATGAAAGATTTTTTTGGGGGTTAAAACAGAAAATTAAAACAACTTACTCAAAAAACAAAACAAATTGTAATAATTAATATTAATAGTATTATATTCAATTATTTAAGTAATAATGCTTAGTTTATGTGTTTTAAATTTAATTCATATTTGTATTTTTTTATGTAGGACTCAATGATGAATTACAAAATTATTAGAAAAATATATTTAAATTGTAAAAGCAATAATGATGATGATGATCACGCTAATAATGTTTTACGTAACCGTATAACTGCCATACAAGCACAAAATAAGTTAACCACACTTGAGATAAAGCTAAATTTGTTGTGCTTTCATGTGATGTGCGCATCAAATGCTTGGGAAGGGAGTCTCGTCACTTAATAAAAGTTGAGCACAGTTTATTTTCCTGCGTATGTTCCATCATTATTATTATTCAATTAGTCAATTTAGCCATGTTAATACTTGGAGAGTAAGTTTTGTAGTAGTCTGCTGGTGTACGTAGAGCTCATTCATAATATCTCATCTATGTAATATACATTTAGCGCAATTTTCAATCTGTATTTATTTTTTTAGAAAGATTTATATAGATTTTTCTTAAAATTTTACAACATTCAAATGTAGAGGCTCTAATAGATTTATTTTAATTTTTTTTTTTATCAATGTCTATTTATTTTCTTATGCCATGTTGTGTGCAGGCTAACAGGCTACGGGATCCACCACTGCTTCGCCCGCAGCATGATGGACCCCGAGGCCCAGGAAACCACCATGTTTCACGACTTCTACGCCGACTATTACACCATGGCGGGCATCGCGGTGGCGTCCTGCCTGGCGCTGTGCCCGGCGGTGGGCCTGATGGGCCGGCGCGGCGGCCTCCTCATGTTCATGATCATCACCGCGTTGGCGTCGTTGCTGCAACTGGGCCTGCCCAATTGTAAGTTCTCACTGGTGATCACTTTTACCTTCAATCTCCACAATTATAAAATAAGAGTGATTAATAAAGGTGCATAGCAACTGACAACATCACATTATCACCACAAGGGGCATAGTAACAGCATAAGCGACTGACAAGATCGACATAACACAATGATCCCATGACCCAACCCAAAACACAATCATGACAGTGAGATCCAAAATAAGGGCTTGTACATTATTAGAATAGAGAACAATTAGTTAATCAATTGCAGAAAGTGTTATTAGCTAGTGTCTATTGGTAGTAAAAACTTCAGTGAGAGGCCTTTATTTGAAAAAAAGCAAGAAAAAAAAGCACTTTTGTAATATTGATGTTAGAGGGTTGTTGTTTTTTTACCCAATTAATGACATTGAAAATACATGAAATTTGATTTTTTGGGGGGGGACAAATGATAATTATATGTAGATTTTAATTTTAATTCCTGTTTTTTTGCCTATTTTATTTATTTAATTTTAATTCTTGTAGTTTTTGCCTATGAAGCCCCAAAAAGTTTTTAATTTCATGTAAAGAGTGAATTAAAAATACAAATGTAAAGATAAAATCTAATCTATTTGTTATTGTCCAATTAAAACCACACATTTTATTCAAATTATGACTTCTTTTTTAATTCATTGTTTAAATTATAAAGCAAGAAACTCACAAAATGTTATTTGGAATTTAATTTGAATTGGCCACAAGGATATTACAATGAAATAATATGTAGTAGTACAGTATATGGAACAGTATATTCTATATTTCCAGACAGATTATTGTACTCTATATTCTCTTATGGCCTCTGTCAGGCTATTTGTCAAATAATTCATAATTACTTATCATTTCTCTTTTTGAGAATGTCTGGTCTTTTTTTTTTATGGTTGTAATTCATTAGCTTGTAGCTATCCCATTTTGAAGTGGTTGAATATTGTCAAATTGTGATTAGGGAGGCATACGTAATGAATTGTCCAGCGCTTGCACATTGAGGTGTGTCCTGCGCTCATGTCAGCTGTTCCTAATGGAGAGTTTGGACATGTCCGCAAACGGCCATGATGGTCAATGTGTACCAACAAAACATGAGTTGGTTTATTCAGTTACCGGCGACTTAATGTTTAACTTGTGTCAACATAATAACACAAGGTGTTGCGTTCACATTGCACTTTGTGTTGACGAGCTTTTGTCTTGTTTGATTTGTATATTTAATTGTTAATCGTGAGGGAGTTGTGTTTTTATTTCCTTCTCGTTCACATCTGACACACCCTTTTCTTCTGATTTCTTTTTCAGTGCTGGGAAAGTATAGTACACATCTCAATATAGGTAAGCTTATTGCATGACTATAATCTTTTTGTGGTTTGGGGTATGTACTCAGGAGTTTCCGTAGGTCATTAAAAAGCCAAAAAGTAATTAATTAGGTTTTATCAAAAGGCATTAAGAAGCATTAAATGTGATTTTGCGAGGCATTGAAAATGTATATACAGTTGTTGCTCATGCTTTATTTTACATATAACATTTGAAAAGAAAAATGTAGCGTTCTGTCATGTCCAACATGAAACAGAAAATGACCTCAACACAAAACTATGACTCAGTTTCACACTCCTAGCTAGAGCTGTCAAAATTAATTGATGAATCAACAAGTAATCGATTATCTAATTCATCAATAATTATTCTAATAACCAAGTAATCGTTTGCAGCCATTTTTTTATTTAAAATGGTCCAAATCCTCTGAGGGGGGGTAGGGGTTGGGGGGTAGGTTACCGAATGAACAATAAATACTGAGCTCTTAAAAAAAAAAAAATGGTACTGTATGATGGCAAACATTAAGCAACAGCTCCCAGTATAAAAATATACTACAGTACTGTACTGTGCAATATATGCCAAAAATTATGTAGTTATCTTTTTAAGTTGCAATGATACATTTAAAATATTATTTGAGACCAAATGAATCCAGGTGCTGATGTTTGTGTGTAGATAGCTCAAGCACACTCAAGAAGAACTTCTCCATCGCCTTCTCCATCATCGGGATGTTCTCCTCCCACGCCGTCAGCAACCTGAGCATCTTCTTCTGTGCTGAGATCACACCCACCGTCATCAGGTAAAAGCCTTACATGATATTTTCCCAAATATCTCTTTGGCCCTCCGAGGATTTGCCGCATTCCCACTTACATACAAAGTAGTCAATACTAGTGACTCCATCTCATTGACATAGATTTGTTGCTCCACCTCCTCTCCAAGATGGAAGAATGGAACATATGCCAGAGACTCGGCTTTTGTCGCCATCACTTTCTGACAAAGGCGCAGCTTGTGCAAATCAGCTTGACTGTATGTAGCCTTACGCAAGGTGCGCTCAGCTGCTGTGTGCAAAGCGCTTGAAGGGCGCCACCTGCTGGATTGCAAGTAGTGCCGGCTGGGAAATGAAGTGGCGCTGCAGCGCTCTCTGCTGTCCAAAAACAGGCACTCCGTAACATACTGAAATATGCTGCAACACACCAAATGGGTGAATTTGTAAATGACAAAGAAATGTACAATCTCAGTTGTTTATTGAGTATGTGAGCAGAATTTAATTTCCTGACTTTTGTTTCACTTCCCTCATCAGGTTTTCTGTTGTTTGAGGTCTGTAGACTGGCAAGGCCACTTCATGATCTTAATATGTTTCCTCTTGAGCCACTCCTTGCAAATACGCTTTGGGCCATTTTTATTTTTATCGATTTTTTTTTTTTTTGAGGGAGAGCTTTGGGCCATTGTCGTGCTAGATGCCCCATCATGTTCTTGTTGAGGAAAGCAGGTGTGACTGTGTTCACTGGTCTCGCATTGCGGTCACCTTTTAACAGAAAAGCAGCCACAAAATGTCTTTGTCCAACGTTATTCTTGACTGAGGATGGTAGTCTATTAAAAAATATATATATATTTATTTATTTATGTATTTATTTATTGTCATCATACAAACACTGGTTGAGTTAGTCAAGTCCCAAAAAATTATTTGGGTGGATTTTGCTGCTTACTTCATAGTCCACAAAAACAATATTTATCAGAATAGTGTAAGATCATAATTGTTTTTATTTGAATGCACCGCGTTGCGTGTGCAGCAAGCATATAACATGTACGTTTAATGACACCCAAGATGGAGTTGACCTTAACCAAACAAACAACAAAACAGATTATGCAAATTGCATGTTTAAATACAAGTAGTTCTGGTTAGAAACACGTTTGTGTGCTCATGCTAGCAGCCAATGTAAAATCCCATTGACATGCTAATAGAAAATTGGCATAGAGTTCCAGGAGCGCTATTCGTTCAAATAACGAATATTCACACAAGTATGCTGTAGGAACACATACAGACACGTATTATAACAATATTCAAAGGCACGTATACAGAATATGTGCCTTTTAATGATATATTAAAAACAAGTTCTATCATTAATAAAGCTCAATCCAGACTTTCTTCTACTCTTCTTATCTTAATGTAATGTGTACTCCATGCACACTGCCCCCAAGAGGCCAAGGCTTGCAGAGCAATAGCAGCTGGTTTTATTTGTATTAAATGTTTTTATTGCTTTTATTTTTATTATATGCCATTTTATTACTAAATTTTGTTTTATATGGGAAATTATTATAATTTGTTATGTTCTGGTTATATTTAGTTAATGTTTGGTAGAATAAATATTTTTTATTGTGTGTTTTATGTGAAATGTGTATTTTATGAAGACATTTATAAAACATGCAGAATTATTTTGTGTTAACAAACAAGGTGATTATTATTATTATTATTATTTTGAAAAACATACTTTTGTTTAAAAGAAAGTCATGCTGTTACAACAATCGTTCCAATTTTTAAGGCATTTTTTTGGTTTAACACATTTGCTCCTAAAAATATATAAATACGTTCTATTTTAAATATTACCATGCTCCCAAAGACATATTTATATTTAAAAGTTTTTTTTTAATCTACTCAAGCGAATAGTTGAAGCAATGGTAGTTATTACAAAAACGGCCAGCAGGTGGGAGCAGAGTATAAGAGATCAACCAGGGCCATGTTGCAAAAAGTTCTTTCCCCCACTGTTTTAAACAGATTTGTGAATAATGATGAAACTTAGCTATATTCTAATGCTAATTGCTGCAAAACGGAAACAGATGGAAATATACTTGATTTTCCTGATGAAAGAAGAGACTCTAATCTTTCTTTCGGTAGGTTCCATGTTTTTATAGCAACAGAACATAATATTCTGTGGGCCTTGCAAAATCACTCAAAATCCAGTAAAACAGCCAGGAGCGAAGGGGGTTGCTTCAGTGAAAATGGCTGGAAGTGAATGAGTTAAATTTGATTTAATTTTAAATTATTATAATTTGTTATTTATTTTCCGGGTATATTTGGAGTTGAATTTTGATTGGGATTTTTTCTTTTATAAGTGTGTTTTATGTGAAATATGTATTTTATGGAGAAATGTATAACTGCTGTTTAAAAAAAACAATGTGATTTTTTTTTATTAAATGCCGAAATATATACTTCTAAGAAAGTTATGTTGTTAAAACAATTGGAATTTTTTTAAATAACTAAAAAAAGTATAGTTTGAAGAAAAAAAAAGTAGTTTTAAGGAAAAACTGTTAATATACTATACATACTAGGGATGGGCGAGTGAGTACCGGTATCGGGCCAATGCACCGCATGGCCTTATTTGAAGGTATTGGTACTCATCCCCTCTTGTAGATCAATTAGGATCTAAGAATGAGAAATTACAATAATAGCAAATTGTCATTAATTTCATGTACCGTTAAGGAATAATGCTATTTTGGGGAATATATATATGTCTTTAAAATTTGAAACATCAAAAGTTCTGGTGGTATCGGTACTTGGTATCAGTGACTATTGAGTTGAGTACTCGTGCTGGTATCGGTCTGAAAAAAAGTGTTATCATATTTTCTCTAATCAGTCATCCCTAATCTGCATTGTGACAGGGGCGGCGGCCTGGGCCTGGTCCTGGCGAGCGCGGGCTTCGGCATGCTGACGGCGCCCATCATGGAGCTGCACAACCAGAAGGGCTACTTCCTGCATCACATCATCTTCGCCTGCTGCACGCTCATCTGCATCATCTGCATCCTGCTGCTGCCCGAGACGCGCTACCACCCGCTGCCCGAGACGCTGGCCGACGGCGAGAGCTACACGCGCCAGCCGCTGCTGCCGCCGCGCAAGCTGCTGCCGCCCTCCGAGAGCGCCCGGGACTACACGCGCGTGCATGACACGCCGCTGCACGAGGTGGCCGCCACCGCCATCTCCACCATGGACTCGGCCGCCGATTGCATGGACCTCGCCGAACCCGAGCTGCCCGCCGACGAGACCGACGACGCGCTGACGAAAGATGACATCGTACACGCCAGCCAAGAACGCCTCCTGTCTTCCACGCCTGCGCACTTGCACCCGCTGTTGTCCGACCAGGACAAACCTTCAGAAGTGATCCTTGCTTCTATCGAACCACACGCCGTCGTCCTCCAAACGGACGACAGCCCACATCCGTCCCCTACGCAGGAAGTGCTTCACGATTTGGAACCCAGCAACCGTCTGGACACTACGTCCAAGGAATCGGGTCCAACATCACCAGAGGGCGATTTAACCGCTCCCCCCTCCCCTCTCTGCTCAGACATCCACTTAGAAATAGAGGACCAATCAACGCCACCGTTGCCTCCACCCTGCGGCGACGATCCTTCTCCCCCTCCATCCCCCGTTCCAGACTTGGTTTTGCCCTCATCCGGCCAATCCCCTCCCCCGCTTCCTCCGCCCGACGCCCCTCCCTCGCTTCCTCCGCCCGATGCCCCTCCCATCACAGAACCAACCGTCGCCATGGCGACCACATTGACTGATCATCCTTTACCGGATTCTCTAGACTCTGACTCAGATTCTAGCCCTTCAGGAGCGTCTCCCCCCTCTCTAATGGTCTGTACAGTTTCCTCCCCCATAGACTCCGGCGTGCTGTCAATCAGCGCCAGCACAGAAAGCAACGCCCTCAACGGCGTGGCGTCGTCGTCATGATGATGATGACGGCGGTGGCGGACGTTTGGCAGCAAATAAATCCCCTTCAAAAAGAAAGCCGTCCCAGCCTGGAGTTGGGTGGTCTTAAAACACCATCCCCTCCCTCTTCCTCTTCCTGCCCAAGAGACTGCTTTGTGACAGCGTTGTTTTCGTTGTTTTTGAATGTTGGTGAACAGGAAAACGGAAAAGAAAAAAAAATCACCAGCCTTGAAACTGCATCAAAAAACTTTGGAAGAGTCAATCAGAAACGAGCGCCATGCAGAAGGTGAGGAGGCCAAATGAATTTTGTTTGTCAGGCATGCAGTGCTTAACGCATTTATTAGGCCAGTTTCCTGCAAAGAGTTGACCACAAAAAACACATCAGCAAAATTAAATGCAGTGAAATAGCGAAAATCCGCAATGGCGGCAAAGCACTACTTGGTCAAGTGGAATTCCCCAACTCATGTCAACATGCTTCTTTGACACCAATATGCCACCACATGGTGCCAAAACTCTACTCTTATTGTTTTTGGCATAAGCACAAAAACAGCAAATAGGTTGATGAGTGAATGGCAGAGGATGGGTTCCAAAAAAACAAAAAATTGACACCTTCTTAAAGGGGAAGTCAACCCCCAAATTTGTTTTTTGACATAAACATTTGTTACAAGCAGCCCCACTAATCTAAATATGGTATTCTGGTTAATATTGTGTTAGTGGAATATGAGTTAAGCAGCAAAATCCAGCCATTTTTATCCATCTCAGGGAAGATGACATCAATGTTACGCAGGTCTCAGATAACAACCAATCAGCGCAACTTCAGAAAACAGGTGATCTGTGATTGGTTGTTGCCTGACCCCTCAGCAACTGTGATGTCATCTTCAGTCGACAGCAAGTGGCAAAATGGCCGCCCCCTGACATGATAAAAATAGCTGGATTTTGCTTCATAACTCTTATTCCACAAATGTAATATTAATCAGAATGTCATGTTTAGACTAGTGACATATAACATATTATTGTCAAGAAATGTTTCAAAATAATCACCTACGTCATTTTTTCTGATTTTTTAACATAGAAAATTAACTATTTGCATCATGAAAAGATAATTTAGGCACAAAATTGCCAAAATTTGCAAATCTGTGGGCTGTCACCGTGTTCCGAAACATTGGTAATTGTCAGTCACTGCACGTCGCTAGCATAGAGAGAAGAGAAAGATACATTATTTGTAGCAAATTCATCATAATTTTCAGACCAATAAATTAGATCACTCGTTGCATTTTTTTCTTAATTTCCAGGGGGCTCCACTGAGTCATTTAGTGGTCCTTGTTAATTTATCTATGACGGAAAAGTAAACAATTATTTTGGCAATTACCAAAGCCATCGTAAACTGGTCTACTGGATTTCTCATGCACTGTATGGAAGAACGAGACTTGTTTTTGGGCCAATATTCAAGTAAACTATCTCAAAAAACAGCACAAAATAAACGCAACTCCCATAAAAACCAAAATGCAAATGTTAAAATGGTGCCAAAAATGAGTATTGCATGCATTTTGGGGGGCTTGTTTTGCGCAGCCCCCCGCCATAGACTGAATGTGGATGGAGTGAATCGGATCAACGCAGGAGATTAAATGCCATCGGAATGTTTTTTCATAGGAGCTGCATACAAAAGTGTATTTTTTTTTCTTAACAGTGGGTACAAATATGGTAATATTGTATTGATATTGTCAGCAAGTGCATAATTGTGTGTGAACCAAATTGAAAACTGATTGACCTGATTAATGTACAAAGCTTCATCCTTGCAATATTGGCACACAAAACAGTCGGCAAAGACAAAAAGCTTCTTTTTTATTTTAATGGATGCATTGTACTTTTTTTTTTCTTTTTCTTTTTTACATCCGCACACAACTAAACTGCTTTATAAAAGACAGGACTCTCCCGTCTATACTTGACACATGCAGTCGTCTTGCCGAGATGTTTACAACCATGCTCAGAAAGCGAAATAAGCGCCATTACTCATTATTGTCAAACTCAAAAGCCAGACAGATTTTTAGTTTTGTTTGCAAAATGTGACTCAAGGTTCCCGCCCTTGTTGTATTCCGTGGAATTTGCCCAGGGAGGAACAGAAAGTAGAGAGAGAGAGAGAGAGAGAGAGAGAGAGAGCGAGAGAGAGCTCCTGTCGCAATCTTGTGGTGCGTTCATGAAAATACTCCCCCCCCCAAAAATCACAGGTACTTTCCAACAATGTTCTTCCTCCATGTGCACTGACGACAAGATTGTGCTTGGTTGTTTTTTTTCCTTCCTTCCTGTGAATGTTGCAATGCAACTTAAATCAAAGTATAATAGTGTTTTTGTTGTTGTTGTTGTTTTTTGAGGTGGCAATCCTTGTTTGATGATCAAGTTGTGAAATATTCATGCCAATGTCTGATGCTGCTACACGCCTCAAAGCACAAATTCCCTGCAATCATGTGACGTCACATTGGCCGAGTATTAGAGCCACACGGAAACAAAAGTCGACAATACAGTCAAGCGGGACACAAATTTGACTTTACCAAAATCAAATCTAAAGTTGCGAGAAGAAAATAGATTGTTATGAGAAAATACTCAACTTTTAGGATTTTAATAAACAATTGTAAGAAAATGCCAGAAAATTCAGAAGAAAACCGGGTATTCAGGGGCGTGCACATGGGGGGGTTCGACAGGGCATTACATTTTTATTTTATTTTATTTTTAACGTTCTCAGCCCCCCCGCCCCAAATCTCACAGAAAAAAATGTGTTTTGGTTGCTTTTAAAAAACAGTCAAGCATTTAGCGAGTTTGCCATAAAACAAATTTTATGGCAAATACTATACCATAATTTTAGTTATTGTATTTGTACAAAAAAAATCCTCTTAGAAAAGAATCAAGCTATATGATTAAATCCATATTTACATAGAAATAAAGTCGTAATTTCATCACAAAAAAATTCAACTATTTTGTTTTATTAAAGTTCTAACTCCAGGACCAAGTTTTAATTTTACCAGAACATTTTTTGAAAAAGAAAAGACTAAAAATTCTAAAATGAAATGTGTTTGAGTTTACTTGTTATAATTTGACTTCATTCTGGTAACATAGATTTGTTCAATCTTGTAAATGTAAATTTCAAATTTAATCTTGTAGCATTATGACTTTAACCTTTAAATCCACTTCTCTTGAAATTCTCAAGAATACTTTTTTTGCTTTCTTTTTTTTTACAAAAATAGTATATCCATCTTGGAAAATTCCCCCAAACATTTTTTTTTCATGTCATATAACGACTTAATCTACATTGTAGCTTTTTTCATAATGTATTTTTTGAATTTTTGCTCATCATGAAGAATTTTAAAGGAAACAATAAACCTGAGATTTTGTTCTCATAAATTGATCCCTATTATTATAACATTGGCTATATATATATATATATATATATTCTCATAAAAATAAATGTTCTTACATCATCTTGTATTAAGACCTAATACATTATCTTACCGTAAAATGACTTCTCTTTACCACTCTAATTTTCAGCGTTCAGTATGGCCCTAATACTTGGTTCATTCAATAGATCTTTTCCCAAATAGAAAACAAATAACAATAGAAAAGGGAAGGGAGGAGCTTTATTTGAACAATTGATGGTGCAGACTTTAACAGTGGAAAGGGTGACATCTGCTGCAGACATTTTGCTTTAGCTTGGCTTCCTTCCGTTTGGTGTGTGTGTGTGTGCGTGCGTGTGTGTGTTTGTGTCGCCAACACAGCGGCCATATTAAAACGATAAACAAGACACTCGTGTCACATCTCATCAAGCTTTTGCACGGTGCTGACTGAAGCATCCGCAATCTGTTGAGTACAATTTAGCACCAGTGGAAGCATTGAACGAACAGTATACAAATGGTTTATGTGGCGTACTATTGGAACCGTGAATGTAAACATGAAGGATTAAAGGATAAACGTGTGAAAGGCGATCAAGTGTTCAGTTTCTGCTTCCTTCCACTCTTGAAGGGAGATTTGAATGAATGTTAAAAAAAAACTAAAAAAAAACGATTGTACCAGTTATGATTTCTGAATGTTTGTTTTCAAATTCTTACACGCACTTGTATATAAGCCATACCTGTTGTCAAAATAAACCACTATTTATTGATCAGATGTGCATTTTGTTTTTACAAAGATTGCATGTGGGAAAGTGTGTTATGGTCAAAAAAGCAAAGTTGAACTGAGGGTGTGTATACTTGTGCAACTACTCAGCAGTTTGTTTTTACTCACCCCCCCCCCCCCAAAAAGTACATTTGAACATATTTAAACATTTTGAAACTTATTTGCATACACCTTCAATTGTACTTGCAAATACGTTTAAACGTGTTTAAATACGATCAAGTGTATTTGCAAGTATGTTCGTATATAAATGTATGTATATATATATATATACTAGGGGTGGTGTGTCTCACGATTCGATTCCGATTTTTGGGTCTGCGATTCGATTCAGAATCGATTTTCGATTAAGAACCATTTTTGATTCAAAATGATTTGATTGACAATGATTTTTGCTTCAATTTATAGATGTGCAAAGAATCGTAATGATCTACTCCAGTCTGACTCGCTAATGCTAATTAGCGTGCTACTCGCGGCACTATTATCACTCACACAGAACGGCTCCACGGTGAAAGAAAAAAAACTGATTAGAATAACTTGATCATGATTTTTCCTTCTACTCTCTAATGTGGTTACAACTTAACAGTGTATTAGACCACGTGGAACCACACTGCCCCTAAGTGGCCAAATCGGGTACAACATGAACAGCGCTCCACACAAGCAAAGGGAAGACAGTATAAAATAATTAAAATAAAATCTATTTTGGGACATGTAAAATCGATTCTGAATCGTGCTAAATGAGAATCGATTTTTTTGGGCACACCCCTAAAATATATATATGTGTGTGTGTTGCCTTGCTGCAGCAGCATGGCGCAGTACGAATGAGTTGGCCTCTGACTGTGTGACTCCGTGTAACAAAATCCTGCTACAAACTCTAAATCCTGTCCCGACAATTTCCTAGCAGGCGATACAATCAAGTTGCTTGGCAACTGGCGACCATGCAGGAAGAATGCCCCCACTGTTAACATGCCCCGTCTTTATGCTGTCCACGATAGTCGCCTCCTGGCTTCAGCTTTATGTATATTTCAGCAGCGCCATCAATCGTCTTCAAGCTATACGCACACACACACGATTAAGACTTCCCTCAAAATGCAACAACAGGATTTAGATCACCGCCAAAGGCAACCTCTGCTTGCCTCGTAGGCTACGGGACAAAGGGCAGTTTAATGAATAGCTCGCTGGGACAGTAAAAACAGTAACAGAGCAGTGTGTGTGTGTGTGTGTGGGGGAAGAAAGAGCATAGAGTGAACACGCTTTGAAGGCCGCCATTTAATCTCCAGCCAAACAGGATGTTAGACAAAAGGAGAACCTTCACTTGAATCTCCCACTTTCGTATCAACCACTTGTTATTATTAAAGTTGGTATAAAGGCAGCACGGTGACCTAGTGGTTAGCAGGCCTGAGGTTTGGGATTCAAATCTTGGCCTTCCTGTGTAGGGTTAGCAAAAAAACAGCTCTTGTGGATTTGCATTCAAGGAAAAGTGTAAAGTCAGGCTTTTCCGAGTTCAAGCCGTAAAGTGAGTACGGAAACTCGGAAAATTCCACTTGTGAAGTCGAGAGAAAAAAAGGACCCCGACTTCATCGACGGACTACAAGTGACGTTACTCTACAATGGCGACCCCTTTGGAAACACAGGCTGTGAATGGTAAAACACAATTTACTCGAGTAGGAAACGAGATAGCTTTCTTCATTCATAAATATTCGACATAACTTAACGTGACATAACGTACGTGATAGTGTCGCTTTCTCCCTGCATGAAATTATACGGTGAAATAAGATAAATACAATAAATGAAGCAACATTACAAAAAGGCAAGTTTGCTGGCGGTCAAAATGAGTTTTGAGGACCAAAATAAAAACAAAACAATTCATCACTATCCGCCATTTGGGTTGTTTACTTTCACCTCGAACGCTTTCAGGTCATGGGAAATTCCGAGTTTTGACCTTCCTTGAATGCAGCATACTGTAAGTGCCATGGCGCAGATGCACCATCCACGAAAATAGAACCCATAATGTTGAACTGTTTTAACCATTTCAGGTTTCTGGATTTTTGGACCGTGTTCGGGCATCTAGCATGAGTCAGAGAAGGATAGAGCGAGAAGGATAGAGCGAGAGAGCGAACGAACTGACTAGTCGTGTCCTCCACACGCGGGCATTTTGAAAAAGCTTCACGGACGGGAGGAGGAAATGGCGACCAGTATTTACTGGAACTTACTCGGAGCGAAAGTTTGAGCTGAGAGTCCAGCGGCATGCTACGCGCTGTAGCTTCTTGCTAGCCTTCAACCATAATGTAAGTTACACCTTCCAAACAAATCTTCCTCCCACCAATTCACTAATTAAACATCATGCACAACATATACACGGCTAAACATGCTTTTTAATTACACAAGGATTTTTGCTGTTTGTAGGCTGCCCGGGTCCTTATCACCCGCAAATAGCTGGGGCACATTGTATAGAATATATATTGTGGTGATATTTATTTTTATTTTGTCTTCATGAGCATACTCAATATTGAAGTAATCCAGTTACATTGCTTTAATATTATGGTACTTGGATTACGTTACTAACAACATTTTTTAGCAGGTAACTTGTAACTGTAATGGATTACATTTTAAAAGTAACCCTCCCAACCCTGCAATTGACTGACTTTACCTATTTCTACCACTGCAGCCACTACTAGCCTGTGGCTAGCTAGCTAGCTTGCTATGCCTAGCTACCCCAAAAATGCATCTTCACACCTTAGTGTTGTTTATTTAGACTCCAAAGTATGATGTATTGATCAGCCCACCATAGATAGAATGGTCAAATGTTTATTTTTGTTTTATTTTTTTAAGTGTTGATTCACCAAAAAGGTGTGGTGAGATGACATCAGCAAAAACAAACGCGATGTAATGTTATGTACCGGATAAAAGTCATCTAATCTTTCCACATACAAATTCACATCTTTCATGCGCCACCTGCTTGACATAGAACAGCATCATCATGCTGGTGAGGCAGACCGATGATGATGATGATGATGATGATGATGCTGATGCTGCTGATGATGATGATGCAGCACATTCGACGCTCGTGTCTGCTGCATCACAGCCGAGCTCTGCCATTGGCTGCCGGAGGATGCTGCGACGCGAGGAACGCGTCTGACAGGGGCGCTGACTCGGAGCCGCGCCGCATAACCGCAACATTGACAAGCACACGCCGGCCAGGGCGCGACAGGAACGAACGCACCCAGCAGACGACCCACCCCAGTCAGCCATCATCCATCGGCGCAGCACACCATGAGGGAGATCGTGCACATCCAGGCCGGACAATGCGGCAATCAGATCGGGGCCAAGGTACTTAATTCATTAAATGCTGTTAATACCTCTCAACCGGGAGGTTTGGCACATTTAATTATAGAGAGAGGATTAGGGTTGGTTGGGTGGGCTTAAGTTTCATGTTATTTTGATACCCAGCACATGCGCACTTGCTGAATGGAGACCTCGTGAAGGGCGTGGCTTTTGTCCTTGAATTTTCTGTTCAGGCGCAGCATCCTGGGCTTTGTGTGTCTTGCTCGTTCTGTCCAAAAGCACGTTTGGTTGTTTAAGTCAATATTATTTTTTAAACAATGAAACATACAGGCAGGAGGGGTTTGTGGTGTTATGTATGTTCTCCCTGGCTTACCCGCATAATCCAACAACATCCATGTTAGTTGACTACAGGGTGGGGGAGGGGCAGGGGGAGGGGATGTCGTGTTACAATAGAAACATGTACATTTGTCAAACAAATTGAAAACAAAGAAATGTATGTTAGATTAATTACAGACCAAAACATGTATGTTAGGTTTAGATTAGATTACATTTTTTTTATTTATTTTTTTTTATTTATTATTTATTTTTTTTCTAAGAAAGATTAGATTACATTTAGAGCACATAGCATAATGCCAATAAACATATATGCTACATTAAAAAACATGAAAGTTACATCGATTTTTGGTAATAATGACAAAACCTAGGTTCTAAAAATGTGTATTTTAGGCGAAATAAAACCAAAAGCAAGTATGCAACATGAACTAAAGTCAACATTTATTGTTATTAGACCAATTGAATATGAAACGTATGCTAACACGAATGTAAGTTTCATGAATTCAAAACAAAACAAGTTAAAACATATGTTAGCTTATAAACATAAGAGAGAAATTGAAGACGGAAACACGTATGTTACATTGATTAACAACAAAAAGACATGTATGGAAGACTAATCAATGAAAGAGCACACTCTAAAAAGAGAATTGTTGACCAAAACAGTTAGTTCATAAAAACATGTAGGTTAAACTAATGCTAACATGCTAGCCAAAATGAAGACAAAATGCTGTGTCACATATAAGCAAGATAAACAATGTACAGTATATTAAGTTCAAACAAAAGCAAGTGTGTTAACCCCAAAACATGCATTTCAGATCAATTGAAGACAAAAATAAGATAATTAAAGACGGCAAACTGCATGCAGGTGTGAATGTTTGTCTGTGAAAATGTGCGCTAAAGTATTGGAACGCCCACTGGAAGTGACATTGTGAAAATGTAATTTGGTCAAAGATTTTGGGGCGGGCACCCAACGAGGGTGTCTGAGTTTGGACAAAAGTAGTAAAACAGGAAGTAAAAAGGTGAAGTTTGAACAACACCGTTGTTTTGTAGTTCTGGGAGGTGATCAGCGACGAGCACGGCATCGACCCGTCGGGCAGTTACCAAGGCGACAGCGACCTGCAACTGGAGAGGGTCAACGTGTACTACAATGAGGCTTCAGGTAAACAACAAATCAAAACTAGAAGTGATCTTCGGCACGAGAAAGTAGGTCCGAACACAATTGAGAACAGTGAACAGCAGCTAAAATATCTTTCTGTCTTTTTTTTTTGTCTCCATCTCCATGTCCACCTCCACCCGTGTGCCCGTAGGGAGCACAGGTATCTATCTGCACTCTCATCTCATCTCGCTGCCTCCTGCTTTTGCTGCAGTGGGGTTACTTCAGGTCACAATTCACTGAGCCTTCGGAGTCTGTCACATTCATTTGCAACTCCACCTTTATCTATCTACCTACCTACCTACCTCTCTCTCGCTCTCTGTCTGTCTGTCTAGGTAGCTATCAATCTGTAAAATTGTCAGATTTGCATAGTCGTATAGCCTATCATCTAGAAAGAAAGGTATTCTGTCACGATTGTCAAATATTTGACAAATCTTATGTTACTTTTTTTTCTTCTTTTTTTTATAAAAATATATATTCGGTTACAAGGGTGACTGAACTTTTGGGATTTTTTCCCCCAAATGTTTCCATTTTTAAAGACAAAATATTACATAAATAAAGCAGTGTTTTTGTAACAAATAAGCATCAGTGATGAATTAAGTTGCTAATATTTATTTCAAGAAAAAATACTATTAATGTAAGAAATCATGAAAATAATGATTTATGAGACCAAAAAAATTTCATTTCTTTAGTTTAAGTACAGTAGTGTACAAGAAAATATGATTTCAACAGAAAATTGGAATTTGTATTCAGCCCTTTTTTTGAAAAATGTGATTCTATATGTATTTTTAGAAAAAGTCATATATATTATTTTTTCAAAAATTTTTTGTTTTAAGTTGTGATTTTACATGTACGTAATATAATTAAAAAAAAAAGATAAAAAGAATATTAATATATATAAAATTATCAATTGAAATATTAGCAGAAGACACTTTTTTGGGGAAGAAAATTACAATATGTGCAAAAAATAAAAATAGAAAAAAGTAAAAATGTTTTTTTTTTAATCTTATTTTTCCTTAAGAATGAGCTGCAGTTTTTCAACTAAATAAGTCGCGATGCTCTGAGAATACAGTCATTTTTCTGTGGAAAAAGTCATAAAGTTGCTAGGAGAAGAAAAAAGTGGTTACTGGTTAGTGCTGAGCACAGGGCCTCATTGTTCAAGCAAAGACAAGGCTTGAAAGGAAGACACATTTTTGGGAAGGGCCTTGCTTGAACCCACTGTGCCGACCTCAGCACTTTAAGTGGCCCAGTGGTCTGGAAGAAGTCTTGCAGTATGTTGCAGCACTTTGCTGGAGCAACAACAACAATTTCATATGTCAAGGACAGATGGAGAGACATTCAGTCCCTAAGTGTGGAATGACATCAACCAGTTCTTCTCTCCTCTTTGTCATCCCCAAGGCAGCAAATTCGTCCCCCGGGCCATTCTGGTGGACCTGGAGCCCGGGACCATGGATTCGGTTCGCTCGGGCCCTTTTGGGCAGCTGTTCAGGCCCGACAACTTTGTCTTTGGTGAGTGGAATTATGATGTCCCGCTGAGCCAAAGGCACACACAAACACACACAATAACTGTGTGAGTATCCCGAGAGCACTCGCCACATTCCACAGCGCACAAGCCTTCACGGTATTGTGCGAGTGGAGTGATGCATTGTTAGCGAGGCGCTACGTGACACGCTGTCAGCTCTCCTGGTGGTCGCAAGGGAAGGGCTGCCAATAAAGCCGTCAACAAGTGCAGGCTCAAAGCCACTGACACGTCTTATTCATTCTCACCCTGGCTGAAAGAAACAGCGACACAGGTAGTCCTAACACTGGAAGTGTAGTGGTTCACGTAGCTAACTTTTGTAGAGGTAGCGCTGACCACTTCACGGTTGAATGTTCTAATTCAGCCGGGATGGGTTTTTAGCAACCCTGAATGAGGAAAACAGTAGTTCAGTATCAAATATACAGACAGTCATTTACTTTTCGCAGTCTTACTATATCAGGGGCCTGCAACCCGTGGCTCGTTCCTACTTCCCCTGTGGCTCCATGTGGATCTCTAAAAAAAAATTGTAGAAATTCATAGGTTTTTACATATTTTTTAGATAAAATATTTTTCAAATGAATTCATGATTGAGATAAAAAGAATAATTAAATATTGCAGTCCAAAATTTGTAATTGTCAGAAAAAGAGATAAAAAGTAGATGAAGAAGTTTTAAAACTGACCTAAAAATGTCAAAAAATTTAATATAAAATGTCCAGAAAGGAAGAGTAAAAGCACAAATTTACCATAAAATGTCCATGAAATTGCCAAAAATGTCATATGAGAATTTTAAAAAAGGCAGAAAAGAAAACATTCAACAATAGAAGGCAGAAAATTACCATAAAATGTCTTTGAAATTGCAAAAAAAAACAATAAATTTAATTTTTAAAAGTCAGAAAAGAAAATGTTAGAAACGTAACTATACAATGTCCAAAAACAAAAAAAATCCAAAAAATGACCATAAAATGTTCACAAGAATGGCAAAAGTCAGGTTTTAAAAAAAGGCAGAAAAGAAAACGTTTATAAAATAATTATAAAATTTCCCAAATTAAAAGAAAAAATCCCGAAAATTACCATACAATTTACACAAAATTGCAAAAAAAAAAGAAAAAATCTGAAAATTGATAACAAAAAAATGTCCCCCCCACCAAAAAAATTGCCATTTAATGTCCCAAAAAGGACGAAGAGGGGCAGAAAATTACATTATGTCAATAAAATGGCCCAAAATGCCAGAAATTTGACAGAAAGGCAGAAAAATCTAAAAATGTATGAAAACAAAGTATGAAAAATTACACACACAAAAATCGAAAGATGAAAAGTTATTGGAAAATAAATCTCGTATGTATTGGATGCTGCATATTTTTCTGTTATGGTGCAGCTCTAATTAGCTCTTGAGCCCTCAGTCAGTACATAGACTAACACGAACAAACAGTTTTGCGGCTCCAGACTGATGTTTTGTGATTCATTTGGCCTAAAATGGCTCTTTTGACAAAGTAAAGGTTGCTGACCCCTGTCCTAAATCAACCACACAAACCAAATCATACTGGATTAACGGATGCAAATTTATGACGGAGCAAACATCCCGCAGGTCAAAGCGGAGCGGGAAACAACTGGGCCAAGGGTCACTACACGGAGGGAGCCGAGCTGGTGGACTCGGTTCTGGACGTGGTGAGGAAGGAGTCTGAGAACTGCGACTGCCTGCAGGGCTTCCAGATGACCCACTCGCTGGGCGGCGGCACCGGCTCCGGGATGGGCACCTTGCTGATCAGCAAGATCCGCGAGGAGTACCCCGACCGCATCATGAACACGTTCAGCGTCATGCCGTCGCCCAAAGTGTCCGACACGGTGGTGGAGCCGTACAACGCCACGCTGTCCGTTCACCAGCTGGTGGAGAACACGGACGAGACCTTCTGCATCGACAACGAGGCCCTCTACGACATCTGCTTCCGCACCCTGAAGCTCACCACGCCCACCTACGGCGACCTCAACCACTTGGTGTCGGCCACCATGAGCGGGGTCACCACCTGCCTGCGCTTCCCCGGCCAGCTCAACGCCGACCTGCGCAAGCTAGCCGTCAACATGGTGCCCTTCCCCCGCCTGCACTTCTTCATGCCGGGGTTCGCCCCGCTCACCAGCAGGGGGAGCCAGCAGTACCGCGCCGTCTCGGTCCCCGAGCTCACGCAGCAGATGTTCGACGCCAAGAACATGATGGCGGCGTGCGACCCGCGCCACGGCCGCTACTTAACCGTGGCGGCCATTTTCCGCGGCCGCATGTCCATGAAGGAGGTGGACGAGCAGATGCTGAACATGCAGAACAAGAACAGCAGCTACTTCGTGGAGTGGATCCCCAGCAACGTGAAGACGGCCGTGTGCGACATCCCGCCGCGCGGTCTCACGATGTCGGCCACCTTCATCGGCAACAGCACGGCCATCCAGGAGCTCTTCCGCAGGATCTCGGAGCAGTTCACCGCCATGTTCCGCAGGAAGGCCTTCCTGCACTGGTACACGGGCGAGGGCATGGACGAGATGGAGTTCACCGAGGCCGAGAGCAACATGAACGACCTGGTGTCCGAGTACCAGCAGTACCAGGACGCCACCGCCGACGAGTTGGGGGAGTACGAGGAAGACGAATTGGAGGACGACGACGGTCGCCATTGAGAAGGCGCTGCCCTGCGAACTGTAAGCCGACTTCTGCAGAAGAGATGTCGACGCAGATCCTCTCGCTAGGACACGTGGCTTATTATCAACGTTGGTGAAAGCCACCATTGCTGTATGTCTGGTCAAAACAATAAAGTTTAGCATTAAGAAATAATTGCTGAGTCTTTTTTTCTTTTCTTTTTACACAAAATTAAAATGCCCACAAATTATATCTAGTTCAGCAACTAAGGGTGGGTGGGCGTGTGTTTGGTGGGGAATTCTTTAAAAATGCTGAAAAACATAAATTATACACTTATATATAGAAAAACTGGGTGCAAGAAATACAGTTTAAGGTTGTAATATCACGATTCACCACTAGATGGCAGACATGCCTTAGTTGCATTTACTCTCAAAACAGATGAGAGTAACTGATCCACTTCATGGGTCAATTTGACCCAACTTTTTGGGTTGTTTGATACAAAATGACCCAAGTAAAGGATCTGACCAATATTTATTGAACCAACTAGTATCCCAATAATAATGAGATTTTGAGTGAGGTTTTTTTTGGGGGGGGGGGTGAAAGAATGCACAAAATGAATTCTTGCACCAAATTTTTGTTTTGTGCTGTCCTTGGATGGTTATTTTTATGTACGAGGGGAAAAAGAAAAGAAAAAAAAAACGATAGTACAGTATGTTATTTTTTGTGTGCTTCAAATCTTTGTTTTTCAACAGTGGATATTTTATAACATGCATTGAGAAATGTATTATATATGCATTTAAGCTGCCCATAACTCATCTAGTTGTAGGAAACAATAAACTGTAATAGTGCAGGGGCGTCAAACGAAATTTTCATACTAATTAATTAATTAATTAATCATTCTTCTCATTGTATCAGTAAATTTACATGAAAAATTGTGTCTAGTTTTGAAATCAAAAGTCAAGGATAATAGTTTGTTCAATTACTGTTCCAGTCACGATAAAAAGGCAAACAAAAAAATTCTTGCAAAATCTCAATTTTATTACACGTTGCAATTTGAAAATTTGGTCAGGATCATGGAAATTGACATGTATGATTTTGCTTTTGAGCGTCACATAAAAAGATGTGGCGGGCCGGATCTGGCCCCAGGGACTTGAGTTTGATAGCTGTGATATCAGGGGTCGGCAAATTAAGTATGGCCCACCTACGGCCTGCTTCATTCTTTTTACTATCAAGAATGCATAATATTTGGTGCAAAATTTTGCTAATTTTTCTCCCTAAAATTAGTTACTTAGATTTGCCGTTAATAATTGAATTATAATGTAATAAAATGTGCAGGAATTATTTCTTTATTAAAATAGGCTATTTAAAGAAATCAAGCATTTATTGTAAAATTGTTTAATCAAAATGTATTTATTATTTTTCATATAAATTTATCTCATTAACTCTTTGACTGCCAGACGTTTTCAGAAAAGGGATGCCGCCAGTGCCAGCCGATTTAAGCATTTTGACTGATTTTCAAGGTCCACAGAAAATGTTCTGTTTGGACTATGGAAACACACGTACTACCAAATGAAAGATTGGACTTTCATCTTTCATCAGAAAAAAAGAGTTTGTTTCTACCTTATTCCGTTCTTTAGTAATCAACAATAGAAAATGGTTAGTTTGACCCAATTTCGCCTGTGTTGGACCAAAATACGGAGAAATCAAGCTTTTAGTGAAACGATATTATTTCATGCATTCTAGTGAATTTGACACTTCTTTTTGTCCATGAATGATGCCACAAACACCTAAATAGTGCTTTACTTCTATAAAACACTACCACCAAGAATGAAAAAGTGTTTTTTGATAGCAAAATACGTTTATTTACATTCAACAGTGTAACAATTTGACAACAATTTGGCAAACTATTTACAAATGTGTGCAACTGTGGTGCTATTTACAAATATGTGGATGTTTCAACGACAGTTTTTCTTTTTGTAACACTCTCCTGCGTGCAAAGAGACGTAACAGCATTTGCACAACAGATTGCCTCTTCGCGTGTGCCACTTTCTTGCAGGCCGTTTTTTTCCGGGGAATAGCAAGTATATACTGCAGTGTGTCATCACGTCTAATATCAGGATCATGCTACGGTTACGTTACGGTGGTGTTACGTCTCGCTTCCCCGTGTCCTTCAGTTGCTATACCGGGTTGGTAGGAGATGTTCTGATCCATTTTATCCACTCCATTCATGGTGGCATCGTAGTCCAGAAACAGTGTCTTCTCCGTGATCAGACTGTACCCGCTCCTCCGATGAATATGCATTGGACTCGGGGTACTCTTCATTGTCCGATCGAATGTCCGCTTGTGCAGCTCCGCGTTTTCCGGCGTTAGCAGCGCTAGCCGGTGAGGCTTTATGACGAGAGAATAACGGCCGCGTATAGCTTCCAACTCCGGCGAGGTTGACCATCATCATCATCATCAATGTGCATTGGTCGATGCTTTTCGACTACTCTCCATCGCCCGATCGAATGTCCGCTTGTGCAGAAGTACCCGGCCGGCTATTGTGCGCGTTTTCCGGCCTTAGCAGCGCTAGCCGCGCTAGCCGCGCGTAGCCGGTGAGGCTTACTACGTGATCGTAAACACGTCCAGGCTTCCAACTTTGGCGTCAAACTCGCAGTCATCATCATCATCATCATCAATCTGCATTGGTCGATGCCAACTCTCCATCGCCCGATCGAATGTCCGCTTGTGCAGAAGTACCCGGCCGGCTATTGTGCGCGTTTTCCGGCCTTAGCAGCGCTAGCCGCGCTAGCCGCGCGTAGCCGGTGAGGCTTACTACGTGATAGTAACAGGCCAAAGCTTCCAACTTTGGCGTAGAGCTCGTTGTCATCATCATCGTTGACATCAATGCGCTTTTTAGTATTGATTGATGCTTTCCGTCTTTGAAAAAAATGCTCAAGCGTGAGCTGCTTGCAACCGGTTGCTTGGGCAGCCATTGTGGGCTTATTCAGCCATGTCTCCTCAACACTCTAGCTCCGCCTCACGTCTTCTACTGACGCCCACGGTGGGCGGCCCATCCAACCTTGTGCAAAGAGAGTCATCGCTGCCCTCTAGGGGCCAAAACGAGTCTTTGACTAATCAGATCAGCCTGATTCTTTCAGCACAGCTGCCCAAGGCTTTCCTGCACCCGTTTTTGAAAAAAAAAAAAAAAACCATAGGGGACGTCTTTTAACGTCCTCGGCGCCCTTCCCTAGGTTTATGCTAAACGTTTTATAACGTTTATGGCAGTCAAAGAGTTAAAGAATCTTTGTGCAGTTTGTCACTTTTTACTCACAACTGCCACCTCTGGCCCAAAGCGAAACTCCGCCCCTCTCCAAAGAAACTGTGGTGTGCAAAGTCCGCACACTCTACTATAAAAGGAAGATAAAAGCTGTTATGTGCAGTCAGAGTAAAACAATCAGGGCTCTTTGTACTCATCTTGGCATTGAGTGGAGCATACATGATGTAGAAAAAGCGTTAACATTACCTTTTTAAATGGCACAATGCACCTTTAAATATTGGTAAAAAAATGTGTGTAATTAAATAAAACATAGTAAAATAAAAATATTAATTTTGTGCATGTGTGTGTGATATGTAGTACAATGAATAAATAAATCAGCAAAAAAAATAAAAAATAAAACAAGATACTGACACCGCAAGACCATATATTACAAGTAAAATGTATTAAATAAAAGCAATTAAATTAAAATCCAAAGTGTTGTGCATAAAATTAATTATTGTAACTAAGATTTAAAAGCGAAAGTTTAAAAATTAAAACAATCAAACATAAAAAAAAACATGAAACAGGTGATAAAACCATGGCGCAGAGTGTACAAAATAAAATGCCATTAAAAAATATATATATATATAATTTTTTTTTTTTTGATGAAGCCAATTTGAGTTTAATGTGAAGTAACCGCAAATACCCAAATAATAACCTTATTTTTGTTTATAATATTGTTTATATTTATATATATATATTTGTCATAATATTGACATTAAACTGCGAAGAAGGCGTTATGAAGTGAAGTGTTATGAATCACTGACAAGCACGCAACTGCTCCATCAGCAGTATTGGGAGACTTGACGAACGCGGACGCTGTTTCTTTAAATGCGACCACACCCAATCTCGTCTGTCTGTCTGTCTTTCAGGAATGCCTCATTATGAAAACATCTGCATTGACATGACTGATGACCTCTCACACTGTAGAGAAGCCTGAGGTCTTATAATAAGCAAATCTTGTCAAAAGGAAGTGAGATAAAAAACAATAAAAAAACAAATACTACTCTACCAGACACATTATGATCAATTATACAAAAATGCTTGTGTGAATTTCACTGGAATGTTGAGAGCCGATTAAGTGACTATGAGTCACTTCTGCTTTCTCACCATTGACTAGACGAGTAAGTAGGAGTGTGTGTTGGGCGGGGCCTATAGTGATTTGAAGTACAATGGAACACAGATGACGTCGCACAAGTTGGAAAGACATTGTGTGGAAATTGTGTAAGCATAGATTGGTGATAGACTATTATTTTTTGACGCTATTTTCCTACATAAACTTGGTACCCTCAGTATATAGTTGTTACGGCCGCCATTTTCCGTCACTACGCATGGAATGCGACATAAATAACAATGGCGGCGTACGTCCAAATAAAGTTTCTACTAAATGTATTAAACTGGAAATGATTTTTGAAAAATGAAGCTGTTATTTTAGTAACAACCAAATAAATAATAACACCATCATGCATGAATGTTGTTTTTTTTATAATGACAGCTTGGCTAAAAAAAATCCATCATTTTCTATGATAAATAATACAGAAAATTAATTCAGCGGAATGGATTTTTGTTGTTATTCATCTCCCAGATGTCAACTAACAAGTGCTGCTCTATCAACTAAACCACAAGAAAACATGATTTCAGCATTTTTAAGCTGTCTTTTGTTCGTGGCAAGGATGCGTGACAGTGTGTACACTTGACAGGGAAGCGGTTTTTCAGTACGTATTTCCCGCTTTTCAGCGTTAGCCATTGCTACATATGCCCTCATTATAAGTGATGAATGTGTCCGAAATATAGAGAGCAAGACAACAACCTGCTGTTTAGTTTGTTTTATTCAATGACAGACATTGCAGTCTTTAATGCAATAAATGATATTTACATTCAGAATGTTAGAACTTGCACGAAATATTTGCATATCAAAAGCAAGGGGAGAAATAGTTTTGAATACATCTGCTGGAAAAACAATTAATAACAACACATACACACACACATACACAACTTTGAACAGCATTTTTGTAAAACTAGAATGGAGTGCAAAAGAAAATGAAATGTACTACATTCATTACTCAGGTTTAAGAAAAAGGTTGTCTTTTTTTTTTTTTTTTTGCAAAAGTGCTTTCAATGTGGTATTTTAATCGATCTATTTTACAGCAAGAATCCAAATAAACAGCCCCCGATTAGTTGCACTATAACTAAAGCTCAATACTTGCAAGGTCGGCTCCAGGCATGCCTAAAGTTAAACTATTACTAACTGGTCACTTTTCAGAATAACACCAAACACATTGTGCACTGTGAGTGCATGAAAAGAAGCTGAAGCCTTCGATTTTCTTCTTACTGCTCTGTTCTGAATGGCTGAACAAATTATTGATATGACCATTGTCTTTTTTTAAGATAAAGAATTGATACACCACCAGCACCGTATATTCACTCTGTAGTGTAGACGTATATATACAGGCATTTTTGGAATAATATTAAACAACAGTATGTTAGAATGTACGTTGAGTGAAACTGGAGTTTAAAATCAACTGTTGAATGCTGCGTGTGGAAAAATTGTCTATGACGAACTGAGATGATCATAATTACTGTAATTACTTTTACCATTTTTTTCCCAATAGGAAAAAGGAGGTGTTGATTTGGCGTGTTAGCTTGCCAGTTAGATAGCTAGCTAGCTAGTTTTGCTTTAAAATATGCTAGGGTGACCAGATTTTCAAACTTAAAAACCGGGACAAAATTTTTGCTTTAAATCAAATATATAATAAATTCTCACCAGGACACATTATGTAATTATCATAACAAATTTGATCGCTGGTCAATCTGGTTGTGTTATTACGTTAGCAAATGCTAAATCTAGGTTGACAGTTGAACAGCACTAAGTCAAAGCACTCACCATTATCCAATCTTTTATGCTCGGCCCCGGCACCTATTGGAAGCTGGCTGTGCTGTGCCGTTTATCTTACGGCGTTCCCACATTGTAACAATATAAATATGTCGCCAGAAAAGCTCGGCTTGCGTTGCTTGGGTCTGACCGGCAACCGCAGCATTAGGTTAGTAGGACTACATTTCCCATGATTAGAGACGGAAGCAGGAAGTAGTTCTAGTTCCAGTATGACGAAAACATGCCTGCTAGTGGTTTAACAGTTATTCTGGTGTGCTGGCTTCTTCCAATATATCTATTGTTTTTAATCACTGTAGTGTGAAACTACTGATCTTGATAAGATTGTGTTGAGCGATTCATATCCCCACGTTGGCTTTTGTTTTGCGTTTTTCTCAAGTAAATAAAATATGTTAAACATTAAACCAAATTATCCTAAACTGATTCAATAGCGACAGTTTGTAAGAAATTGGTTCAAGACCCACTACCAACGTTATGAATATTGAGACGGCATAAAAGATATCAGCCCGTGTGCATGTTCATGTTGTTGTGAATTCTAATCATCAAGAATGGAGGACATAAACTGACATGTCCAGCAGGGTGTACAGTAATGAGTACAGTGAATGCAATTTTTCCAGTGGACAGGCCGACAGCAAACATCTACTTTAAGCTCTAGACGAAGAGTCTATGTTCCTCTCTGTAACCGACACCTTCTTGCGCTGCTGCACCACAACCCTCTGGCCGACTTGCGACTTGGGTGTGGGTTTCAGGACAAAGTCCTCCTTTGACCCTGTGGAATCTTGAGAAGCCAGTGAGAAACTCTTAGCCCGAACACTTTGACCCCTGACGTCCAATCCTTGCTCACTCGATCCCCAACCTGTCTGGACTACGGATACCTGTGCACCCCCGCCTAAAGATCCCTTCTCCACTACCACAACTTGTCTAGATAAGGTTGCTTGCTCGCTAGATCCCTGACCGGTCTGGACAAGGGCCACCTGTGCACCGTGTCCCCCACCTGTAGACCCATTCTCTACCACCAGTACTTGTCTTGGTAAGGTTCCTTGCGCCACTTGCCCTACTTGGCCATCCACAAGCACCATGCCCTGAGATCCTTGGAGGCCGCTGACTTGAACCAGGCCTTGTGTCATCCCAATTTGACCCACGCCCTGTTGACTGACTTGGACCAGGCCTTGTGTCATCCCAACCTGACCCGCCTGCCCCACTGTCTGCTGGGCGCCTCCTGCAACAAGCACCATCTGGGGCTGGGGCTCAACGACATACATGGGCGCGGCGGCGTAGTACAAGGCAGGCTGTTGCACGAGCAGCGTTTGACTGGGAATCACGACGTTGTCTTGGACGTGCACTTTGGAGAGTGTGCATGATCCCTCTTTGACAATTGTGGATGCACCAGATGTTACCTTGGAAGTTTGGAGAGTGTCGATATGGACGCGATCTCTTTCTCTAACGGTTTCAGTGTGAGTCTGGACATGTTTCTGAGTGGAGGGCCTGACAGGAGTCACCGGTCTGGCTGTTGGTTGGATACATATGCCCGCATCCACTTGAGATGACCCATTGCAAATCTCAGCCAAGGTTTTGAATTTAGGGTCCAGGTCATCGAGGAATGAGAGGTCATTGTCGTTCTCGTGGAGGCTGCAGCAGCCCACAGAACCTGACAGAGACTCCCCGCCCTCGTAGTCATAGACTAGTATGCCATCCTTCTCCTGGAACTGCTGGGCAGCATGGTTGGACTTCTGCAAGAAAATAAAACAATCATTTATTGAGCTGAGTTCAACTAAGCGGTTTGTCAAATCTTCGGTATGGCCCTCAGAGGACAAAGGTTCTCCATCCCTGTTGCCGTTCCTGGCGTTGTCTGGTACTCACACTGGAATAGTATTCCTCCAGGAAGTGATCAGACACCGCCAAGTCGTCAAAGGCCCCGCCTCTGTACTGGGAGACGTGACCCTGTCCTGTCATCATCCCGCCATCAAAGCCGCTCATCCCTCTTCGGCCAGAAAATCGGTTGTACTGGTTGTATAAGTGCACGTTGTCTGTAGTTAAGATGGAGTGTTCATTGCCAGAGACGACTCCTCCATGACCTTCAACCAGTCCCCCAAGGTAGCCCTTTCCTCCGAAGGTGTTGATGTCCTTGAAAACAGTCACTTGTCCGACATCTGTTGTGTGGAGGGGAGGGACGTCCTATGGGATAAAAGGCCAAATCTTATCATACATTAAGATTTTTTGTTGTGGGTGTTGACCAACCAGAAAAATCCAAGTACCCTATCTTCTCCTTGGCACTCGGTGTGGTAGGAGATCAGCTGCTGTTTGGTATCAAACGGAATGGCTTTGAAATCTCCTGCAGTTCCCCCACACAGGCAGAACAACAGCAGAAGAGGCACCACTAAGACAACAAAATAACAGATCACAAAGATGAATTCAAGACCATCCACGCCACATCCACGTAAACAAAAAATGTTAAACACACTCACAGAGCAGCAGCAGTAGTCCCAACAACAAGAGTAAAATTCCGGAAACACCAAATTCTGAATGCCTTTCGATGTGGGCCACACACGTTCTCGTGTTTTCCTCACACGTGCATACAACCACGTCCAGCATCTGAACGTCAGCGCACGACACTCCTTGCTGGTCCTTGATCTCGACAGCCACTTTGTACATGCCCGGCCACAAATGCTCTTGATCCCGCAGGATTGCAGTCGTCGCTGAAATCAAAGACGATTAACGCATTTTAAAGCGGGAAAAATGTAGTGGTTGACCAAAGACAAGACGTTTGTCAGCGAAGGAACACTAAAGATAAAATTGCTCTTCACAAACGACAACAGTAAGCCTGAGCAGCAAGAGATTAGACTACTGCGGCAAAGTAAAAACAATAAAGTATCAGCTAACGTTAGCATGTGTCTTCGGCGATCATGACCAATGTGTTGTATCAATAAGCTGAGCACTACAGACTAGGACATTGTAGTGCCAAAACGTGTCTTCAGTCTTACCATTAAGATGCTCTACCGACCACTTCCCTTGGCTCTTCGTTGAAATCACAGCGAACTCAAATGGGAACGAATTGGGGAACTCGTCTTCATCTACGGCCGTGACGTAGATGACGTTTTCGCCGTAGCACATGGTCTGACTTGTGACGGTTACTTTGGGACAGTGATCGTTGAAGTCTTTCACCTGAATGGCGATGGTCCCCGTGGCGGTCTTTGAAGACACTTCTAAAAAGCCAAGAAGCATACGCTGAACGTAAATCACGAAACATCTATCCATTCAATTTCTATAGCTGTCATGTTGCAGCTGAGCTATCACAATCGGGATTCGGGCTAACGTGGACAAATCACCAATCACATGCACACCGAGGGACAATTTAGGGATTTCAGTTAAGGAAAACAAAGTAAGCATGGGGGAACTCCAAGTAGGAAGGTCGGAACTGGGAGGCACACGTGCTAAACACTAGCTCAGCGGTCTGCAAACTTCGGCTCTCGAGCCACAATCCCTCTCCTGTGGCTCCCTGTGCATCTCGAAAAAATATTTGTAGAAATAAATATTTACATTTTTTTTTAGACTTAAGTTTCTTTACATTAATTAATTAGATACAAATGAATAATTAAATATTCAAAAATTGTCAGTCCAAATTTTTAATCTGTCAGAAAAAGAGATGAAAGCTAGATGAAAACTTTTTAATTACCTAAAAATGTCAAAAAAAAAGTGACCATAAAATGTCCAAAAAGGAAAAGAAAATTACGATTAAAAATTAACATAAAATGCCCACAAAATTGCCAAAAATGTCATAACATTTATAGCACAAAAAAAGGCATAAAATGTCTATGCCATACATGTCCATAAAATGTCCAAAAGAGGAAGAAAATGACCATATGTCCATAAAATTGCCAAAAATGTCAGAAATTTGACAGTATGAAAAATTACAACCAAAAAGAAAATCTAAAAATAGAAGATGAAAGGTAGAAGAAAATGAATCTCTACTTATTGGATGCTGCAGATCTTTCTGTTATGGTGCACAGCTGCAGCTCTAATTAGTGCTTGGGCCCTCAGTACATTAGACTAACACTGTTTCCTTCATCACGATGTTCAAATGTTTTGCGGCTCCCGCCAGATTTTTATTTATTTGGCATAAAATGGCTCTTTTAACTGTAAAGGTTGCTGACCGCTGCACTAGCTCATCGTGCTGCCAAACAAAACGTGAATGAAAAAAGAAACGTATTTGTACAGAACTCACCCTCACTGATGCATATGATTTGGGCGTAGTACGTTCCATTGATCAAAAATTTGGACTCTCGATCCGGCAGTTTATTCAGCCTAATTTCTGCAGTTTTCCCGTCAACGATCAACCAGTTGTCATCGTCGCGGTATTTAACATACCTGGAAGAATCAGAAGAGGTTTTGTCTTGAGTGTTAGTCAAACGCGAAACGCTGTGAAGTGTATTTGTACAGCAAAATATCAGACCTCACGTTGGTGGCCGTCTGGTGCGTGTCGCTGTCAATTGCGGTGTAGGTGGTGATGACTGTGTTGATGGAGATAGACGAGTGATCCTCAGACAGGGTCACCACTTTGACAGACGGCTGGAACCGAGGACCTTCCTTCTGATTGACCACGTTGATCTTCACCGAGTATGACTTGGAGATTATGGAAGTGGAAGTCGAGGAACTTCCGAAATCATACTTGGCCTTGTTCGAAACAACCACCGCCAAATTGAGTGACTTTATCTCCTCGTAGTCCAGCTCCTGTGTAGCACAAGCACAAGTACAGGGTCGGTTTTAAGAGCTTTCATCCATTTTCTTAACCGCTCAACCGGTTAAGGTCGCGAGTGAGAAAATCAAGACTGGTGGCCAGTCAATCACAGGGCCCACAGACATATACATCTTTCAAAACGTTTACCTTTTGAATCATTATGATCCCCTGGTTGGTCTTAGCATCGGTCGTGATGCTAAAATAGCCTCCTTCGTTCCCTGAGATAATTTGAAAGACCGCCAACCAGTTGTCCGAGTATTTCAGGTCCAAGTCGATCGCCTGGATCCTCAGCACTTCCACGTTGATGGTGTTCTCCTCCACACTGCCCTCATACTGCACACAACAGGAGCTGAAGTACACCGAAGGGATTGTTTAAAAGATGATAGTAATGTTGTCTTGTCGTACCCATTCTTTTTCCAGAGTGGGGACGTTGTCATTTATGTCCAGGATTTTGATCTCAATTTCGCCCGTTCCTTCGTTTCCTTCGACCTGTCCATTCAAATCCGAAACTTTGACCACCACCTTGTATGCATCTTTTGTCTGAAAGAATACAGTACATTCGTGAATAAACCTCTTGCAAACTCAGTTGTCCCCATTAGGAAGTCTTTACCCTTCCGTTGTTTTGTTTCTTAGAGACATCCAAAATATTCACAGAAATAAATGACAGAAGCACACAGTCACGGTGGCCAGAGTGACGACGGTTCATATACCATTAAAAATATATTAATGTGTGAAAATTCCTTCCTTGGTGTAGGTCTGCACTCCCATGACTATGGCTTTTCCATCCATCCATTTTCTTAACCGCTTGTCCTCACTAGGGTCGCGGGGGTGCTGGAGCCTATCCCAGCTGGCTACAGGCAGTAGGAGGGATACACCCTGAACTGGTTGCCAGCCAATCGCAGGGCACACAGAGACAAACAGCCATCCATACTCACAATCACACCTATGGACAATTTGGAGTGTTCAATTAACCTGCCATGCATGTCTTTGGAATGTGGGAGGAAACCGGAGTACCCGGAAAAAACCCACACATGCAAGGGTGAGAACATGCGAACTCCACCCAGGGAAGGCCGAAGTCCGGACTCGATCTCACGTCCTCTGCAATGGGGGGCGAACGTGCTAACCAGTCATTCACGTGCCGCCCAAACAAACTACCGCCCAATGTGAGGCTCGAACCCACGACCCTGAGATTAAGAGTCTAATGCTCTACCGACTGAGCTAACCGGGCTTCTACTATGGCTTTTTCATTCCGTAGTATTCATCCCTCTTGTTGAGGTAGTGTCGACCCCACATCAGCGAGAACTTGGCAATGGAGACAAGGAAAAACTCTTGTCTTATGAAGAAACCTCAAACAGAACCCAGGCCCTACCCCCTCCCAACCCACACTGAGATTGTTTCACTCCTTTGGTGCTGCAGTTGTGGTTACCGAGGCACTTGAAATGGGCTCAGCAGCTAAGTCTTTAATGTCCGTTTGTGAACACTGGCTTGGATGAGTTGAGGTCATCCGTTATGCTGGTAACACAAGAAACAAACGCAGCCAAAAACCATTGGCGAGTTTCCAGTGACGCGTCTCACCTCCCTGTCCAGTGTGTTCCGCAAAACCGAGACATCTCCGGTCTGAGAGTGGATGGAAAACAAGCCGGCACTGCTGCTCGTCTCCACGATACTGTAGTAGATCTGGGAGTTGATGGTTCCCTCTTGATCTGCGTCAGTGGCGATCACACTCATGACAATCGTGCCTGTGAACCAATGATCAATGGTTAAAAAAATAAACAAATAAAACTTGTGATAACTGTAACCAAGCAGACGTCGTCCAATACCTGCGGCACATGATTCCTTTACAGACCCCACTTGGCCTACTTTAATTACGGGTGCATTGTCATTCTCATCAACCACAGTAATTCTGATGTCAACGTCCTTTTCGGCTTGAGTCCCATCTACATATTTCGCCACTCCTTTTAACTAAAAACAAAAAACAAAGAAACCTCGGGGTTTACAACGTGTCATGTTTGGCTTTAAGTTGTACATAGGCGTAAATGATCTTACATCATAAAATGCAATCTCCTCTCGGTCCAAAACTTTATACGCTTTCAAAAAGCCAGTTATTCGGTCCACCCCAAATATGCCAAAGGGAGGCTCGTCAGCACCAGGCCCCCTGAGCGAATACAGTATCGTCGTGAAGTTCTCTTTATCAGAGCGAATCTGTAACACAAAAACAAAAGGATTTGTCAAACACACAACAATAATAGAACATTTTAGAATATTATTCTCAATGATGTGAACAAATGTGAGTCAGTTGTTGCATATGATGGCTCCTTTTTTGGTGCACGGCTCTGAAAAGTAACATTAGCATCTAGCGCTAACACAAACTGTGTGACATGTGCCCAGGCTGGTCTTACAATCCTTTTTTACGCAACTCTTAGCGGTAACATTAGCACCAACAGTATGGCTACCAAAACACATTAAGTACTGTGTCATGGCTGGTCCAGCAAAATAGCTCACGACTAAAGTAGATACTACACTGCCGTGATAACGATAGGCTCACCAGTTCCATCAAGTGAGCAAATATGACACCAACATGAGTGGTACATTTAGGCTACAGATAAAGTGGATAAGCCCCAAATGTCAGATACAAGTACTTTTCTTTTTTTTCTTCTTTTTTTCTGTCTGATAGTAACGTTAGCAACTAGTGATGGGAAAATGAAGCTTCATGAAGCACTTGTGATATTTTTTGACTCCTCTAGATGGCACTCTTGGTTGAAAGATGCAGTGGAAATGTAATCAATTTCCTTTGCACTAGCCTTTATATTTAAACCAAGAGCACCATCACGGGGAGTCAAAAAATATCACAAGTGCTTCATGAAGCTTCATTTTCCCATCACTATTAGCAGGCTGGTCCATCAAAATTCATCAAATAATTTTAAGGCACAGATATTACATACAGTTACTTTAAGATTATATCATTAAATGTAAACTACCTCTAAGTTTCAAATCCATTATATAAGTTGTACGGCGTTTAGTAACATTAGCATCAAGGCTACTGCCACCACCACAAAAATATGTATCCATCACTCATGTAGGTAAATTTGTTTTTTGTGGCAATGATATACTAGTCTATTCTCTTTTATATGAGCAAATGTGATATCAAATGCTTTTTAAATAGTTAATTAACATATTTTAATTAAAGGTCCTTTAATGACATGAATACGTGAATTAAAAGGGTTATATGTTTAAATCCAAATCCAAATATATGTGAACAGCCACTGAGAGAATGCTTATTAAAAGGTAACAGTGTATGAGAGGTGCGAAAATGGAAAGAGTCTGTTGAACTCATGTTTAGTCGCCCTCCTTTCAAACAATTCAGAATGTAAGCAGCCTGGTTCAACTTCATGATATCACCATCACACAATATGTTTTTGCCTTTTCTCATTGTTGTAAATGACACATGTGGGAAAAAGCACACACTCTGCCAATGTTTATTCCGGAGTAGTCGTGATTCTCCTTCAGCTGCCTGGGATGACGAATCCAATCTCTTTTCTGCCTGTGCAGCCCATTTCCTTCTGCCCGTACAGGAACAAGCTGCAGGTATGCACAAGGAAGGGATACGGGATGGGGGTGGGATTAAAATACAGGCTGTGAGAAGTGTGTCCCAACCATACACAAATTGGCCGTTTCTCAAAATCTTTTTTTTTTGCACACTTGCATAATTTATTCAGAGCCAACATGTTTCTTAAGTGTTTGACTTTCAAGTTCAGTATATTCAAATGTATTTATGTTGCATGTTCTTCATAAATATTCCAAACTTGATAAAATAAACCATTAAATACATAACTAAATGTAATTTGACAAAATGCACGGATATTTTTACGAGGAAATGAAATGTGAATACACGATGGTCTTCTTTTTTTCACGTCAATATTTTTCATGAGTCTCAGTCTTAAATAATACCATAAAATGAGCAACAAATGCATGTGTGTAAATTGTATAATTCATTGAAGTTGTGTAAATGAAGAAATAATATTTAAAAAAGTATTTATGTCTACAACATAGACTCAATCTTAAATATTTAAATAAAAAATAAATTCATATTCTGTATACATCTATATTGTCATAGTTATCAATATCTAAGACAAGGTTTTTACACAATACATTTGACTTTTTAATGTAATAATTCCAAATTGATTTAAAGTTAACATATAAAGAAATTTTCTGATAGCTAAGCTATTACAATCCATAATTGTCCGTATTGAAAAATATACAGTACAATTATTTCAAGTAATAAATTCACTTTAATAAAAACTTAATTACTATTTTCATTTTATAATGTAGTCTTACTATAATTAAAATAACTGACATTTCACTTTAATACGTTAATAAATACTGTCATGTTTAATTTATCTACCCTAGCCAATTATATACTGCAAAAATCTGTCAGTACAGTGCAATGATGATGCTGTTAATCATCTCTATAATAATAATAATTATTATTATTATTATCATCATTATTATTATTATTATTTTTATATCATGTCATTTTAGATTAAATTCGTCATTATGGTTCAACTTTTCCTCTTTCAGATTGGAGACCATCTGGTACCAGCAGCAAAAATCACAACATGCCATCAAAAAAATCGCCTTTCTGACATGGACACGAGAGCTACACGCGTTGCCTTTGCTTGCGGCCCAAACGCGACGAATTCCACTCGCACTTCAGGCATTGACGCGCTGCCATGTCGTGACACGCAAAGCCCCGAAGCCCCACCTGAGTTAGGTCCGTTACTCGCCACCCGAACTACTTTTCAAGCGCTCCACACTCACCGTCAAGCAGCCAAGTAGACCCAAAACGATGCATCTCAACAGCGGAGCCATTTTGGTCGATGGGAGAAAAAAAGTCCACTTGTTAATCCTCCGCTTTGTGGACGTTAATTTCCGTCTATTGTTGCAAGGCAAACTTTGACCCTTCGCGGGACGAGGAGGAAGAACATGTAGTGCAGCGGGCGGGTGGACGAGCTGGTCCCTCCCTCCCGTGGCGAGCTACTGCTGATAACGGGCGGAGAAAGGAGGTGCATTGGTGGTGGTCATCCACTTTGTGCATAGCTGACATATTTCCAGCATACAGTGCCGACCACAGATGCAGCGCAGCAATTTGGGGTGGATGCTAGAGAAATAAACTCGTGAAACTTACAAGGGAAACTGCTCAAGCTAAATTAATTAACACTAGACAGGCCTGCTGCTCACATCTAATCCATTGTGATCTTTGCCCTGGCTTCAGATCTCCTGGTTTCTAGGTTTGGTCACGTGACGTTAGCAAACGGAGCCGTGATTGGTCGTGACCTGAGCTCTGAGCACCTGGGATGTCATTTTCAGTCGAATGCAAGTGACAAAATGTGGTTTTAAAGCAATTTGTTATACGTGAAAAATAATGAAGTTGTCAAATTAATTATACGGTAGACAAAATATCAACATTTTACTGCTGAAAATAGGTGAATGAGTCAAGTAGTTCTAAATTGAGCATAGTTTAAATATTCATCTATATTCATACAGTACATGTATGTTTTTTATTGTTATTTTAAAAGATGAGATGAATAATATACCAATTACTGTACAGTGTTCCCTCGTTTTCCACTGGGATTAGGTTCCAAAAAATACCCACAATAAATGAAATCCGCAAAGTCGTTAGCTTTATGTTTTACATTTATTATAAATGTTTTAAGGCTCTAAAACCCCATCACCACGCAGTTTATACACATTTCTCATCGAGGCATTTACATTTTCTCACATTTTTCTCTTGCTTAAACGTTCTCAATGTTCAAACCTTCATAAAATGTATAAAATACGTACATTACTGGTAAAAAAAAAAACTGCAATATTGCACCAAAATAATCCGCGAGACTGCGAAAAGTGAACCGCATTATAGCGAGGGAACACTTTTATTAACTAAAATATACACTATATACATATATATATATATATATATATATGCAAATGCATATTGCTGGCATATTGGGCCGAAAACCTCAAGTCTCAGTTTCGTAACTATATTATTTTTTCAAAAATCTATTCTGTTGGTCAGTCAACATGTGTGGGTGATATTTTAATTTTATTCATTTATTTATTTTTTTTACAAATTATTGCTTAATCTAAAGTGTTGAAAATGGCTTGCTCTCGTTGATGATGTAACATGCTGGTTTTTTTTTGGGGGGGGGGGGGTTCTTCTGAAAAGTCACTATTTTGGACTGCTTTTTATATAGCGCTTAACTACACGATCAAACCCACAACCTCACGGATGGGCACGACCACTCAACCACTGATCCATGTCGCCCTATTTTGGAGGCACAAGGTTTTTCTGCCTATGCAAAATATTTAATTTCCTTAAAATATTCCTTTGTTTAAATCAATTATTTAATGAGCTCAATGGAACACAATTTAAGGACATAAGTAAGGGTAAGGGAAATACAGATTTTTAAAAACGTGTTAGCTTTAAATGGGTCTTATTTTTACTTTTCTGAGTGTATGTGAGGGCGAAAGGGAAATCATAAAACAAACACTTTTTAAAATTATTATTATTAATGCCTTCATCATAGTGATTAGCATGCCTGCCTCAAAGTTCCAAGATTCTTGGTTTCAATATCAACTCTGGCTCTCCTGTGTGGAGTTTGCATGTTCCCTTCATGCATATGTGGGTTTTCCCCACTCCCGCTTCTTTCCATATTCCCCAAAAATATTCACATTGAAGACTCTAAATTGGACCACGGAGAACTAGAGTTGCCTAATGCCAACTTGTCTTGAGTGCGGGAATTGATAAATAAATAAAAAGATAGTCTAAATCAAGGTTAAGTATCAACTTTGGACGCAACTTTCAGTGGTAGCTATTAACTCATTCACTCCCATTGACGCCTATAAACGTCAAAAATTAATTTTAACTATTTCTATTAGTTTAACATTTTTTTTCCACTTTTGTTAACAAGAGTATGAAAACCTAAAAATTTTTTACTAATCTTTTTTGGGGGGGGGGGCATCAGGTGCAAATTTTTTTTATTGTAATTAATCGCATGACTTCAAAAGTTAACTCACGATTAATCACAAATAAATGTACACATTTTTTTTCTCGGTGTTCCTGTTGTTAACAGAAGTGGAAAAAAATGTTAAACTAATAGAAATAGTTGAAATGAATTTTTGACGTCTATAGCCGTCAATGGCAGTGAATGAGGTAAATGTTACTTTCCTGCAAAATGACAAAAATGCCATTAGCCCACTGTAGTTCTCAGAGGCTCAATATTCGGTGTGAATGTTCGTGTATCTTCTGTTTATGTGCCCTGTGATTTCTGGTGGCCAGTCCAGGGCGGACCCTGGCTCAAATCCCAATACCTCACAATCAACAGAACCCTTCCATTCATTTCTGCACTCACTGTTGCAATATTGTGCGTCTGCCGCTTGTGTCCTGTACATGCACTCACAAAAGTGGACCGGCCACGCGTGCTGACACATCCGCACCGTGTAAACATCAGACAAAGTGACTCATTTTTAACGTTAGCAGAGTCTCGCAATAACATGAATACGGACCTTTTGCACAATGGGAGGATTTTTATCATATACTCGTCATCGCCTTTTTTATCACTAAAACCATCTGTTCTCCCTTTTGTATCACTCCAACTGTAAATGATGCAATTCTTGTGTGCGTGTCAATCCCAGAAACACACAAAGACAAGATTTCAGTGTAAAAAGTGTAATTATGCCAGATCATTTCCTCTCCGCCACTCCCCGGGCTGTACTTTGCATCGAGACAACACTGTCAGCCAATGTGCGCTTCTTTCTTTATCTGTTCCTGCCCGCCTCGCCCACTGACTGCATTAAACAAACACGCGCTCTAAAAAGTCAGAGGGAATGCTACACGGTGCCAAAGGTGTGATCCCAGGGAATGTCACAGCCATGGGGTAACTTTTACACGCATGTGAGAACACATCAGTCTCAAGGCAGGCCAATATATCATGCATATCTGCATATGTTTTAATCGGAGTGGTTTTTATTAGTTGACTATTGATCAAAATTGCCTATTCATCCACCTTCCACTAGTCCTAATTAGGGTCAACTAAAGTCTAAACTTTGGGCAAGAGGCAGGTTACACCCTGGGAGGCAGAATTAGACAAACAATCATTCACACGCTACATCCTAAAAAGTGATACCATTCAGGGTTTGGGGTGTGCCTCCAACACGGAGAATACATAATTGGGATTCCATAGCAACACTCACGAAAGTGCTGTCCTATACCTTGTGCATGAAGTGATGTAGCCTGCTCCGGTTACGATTGATTCAAAGCTTTGACGATAAATGACCTGAATGAATACATGTAAATTCTAGCTCGATGAATAAACTGTATATACCTCCACCAAGCATAAGGCAAGATGTTATGAAAGAACTGAAGCAGCCTGAAGATCTCTTATTGATAAGATTGATCTACAACGGAAAGTTAAGCAAACACCTGACCAAACACGTCCGACGGGATTTCGTTTAACTCCCTGGCTCCCTCTGCAGTAAGGAAGTCAAACTTACACTTGAGTGACAGTGGTGAATTATCATCGATCATCTAAAACCCATTGAGGAAGCCAAACACGCAAGACAAAACCAATCAAGTGACCGAGATGTAATGAGTAGCTAAATAAGTCAAGCTAATATGCTAAAAGCTAACATGCAGTGTCTGTGCTATATCATGTCTGGTGTTAGCATCCATGCTAGCACTAACACAACAGGAGCGGTGTTGTGGCTGGTGAACCAATATTATAGAAGGCAAGAAGTTATGAAAGAACTGAAGCAGCATGAAGATCACTTATTTATATTTGTTTATTGACAGTCTACAACGGAAAGTTAAGCTATATCATGTCTGGTGTTAGCATCCATGCTAGCACTAACACAACATAAGAGGTGCTGGTGCATCAATATTATAGAACACATACAAACAATGAGAGATGCTATTCTCCCTTACAACAGGCTAATGTACCATCAACATGACTTTGAAGGGTCTACTTTAAGATTTTTATTTTTATTTTTTTACATATTGTTGCTCTCAAGTATAAACACACCAACGTGCCACAACATGGTCTAATCATTTCAGTGTGTGTCTGTTTGTAGCTATAATCATTGCACACAACTATGAATAATAATTGCTAGCATGAAGGTCATAGCGCCTTTGACTTTACAGTACAGTCAATAAGAAGGCTGCCACGAGTGTTTCCATGAGTTTCACCCCAAACTTATATCTCATTAGCACAAAGCTAAATATGAAGGTGTGTGTTTGTCAGGCGTCTCGCCGGAAGGACTACCAAAACGCATGTGAAACACCCACTGGAGTCGCCACTTTGCCACGCACACGCCCAGAGAGAGGTTACATAAGGTGCACCTCATAGGTTGACAGTCCATTCAAGCACACACGCGCAATCTTGTGACATTGATGTGACTTTTGCATTGAGATTAAACATACAATGGCACTGAAGGTGCGCTAAGTTTGGACACGTGCTGATGTTTCTATTAAACTGAAACCCAAAGCTCTGTAATGACACGCTGGAGTGAGACGACTTGTTGCAGTTTCTAGGCAATTTTTCAAAGGAATATAAGTAAAAACACAAACCGCTATTTTCATTGCCACAATTCAAACCCTTAATCTTAAAATTGTGACACAAATTTTCTCACCACTTAAGACACTTGAGCTTTTATTTTATTTTATTTTTTATATATATATACGGAAGCGTATTGCATTCACTTGGGAAAAAAAACAACTGACTCATTTTTTGGGGGAGTTTTGTTTTTTTGAGTATTTTTTTCATTTTCTGTTTTTCTGAATATTTTTATCTGTTTTACTGAAAAATAAATTCTGTCAAAAAAATATTCCGAAAAACAGGCTGAAAAAAAATATTCCGAAAAACAGGAGGAACAATTACTCAATAAAAAAGGGGAAAAAATATTTTAAAAAACAGGGAAAAAAATTATTTAAAAAAAAATGGAAAAAATGTATTCCAAAAAACAGAGCTGGTGTTCTGTCTAATAGCGGAAGCGGACACTTTCCCGCATACCTCCATATGCAATAAGATGGTCATGTTTACTTACTGGCTCTCAATAAAGGAATGAATGTGTATACTGTATTGTGGTTTGTTCTCTAATCTCTGAGGAAAATATTCAAAAAAACAGAGGAAAATATATATTTTTTAAACAAAAAAAATACTCAAAAAATAGGGAAAAAATATTCAATAAAACAGAAAAAAACCCTCAATAAAACAGAAAAAAAATACTCAAAAAAACAAAGCTCCCCCCAAAAATGAGTCAAGAAAACAGGACTTCTTTTTTTCAAGTGAATGCAATCCGTAAATATACTACTATTCATGTTTTAATTTTATTTTATGAAGTTTGTGCTCTTGGGAGTCCAACATGCAAGTATTTATAAAGGAACTCTCTTTCGTACATCTTTCTTACAATTTCTCACAAGTTCCACATTATTGAAACACTGAAATTCACAGCAAATTGTTTTTCTTTTTTTGTTTAGCACCGAAAAGTGAAGAGTTCAATGACTGGTGTTGTGGGAGGGAGTTGAAAACTGTGTGTGTCCATGCACACGTCCCAACCGGACCGTGGCTCATAATAAGTCACTTTCTTTCTGGGAGTGACAGCACTATTTGCTGAGTCTGTTTTGCGTTTACTGTTATGGCTCCCAGCCCTGGGCGGTTTACTTGCGTCCACGCCCATGACTCACTCACTGCAATCTTCCTGACATTTTTCTCACCTTTCTGTCTGCGCATAAAGTCTGATTTCATTTCTACGTTATTTCTTACTTTCTCTCTCTGCACAGTTCACGCTCGAGGACATTGGCTTTTGACCGTTTTTTCCCCCTCTCTTCTTTGCAAACACTTTTTGGAGATAGCGAATGGGAGGACAGCCTCCCCCTCCTTGCCAGGCTTCATTTAGTGCACATTCCTGCAGCGCTAAGCAAGGAGCCTAGCTGTGTTAAGGAAAGAGGAGGGGCACGCAGAGGTCATTCATCTTTGCAGACTTGGGAGAGCTTCCACAGACCGGATACACTAGAAAAACAAGAAGACAAGACAATCGTGTCAAGACGAGATGCACACAGCGCATGCACAGTCTCCCTTGGAGGCATGCAAAATCTGTACAGCATCATGAATTTAATATTGATATAAGGTGCTGCTTTGTGTTGAAGACATAAACCTTTACAAGACATTATATTTATATAGATGGATTATGAAAACACCCTATAAAAATCCTAAATTAGTCGAAAATAAATAAATGAGAACGTTTTGGGGGAAACGGCTCCCCCTGCCGGAGGATTTTAAAATTTGGTAAAGTTTGTATGTGTTTTCGGAGTGCTTGGTGCGCTCAAGTCCTCCCTGCGGCAGAGCCTGCTGGGGAGGCTCAGCCTTTGGGTGGGGCGTTCAAGGTGTGTCCGGATTATTGACATATCGCCAGCAAGTAGGGAGAGAACGAGCGCAAAAGGTGCCATGGAGGCGTAGGAGAAGCAGCAGGATTCCTTTCTTCTGAATACTTCTCCCAAATCAACACCTGAACGTTTAAAACTTTTTTCCTCAATTTTGCGTGCTGTGCTTGCTTTTTGCTCAGGGCAAAGTGCAAATTCGTGTAAAAAAGAAAAAGAAAAAGAAGATGGCGAATGCTGTCATTTTCAACGTGTGCCTGGCGCTGGTGAGTCCAACATATGTGTTTTTTTATGAACAAAGAGGAACATTCAAGTCGGGTGTGATATTTGACACTAAGGCTCTGTAACTTTAGATCCTGGCCGGAGTCGAGTCGTGCTTCGTCCCTAGCTTCCTCTACGTCCCGGTACCGCAAAGTATCCCGGCCGGATACGAGATAACGAGAGGTATTTATTTGTATTCATAAACTAACCTGCCCTGTATTTATTCGGGAAAAATACAAACCACCGTTCTTCCTTGTGTTTTAGTCAATGTGGCGAGCTGTGAGAGCGTCACTTCCAACGACCGTGCTTTCGCCGTTTGGCCCAACGGTTCGGTAACGGCCACAAAGAGCGTCGAGGTGTCGTCGAAAGGCAGAACTTTCTCCGTGTGGGTTCAACACAGCGACGGGCCGCAGATGCAGATGGACGTCAGCCTCATCGCCAGCGCCCAAATGAGCAGACAGGTACAAAAAGCAAGACACCTTTCACACTTGCAAAAGTACACAAATGCTTGAGTAAAAGTACTTGTAGTAAAAATAGACAGACACTGTCGTACTTAAAACGTAAAAAAAAAGAAAAAAGTATATATATATATATATATATATATACTTTTTTTTTTTACTGTCAATAACCATTAAAGAAAACTTAACTGTACAGAACACAAAATTCCCTCTCGTGTTAAATTACATGGTGTTCATACTGTCAAGAAGAGAAAAAAACGGAACATGTTTGAGCACTTGCTAGCATATAGGCTAGACTCTATGCTGTCAAAACAAGTTCTCATTGCACTATTGTTAAATGACTGACAAAAATGCTAAATTAGCTCGTCATGATACACTACTACTACCACAACAATTATATTACCTGTGTGTGTTTTTCAAATTAAACTGAAAACTGTTAAAAGTCAGGAAGTACATTTAGCCATCATTCTTTTGGCCCCAAACAAACAATTATCCTAAGGCAGTGGATTGACAATTCCCATTTTACGTCACAAGTCAAAATGGCGGTCAACTCGATGATAGGAAGCTCTCCTCTCATTGAAAAGCATTGGATTTATCGGGAATAGCTAAATCTGTTTCTGTTGTTATTGTGTTCCACCATGCTGCTGCTGTCCTTCTTTCGGACTTTAGTTCCCTAGTTTATAATAAATTAATCAATCAAAATGTAAAGCACATTTGTTTAAGGTTTAAAAAAAATAAAATAAGTAGAGAGTAAAAAGTACAGATCTCAGTTCTCAAATGTTAGGCGTAAGCGCAACAAATTGCCAGAAAAGTAAATACTCTTGACTAGCAATGTGCAGAAATCTATTTACGCACAGTAACAAAATATTTGTTCTGAATTACTTCCTACCACTGTATTTGATTGAACTATTAACTGACTGTATTGGAAATGTGTGAAGCCCAATGATGTGCTGAAACGGTACAAGAGACGCTGGAGCCCCCCACCCTTCAATATCCTGGAGAATGACCCCGGCCCCTACCCAAGAGACATTGAAAGGGTAATGTATTTAAACACATACGAAACACCGGGCATTTTTAGCCATTATGTCATCCAACATACAGAATAAAAATTAAAAAAACATAATGATAATAATAAAATAATAGTAAAGTAAAATATTGTTTATTGATCATAACCAGGCACATAATGTTGACTTGTTGTAGTAATCCTATTTGATGTGTTCTTTGTGGTTTGTGTGTGTACATTACACCGTAATCAGCCACACTACTCTAAATAAACAGTATTGGTAAACTGAAACACCCCCACCCCCAGTCCCCACAGTCAGCATTGTTGTCTTTGTAAATTCTGATATTGTTTATATGTAGAACATAAGCGATAAACAACACGCATGATTTAATTTCTTATGTAATATATTAGTGCCATAAAACCGTTCCCCATTCTTCATGGCCACTTGGGACAATTATTTTAACAGCAAATGACTCACACACAAGGTACACATGCACGTGTGCGTATCTCTGGGTGTGTGTGTGTGTGTGCGCCAACAACTGTAAAATGAAAAAGATTGTCCCCACAGCCATGAGATAAAAAGAGAAGAGTTTTCATTTATAAGCTTTACACACACACAATTACATAACATAACAGAGTAATATGATGCAATTATGTTATACTCCATATGTTATTAAAACTGGTATTCAAGTTTGGAATGAGCTGGCATAGGGTTCATTTACAACACAGGGCTACAAAATATAATATTTACATTTGCCTGAAATATCTGTGAATCAAATTCTTAACCTATAGTTTGTTTCTAATGTCTTATAATGTTATCAAGAAGTGTGACTTGATTTGAAAATGTTTCTAAGTATATGGAGCAATGGAGATGAATGGCCAGACAGTTTGCCTTGGTGGAAGTTTTATTATTGTGCTGTTATTGTTTGGTTTGTGCCGCAGCTTGTGTCGGACACTGAAGCAGCGCACCGGGTGTACTACACTCTCACGGGGCCCGGTTTCGACAAGTACCCAGAGGGAGTGTTCAGGTTCAACAGCGACACTGGAATGTTGACTGTGCTCAAGGCAGTCGATCGTGAGGAGTTCCCGCAGTTTGCCGTGAGTTGGCAGTTTCCCTTGTTCACATTCTTTTCCAACTAAAATGTAATTAATTTTATACACAAAATGTGGCATTATTTGAAATGAATGAAAATGGCTCCATGTTGAACTTGTATTTATTTATTTATTTTTTAAATCCAACAAAGTACTTTTTGCCTTCCTGTATAAATATTTCATGCCATGCTGAGTGAATTTTTATTGAATTTCCACAAACAAAATCACATGCTTGATTGTGCTTTAAGCATCTTCTACACACAAAATGCCTTTTCATTGCAAATCCAAAAAGAAATAGTCAAATATTAAACTTGAGTTGAACATTAAACATTGTGTTTAAAGAGGACGTCAACCTAAAAGGTTTCCTTTCAATGATATGTTCTAAGTAGCCCAACTAGTCTAAACACGCTATTCTGATTAATATTGCGTTTGTGGAATATGAATTCAGCAGTTTTTATGCATCTCAGGGGGCGGCCATTTTGCCCCTTGTCAACTGAAAATGACATCACATTTTCCCAGGGCTCAGGTATTGACCAATCATGGCTCAGCTTGAGAACGTCACATGACCAAACTCAGGAAACAGGTGATCCTGTGTTACCTGAGCCCTGAGCAACTGTGATGTCATCTTCAGTCGACAGCAAGTGGCAAAATGGCCGCCCCCCTGGGATGGATATAAACGGGTTGATTTTGCTGTTTAATTTATGTTCCATAAATGCAATATTAATGATAATGCCGTGTTTAGACTAGTGGGGGCGCATACAACATATTGTAAATAATTTTTTTGGTTTGACTTCCCATATATTTGTTGTGGAACAGCATGTATTATTATATTTGAATACGTTTGGATAGCTCAACCAAACAATCGTTTCAGTTGGACCTTCTTGTTTACAGTTAATAGCCCGGGTTTTCGACAGAGCAACGCGGCAGGAAACCGACGATCCTTTGGGCGTCTTTGTGCATGTAGACGATCAGAATGACAATGCGCCGCAGTTTTCTGGCCAAATGCAGTTTTCTGTGCTGGAAAAAAGCAAAGCGGGTGAGGAACATGACACACACGCCACTACGAGTTGTTCATTGCTTTGTGTTGACAACAATGTGTAACATGATCACCACTTTACATCACAGGGACAATAATGGGGAAGGTGAACGCCACCGACAGGGACCAGCAGGGCACCGATCACGTGAAGATCCGCTATTCCCTTCTGAGCGAATTGGACAAATTTGCAATCAACCCAACGACAGGTGTCTTCACCACGGCTACTAGCACGTTAGACAGAGAGGTGAGGACCGGTGGAGTGCGCGGCTCAATTTTGACTCCATTTACTTCGAGCATGTATGATGAATATGGAATCTTCCCTCATCAGACTAAAGAGAAGTACAACGTGATTTTGCAAATCAAAGATATGGACGGCGCAGCCAACGGTTTGTTCACCACGGGCACGGCGACCATCACCCTGGGTGACATCAACGACAACCCGCCGACCTTCACAAAGACATTGGTAATTGATTCAGGAATTCAACTTTCTACAAAATGTTTTTTTTGTTATCATCCTAAAGAACATTTATATGGTCAGAGGTTTGTGACCAGATAGATTGGCTCACAAATCGGTTCTATAATTTACTTATTACAAGGTGTGCCCTAGTACTTGAGTATTAAAATGATTTCCTAGGATTTCCGACTATGATAAACAATTGTTGTATTATTAATGAACCCATTTTTTACATCCTGCAGTATCAAGCCACCGCAAATGAGAATGAAATCAACAAACTTATTCTCAGGCTTCCTGTTGAAGATAAGGATTTAAAAGACACAGCCAACTGGAAATCTAAATTCATTATCACTAAGGGAAATGAAAATGGAAATTTCCGGATGGAGACGGACCCCAAAACAAATGAGGGGCTTATGTACGTCTCAAAGGTGAGTTGATTTTCACCACGAAGTAACGCCACGAGAAGTTGAAGTGATCTTAAGTAAAAGAGCATTTTCGTCTTTCCAGCCATTAAATTTTGAGAAGGCCCAGAAAATGAGGCTGGAAGTCATGGCCCGCAACGAAGCCGAACTGACCGGCACCACGGCCCAGTGGGAGATCGTCCCCGTGGACCTGACAGTCGGCGACCTTGACGAAGGCCCCGAATTCACCGCGCCTACCATTCGCATCACTGTCAAAGAGAACACGCCAAACGGCACATTGATTGGAACTTACAAAGCCATCGATCCGGAAACCAAGAGCAGCGATGGCATCAAGTGAGCAGCCTTTTCCACTCGCTTGATGGCACTTGCAAAAAAAAAAAGTTGAGACTGATGAGGAGTCTTTTATCCGTTTTTCCAGATATTACAAGGTCACGGACCCTGCCGCCTGGATTAATGTGGATAGGAACACGGGAGAGCTGAGGGTGGCAAACACCATCGACAGAGAGTCTCACTTTGTCAAGGATGGCGTTTACAACATCACCATGAGAGCCGTCGACGCAAGTATGTCACTCGGCACAGTCAATTCTGCAGAGTCAATACGTCACTCAAGGGTTGAGGAACAAACCCACGACTTCAGGTTGGGGGGCAGCCAATCTACAACCTGAGCCAAAAAAATTAAAAATAAAATAAACTAGTAAAATGTAGTCAAAATATCTCTTGCAGAATTTACTTAGGTTACGTTTACACTGCAGGCAAATGTGACCCAGATCAGATTATTTTTCCCAAATGCGACCTGTGTCTGACTTGTTTTATGTCTGTCTGAACGGCTCAATTCCGATTTTTTTTTATATGTGACCTGGGTCACTTTCATATGTGGTCCTAGATCGGATATGTATCCAAATTTTTGCAATGCGACCGCAGTCTGAACAGCCAGGTCGCCTATATCCGACCTCAACGTCATCAAAAGCCAATATGCGCTCCGCGCGGGCGGGAGAGTTGAGCTTGATTTATGCTTGACGCATCCGCGAGGTTCGCACGGCTCGGCAGAAAGTGAATCGGCAAAGTCATTTATTACGCGCGGCAAAGACGTGACGTCATCGTTAGGGGATGTGTGATGAGGAGCTCAAACAGGCTCGCCTAATTTTTACAAAATATTATTTCTACCTCCTCCCGCATCACTTCTACGTAGATATGAGATGGGAAAAATACTTACTTCCGCAAACACAGCGTTATGAGTGACGTTGTGTCTTCTTCTGCGCATGCGGGTCACTTTGGGGATGCATTACGTCCACACAGCAGACAGACTGAGGTAATGTGAACGCTTACTCAAAAAAAATTGGATTTCACCCAAAAAATCGTAATTGAGCATTAAGACCTGCAGTGTGAACGTAGCCTTAGAATTTCGTTAGTAGTTTTTTTTTTCTTCATGTGATTCTCTCATTCTCTCATACACACTAAAAATACTTTGAGTAAAATGTACTTATTTTACTCTCTTCCAAGTGTAAATTTTACTCTATTTGGAGTGAGACCAAATAGAATTTTCTTTAAAGAATTTACTGTACTCATAAAAAAAGTTAGTGATATATTCAGCTTTTGGTGAAATTTCAAAATAAATCTAAAACACATTATTGGTGAACTTCAACTGCACATGTCCAACAATTATTACTATTTGCACGACTTGCCATTTTTTAACAAATTGTTGAAATTCACAGTTCATTAATTTATTTTAACACCATAATTATCTATCGTTTGCCTCCTTAAAATGCTTGTAATTAAGTTTGGCAAATAACCAGCCAGTCAGGCGAGTGCATTATGGGAAGGCATCTCCATGTTAAGTCACGGCAGACGTTTGCTCATTTTGTCTGTGTTGTCGCTGGTCGAGTTTATAATGAGCAACGACTCCTCCCCCTCCTCGGCAGTATCTGTCTGAGCTACACCCGTCGTGGCTTCGTCTGACCTGATTTACAGTGACTCACAGAAAAGCTGGCTCTGGGCTCCGACGTTTTGTTAGAAATTAAAAATTCCAGATCAGCGAGGATGCTCAGCCTGATCTTTAGTATCACTTAAATTTCCCTGGGATATGTTTCAGCTGCCAAGACTGGCATGGGAACGGTCATAATTCAGGTGGAAGACGTGAATGACAACATGCCAATTATCCTCCCACCTGGTGAGAGGGTGGTGTGCGAGAAGGAAGGAGAGCTCGGGTCCGTGCTGCTTGTGGCTGAAGATGCGGACAATCCACCATTTAAAGGCCCCTTCTCCTTTAGTTTGCCAAATAACGAAGACGGCAAATGGTCTGTGATCAGATTCAATGGTAGGTGCTGGCTTTGCTTCCTGATGCTTCATTTATACTTTCATCATGCCCTAAACAGATTGTGTACTTCCCTTGTAGACACCGCAACGACATTGCGCCAGGTCAAAGACCTTCCGTTGAAGGTGCACAACGTTCCCGTAGAGGTCAAGGATCTGCAGGGCAACGGAAAAATCCAGACAGTGAACGTCAAGATCTGCCAGTGCAGGAACGGCGCCTGCATGACCAAGCCTTGGTCGGCCTCGCTCGGCCCGTTGGGTTGGCTGGCGTTGCTTCTGCCTCTGCTCCTCCTCCTGCTACTACGTCAGTTCCTCTCTTACTTGTTACTTACTTAGCCCACATAAACAGTGCAGTGGGTGGAGTGAAAATATTGTTATTGTATAATTGTGGCAAATTTGCCACTTCGTAATGTGAAAATGACATCACAGTCGCTCAGGGCTCAAGTGACATTCAATCACGGCTCACCTTGTGTTCTAAGTTTGGTCATGTGATGTTCGCATGCTGAGCCGCGATTGGTCGTTGCCTGAGCCCTGATGTCATTTTCAGTGGACGGCAAGTGGCAAAATGGCTGCCCTCGGAGATAGATAAAACCACTGATAAACAATAGTACATACACACTCGTGCAAGCTGCTGAAGTCACAGGGCGGCCATCTTGCTCCTCCCATCTCACGAGCAGACTACTGTATAAACTATACGGTATGCGTACAGATTAGACATATACAGCTCGTAGGCAATTTGTATAGGGGCGGGGGCGGGGTTGGGGGTTTGTGGTGGTTTGGTCACTATTTTTTAACAAGTAAAAAAAATTTTTTTTTAATTAACAAGTACAACAACAGTATGTGCTGCTTTGAAGACCCCCTTTTTCTTTCATCGCTCAGTTCCTTAGACCCCAACATTACAATGTAGATTTGGCAGAGGCATCTTTTGTTAAATTAGTCATAATTATTTAATATAAAATACACAGAAGTTTCCTCCTGCAAACATCATTAAGCATATCATTTATACATGTAAGTTGTAAAATGTCTTAAGTCCTCTGGTTATGTTTAACTAATTTAACTAAGTATTTCTACTAAATACTGTCTTAAATGTTTTTCAATTTCGATACTGTAAATGTATAGGATCGTATGCAGAGAAACGTTTCTTGGGAGGAGCAATATGGCGGCCTTGCGACTTCAAAAGTCTTGGCCTATCGGCTATCCAGTCATCTATTCAGATCAGTGATAAAAACAGATAGATCGTGCTGCTTAATTCAAATTCCACAAACTTAATACTAATCAGAATGCTGTGTTTAGACTAGTAGGGCAATATAGAACACATTATTGTAAAGAACATTTTTGACTTGACTTCCCCTTTGAAGAAAAGTTTAGGGTTTGGAATAGAAATTAATTAAGTGATTGTTGGAATTCTGTAGATTGTGTGTACTTCAATGCAGATTAATCGTAAATCTTATAGCAATTAATGCAACAAAAAAAAAGGTTAGTTTTTGTCATTATCAATTTACTCAATGCCCAAACTAGTCATGGGTTCGTTGCATATTACGATTAGCACATAAATTCACACGCACGACCTGCTGTGCTCTTTAATTTAGTCTACAAAGCATTTACATTATTAGTTGTTGTACTAATGTAGCTGTTTTCCCGCTCAATTTGGTTGGTTAAAATGTATTTGTATCTATTTGTTCACCTAATTACGTGATTGGAATATTAGAAATAACAATTTATATACATTTAACTTCTTTATAATTGCTTGATTATAATTAAATTAATGAAATTGCAATATTTAGTATCTTTCAATTGAGTTGTTGTTGTTGTTTTGCCTCATCTATTAATTACCTGGCCCATCTGTCCAATGGTGAAAATCAATTGTGGCCCCTGAGCACATACTTGTAGGTATGCCCACCCCTGCTCTGGATCATGAAACATTATCATCATAATGAGCAAGATTTGATGCTAATTTAATGAGTCGTAATACAGCTCAAAGCAATTATTTTGCCTCAAGGGCACTAGCAGTCAAAGGTTTGCACGTATGGTGGTCTGCCACATTTGTAGGTCAGAGGCAGTTCCTATGATAATGATGATCATCATAATTAAGGAATATACTTGAATGAATTTGTACCTTTTTAGAATGACTGGGCGAATGGGGACCAGTGTGCCCGTGTTTGTGCAGATGCTTACATTACTGTACGTCTGTCTGTGAAGCATGACAATTTCATCTAACATGAAGCCATTTTGTCCTCGCAGTCTTGTTGCTTGCCTGTTTCTGCACGACAAAGCCAGACTTGCAGATCTTGGAGGATACAACTGACAGCGGAGGAATCCTGATCAAGTCAAACACAGAAGCCCCGGGGGAAGAAGTGGTAAGATCGAGAGAAAAAAAGTGTTTGCTTCAAGATGACTTGAATGCAAGAAGCACTTTTCAGTCTCGTTTTCTAACACATGCTTTTGATCAACAGGACGCTAGTCTCATCAAGGTCCCCATCCCCGGTTCTGAAATCAAGAGCTCGCTGGCGCATCAGGAATGGCAAACGAAAGGCTCCACCATCGGACACCAAGACGTCGGCCTCTATAAGAGTGGCTTTGGCACCACGGACACAGAATACTTCACCGGACATTATGACAACCAATATGGAGCTCAACAGACGAACTACGACGCAAACTTTCTCAGCACCTGGCAAACAAACGGACGCTATTTGCACCAGGTAATGTTTTACTGCCTTACGTCAGTTGTTTTGTTTTTTGGTTAGTTAGGAGCAAAGACAAAAAAATGTCGGGGCATAATATCTGTTAGCTGTGAGTAGTGCTGTCACGAATCCACTTTTTTAAAAAGTGAGTTAATCCCTTTAACTAAATATATATATTTTTAAGTCCACTAAGGTTGAACGGGAGTTGAATTTAGTGGATATAAATACGCATTGTTCCTTATCATCTGTGCACATATGCACATATTACATAAACACCAACAAAATTAGCCTACGCTAAACGGTTAACAATCCCGGTTAGCATTAGCCCTGAGTAAACTTGAATCACACAGCATTCCAACCGCACGGATAGGTTTTTCAAATAACTTATTTTATGCTTTTCTTTGATTCCATTCCATTTTAAATCTATAAACGTACTCACTATTGTAGATTCGTACTTGATAATGCTACGAGCTAACACTAATCTAGCTAATGGTATTGCGAAGTGAGTTCGTTTCTAAGGTCCACCAGTATCCGCGTTTGCAAACCCATTGTGGCCAATAGTGATGGGAAAATGAAGCTTCATGAAGCACTTGTGATATTTTTTGACTCCTCTAGATGGCACTCTTAGTTGAAAGATGCAGTGGAAATGTAATCAATTTCCTTTGCACTAGCCTTCATATTTAAACCAAGAGCACCATCTCGGGGAATCAAAAAATATCACAAGTGCTTCATGAAGCTTCGTTTTCCCATCACTAGTGGCCAACTGGGTCCATTTAACTCGGTGATTGCACACTTTGTTGGTGTAAAACCGAAGTACTGGTCCTTTCGGCAAATAAAAACATTTTATACCTTCATGCCGTCGGCATTTCAAGTGTCATACGAAATATGGCTGTATTTTGGCAAGGCAGCTTTATTTATATCACGCCATTTCCTACACAAGGTAACTCATGTGCTTTTAATGTCTTGTAAAGGATGTTGGCAACTTGCCTTCCACAGAAGCTTTCCTATTTCGGAGGTGAGGAGGACCGGCATTACGCTGACGACATCATCCACCAGTACGGTTTCGAAGGGGTGGGCTCGGCGGCCGGCTCGGTCGGGTGCTGCAGCGATGACGCCGGCAACGACAACCTCGACTTCCTCAACACACTGGGACCCAAATTCAAAAATCTGGCAGGCGTCTGCAAAAAGACATGAACATCAAAGCCGGCGGATAACAGTTTTGCCTTTTCGGTGCAAAGAATGCAGGGGCGCCCCCCACCGTGCCGCTTGAACACGATGAATGAAAGGGAAGACAGAATGGGAGTCACGTGTTTGTCACTTTTGCTGGATTATTATTTTTTTTAATCTCTGCTGCCTTGTCCTTAGTCTCAAGCACTGATAACCTCGCCGACACTGTCATTTGTACATACCTGTTGCGTTGCGGTTTTTTTTGTTTGCATTCTTGGTTTTGCAGGTTGCGAGTAGCTGATGTGCAGTAACTGGCTTTGGGTATTTGTTTGTAATAATTTAGTAACAACATAAGGTATTTGGGGTGTTTACTAATTCCATGTGTTGATAGTAAATGAAATACGTGGTGGTTATTTGTTTAAATGGTTCCCCAGTTGCTTTTTTAAGAGTTTTGATATTTTTCTATGATGAACTAATATGAACGAATATAATTATACAGTTGCCTAAGAGACATCGAAGTGCAGATTTTAAAGTAGGGTTGGGCGTGCTAAGAATTAGATTGTTGATGGGTTGCAGTGAGGGGCACTTTTTGGGTACAGAGTTGCTGTCTAACCAACTTCAACATGATGTCAGCTAATTGATAACTTTATTCTCTTCAACATCAGTTCAAAACTTTCAGCTGTTTTTCTCACGGCAATCAAATGATGTTCAAGGAATTTAAGAATGAATTCATTGATTAAGGAAATATATGTTTTGCCCATCCCTACTTTAAATTATTTTTGGACTACTCTGGCTGTTCGAAACTGCATGAGATCTCAGCACGCGCATTCCAGCGGCGGTCGCGTTTGTCGAACGGGAAGCGGGTGTGGCTGCAACAGCCGTCAGCGGTTATTGCAACATTCTGCCAAGCATGTGAAAGTCTGCACATGGGCGTCAACTCGCCGACCGACGATTGACTGACACAAGACTGACAACGGCGAAACAGAAGTCAAGTTGATGACGGGAAATCTGGCGTTTCCGCGTTTTGCATTTGCTTGCTGCCATCTATGAACATTCTAATCATCTTTCATGAAGAATGCGCAAAGGTAGATCTGTCTTAACTTATTGAACACTTCAACGGGCTGAATGTCTTTTCACTGTAACATCTGCATTGTGTGCGACTGTAAGATAATAAAAGGATCTCTTGTACGAGTGTGATTGTTTTATGCTCATTTGTGCCGGCGCGGCCCATGTGAATGATTTACTGGGTGTGGCAGGCTGGGCGTGCGTTAATTTCAAGCATGCAGTGGGACACCTGCTGCTACAAAGCGCCCAACCTTGTTTTGATGGATCGAGTTACAGTGCATAGTACAACCCTGTACAACAATAGAAAGCCGTTTGAGCAATTATTCATAGCCGTGAAATTAGAATTAACTCATTCACTGCCATTGACGACTATAGATGTCAAATATTCATTTGAACTATTTCTATTAGTTTAAAAACTTTTCCCGAAAACCTAGATTTTTTTATTGTATTAGAACAGATATAAAATGTGTGATTAATCGTGAGTTAACTAGTGAAGTCGTGATTAATTACGATTAAAAAAAGTAATCACCTGACGCTCCTTATTTTAAAGAATGTTTTCCTTTAAAAAAGAAATAAATAATTGTAATTATTGTTTTTAAAATTTTTATCTTTTTTTTAAGAAAATATAAAAAATTTAAAAACAATAATTACAATTATTATTATTATTTTTTTTTTTAAAGGAAAACATTCTTTAAAATTAGATGCGTCAGGTGATAAAAAAATTTAACTAACTTTTTAACTTTTCTAGTTAACTCACAATTAATCAAAAATTGTATATCTGTTCTAAATGTACAAAAAAAATCTAGGTTTCATACTCTTGTTAAAAAAAGTGGAAAACATTTTTAAACTAATAGAAATAGTTCAAATGAATTTTTGACGCCTATAGCCGTGAATGAGTTAAGGTTCATGGAGGATTAGTTCGCTCATCACTGGTAGTCAACTGACCCCACCTTTCCCCACTAATAACGATGTTTATACACACTCGTGGGAAAACTAGGATACAAGTCTGACAACGTTATTAGTGAGGAAAAACTGAAATAGTTGACATTGCGTGCTTCTTGTAGGAAAAGTCATTAGAGCATCTATCTGAAGTGTGATATCCAGATTAAGGTCCACATTCTCGCAGTTGGCGTGATGTCACGATGACGTCATCTCGCGTAACAACCTGCCGGCTATTTTGAAAAGGGGGCGCGCACAAGTAAACATCGTTAGACAAACGTTGCCTGAAATTCAAATATTTCAGCTGTGTTTTGCATCTTTTTTTCATAAAAACCCGTTTAGCATGACTTATAATTATCACGAGTCACTGGCAGACACTTTATTGTAAGGCTGCTCGATTATGGAAAAAAGGATAATCACAATTATTTTGGTAATAATTGAAATCACGATTATTCAAAACGATTATGTATTTTTTTTGTTCAAAACAATAAAATGTTTAAACATATGAAAATATTAAGACAAATAAAATTATTTGAAACACTATAATTATGTAAGTTCCCTTTGGACCAAACCATATTGGTCGTTTTACCATGCACCAAAATACGACCAAGTGTCACATATTGTAGTTTAGCAACCTCTACCGGCCATGTTGAATAGCGCAAAAATCCAAAAGCTAGACTCAAACCCGGGCCATCCGATTGGAAGACAAACGTTTATCTTACTGAGCTAAGAGGTCAGTAATGATCTTAGTTGTCTTTTTTAGTGTTGACATGTATGTCTATTAAGACCCAGAATAAGTGCAACAAAGCCATGTCTGCCGTCAAGTGGTTAATGCTGGTATTACAACTTAATTCTACAGCCAGCAGTTTGACTGCTAGCCCATTTATTGCTAAATTAAACATCAGCACTGAAGCAGGTAAAACAGTTTTTCAGATGAATTAAAGTGTGGAGTTTTCATAAATTGTAATATTGTTGAATATTAATTTTAGAAGTACATTAATATTGCACAATAGTAAGGAAAGGCTTCCCCTCTATCGTTGTGCATATGACTGTTCCTTGGTAGGCTACAAAAAAAGGTAAGCAGTACTCAATAGATATTATCTAAAAAAAAAAAAGTATAAGAAAAAGCACGGTAGCATGCAATCAACATCCCCTTTGAATGAATAATTCACAGCAAATTTAAAATGAGAAAGATTCTGTAGATAACAAGCGTATCTATCTACATTATGCACCGACCACCATAAATAAGTGATACATTATGAAAAATGAATTAAAAACCAAATTGAAATTCGCCTTAAATGAAGACACAGCGATTATTAATTCATAGATGATTTTGTGTGCACATGCAGTAAACAACGAGTCCATAGACTATTGTTTGGAAAGTGTGCAGATGCGTCACTGTGATATATTAAAAAAGTGGGGTTTTGTTTGAAAATACAACAATATAATCATCAGGGATTACAAAAACACTGTCAGTATGTGGTCGAGATGTAAACATCAAACCCAAATCCCCTCTGAGGCCAATTAAGAGAATCTTGAAAAGTCTAAATAATCAAAATAAGCAGTTAACCTGAATAATTAATGACATCTCTCCGAGCATTAAAATGCTGCTGTTTGCCTCATTTGGCAAATAAACTAAACTTGTACTTTTATTTGAATGCAGTCCTTGACAAAAGGATCATGAATTCCATCGCACATTTCACATCCAATTTGTATCTTGCTGAAGTCATTCAATTAAGGCAGTCCTCATTGTGCCCTGTGCATTGCAGGGCCAATGGGGAGATCTGCTTTCGTTACCATGACGACCAAGGGGTGGAGCCTGAGCGCGAGCCAAGATGTGGTCTGCCTCCTGTCATCTTGCCAGCAAGTGTATGCACCTTCACCGTACTACCTGATGATAATATTAATAATAATAAATAGTATGTGACTCAAATACTTCAAAACTAAAAGCTAACAGATATTTGCCTCAAAGATCATCAAGTGCATCAAGTCCAGGCCTGTCTGATAAAAGCGCGTCATTTAAATCGACAGCGTCGTACGAGTCCATCCTTATCAGAGCTACTTCTGCTAAGATGCAATTAATTCCAAAGCAGTAGCGTGAAATTAATTTATTGCTTGTTAATGAGATTGCAGCCCGGTGTGAAAACAATCTTCAGATAGGATTCTTTCCCTCCTTCACCTCAAAGGACATGACTTGGATTGACGCCACCCAGCTGCCCAAAGCTGACTTCTTTTTGAGATGACATGTGATGTACAATATTGTGACTCACGTGACACGTCAACGTCACTCGTGCGAGTTCCTAGTAAATCTCAAAACATTTTGTCAAGTCACAGCATTGGTCACAGACCCTCAATGACATCAGCATTTTGCACCTGCTGATTGTTACAGCCAACTTCGACTACCAAAACACATCAGTAGTGGTTTTATTGAATTGTTTTCACCATGTTATTAGATAAATAGCCAACTGGTTGTGAACCGCTACGGTTGATGTATGTAGCACAGTTGCGTACTGTTACATTGCTTTATTATTATTATTATTTTTTACTCATTCACTGCCATTGACGGCTATAAACGTCAACAATTTATTTTAACTATTTTTAATAGTTTAAAATTTCCCCCCACGTTTGTTAACAAGAGTATGAAAACCTAGAATTTTTTAATTGTACATTTAGAACATATAAAATTTGTGATTAGTCGTGAGTTAACTAGTGAAGTCAGGCAATTAATTACGATTAAAAACGAATCGCCTGATGCCCCGAATTTTTAATAATATATATTTTTCAATTCAATCACTGCCATTGACGGCTATAAACGTCCAAAAATCATTTGAACCCCCCCCAAAAAATTAAGAAAAATCATTTGAACAATTTTTATTAGTTTAACATTTTTTCCCACTTTTGTTAACAAAAGTATGAAAACCTAGAATTTTTTTATTGTACATTTAGAACATATAAAATTTGTGATTAATCGTGAGTTAACTAGTGAAGTCATGCGATAAATTACAAATTAAATTGTAATCGCCTCTTGCCCCTAATTTTTTTTAATAATCTTAAATAATAAAATTATGGCAATGAATGAGTTTATAGCATTAGCGGCGGTTCTAGGATCAGAAGTTTAGGTGTCTTTACAGTTTCAGTGCCAGAGCAAATCCAATAGGGCACGCACGCATGCACACACTTGGATCTCCAGTCAATTAGCCAGTGCTAGTCAGTAGCACACCATCTTTGGTATTATTTTAAACATTAGCATGCCAAAAGTTTGCTTCTCTCAGATCAATTAAAAAAAAGGACAGTGATACTGTTTGACTACATGTAACGTTTACTGTCTAACTAGAAAAAATATCAACAATAAATCAGTTTTCAATCCAATTAAAACACAAAAGGGAATGCACAGTTAAATAAAGAAGAAATAGGCCTGGTAATGATGATAATGTGTTGATATTGAAGGGTAGAAGTTAAGAAATATGCCCTATAACCTTATTTAGCTCAAGAAGATAGGGCTACTTACTCAAACGACTTGATATAAAAGATTGCTCAAGTTCGTGCTTGGCTTGCTTCAGGAGGGAGCAGGTGGATCAAACCATTTTTTTTTTTAAGCAAAGGGGAGTATTGTGTTTTTGTTGATAAGACATTACATTTGTACCCAGTACTGTATGTTTTTGACACTTCTAGCTTGTTAAAGGACATACAATGAATTCCTACGATCTCTCAAATTTGGAGGGTGCTTTAAGACCCTACTGAAGCAACCAGGTACCAAATGCCTAAACCCCCATGCCTGAGTCACATGTTTGTTAAGTCAAGTCACCTTTTATCTGGTCTTCAAAAAGAGTGAAGTCTATAGATCAATGAAGTAAGATGCTGATATTAATTATGTAAGCTCCCATTTCTTGTAACTAAGTCATAAATATGGAATTTAAGTCGGGACACAGGACACAAACAAAGAGGCATATGCTTAATTCTTCACTGGTTTGCACTTTCGTCACAAACAGGCTGTTATGAATCCAAGCTGTGCTGTCCTTATGTACACTAGATGGCAGCATTTACCTTTCATATGAGTACAAGGCACGTTGTTTGTAGGTTTTGAAAGGAGAACTTCTGAGGCAAGCAACCACCTGACAACACTTCAATTAGGCATTAACTGTCACTCAGCACATCTCAGCCCCCCCCCCCCCCCCCGCAGCGCAAGCACCTGCTGGCTCATTAAAAGTCACAAGAGACTGCACTATGACGATGTTCCACATGCATGTTTTGAAGTTACTTGGTTGAAGCCGACTGACATCTACAGCATGCAACTGAAGAAGGGGAGCATGTAGAAGGCCTTTCTGCAGTACAGTAACCAATAATATTTCAAAAGAAAAACACAAGAGTTAGACTAGAATACATGAAATTGATGTTCAAGACTACACACGTACGCTACGCAACAGTATGTGATGATGGCATATCAATTGCACTGTGAAAACCACACCGCATTGAATGCCGTGGCGGGCCGTGCGTTTGGTACCTGGGTCTTCAGTGGAGATTTAGGAGCCTTAAATCCACTTCTTAATCGAGCATGTCGTAATTATAGAAACCATCAATATTACAAAAGCACACAACTGAGACACTAACAAAGAGTAAAGACTCTGCGACTAATTTAAATGTGTGAAGAAAAGTGGAGACTGGACTAAAGCCCTAAATGAACCTATTTAAGACTTAAATGTAAGCGTAGTGTACTACTCTATTTGTTTAGTAGATTTTTTTTTCTCACTTTGTTTTTGTCCCATTGGTAGGACTCTCAACTGAAGAGAAATATGACCGGCTCATGTCGCTGGCGTCGGGCACATAAGTGTCAATTTGGTAAATGTATTTATTTTTTCTTCCAAAAATCGATACGATTGGTTACTCCATGTGTGGATGTTATTTACTATTATTATTATTATTGCTATTATTATTATTAACTCTTTGACTGCCAGACGTTTTCAGAAAAGGGATGCCGTCAGTGCCAGCCGATTTAAGCATTTTGACTGATCTTTCAAGGTCCACAGAAAATGTTCTGTTTGGACTATGGAAACACACATACTACCAAATGAAAGATTGGACTTTCATCAGAAAAAAAAAGTTTGTTTCTACCTTATTCCGTTCTTTAGTAATCAACAATAGAAAATGGTTAGTTTCATCCGATTTCACTTGTTTTGGACCAAAATACGGAGAAATCAAGCTTTTAGTGAAACGATATTATTTCATGCATTCTAGTGAATTTTACACTTCTTTTTGTCCATGAATGATGCCACAAACACCTAAATAGTGCTTTACTTCTATAAAACACTACCACCAAGAATGAAAAAGTGTTTTTTGATAGCAAAATACGTTTATTTACATTCAACAGTGTAACAATTTGACAACAATTTGGCAAACTATTTACAAATGTGTGCAACTGTGGTGCTATTTACAAATATGTGGCTGTTTCAACAACAGTTTTTCTTTTTCTTTTTTCTCCCTTGCGTGCAAGGAGACGCAACAGCATTTGCACAACAGATTGCTTCTTCGCGTGCTCCACTTTCTTGCAGGCCGTTTTTTCCGGGGAATAGCAAGTATATACTGCAGTGTGTGTTGCCATCAAGTCTAATATCAGGATCATGCTACGGTTACGTTACGGTGGTGTTACGTCTCGCTTCCTCATGTCCTTCAGTTGCTAAACCGGGTTGTAAGAGATGTTCTGATCCATCTTATCCACTCCATTCATGGTGGCATCGTAGTCCAGAAACAGTGTCTTCTCCGTGATCAGACTGTACCCGCTCCTCCGATGAATATGCATTGGACTCGGGGTACTCTTCATTGTACGACAAAATGTCCGCATGTGCAGCTCCGGCGTTAGCAGAGCTAGCCGGTGATGCTTTATGACGTGAGAATAAAGGCCGCGTCCAACTGTGGCGTCCAACTGTGGCGTCCAACTGTGGCGTCCAACTGTGGCGTCAACTTCGGGATTCACCATCATCATCATCATCATCATCATCATCAATGCATTGGTCGATGCTTTTCGACAACTCTTCATCGCCCGATCGAATGTCCGATTGTGTAGAAGTACCCGGTCGGTTATTGTGCGCGTTTTCCGGCGTTAGCAGCGCTAGCCGCGCTAGCCGCGCTTAGCCGGTGAGGCTTACTACGTGATCATAACGGTCGCGTCAAGGCTTCCAACTTTGGCGTCAAGCTCGGAGTCATCATCATCGTCGACATCAATGCGCTTTTTAGTATTGATCGATGCTTTCCGTCTTTGAAAAAAATGCTCAAGCGTGAGCTGCTTGCAACCGGTTGCTTGGTCAGCCATTGTGGCTTCATCAGCCATTGTCTCCTCAACACTCTAGCTCCGCCTCACGTCTTCTACTGACGCCCACGGTGGGCGGCCCATCCAACCTTGTGCAAAGAGAGTCATCGCTGCCATCTAGGGGCCAAAACGAGTCATTATACTAACCAGATCTGCTTGATACTTTCAGCACAGCTGCCCAAGGCTTTCCTCCACCCGTTTCCAAAAAAACCCAAAAAAAAACATAGTGAACGTCTTTTAACGTCCTCGGCGCCCTTCCGTAGGTTTATGCTAAACGTTTTATAACGTTTATGGCGGTCAAAGAGTTAATAATATTCTTCTTCTTCTTCTTCTTCTGTGAGGAGTGGGAGGGATAGAGAGAGGGAGAAGTGCGTAAGTTTGAGCGATTTTTGGTGCTTTTTCTAGTACTTTTTTCATCTTTTTTTGATATTATGTGTAATAGTTTTTTTCTTTATCTTGTAGTTATTTTTTGTAAAACTTAGTGGTTAGTGTTGGTGGGTTTTTTTCGGTGGTGGACCGGCGTCGCCGGTAGGCAACATGCCGGTGGCGGAAACGCCCGCTGCCGAGTTTGAGCGTCTCACTCGCCGGCACGCAGTTAAGCTGTTGCCGGCAGTGGGCTGCTCGGTGGAGGAGGCAGGAATGGCCGTGGGGAAGGTGGTGGGATACAGTAGTATTAAATCTGCGTCCCGAATGAATGGAGCGATCGTTATCTTCCTTGATGACACTAACAAGGTGGGACAGGTGGTTGAGAGCGGTGTTGTGATTGGCGACACCTTCACTCCCGTTCTCCCCCTCGTGAGCCCTGCAAGAAAGGTAACGATCTCGAATGCTCCGCCGTTTATTAAAAACGAGGTGCTCGCTAAAGAACTGTCGAGATTTGGTCAACTCGTTTCACCGATAAAAATGGTGTCTTTGGGCTGCAAGTCACCGCAGCTTAAGCATGTTGTGTGTCACCGGAGACAGGTGCACATGGTGCTTAAAGACACGACGGGCGAGCTGAACCTGACATGCACTTTTAAAGTTGATAATTTTCCGTATATGGTGTTTGTTTCTACTGAACACATGAAGTGTTTTGGGTGCGGTGCGGAGGGGCACCTAGTTCGCTCCTGTCCGGAGCGGAGGGCGTCCGCTCCTGCCTCGGGCGGGAGCGCCCCCCCCCACCTGGGGATGCGGCGGTGGCCGAAGGGGAGCCGCAGCCCACGGAGCTGGTGGATTCGGCGGCGCCGGAGGCTCCGGTGTTGGCCGGTCCGTCGGCTCCGGTCGCCCCGGTGACGGTGGGGTTGGCGGATTTGGTTGATACGTTGCTAGTGGTGGGTGGGGCCGCGGAGGGGTCGACAGGAGCCGGCGGTGGCCCGCCACTGCCACAAACCGATGACATAATACAGGAATCGATAAAAGAAAAAAGGGGAGCAAACGCCGTCATTCTACGACCGTGTGAAAATGTCTTTGTGAATGAAAACATGGCAGATGTGGGCGATGAGGCAATGTCTGATGATGACACACTGAAAGTGTCGCAAAAGAGAAAACTTAATGTTCTTGTGAAAGGTATTGTTAAAAATAGAAAAACGACTGAAAGTGAATGTGATTTTACACAGGATGACAACGATGTACCCTACTCTGTCGAAATGATTAAGAGGTTTCTTGAAGATACAAAAGGGGTACGACAAACAGCCGTATCCGAGCATTTTCCCGATCTCAGGCTTTTTATTAAGTCCGCAAAGCCTCTTTCACGAAGGTTTGGGGAAGTGCTCACCGACCAAGAAATTTATCGGCTCAGAAAGAGCATAGCGAAAGCCAAAGATGAATTACACAATGATGAAATGGGCAATTAATCTCCTTTTATTGTTTTTTTTTGTCATTGCTGTGTTGTCCTAATGGGTCGCTATTTATTTTCCCATTAATGTGTGATTTTAATATGGGAACTCTGAACGTGAATGGTGCCCGGGCTGATTTCAAAAGAGCTGCTCTTTTTAAGATGATGGAATTGAATGGACTGAATGTGTTGTTTCTTCAAGAAACGCACAGCACTGACAACAATGTCTGTGAATGGAAAATAGATTTTAAGGGGGAGGTAATTCTGAGCCATGGTTCCAGTGCCAGTGGTGGAGTTGGTATTTTATTAGCTCAGAATTTTTTGCCGGCTTCTTTTAGTGTAGAAGAAATTATTCCAGGTTTTTTACTAAAAGTTATAGCTTTCTATGAAAATGTTAAGTTAGTATTTTTAAACGCCTATGCTCCAACCAGAGGGGTGGAGAGGATCACATTTTTGGATAAGTTAGGTGATGCTCTTAAAGCGTGTCGTGGTGATTTCGTGTTTTTAGGCGGTGATTTTTATTGCACTGAAAATCCCGCTCTGGACAGGAATCGCCCTGAGCCACACCCTGGGTCGTCTCACAGACTCAGACAGCTCATTAAAGACCACGAGCTGTCTGACCTATGGAGAGTTTTTCATCATGACACACGACAGTACACATGGAGCCATAGCTATGAGAATTATTTATCCCTCGCCAGACTTGATCGCTTTTACTGTTTTAGTCACCTTTTAAATATTTTTAAAAGGTGCTCGATTCGGCCTGTTGGTTTTAGCGATCATTTTCTTGTGTCTTGTTCCGTTTTTATTCAGAACATTCGCTTACGTAGCGCCTATTGGCATTTTAACACAGCTGTTTTGAATAATCAGGCTTTTAAAACAGCTTTTAAGTTTTTTTGGTTATCCCACAGAGAGAGCAGACCCAATTTTCCCACCATCCAGCAATGGTGGGATTACGGAAAAACTCAGACCAGACAACTGTGCCAGAATTTCACTCGCTTTGCCACGGGTGAGTTAACCCGGACTGTAAGGGGTCTGGAGAGACAGGTAGAGGAGTTACAGTCTTTAGCTGCTTCTACTGGAAATAGAGGGCTTTTAGACTCCCTCAAGTCCAAACAGTCGGCGCTGGCCAGCCTGCTCGGGTTGTCTGCACAAGGGGCGCTGGTCAGGTCGCGTTTTATGAACATCTCGCAGATGGATGCCCCTTCTCAGTTTTTCTTTGGGCTTGAGAAGAAAAATGGACAAAGGAAGATCATTCATTGCTTACGCACGGGTAGCCGTTCTGAAGTCTCAGATTCTTCTGGGATTAGGAAATATGCTGCCGGTTTCTACAGAGACCTTTATAGGAATGAGTGGTCAAGTAATTCAGAGACACACAGTACATTTTTAAGCGGTCTCCCTCAGGTGAGCCAGGAGCAAACCCCCCAGTTGGGGGCACCGGTGAGGCTCGAGGAGCTGGAAGCTGCCCTGGGGAGCCTGCAGTGTGGCAAGGCTCCTGTCATTGACGGCCTTTCGGTGGATTTTTACAAGTCCTTCTGGCCGATTGTCGGACCAGACTTGCTTGCCGTGATGAACGACGGCATCAAAAATGGGAAACTCCCGTTGAGCTGCAGGAGGGCCATCATCACCCTGCTACCAAAGAAGGGAGACCTGCAGGACATTAAGAACTGGAGGCCTGTGTCCTTGCTGTGCTCTGATTACAAGATCTTGTCCAAAGCGCTGGCCCTTAGGCTGCGAGGGGTGATGTCGTCCATCATCCACCCTGATCAGACCTATTGCGTGCCGGGCAGGCTCATTAGCGATAATGTCAATCTAATTCGGGATTATTTGGAACTCTGCAATTCCTTGGCTATTGGGACTGGTCTCATTTCCATAGACCAGGAAAAGGCTTTTGACAGGGTTGAACACCAGTACCTGTGGCAAACCATGGGTGCCTTTGGTTTCGGCCCTGACTTCATAGCCATGATCCGGATGTTTTATTGTGATATTGAGAGTGTTCTTAAAATAAATGGTGGTCTGAGTGCCCCCTTCGACGTCCGGAGAGGGGTGAGGAAGGGCTGCTCTCTCTCTGGGATGCTTAATTCTCTGTCCATAGAGCCTCTGCTCCACAAGTTAAGGGAAACTTTAAACGGTGTGTACATCCCCCAGTGTTGTATGTCTTTCAAACTGTCTGCCTATGCCGACGATGTAGTGGTTTTAACTAAGTCGCAAGAGGACATTGATACGTTAAGAAAAATTGTGACAGAGTTTGGTTTTATTTCATCTTCGCGAGTGAACTGGGGGAAGAGCGAGGCTCTCATGGTGGGAGAGGGGCTGAAGGACAAGCTCAAATTGCCGGGCGAACGAGAATGGAAAATTGGGGGTTTTAAATATCTGGGTATCTTTTTGGGGGATGAGACCTACAAAAAGAAAAACTGGGATAATGTGTTGGAAACGGTGAGGGGGAGGTTAAAACGGGGGAAATGGTTGCTGCCAAAAATCTCTTATAGGGGCAGAACCCTCATCGTCAACAACTCAGTTTCGTCTTCCTTGTGGCACAAACTAATGGTCTTGGACCCTCCAGCCTCTCTCCTGGAAGAGTTGCAGCGCATTTTAATTGATTTCTTTTGGGGGGGCAGGAGGCACTGGGTTCCACAGAGCGTCCTTTTCCTCCCTAAAGAAGAGGGGGGGGGGGCAGGGCTTGGTGCATTTGGCCAGCAGGGGCGCTGCTTTTAGACTCCAGCTTATACAAAGGCTCCTGACTGGCCCCAAGGATGTTCTGTGGAGACCATTAGCCCGATGCATCCTGCAGGTTTTAGGTTTATATGGGCTGGATTTTAGTTTGTTTTTAATGGACTTGTCTCGCATGAGCACAGCTTCTCTGCCTTGTTTTTATCGGAGTGCTTTCAAAGTCTGGAACTTCCTGAAAAAACATCAGGCGGAGCAGGCTGACTCACTGTACTGGCTCATGCAAGAACCTGTCCAGCAGGGAACCCTGCTGGACTACCCTAGCTGGGGGGGAGCGACTCTGTCCAAAACCCTTCAAGCTGCAGGGGTCGCAACGCTTGGCAGAGTGGTGGAGCTGACCGGTCCCAGTCTCGAAGACCCCGCTCCGCTGGCCTCCATTCTGGGGCTACATTCCTTGAGGGTCGTCAACCAGCTGCTGAACCACTGGAAAAGAAGACTGGCTGGACATGAGCGCTCCCTCCTCAGTCTGTATGGCAGTGGTTCCCTAACTCCAAACCCGGAGGACGGCTTCCCCCACATCGGCCTGCTCCCAGAATTGGGTGACTGTGGCGGTCCCCTGCTGGAGAACATTCCAGCAGTTCCGTTGGGAACCGCGTCCGGAAAACACTTTTACCGAACAATGGTCAAGACCTTACACAAAAACAAACTTAACGGACGCTTGGACACTCCATGGAGGAGAGTTATAGACGATAAACTGAAGCCATCTTGGGGCAGCTTATACAAGGCCCCAGTGGTCAAGAAACACGGCGATGTTCAGTGGCGGATCCTCCACGGCATCGTGGCCGTGAACTCCTATATATCCGCGATAAATTCAGCCGTTGCGGATACCTGCCCCTTCTGTGGACACAGGGAAACAGTATTTCACTGTTTCTATCAGTGCGAGCGTTTGCAATCTGTTTTTGATTTAGTTGATAGGGTTTTTAATCAATGTAAAGTAGCTTTTCACAAGCACTCTTTTATTTATGGTTTTAACCATAAGGGTCAGATCAAGAAGGAAAGCCGGGTTTTAAACTTTGTTTTGAGCCAGGCTAAGATGGGTGTGTGGTTGTCCCGAAAAAGGAAAGTTGAAGATGGGGCAAAAGTCGATCCCACGGTTCTGTGTAAAAAGTTGATAAAGTCCAGACTCTTTATTGATTTTAGTTTTTACAAGAGAGCAGGAGATTTGGATAGGTTTTGTGACATGTGGACTGTTAACGGGGCACTGTGCGACGTGAATGAGGAGGCGCTATGTTTTAGTGATGTTTTGATGTAAAAGCTTTTTTATTTTTTTATCTATTTATTTAATTGCTCTTGCCGAGCTGTATGTTAGGAAAATAATGTAAATAAGAGCGGCAAATAAATGTATTTTTTCAAAATCAAAAAAAATCTTCTTCTTCTTATTATTATTATTATTACACATTATTGTTCAATCTGAAGTGTTGAAAATGGCTTGCTTTCTTTGATGATGTAATGGCGGGGGCGGGCATTCCGTCAATATTGATGGAAAGTCCATCAATCCGTCAATGATGGCCATTTTGTTGACAATTAACAATTGACAAGAAACTTTTTGGCGGTACAAGGTTTTGGCCAGATGTAGGCAGCGACGTATTGGAACACATTACATTTTATGGCCATACCTAATACAAACCAGTGGTTTGACCGAGAGCTGTCAATCGTCTTGATATGACTGAAAATCCAGATTAAGAATGGGCGAGTACTGATACCAGGTATCATCAGGCATTTTTTCAAGGTATCGTGTTTGCGATGGCGGTCGCAACTGGTATCTTGTGGCCGTGTTATGATCAGGAGTCAGGAACTAGAAATGAGATATGAGAAGAATAGAACATTTCTGGTAGCTTCATGCAATTTTAAACAGTGTGTAGAAATTTGGGATTTTTCATTGCTCATTTATAAAAACTATTAATTTCAATAATGTGCAAAAAATAAATAAATAAATAAATAAATAAATAAATAAATAAATAAATAAATTAAAAAAAATATATATATATTTGTAAGAGGGATCTCATTTTCATTTTCTCTATCGCTGCAATTGGAATTATACCAAAGTTACAAACACTGCCAGGCAGGTACAGAGTGGGCGGTTGCTATATGAATAAATCACAAATAAAGAGTAATAGACTGCAAAACAAGAGACTGAACCAACCAAAAGAGATGTCTTTTATTGACCGGTTTTCTCTCCACGCAGCAAATGACAAAAAAGAGTGGGATGAAAGCCCAACTTTCATGTTGTTTCTCCTAATGAGGATCTAACATGGATCAAACTGCACGATCCATCAAACACGTTTCACTATGGAGTGCACACCACAGTAAATGTCGCACATTCATTACGATTAGGTGTAAAGGTCTGTGGTCCTGTGGCTATTCATCTCTATGTTCACACCAAAACCTGCCTTTTTAGCCGTTTGTTCCTATAAAAGCGCAACAGGGTGCACTTCCTGTTCATTACTGTCCACCCTGTAGCTGGCGTACACTTTAGATCCCACAGCTCGGAGCAATGTTATGGGGGATACGATTAAAGTCCAGCGCAGCATGATTGGACCCAGTGCTGTTTTAACATAAGAAAAATGAAAGGTGAGGCACCGACCACTTAGGTGGGCTACACACTAGAAACCCTAGATTGCACTCTCCCTTTTTGTTCAGTGTTTTCCTGGAATTTCTTCTCCAAGAGTGGCGTACCAAACTATGAAGGAACAAAACTGTAAATAAAGTATTTAAAAAAAGTGTGTTTGGGAAGGGGGGGGGGGGGGGGTTCTGGGGTGCCTATTAAATGCATATTGAGTTTTTTTTCAGCCTTTTTAAAAAAAACTTTTTGGGTTTGCATATCATTTTTTTCCCCTCATTCTTCTTATTCCAATGACCGTCAATTGCACATGGAATTTTCTATTCTCAGGTAGACATGTATTTTTTCCATATTGACGTTCTGTGGCACCCCCAGTAGTGCTGATGAAAATGTTGGTCTCCCTGCATCGTTTCAGTTGCCCATCCCTGGTGTAAACTGTTCCACTGCACTTAAGACTTCAAATTACTTCAAAAAGAGCACCGGAAGGATTATAAAACAAACTTCAAACCAAAAAGCGCAGCTGACAAAAAGATTAGAGGCAATAACAGACATGTCGGAAGGGCAGCGCGAAGACTAAACGCCTCACAGTTTGCCTTGTCAGAATCAGAAGAACAGATCCAATATTTTGCTCTCAATGAAAGGTTTCTTCAACCTGCTGAACAAGAACGGGCAAAAAAAAAAAGGTGTTTGTGGGCTTGTGAAGTGAATCCGGAGCTTGATGTCAGCTTTCGAGTCTTGCGGCCTCAGCGTGTTCCCCCTGCCGAGAGGATCTATAGACCACCTTCTGTGCGACTTGCTGCTTTGCCTTCTCTGGCAGCACTTTGAGGCTGAGAAACGACAACCTGTCGTCTCACACGGCGGTCGCGGCCGAATAACCACACGGACTATGTGTGGGGTTTAATTGGCCGGTTGCACATTTAAAATTCAAGGTTTTTCCCCACTTAGTCGAGGCTAAAATAATGGATGATGCTGAAGGTGGAAGCAGAGGTCTAGATCCTGGCCCTGACTGCCAGCACAAAAGATACAAAAAGGCCACGATTCAGTAACACGACGCACCAGATGGTTGGTTTCACAGATTGGGGGTTTGTTTTACAAATCCATCTGGGAAAGAGCTGATAAAAACAAGAAAAAAAATAGGGTAGGTGCTGAAAATAACTCGGAAGGTGATTGGGCGAACAATCCCATCCGTAACCAGACTAACAAGTAAATGACAATGCAGCCGGAGAGAAGAGTGAAAAGACTACAGTTCAGACCAAAGTTTGTTTGTATTTTGTTTTGAATAATAATAATAATAATGATACATTTTATTTTATTTTTTTAAACACTACAAATTTAGTTTTGATTTGAACATTTAGATAGCTTGAATTTGTTTTCAGGGCAGCTTAGTATATTATTATTATTATTATTATTATTATTATTATTATTATTATTATTATTATTATTATTATTGTTTTTATTTTATATTTTATATTTTATATTTATTTTTTTATTAATTTTTTAATTTTATTTTATTTTTAATTTAAAACAATTAAAAAATGATGAGTTGCCAACTTCTAAAGGGGATTTGTGACTTGAATTCCTGTTGAGAAGTACTAAACCTACAGTATACAATTTTCTTCTTTTAATATGCTGTAATGTATAAAAAAAAATTAATATATGAACCAAAAACGGAACACGCTTCTTAAATGACAACGGCAGGGCCAAAAGTCAAACACACAAAACCGTCGCCTAGGAACAACATCATCTGGAGGTGCTTTTTTATTGACTGCTTCTCGATGACATCACTTTTGAATGACACTTTTGAACGTCCTTTTTCCGGTTAATGTTGTCATAAAAACATTTAAAACCAACCTCGAAGGTTCATGTATTAATTTACCGGCAATTACCAAAGACGAAAGTGAAGGATATTCTTGGTATAATTATAAATAGTAGTTTGCAGTTTTAGTTAGTTTCGTAACATAAAATATAGTATCTAGTGATGGGTAGATGAATCCTGTTGAACCCTTGACGCTTTCCATTCAACTGGTTCACAAGGTTCAGCTCGTGAAGCTTCATGTGCACACAACCCCCCCTGGTGGCCAAAGCCTTGATTGTTTCTGATTGATTCTGCCTCAATCTCCTCCATTGTTGTATTTTACACTTCATAATGCGCCACACATTTTCAATGAGAGACAGGTCTGGACTGCAGGCAGGCCACTCTAGAACCCGCACTCTTTTACTACAAAGCCAAATATGCAGAATCCATTAAAAAGACGTTGTTTGGATGGCAGCATATTTTTCTCCAAAACCGGTATGTACCTTTCAGCATTAATGGTGTTTTAATAGATGTGTAAGTTACCCATCACTGACGTGCAGTGAGCTCTAGGTTTGGGTAGGCAGGCAGTCGCAAATTGAGACGCACACACCAATTCCAAATTTGTGTGTCGGCAGGCGAGTGTACAACGTATCCTAGGGTGACCATATTTTCATTTCCAAAAAAAGAGGACACTCAGCCGACCTCGAGATACCTGATACTCAGATACAAGATGCCATACATTCAAACTATTTTAACACATGCCTCCTCTGTATGGGTAGAACCCCCCCCCCCCCAAAAACATTACTCTCTATTGAAGTCTTAAATTTTTTGCTCCGCAATCTTTTTTTAAATTTTAAATTTTACTTTGAGCGGGGTTCGTACCCATTGCCTCTGGTGCGGCAGCTCAACACTTGCCACTAAGCTAAAGTTATGGGCCACCGTCAGCCAGTGCGCGGTCTGCCAGCCACGGTAAACGTTGCAGTGCACAATGAAAAAAGGACAATTTCAAACCCGCCCGGACGCTCGGAAAGAATGTAATAAAGTGAATATCTCCCTGTAAAACAGCCTAATTCCTCACAAAATCAAGCTAGCAATAGCAATAGCAACGCCAAACACCATGAAAAGTGAAACAGCCAGTTAATCGAAGCACATCCACAAAGCCAATCTTTCCTTTTGCGCCATTTTTTTGTAAAAAGTACAAATAATTCTTTGTCCCTTACTTTGCTGAAGATCCGCTAGCTAAGGCGTCGGTCTCCCATCCTTCAAAAGATGACGTTTTTCCCTCAAAAGAAAGGCGTGAAAATTGTTTTATATTCTCCAGAGTGGCGTCATCTTACCGCTTTGCCACTAAGTGTGTTTTGAATTCACGAATGTTTGTTCGCATAGGAATAATACAGCGACGTAAAAAGGCTGCGTAGCCATCTGCCTATTTGCGTAAAGGACTTTTCTACTGGGAAACTGACTACGCATGCGCAAACCCACGTCACTACGCGGACAGGGCTGGGAAAAGCACAGTAGCGGTGTGCCTTCAGGAGGATAATTTTTGCAGCATTTTTGCCTGCAGGCCAGACGAAGTAATGATCATTGAGGTAAGAAAATAACCAAATGTTGTTACTTTTAAACCTATAGGTAGTGTAGGCTTTCTGAAATCCATCCATTTTCTTAACCGCTTATTCCTCACTAGGGTCGCGGGGGTGCTGGAGCCTATCCCAGCTGGCTTCGGGCAGTAGGCGGGGCACACCCTGAACTGGTTGCCAGCCAATCACAGGGCACACAGAGACGAACAACCAATCATACTCACAATCACACCTAGGGACAATTTTAGAGTGTTCAATTAACCTGCCATACAAGTCTTTGGAATGTGGGAGGAAACCAGAGTACCCGGAGAAAACCCACACAGGCACGGGGAGAACATGCAAACTCCACCCAGGAAGGCTGAAGCCCGGACTCAATCTCATGTCCTCTGCACTGGGAGGCGGACGTGCTAACCAGTCAGCCACCGTGCCGCCGCTTTCTGAAATGAAATAAATAATTAAAATAAATAGAAAAATGCCAAACGGTTTCAACTTTCATTTCATCCTGGGGTAGGCAGTGCCTACCTTGCCTATCCTGAGCCATTGGCAGTACCACAGCACGAGGACACGACATCCACAATTCCCCAAAATGTTCTGGTATATGAATTATGGCATCTAAAATATCGCATGGCTACCAATTCCTGACATGGACCTGTGACCACATTGTTGTTTAGATGCAAAGGTTCAAATCCGGATTCCTTTCAAGGTTCTAAGACCGAGGTTCGGGTCTCTCGGGGATATAAAATGTATTGATTTTCCGCCAGTCTTGGCTCAGCGCTCCCCTATCAGGAGGTTGAGCACTTCACAATGCAGCCGTCAGTACACAAATAGACTGCAAATGACAATATGTGCTGTGGAAAACAGAGGCTTTGACCCTCTGTATGTCATGCAGCTGGCACTGAAAAACGTGCGCTTGCGCCAAGCCAAGTCCCCAGCGAGCACACTTGGATTGTTTTCCCACAATATTGGCAGTCGAGTGATAGATGCCAGTAGAAATCTGATTCAACTGAGTGGGTGTATTGAATAATCAATAGGAAACCTAAGACTCACAGCGGCATTTGTGTAGCGTAGACATACGATCCTTCCAAAATCAATCAATCTTCTTTTTTTTTTAATCAATCATTTTGATGGTGGTGAATGAAATGTGTTCGCTGTAAATATTTCCTTCTGTTACATAAATTAGCAAGTTTCTATCAGTTTTGTGCTTGCAGGACACTCAAGTGAAAGAAAATATATTTAACGTAAGCACAACACAAGGATAGGATTCTGTCCCTAAAAATTAAGCTTGCAATAAATTCTGGCCAGGGAAAAAAAAAGACCTTCTAAGATTTCATATTTGTTTTCTTATGGCTTGTGTCATTTGAAATAGACACCATTATTTCATTCACTTGAAATGTTAATTCTGCCTTATCATGACTATTATCAGGCCAAATATGAGAAATGTTCTTTTAAATATTGAATGGTGCTGAAAGCATATCTTGAGCAACCTAGCCTGTGATTTATGCTATTGGAAAAGGACTGTGCCCTGATGTGAATTGTGAAAAAATTAGGGCTGTCAAAGTTAAAGCGTTAACTGATTAATTCACAAAAAAGGATCGCATTAATCTTGTATTAACGCAGATTAATCACATTATTAATTTTTTAATTAAGCATTTAATAAATGCTTGAATATGACATTCAGAATATTTGTTCCATCTCAAAATATTGGGGTCATTTTTTTTCCCATTTAAAATTATGCAAGTAATTAACTGATTAGAAAAAGAGGAGGATGAGCGTGCGCAGTGGATCAAAACATGATGAAGACGTCGTCATAACATTAATAGTCGAAAAAATCAACACATAACAGGTGCTCTTTAAATTTGGCGGGCAAAAAATGTTGATAAAAAATTAATTAATTAATTGTGATTAATCAAAATTTTAACATGTGATTAATCTGATTAAAAATTTTAATCGTTTGACAGCTCTAGAAAAATTGCAAATAATTAACCATTGTTACTTTAATTAACGTTCCGACTAATGTTACTATAGTTAGCTTTGTTGTGACTGTCAACATGTAAATCATAGCTGGGAATGGAAGCCTCATACTTACTACTAGAGGAAAAGGTAGCACATAAAAAAAAATAAAAAATAAAAACAAACTGTCAAGATGTAAAATAAATAAATAAATAAAATGGGGGGTGTTGCTGAATCTGAGCCCTTCTATCATTTCAAGTGTGACTTTTGCCAGGCATGGGCAATTTTAAAAAATCCATTCATATTGTTTTCCAGGCTCCCTGGTAGCTTGCAGACAAGTGCAGATTTCAAACAATCTAGGCAAAAATGCACACACAATGTCACTATTTGAGAAAAGTGGTGTCAGAATACAAAACCAAGACAGGTGACGTTGCTTTTTCACCAAAATGCGCTTGAGAGATGATGAACGTTTGTTTTTTGTTTTTCCTTCCTCTTCACCCTTCTAAATTCTTCTGTTGTGCTTTTTTTCCCCCCACTGAGTGACACACCGCGTCCCAGCCAGCAAACCCCCTCTCCATCCATCTTGAGTGGCAGATAAAGGAGTGATGGAGGAAGGGAAATCGATGCATGAACATTCCACAGTCTTTCCTCTCCTCTGACCTTTAATCCTCACCTCAGAGAGGTCAAATCAAAAAGATGTCATTTGCAATTCCCGCAACGAGGAATGAATCACTGCATGTTTTAGCATCGTTCTTTCAGACGTATTAAATATGTCTAGACAGTATGACCGTAATAGTTCTACTGAGGTATTTATAAAGTAGGGCTGGGAGTTGAATGTGTTAATTTAGAGTTAAAAAAAAAACTTTAACATGAACTTTTCTCTGCTCCCCAAATTTCTGTCACAAACAATGACTGATTATTCCAGAAATACTTCAAGCCTACATTATTACTTTGCAAAATATGTCGCAGCAAATAGAAACGAGCTAACATTAGCATTGACCAGGCTAATTTCTTGGTAAATGGCTAAATGAGGAGAAGAAATAAGGATGATGAGTCAGTGATTAAGTTCTTGCAAATGAAGTCAAACTGTTAAGAGAAGCAAATAGGATTATTATTATTAGCATGAGGCTCAGTCATCTAAAAAAGATTTTTTGTTGATTTGTTTTGACATTCAGCAACCGTTCTAAACTTGAAAGGGAAGTCAAGACAAAACAATTATTTACAAACATTTGTTCTATGCTAGTCTAAACATGGTACAGTATTCTGATTAATATTGTGTTTGTGGAATATGAAATAAGCAGCAATTAAGCAACCCACCTGTTTTTGTCTGTCTCAGGGGTGGCCATTTTGTTTTGTACTGCCACTTGTGGTCGACTGAAAATGACATCACAGTGTCTAAGGACTCAGCTTGCAAATGTCATATGACCAAACTCGGAAAACGGGTAAGCCGTCATTGGTTGTTTCCTGAGCCCTAAGCAACTATGATGTCATTGTCAGTCGACAGCAAGTGGCAGTACAAGACAAAATGGCCGCCCCCCAGAGATTGATGAAAACGAGTCGATTTTGCTGCTTACTTCACATTCCACAAACAGAATGCTTGTGTAAAGAACATATTATTGAAAAGAAAATGTCGACTTGACTTCCTCTTTACGTGAAACAGCGACAACTATTGTTTAAGATCACATCTATGTCTACTGAAAAACATAGCTTCCTGTGTCCAATGTTTTTATTCGATTAAATGCAATTAATTATTTTTAATCAAGTCCCACCACTACTTTAAAGATCTTTAAGCAAGTCAATTGCGGCAGAAAGTGGTTGAATCTGTGCATAGTGATGAACTAATATTGACATCCTACAAACACAGAGCTCCAAAAGTCAAAGCCGCTTTCAAAATTTGACCTTTGGAGGGTCCAAGACGATGAATCCTTTTTCGGTGGAATGAATGTATTAGCTCCTGCTGGTGATTAATTACGAACAGCAAATGGCTGCCATGGGTGACAGCTTGTGTGATAACATTTCTTATCAGTGACCTCCATCGCTGGACCCTGCCATAACTCAAACAATCCTGATTTAAAGCTTCTCTCATGGAAGTTTTCTGTAGAGTCACAGTTAATTGATTGATTCCCTGATTAAAAAAACAACTAGAAATTAATACATACATTTCATCTTCACATCATTAATTGTGACCAATAAGATAGACCATGATCACGTCAAGCACTAATTGTAAAGAAAATGTGGTAATGTCACACAACACCAGTGTAAAGATATTCTATGCGTGCTGCTCGTATCTGTGGAAACTCTGTTCTATTGATCCAAAACCACGATCATGTTCTCTAGGTTTGACGAGTTTGTAAACAACATTATTAATTTACAATAACACAGCCATTAGCAGGTCCAGGCAGGAGTCGTGAGAAACTCCCCCACTAATGGACCAATAAAAGTGAAAAGAAAATATTGCTTCTCTGTGCATGTGAGATCCCCTGTGGAGCTCATTTATTACAGTTTGATATTTTTTGTAGGATTGTTTTGTCCAATGTTATCATACGCTACATTAATATCATTGAGTACTGACTCACTTACTAAGTTACTTTTGGCTATTACCATTGGTAGACAGTACTACAATTGAAAATACACTGGTGCCTAGACTTAGGAGTTGAAATTGTACCATGACCAATTTACTCATCCATCTAATATAACGTTTCCGCATTGAAGTTACTTGAAATGCCATTTATAGAATGTAAATAAATGCGGTCAAACCAGCTTCATCACAGGTTCCCAGATTTTATTTTTTTATTTTTTTGTGCACAGTTTTCATCTCTCTTTTGTTCGGCCTTGTAGTGCCACCATCAGCAACTAGATGGCAGGATACTATTATATTTGACACTAAATCTGAAAGAAGAAGAGTGAAAACAGGAAGTATTTCTAGCTAAGCCGAGTTTTTGCTGAATATTATCGAATGTCAGATCCTCTTCAATCCTTTTTTTTAATTGTAGGTTCATTTTATAATGGACATATTTGGGCAGGATTTTTTTTATGTACATGTGTACATCACATGGTGATGATATGTATATTTGGAAAATGGTATTTGTTTACTCTAATCAAAGAGGGATTGTATACTGTAACGCTGTTTGCACAATTTTGTCTTTTCCATTGCTCTTGCTGTCTCTCAATATATTATGTTTTAGAAACAACACTAAGGAATTTTTCAACCTTCAAATATTTTCATAACTCTTGTGATGAAACATGGTACCGTTGTCATGGCTTGAGGGGTTTGTATTGCTTGTATTGGCACTAAGTAACTTTGAGGGAGGTGGCAGGAACCCTGCCACACACAAAAACTACAAATGTGCCAACTGCTTTACGACATACGTCACTTCCCTCTTTCACCATTCGTTACAAAGACCGAAGTCGATTGGAATGTCTATGTGCGATTACTGCTATCTACTACTGACATGGCAGAAGCTGCAAAACAACTGAAATAAATGAAAAGTTTTGTCAAAGGAGACAAAAAAAAAAAAGAAATTGCAAGGCTACCGGATAAAAGGACAGACAAGGAACAACATTGGCCCCAATTTTCACTCAATGGTGTGAGCTAAAAAACAACGCTATGCGCTGGTCCTCATGGGAAATGTGGTCTTCCTTTAGGCAAAACACTAGCACTTTTGTACATATGGCGCCGCCATAATCAACGAAAACTAAAAGTTTATAAATTTTGCTCTAAAACATGTTTGTATTATTTTAAAAGTGTGTTTATAGACCTGACCCTTACTGCGATGGTAAAGGGGTGTGACCCTGTGAGTCACTCCAGGGGCTGGCACGTTTTCTCGTTCCGACAGGTCAAAGACCAAAAAAGTGTACAACATCATCATTATTGTGGATGAAGGTCTTCTAATATGACTCCAGAAATGGCGGATTTAAAAACAAAAAAATCCAAATGAAGCCTGAATAGCAATCTTCAGCTTCATTAGGAGCACATGTAGCGCCAGTGAATAGAAAATTCCACTTGAATTTGTTGCTCATGTAAAATACACAAGGAGGCGTTCATTATTCATGTGAATAATTATTTTATAACCTTCCATTATCAAACTAAGTGATGAGACCCTAATGGGATCTACATACACATACGCACGGAAAGATAAGATAGGCTTTGGGCAGAAATATACTGCATGTTTATTAATATAAATGGTGTCTATTTCCCAGCTGCATTATACAATGGCTTTGACCATGGGCAGCAAGTGGCCATAACAATAGACAACAGGACGGATGAAGGTTGCATGTAATTACATCTACCCCTTGGCTTAATTAGATCACCTTCAAGTTACTGTTGCGTGAAGAATGAGAACATACAGTATGCTGTTTAAAATATCACAAAGAGCATATTTCAATGCTCCATGCTTATATTTTCCGTCATATGGGATGATGCAAGTTTTGATTGTTTTGACAGGCATGTTTCAGACTCCTAAACGTACTGTTTACCCGAATTGTCATGTCTGCCTTCTCAACAGATGAGCATGGAGTCATTATAGCTGACAAAACACCACACTGTTGTGGATTGCTGCTAATAATGCAGCCTGAACACGTTCATCTTCATCATCATCATCATCATCATCATCATCATAGCGCTTGTCTTTCTCCTGCATAATGCATGAGTATGTTGTGTTCACTCACATAACAGCTGACAAGCCAAAGTGCGCTGGTGTAACAAGCAATAGCTTTGTATAGTTAACTTGATGCATTTTTTGTACAAGATAAATACAGCGGAACGTCAAAGGGCCAACACAATCCATTTTGGGAAACTGGGTAAACTTGATTTGTTCTTCATATAAGAAATTATATATGAAATTATATATATATACAGTGGTACCTCGGAGTTTGAACATAATTCGTTCCTGCGAAGTCTGAACCTCTGAAGCATTTTTCCCCATAGGAAATAATGTAAATGCAATTAATCTGTTCCCAAGATCAAAAAACTGAAAATTCCTATTTTAATTTCTATTTATGTTTTTTTACATTTACACCATGTACACTATTTAAACAATAAAAAAAAGATCTTACCTTTTTTATTGTTGTGGTGTGATGGCATGAGTGGATGAAAAATGCTGGTAATGCTTGCTTTAGTGCAGTGCTGAGTTTGTGTATTTTACATTGGGCATATTGTTAGACTACTAAGCGGTCCTTGCGTGCATTGTTTAACGTCAGGCAAATCGTGCCAGTATTTACAAAAGTAGTCAAGGTAGCTACAACGACGCGATAATCTCCTTCCTGATTCCACTGTGGTTCGTAGCACTGTATGTTTTTCTTTGCTGCCACTGGCACAGTTGTCTTTCTTTGTGCCCATGGCGAAGAAAATTGTCGTGGAAAAATCAAAATGCAGTCGCGAGTATGGAGCACCTCCGCGAGTATTCACGATCTGAATGGAAATGAGCAGCGCATCGTCTCAACTACCGCAACGTGAGCATTCGGCATTGCTTGGCATCGCTCGGCTTCACCCGGCTACCCGTTTTCAAGGTACGATCGGCTTAGCTTGCTTTGCTTGGGAGTTTCGACAAGAGTATTCTTCCCCCTCGTTTTTCTGGTGGTATGTCATGAAATAAACGAAGACGTTGTACAAGGTAAATACTCAAAAACAGTTAACATAACAATCCTGTTGAATCATTTGAACAAGCTAGTGGAGCAACATGTGGAAAGCATGCACAGGCTGTCGACGTACCATTAGCAGTTTAGCCGCTACTAAGTAGCCGTGCAGCCACCAGACCAAAGCAGCAATCAATCGTGTCATCTTTTGATCACCCTAACCCGTGTGATTTGCGAATGATTGCTGGTCTGCGAGTTGTTTGAGCCAGTCTGTGGCGCAACAAAAGGTTAAGGTTGGGTCTTTAAGCCATGCAAACTATTATCGTTGCATGAGAAATGCCCCCCGTCCTGTGAAAAAAATAAAAAATAAAACTCAAGGGCACCATCACACCAAGCTTAGGGCACCCAAAGGTTGTGATGGGAAAACGAAGCTTCATGAAGCACTTGTGATATTTTTTGACTCCCCTAGATGGTGCTCTTGGTTTAAATATAAAGGCTAGTGCAAAGGAAATTGATTACATTTCCACTGCATCTTTCAACCAAGAGTGCCATCTAGAGGAGTCAAAAAATATCACAAGTGCTTCATGAAGCTTCATTTTCCCATCACTACCCAAAGGGGTAGCAGCGGCACTGGGTGCCCATGGGCTCTCACCCAAGAGCCAAATGGACGCCGTCTTGCCACTCGGAGTAACCCAAAGCCACTTCATCTTTAGATGCGAAGCATGTTTTACCCAGCAACTCCACAAAATAACTCGTAAGGGTTAAAGTGAAAGTGTCGATGTATTCGCTAGTCACAGCGCATCCAAGAACTTAACAAAAAAAAGCATTCAACATCGTGAAAAGGAGTAACTATAACACAATTTAGCTGTAATACATTTAATTATACTGCATTAAATTTGTGGGGACTAGAGTTGTATTTTACAATTTTTAAATGTGAAGAAGTTCGCAAGTTACTTATTGTTTAAAATTAGATTTCTCTTAAAGGAATACAATACTTATGAAAAACAAACCAACTATTCTGTGAAATGGTTAATTTCAACTCTTCCCTGAAAAAATGGCAATTTATGTTAAGCGATTATGATTTTATAGCACTTTTTGTGAATATTTTTGCATTAAGTACAGAATCGGCCATTTTGAACAGTCACGTAATCACCGTGACGTATATATATGACATGGCCGCGAATGACAACAAAGACACTCACGGCGGACATCAAACGTGAAATTCCGCCCTATAGCAAAGAAGCACTTCTTCAAAAGGAGTACAGCCACGGAGGACTCGCCAAAAATTTGTGTCCACAGCCGAAAGCGGGGATGAAAGTGGCCGATGACAACTCATTCAGCTGGCCGGCTCATAGTAAGTCGGAGTTGGGGACCGTCTGCAAGTTGCATGTTACAGACGCTCAAAATGCCAGTCAAGTCACTATTGACATTGTTCACTCTGGAAATGTAAGTTGTGGACGGTCCCTTACTGGACGGTAAACATCCGGGTGACTTTTATTCTACAGGCCATATATATATATATATATATATATATATATATACACACACACACACACACGCACCCCCCCCCACAAACTTTTAAATTGACAAATTGAGGAATCAGTTAGTTTACATAATCACTCCCACACCAAGTTTCTCTGCCAATGACTCGGGGGATAGGCTGGGCAAAGATCCAAAGCCACTTTCAAGTAAAGCAACTGTCCACCTGCTGGACTGTTGGAAACACTTTTATGCAGAACCCCCCACATCCCCCACAGGTGTTATGCTACTGTTATGTCAAAGCCAAAAGGTAAGCAGAGCTGCATTATGTTGTTGATTATGTGGCGGTTGTGAGAAGGGTGAAAATCCTGTTCTAGTGAAACGTTTTTTTTTTTTTTTTTTGCCTATACCGTACTATCCATTGTGAGCTACATTCTAGACCACCCCAGCAATAAGTTAAATCTGCAATATATAAATATTTACCGTATTAAATGTACATGTTTTTGTAGCATTAATGGCACTTTTTTAAACGTCAAAAATCACACTTTAAAAAAAATACTAACACAGTGGACAAAGATATGAATATTGCAGTGTTACAGTGTGCTGATCTCTCCGTTTACAGTAAACAAATCTTTTATTTTCCAAACCAACAAATGTAACCTTTCTCACGATGTACATCAACAATCCAAATTTCTTCATCAAAAACTAGGATGATTTTGAAATACTTCCTGTTTTCACCCTTCTTTCAAATTTAAAGTGTCAATCAAGTGTACCGCCATCTAGTGGCTGACAGTGACATTTTATCCAAAATTAAACAGGATGCTGAGCAAAACAGAATAATAAAAAAAGAACAGAACTCACAATTTTGGGGTGGGGGTTGTTTACTGTGTTATTTACTGAAACCGAGACTCCCAAAACACACACACTTCAAAATCACTTTTAACTGTATTGTTGTTTCTGGCTTTTTCTCCACTGGGATCTGCTCCCGCAAGTAGAGGCCAATCTAGCGTCACATCTCCGCCACTGCTAACAGCTAATAAAAGTCTGACTCGGCGCCAACCCTGAAGAAAATATACACTATGTATGTGGCGTATACGTTCACTCACTCACTTGCATGAGAGAATGGGCTGCCTCAAACAGTCTAATTTCAGCAAGACAAGAAATAGGATGTAAATTCTATCAATTATGATCCTTGGGGTATTTATATGAAATCATGTCTCATACTATTATAATAATAATATTATTAAGACAACTGGGAACGGTTTTAAATTGTGAAAAAGTGCCTAATTTGTCTCCTTTAAGCACTGCAGATCCACAAGGGAAATTAGTGACCTCGCAATCTTTCTCCACTTGGATTTCACAATTCCACCCAGTATTCCGTTGAGGAAATATGTACCAGCTATCTGAAGCATGTCCAAGTGGGCACGTACGGACTTGGGATTCCATTTTATTGACTGTTTTCAGATACTGTCATCACAGAGAACCGGCTTGGCTGCCCATTTAATTATTCCAAGGTGACATTATTGCCTGCATTCCACGTTACACTGTGCTCAGATCCCCCCCCCCCCCCCCAATCTTCCGCCGCTTCCATTTTTCTTTGTCATTTTAAACTGTCAACCTTTACTCCTGCTCTGCTTCTCTTGCGCCGTCCTTGGTCCGTCGCTTCAAACTGGGAGCATCGTTACTACCACGCATGGCTGTTTGGAAGGGTGGGAAACAAAAAATGCTAATGATGTTGGCTTGCACTTACAGCTAATTATTAATTCTATAAATATGGTGAAGGTGGGTGGCGTGATGGATGTAGTGTGTCAGGAGTCTGGTGAGCAGGGGTGTCCAGGTGATCAATACTGCAATATTGAATGCATAACAGCACATACGCGCCTAATGAACCAACAGTTTTTATTTGTTAATTACATGTGAGAACGGACGCACACACTTGCACACACCAAATACACACACACGCCTTAGCATTCCTCTCACAGTGCAAAACCATCCTGGCCCAGCTAGATAATGGACGGTTATTTCGCATAACAAATCGGCAAGCGGCGGGAGCGTTCCTCTATTTTCGCCCACTCACACTTTATCTCCCCCAACCCTTTCCGGGCTTTCATTTACTGCAGGTAATTCTCAATGCGACGAATTGGACGCTGTATTTGGAACGTAACGCCCCCTTTGTTCCCAAAGCATCTGAATTTATTCTGCTCAACATCCCAGTGACTGTGAACGGCTTTTCAATACATTGGGGAGGTTAATTGGGTTAATAAAAGAAAAATGTCCCACTCCAGATCGCGGCTCGCTTCTTTGTATAATTATATACTTTATCTATTAGCGCTGTCAAGCAATTAATTTTTTTACAAATAATAAATCGCACAATTTTCTGCGATTAATTACATTTTTCTACTACTGCTTCTACTTTTTTCTTCAAAGCTTATAACAGATATTTACTTCGGGAAAATCTTGGAATTCATGTAAAATCATCAAATACAAAGTATATTTAGAATAAAAGACTGTTTAGTTGTGCCCACAAGCAGCACACTTCAGAAAAGCGGATTTGCGAGGCACTGTGGAGTGAACTTAACCAGGGTATTTTACTCTTAGAAGATACGCCAAAGACGTGCAACTAATATGCTATTTGAACAAATTACTCGAGATTTCTCCAACAAGCATCAAGTAAAACTACGTATAGGCCGTATTTGTCCATCTTTGCGCCATTATATATATATATATATATATATATATATATATATATATATATATATATTAGGGGTGTGAATTGCCTAGTACCTGGCGATTCGATTCGTATCACGATTCATAGGTCACGATTCGATTCGATGCCGATTAATCCCGATACACATCTATAAATTGATTTTTGCGATTTTTTTTAAACTCTAATTTTGAAAATATAAATCAGTAAACTTCTACATGTACACTGTAAGATTTATATGAAAATGTGTTTATCTGAAAATTCAGACTTATAACTGAACCACTGCATTTAACAAACAGGTTGTAGTTTCATGTTTGAACAGCACTGAAATAAAATATTAAGGCTTAATGTTCCATTAATATAACATTCTTCCATTTTTAATGTGTGAATCCTAACCCTTAGTAAGACGTTTTGTTGAATATTTCCATAAAAATAAAATAAAAAAAAATTTGATGTTTAAAAATCAATCCGGCTGCGTATTGAATTGATTAGAGAACTGCGTGCTGTAATATCGCGATATATTGCCGAATCTATATATATATATATATATATATATATATATATATATATATATATATATATATTAGGGGTGTTAGAAAAAATCGATAACTCAGAAGAATTTTTTTTAAGGCGTTACAATTTTTTTTAAACTCTGTTAACTCACTTTTATTTACTTTCCGTTATTGCCCAGAACCTGCTGCCAAAACGTAGCCACTGGGGCGAATATCACCATTTCTCTCAAATATTGTTCACAAACCAGTCTAAATCTGTGAACGTGAGCACCTCTCCTTCGCGGAGATGATCCATTTTACCTCACAGGTGTGCCATATCAAGATACTGATTAGACACCATGATTAGTATGATTTTATATATATATATATATATATATATATGAAGAAAAAAGAATTTGCAATAAAGGCTGTTATTAACAAGGACATAAAGTGAAGGTTAATTTTGTTGAAATTAATAAAAATGTGTGACTAAAACATGGCCTGTGCATTTTTTAAAAAGGTTTTATGATGGTGAGTGTCTTCAATTGCTATTGTTAGCTATGTGAAAGAAAAAAAATGATCTTGAAAGACTCAAGTGATAGTTTCTAACAAGCGTACACTTCATTCATTTCTAAAGGTTTGACTCCCACAATGAGCCGCAGTAATTCCTCTATTCAGAAAACTCAGCCACAACACTTTATGATTTTTTTTATTTTTTTTTAAAACCATGTTGTGTAAACTGTGGTATAATCCCTTATTACAAGATGAATTCTGACTCACTGGAATATGACTTTGAGGGCATGGCTTTGAGTTATAATCTCACACAAAGTCGTTTGTTGTCGGTTGAATGGGTCATGCTGAGAATCAACGGTTGTGTTTGACATCAAGACCTTACCAGTTTTGAAGTGTGTATTAACGTGAGACTGCAGCTCGAATGGAGGCATTTAAAGTCTTACATTCTGCTGCTTGAGCTGAAAAACATTCGCACCGGGGTTGAGATGCCAGATGCAGAAAGTTCTACGGCACCGTCGGAGTTTCTGTCTAAACGCTGTCGTTAAGGAAAAATATACCACTTTTGGTTGACCGGCTGGTCCAAGGTTCGGGGTGAGAACACGCTCGACTTGCTGCTGCGGAATTGAAGCTTATGAGTGTAAATTGGGGAGAGAAAAAACACTCAGCCGTTCAACTTGTTAGAAAGTCCTAACTCGTGGGAAACGTGGAATCATTGCACATACACTGACCATGAAATAAAAAGCTTAGTCTGAAGTGTAAACTGAAAGTCTTTGGCTTGCTTTACACTCCAGGTCAACTTCCCCTTTTCCCATTTAATGCCTGGAGCAGATTATTATTATTTTTTGACTGTCTCTTGTATGAGTGTTCACACAACCCACATGCACAAACACACGTATTGCATGTAAATAACTCCGCAAGGATCTGAACCGGGCATAGACAACACTGAAACAAACAATGACAAAATATATTAAAAGATTACATTAAGTTAGGTTGACCTGAGCAGACCAATCCTCCCCATTGATTTGAATGAGGGTGACTTCCACATTAGCTACTCCACTGACTTTCTCTTGGCAATTAGTAGCATTTTCTATTGTTCAGAATTTCATAGGAGTTGTTCTGATTCTAATCTGAAGCTATCCGATTGCAGACCAGGTGAAACCAGGTCTAAGTTGTGGTGCAGCAGGTATCAATACATTGAATGCAATGCTGTTATCATGTGTTTTTTAAAGTCACAAACAGACATATTATCAGGGGGTGGAAGGTCATCCACAATTGAAAATCTTTTTGTAGTTCCTTATAAATGCACTTTTTGTGAGGACTCCAGCAAGTCCATTATGCTTCCGCCATGTGGACCGCACAACTCTCCTGTGCTGAACTTAAAAGGAATAAGACGAGCTGCTTCGATCACCTGGGAATCTAATTGGCTGTGTTTACTTCCACAACGGCACAAAAGGCCTTTTTTTTTTTTTAACTGCGCCTGCCTACAAAAACACCAAAAGAAAGAAAATTCCACTCATGAACACAGTTAGACACTTTAGCACTTTGCGCTAGGCTTGTGCAATATGTTAAGTGGAAATTGGAGTTTAAGCAAAAGAAAAAGAGTGAGAAAAAATACAAAGAAACAGTAGTAACTGAGATGGACAATTAATGGACGCACTTAACAGTGGAGCAACCACTCGTGTCTACTGGAAAACGCTGACTTCTCCACAAAAAACTTAAGAGCCTCTTTTATACTGCGCGACATCCAGTCGCACTTCATTTAATGTTAATGACTTCAAATGGACTAAGCAGTTCATTCTTTCATGTATGTATGTGAATGACTTTACGTAGCTGCTATCTTTTTTTTTTCTATAAGGGGAAAAATGGAGGTGTCGAATTGAATTGAAGCATGTGTTTGTTTTGAGTCGATGATGCACCCAGTGGCCATGAGAGTAATGATTCCCATCTAGTGTGCCTGTGTGAAACGGTACAATTTTATTTGCTCAATTGGTCTGAAAATTATTACTACAAATTAGGGGTGTCAGAATTAGTGAGTTCATTTAAAGTTCCTTTAATGCCACAATTTTTTTAAATGTGGGATTAATGACCGACCCTTACTTGGAAAACCTGTACAGGTGGCAACGCAGAAGACAAAATTTTGCAGTAATAAATGTATTAATAATGCATACATGTGTGGAGACCTGGGTCAAGTTGTATTTTACGATTTTATAGATACAGGAATTCACGAGTTACTTCATGTTAAAGATTAGATAGCTCTTAATGTGAAAAGAAAAATGCACTGAGCTGTCACCAACGTCTTACAAATGCAATTATGCCATCTAGTGGCAGAAAAATGACCTCAACACAAAATAGTTTTTTTACAGTACAGTACATCTTTGGTGGTGGCCGTGGGTCAGGGTGTAAAGACGGTCGTCCAGTAGCCAGAAGGTCGGCTGTTCGATCCCCGCTCTCCCTAAGTTGTGTATTGCCTCCAGTGCTACTCACACTGGTGTATGGAGGGTGCGAATGTTTGGTGGTGGTTGGAGGGGCCGTAGGCACAGACTGGCAGCCATGCTTCCGTCAGCCTGCCCCAGGACAGCTGTGGCAGTGTGGATGTGTGAGTGTATGAATATTGTATCCGTACCATTGTAAAGCGTCTTTGAGTGTATTATTTATTATAATTTTTTAATTTTAACAAAATGTTATGAATTAGGAAATGACTGAATCAATGACTAAAATATGCCGCCATATTTCTATTAGTTTAACATTTTTCCCACTTTTATGCTCACAAGATTATGAAAACGTAGAACAAATATTGTATTGTACATTTTACTGTACATTTAAAATGATTAATCGTGAGTTAACTATTGAAGTCATGTGATTAATTATGATTAAAAATGTTAATCGCCTGACACCCCTACTACAAATATTGTTTGTTAAATGACAGTAGTGATGTTATAGACATGCAGTGACGGACAGAACAATTCAATGTTCTTCCACAAGATGACAGAAGGTAGACAGTCAACCTGTTATACCATTATGACATTTGGTTTGGATTTTTATTTTTTTTAAATAAAATTCTATATGGGCTTTTGCTCAATAGAGATCTGGATATTTTCTATATCTTGCTAGATAACCTGCACTGCTTCACAGGATCGTATATAATAAATGGTACAGCTAAGAGTCTATTTATTTTGAGCAGCCTTAAAAAAAAAATCTTTTGTTTGACATTTTCAACTTCCTCCGCAAACACAAACACAAGCGTGACCTGCGGGGCCATTAGTTTTGGCCTCTTGAAGCGCACTCTAAAGCTCTTGGCAACTCTCCTCCCATGGGCGCTGCTTCTATTTATTTTTAACTTCAGCGGCTGCACCTTGTCCTTTCTTTCGCTTTCGTCTTTGGGGCGAATCTGACAGATAAGCCAGGAGGGAGGAGGCAAACATTCCACACAACAAGTTCTTCTGGCGCGCACGGTTATTTACAATGAAAGGATTTCAGTAAGCCCGCTCAGGTGGAATAGATTCTAAAAGCGGTTGTATCGTATGAACGGCGCTATTAAACGCTAAGCTCAGCCTGGCTGCTAGCGCGCACGCAGCGTAACAGTGTTGACAAAATGTCGGAGGCATGTTGAAGATAGAGCAGCGTGTCAATGTAAACGCTAACTCCAGTTGGGCGGTCTCAGTTAGCTTGCAGGCTTTTCTTAAAAGAACTCTTATGCAACTACTGATTGCTTCTTGCACAGCGGGGAACGAAGCCTGCTCGGAGCAGGCTGTTGCACGCTCCAAGCAAACAAGTCTGCATGACCACTTGTGAAGATCAAGGCTTTTTCTTTCTTTTTCTTTTTTTTTAAGCGGTTCCTCTAGAGCTTGAACAAGCATCTGTCATACGGAAAAGTCCAAGATGATTTAAAGTGAAATGAGAGCAGTCTGAGGCACTCACAAAAAAAGTGAGTAAGGGATGCTTGACACTAAATCGAAGGGCATGTTTACGCTACACGGAAAAGGTTATTCCTTTGAGTTTTGGAAATGTTGTCATATGCATGCCGTGACAGTAGATGGCGATGTCGCTTTGTAAACGACTTTGTACGTCCTCTCGAATCGCATCCCCCAAAAACATTTTTATAGGCCAAGTACGTAGAAACACATTAAGGTCTTTTCACACTGCACTTAGCAAAATTGCTAATATTAATGTCTGTTAGATTTTTTTTTTTAATTGTCTGTAGACTCTTTTAGTTCCATAATTGGCCACTGTTTACTGGCACAGTAAAATTGTGACATAAGTGACAATCATGGATTTATGTACGCATTTGGATGACATTGTCATTGCATAAAAGGTGCTCTTGAAAATTGAGGACCCCCATACAGAATGTGTAACAGTTTACGAGACACTATATATATATAAACTTAAAAAAATATATAAAAGTATCATTTTTATTTTTGCCTTTTGTATTACATTTGTTGTTGTTATTGTCTGATGTTTAAAGAGTATGATATTTGCACATGGATGCCTTGGAATGTTCAAAATAAAGTTCCTGTCAGTACAGTAACTTTTACAAAACGGTGTTCACGTCAGATACTGAAAAGGTCCCTGCACTAAAATGCCACACATGAGGCTAGGTTTCAATCTAGAATAAATATATTTAAAATAAACTGCACATTTTAGAGTGGCCTTTTTTGTTATGACACTTTAACCAGCACCTAATCTTGATTTATCACACCAGTCTAGCGCACTACTATAGAGGTTACTAAAATATGTATAATAAAATATATTATCGCTGGTGTCGGGCCAAAACCTTGTGCTTCTAAAATTGCCACTTATATAACTTAGTTATACTTATACTAATAAATATATATATATATATATATATTAGAGCTGTCAAAAGATATTTTTTTTAAATCAGATTAATTACATTTTAGAATTTTGATTAATCATGATTAATCGCTTAATTAAAAAGGCTTTTTTTAATCAACATTTTTTGCCCGCCAAATTTAAATAGCACCTGTTATGTGTTAATTCTTCGAACATTAAAATGGAGGGAAAAAAAAGACCAATATTTTGACATGAACAAACATTCTGAATGTTATACGCAAATATTTATTAAATGCTTTACTTGAATGCATGTAGTTATGGTTATTGCTCAAACACAACCTGTGCTACCTTTAACGTAACCATCCATTATCAGGATTATTTGCGGTCAAAATTAATAGTGTAATTAATCTGCGTTAATACATGATTAATGCGATAATTTTTTGTGATTAAATAACTAGTTAACGCTTTAACTTTGACAGCACTAATATATATATATATATATATATATATATATATATATATATATATATATATATATATATATATATATATATATATATATATATTTACAAAATAAGATAGAAACAAACCTTTGCATGCAGCTAATCTTACAAACACACACATAAGCACACACACACACACATACACACATGCACACACGCGCGCACAAAAGCAGAATTGGTCACTGTTTAGTATGTATGAAGCACAAGGCCCCTTTAAATCTGATAAACTGTAAAACCTGTTGATTGAAGGTAATCTGGCATGCACACTGTCAGGTGAGGAGTCATGATCCTAAAGGTTGCCAATAAACGCGTTCAATAAATACAATTACTGACCGCTATTGTGTGTGCATACAAATAACAGTCAAAGAACGTCAGAAAACATGGCACCGTACCGTGCCAATACCGTACCTTGCTACCACAGAAGGGAGCCAGTGATGACCAATGACCTTTTCCTGCATCCTCTCTGATACATTGTCTCTTGGCATTTTGTGAATGAGTAGTTTTACTTTTTTTTATTTTTATTTAATGTTACTTCTTTATAATATATTTTTGTAAAGTACTTGACCTCAACTTTAAGTGATGGAAAATGTACAATTGTTTTTTTTTGTAGGTTATTGTTGGGTACATTTTCTTGTAAATCTAAAAAATTGCCTGGCATGCTTAATAATTAACTGATATGAAACAGCTGAATATGTTCCGCGTCAGGGGTTACAATGCTGTTTGATCAAATCCGAGGCTGATGACATCAAAGGACAGTCTCTGGGATCAGAGAAAGCGAAGTAGTAAGATTGAGTGAGCAAAGTCCATTTTTGGTGAGGTCGTCTTTGAACCACCACTTGTCCCTTTTTGCAAGAAAATTGCATCTTTAAAGGGGAAGTCAACCCAAAACTAATTTCTTGACAATATGTTCTATGAAGCCCCACTAGTCTAAAAATGGTATGCTGGTTAGTATTGTGTTGGTGGAATATGAGTTAAGCAGCAAAATTCAGCATTTTTTGTCAATATCAGAAAATGGCCGCCCCCTGAGATAGATAAAAACGGCTGGATTTTGCTTCATAACTCATATTCCACAAATGTAAGATTAACTCATTTGCATACATTGACGGCTATAGACGTCAAAAATTCATTTGAACTATTTCTATTAGTTTAACATTTTTTTCCACTTTTGTTAACAAGTGTATGAAAACCTAGAATTAGTATTTTTTGTATATTTAGAACAGATATAAAATCGTGAGTTAACTAGTGGAGTCATGAGATTAATTACGATGACAAATTTTAATCGCCTGCTTTTTAATAATCTTTTCTTTTTTAAATCTTTTTTTTCAAAGAAGAAAAGATTATTAAAAATTAGGGGCAACAGGTGACAATTTTTTAAAATTGTAATTAAACGCATGACTTTACTAGTTAACTCACGATTAAAAACATATATAAAAAATTAGGGGCGTCAGGTGATTACAATTTTTAATTGTATTTAATCGCATGACTTCACGATTAATAACAAATTTCATATCTGTTCTAAATGTGCAAAAACAATTCTAGGTTTTCATACTCTTGTTAACAAAAGTGGGGAAAAAAATGTTAAACTAATAGAAATAGTTCAAATGAATTTTTGACGTCTATAGGTGTCATTGGCAGTGAATGAGTTAATCAGAATGTCATCTTTAGACTAGTGAGGTCACATGTAGCATATTATTATCAAGAAATCTTTAAGGCTGACTTCCTCTTTAAGCTTATCTTCTTCCCCTGTATAGAATTTGTTTTAACTCTAACACAAAGAAAGTCTAACCTTTTGCCATGTAAAATTTCCTGAGAGGTTTCTGGTACATGAATTTTTCACCAATATGTGTTTCTTTTTGTTAGATGATAGTGACATGGATATCTCCTTGAGGACATGAAGGGCGTTTGTACCGAAGTGGAGAACATTCTGCAAATACAGAGGCGTAAAAAAAATGAAAAAAAAGGAAAGCACAAATGTGTCTATTTTTGTGGTAGAACTGCGCATTAATGCCTTAACAACAGTTGTTCCATCCTTACAGTTGGGTTTGAGTTGACTCACTTTCTCCGTCACGTGCCTGATCCGCCCCAAAAAGACGGTCCAGTGGAGCTGAAAATGGCTACAGCAGGCACCCTGCAGGCGTAAGACGAGCCAGAGGCCATTAGGAGAGGTGCCAAAGAAAGCTTACCACACTCCATTATGAGTGCGTGTGGGCCAAATTAAAATCTAATTCTGGGGTGACGTAAAAAAAAAAAAGTAGTGTAATTTCTTCAATTTACGCCCCTCTTCCATTCCATTAGAGATGTAATTTCTGCTCATCAGATACTGGATGAAATTTGTGCCCCAAAGGAGTATTTTTTTTTCTTCATTTAAAGTAATTAGCTGCTAAGAACAGACTCGTGAAAGCAAGCATGCATGCGTGCAAGTATACGGAAATTGAGAAATTTGAAAAAAAAAAAGGAGGCGGCCAGGATCTGCGGAAAGACTTATTTAGTGATGGAGACTCAAAGTAATGACTCATTTGAATTAACGAGCAAATCTCCAGAGAGAAACCGGTAATATTTATAACTCATTCACTGCCATTGACGGTTATAGACGTAAAAAGAAAATCATTTTAACTATTTCTATTAGTTTAACTTTTTTGTTAACAAGAGTATGAAAACCTAGATTTTTTTATTGTACATTTAGAACAGATATAAAATTTGTGATTAATCGTGGATTAACAATTGAATTCATGCAATTAATTACGAGTAAAAATTTTAATCGCCTGACGCCCCTAATTTTTAATAAGCATCCTGTCAGGCGATTACATTTTTTTATTGTAATTAATCGCATGACTTCTTCACAAGTTAACTCATGATTAATCACAAATTTTATATCTGTTCCAAATGTACTTTTAAATTTTGTAAATGTTCATACTCTTGTTAACAAAAGTGGGAAAAAAATGTTAAACTAATAGAAATTGTTAAAAATATTTTTTTACGTTTATAGCCGTCAATGGCAGTGAATGAGTTAAGATGACCAAGTTCATTTAAAGCTATATGGCTAATTGTTCAACTGATTTTTATGGACTTGTTCACACTAAATGCTTCATCTTTTGCCACTTTTTTTTTTTCAATGTTGCGTTACCAACCTGGGGGTGCAGAAACATGGATTTGGCAAATTTGAAATGTAATATAAATGTCATTGTTCAAATTTATTTTCTATGTAAACATACTTTTGAGGCCTGTGATCGGCTGGCTCAGTTCTTTTGTTTTGGTCTTAACCCTGACAAAAACACATTTGTAAGAATATTCCTCAAAGTACTAGCAACACGTACGCTATATGGCTAATTGTTCAATTCTAATATAAGCGCTTGTACCGTGTACCTGGGCTGAAAGTAGCAGCCTAGAAACCATACTTATACACAGTTGCCATCAAGCACACTTCTAAGGTAGAGCAAACCTAACCGAACAGACAGTGGAAAGAACCAATCAGCGGAGAGCAGAAGTTACGTCTTCTGCGCACTTGCAATGTATTTTGACCTGGTGTACTTGCCGTAGTTGGTGAAAAAATATAGCTGACATTCTGTGCATTTTTACCGTACACGCGATAATAACCGTGTACGTATATAGAGTCTTATGGGTAAACAATAGCCACACTTGCATGTTGTCACATCGATATGCTTTTGGAAATTATTTCTGGGATTGCTACCATGGGTAAGTACGTTTTGTGTTTAAATAGTGTTATTTTGTCATGTTTATTTAATTTAATTTTTAAATAAAATTTATTCTGAGCTTCTTTTTTGTCCTAAATGTCCGACTCATGTCATGCTATGTAGCTAGCTAGCTTCCCTCCTAAAAATACCGGATCTACCTTGATGCCGACGCTCGACTTCCTGTCCGGCTCGTGTAATTTCTTCAGCTTCATGCGGTGTCCGGAAAAAATAGAACGCTTGTGCAAACCTTGCGCAGCTGGTGTGAATTGACACGCAGACTTTAATGCTTTGTATACAATAGAAAGATATACAAGTATGGCTTCACTTCTCGCGACGACGAGTAAGCGTCCGTGTTCTTGACACACGTCTTCTTTTGAAATAAATGCTTCCAGTGCCGTCAGCTGCTCTTTTTTAAAAAATGACTGTGCGTTGCTGGTTTTGAATGGACTTCCGTGCCTAAGAGTGACGAAGAATAGGTCGCATCAGACAAACAAATTTGATTGCACGGTCAACAGCGTTTCAAGGAAGTGGGTTTGGCTTGCCAGTAGGGGTGGGAATCTTTGAATGTCTCACGATTCGATTCGATTCCGATTTTGGGGTCTGCGATTTGATTCAGAATCGATTTTCGATTAAGAACAATTTTTAATTGACAATGATTTGATTGACATTGATTTTTGCTTCAATCTATAGATGTGCAAGGAATTGTAATGATCTACTCCAGTCTGGCTCGCTAATGCTAATTAGCGCGCTACTCGCAGCACTTTTATCACACAAAAGAACAGCTCCACACTGCAAAACAAACAACAACTTTTATTGTAATAACTTGATCGTGACTTTTTCCTTCTACTCTCTAATGTGGCTACAACTTAACAGTGTATTCGACCACGTGGAACCACACTGCCCCTCAGTGGCCAAACCGGGTACAACATGAACAGCGCTGCAAATAAAGGCACACACAGACAAAGGCAAGACAGTATAAAATAATTTAAATAAAATCGATTTTGTGACATTTAAAATCGATTCTGAATCGTACTAAATGAGAATCGTGATTCTTATGAGAATCAATTTTTTGGCACACCCCTACTTGCCAGGCTACCGAAACAATACTGTATGTTGCGAATGGTTCCAAATGCCCAGCGGAACAGTTCACTTCAGTACACTATGGAAATTAGTCTGCTGTAAACAGTCGCAAAATTTTAGACCACAACCATCCCTCCTGTTAAAAATGATAGATTTTTTTCTTTCCTACCACAGATGTGTGTGGACAATCTTGTGGATGTTTACACTGATTAATATTCATACTTTCCTAACAAGCAGACGGTTTTTTTTCTTTTAGATTTTCAGAGAAGCATCATAAATTAACCGAGCATTTTTCAAGACAAGATGACAACGTGATTAAGTGAATATGATAAGTGAAGGTGAAGCGCAGATAATTAGTGGCGGTCATAAAGTGAGGATTCATGGTGCTGATGAGATGCGCTTATTTGTCAGGTCTGCAAACTGCGAGGCGAAGGTTCAGGACAGGACATGGAGGCGAATGAAGAAAAAGAATAACCTTCACCAAATGCCTTGCCAGCCCACTTGCTACTATTGGCAATTAGTCTATCAATAATAATTTCCAAATTTGGTTGCAAATGTTACGGATATTGTCTCAATAGTGTCTATCTCTGTTAAACTAAACAAAAATGTTTTCGTCAACTAACAACTTTTTCACCAAACAAAAACTAGACTAGACTAGAATAAAGCCCCCATTCAAAAACGATAACTGGGACTAAATCAACAGGCATTTTCGTTGACTCATGAAGACGAAACCAAAATGTAGCTCACTTAATGAAGACTGGACTGAAATCTATGGACGTTTTAGTTCATGAACAAAAATGAGACAAAAATCATGATTTTGAAACAAGTTTAGTGGTGGTTGTTTATAACGAAACATTAATCCAACGGCTATAACGTTCCAACAATACCGTTCTGACCACTAACTAATGCTAGCTAACGTAATAGCTTGTAGTATGATGGACCCATACTAGACACTTGTTGATATATTGTAATTGTGTGTGAAGTTGTTTTTCAATGAAAAGCTGAGTAAAAATTTAATTAATTTTATTTGAAATTGTTTTAGATCAGATGGAAATTTTCATTATAAAAGGGTAACATGCTAGTCCTGACTTAAAATTAGACTCAAATGTTCACAGTTTTTGTTGACTAAAACTAGATGAATAATGCTATATTTTCTTGGACTAAAATAAAGAATTAAAATATTCGAATTATAGTCAACTAAAAGTTGACAAAATAAAAACGGGATAACAAGCGTGACTGAAACTGGACAAGAACTTAGCCTAATTTTAAAAATCGCTGATAAAATGAACACTCTCGAGCTGTTGCAGGCCACAAATTTAGATGTATGTTTTACATGTTTACTTCTCCGTCCTCCAACTGAATCTCCTGCCACCCTTTTGCCACCTCAGGTAAAACTTCCTAGAGCCGCCTGTACATTGCATGTGTTTTAATTAATGGGCAAAAAAAATAAATCATGTCTCTTTTAAATATAGGCTGTTGGTTGGCTGTTGCTGTAAGCTTGGACATTTAACCACAAATTACTTACCACGGCGCTGGCATATGACATTTCAAGGTTACGAATGGCGGGTGACGCAAGAAGAATAGTCATCGTACTTTTTATTTTTAGATCAAATATTCAAGTCAAATATGTACCCTACATTTCTGGTTACTTTACTGCAACAGGAGTGAAACTCATTTAAACTGAATCCTCCCTGTCTTGTGAATGACCAAAGATAATTCAGCCGGTTAACAACATCATTATCCGTTGTAGCATTCCTGCAGTCTTACAAGACCTGAGTGTACTAAAAAGCCAAAGAAAAGACCTTTTGAATACCATTGCATGTTTATTGGAGCCAAGTCCTTCTTTAATGCTTTTTTGTCTCACCTGCTGCCGGTTCGCTTGCAAACTTGCAAAGCTTATTACAAACCTGACTCACAAAGTCACCGGCTGAGCACTTTCATCCAGACGCTCGGCAGGCAGCGGCGACCATAGTGAGAAGGGCTGAAGCCGATTCTGCTCTTTGTTGCGAAGCCGCCGGCCCTGCGCCGCTGATTGGATTCATTGAGCTTTAGTCCATATGAGGTGTGGTTTTGATCATGCCCGCCGACGCCGTCCAAACGGGAGGAAATAAGCTCAAAACAGCGCAGAACCTTGCAGTCCTGCCTGGCCCAGTGAGGGTGCTTATCAGAGAGCACAAAGATGTGTGACAAAAAGGAGGTGCTCACAAATGAAAGGTAGGCACCAAGCTCCTCCATTGCAAACGGTGTGCAGCTTTAGGCGAGCGAATCCACCAGTTGTCATGACAATTTGTTAGGATTTTATGCTAAAAGTATTTTTTTTTATCTTTTAGTCAGAGAATATCATGAAAATCATTCGGCTCTCGGAGCTTCGGTTCATCACCCTGTGCGTAGTCGTATGAGATCGATAGCAGTCCTCAGTGCTTTGTCAATCCCATTACATTTGTAATTAAAGATGGAAGCTGTCATGATCGGGCCCACACATCCTCTATTTTATATTGAATCCTCAAAGATTAACTTTAGGTGTCATGCTCAGGTCACATTAAATGGTGAAGGCAAAAAAATATATAAAAAATTGCCTGCTTCTGATTTGGGTGTCATTATTTCTCTAGTAGGAGTTTATCTAAAATGGCTGCTGTGAACCAAATTGCTTCTTTAATTTCAGGCATGGGTCTTTGAGAATTTTTCATGCGACCGTGTCAGCCAATTCCATTTTGATGGATGACAATTTCAAAATTTCTCTTGGTGATTGAAATCAGAAAAAATCTCATGTCTGCCATGTTTGCAGCAAGGATACAGTACACATTGCTTCAATCAGGACAATTGTAACGTATTATACTGCTCTATCTGTGGATTGAAAAAAACAAACAAGATATGATGATAAGTAGAGAATGAACAACTTAATATTTCTTGTAGTCAACTATAATGTTTTTTTGTTTTTGTTTTGTAACATGTTGTGTATTATTGGACACAACATTTTGGTGATGAAGATTGAAGACTGCTGCCCTCATACCAGTCCCCAGACTAACGGTGATCAGAATTGTCCAAGCTAGAGAGGCTAACTGCTAGCGCTTCCTCAACTGCTGACAAGACACATTTCTATCTCTGTGACATTTACAGAAGGCTATTTTTGAGATCACAACAAGGATTGGTGTCAGGGTGAATTTTTCATCCCTAAATATAATTTGTTAGAGGAATATCTACGGTGAATCGCTAGCCAATCTGGTGATTGTGGTGTAGCTAATGCTAAATGCTATCTTGGTTCAGAGTTTAACATCGCCAAACAAGTCAATGCACTCATCATTATCCACCCTTTTTTGCCCGGACCCGGCAGGTATTGGAAGCTGGCTGTGCCGTTTACCTGGCATCGGTCTCGCATTGTAACATTGCAAATATGCCACCAGAAAAGCCCAGCTAGCGAATGCAGTATGTTAGGAAGCAGGAGTTCCGGTATGACCAAAACATGCCTGCCAGCGATTAGATGCGGATGAGAATGAGACTGCAAATGTGAATGAGAAAGCAAATAGGAAGGAATTTAACAGTTAAATTCCTTTTTAATTGCTTGATCAAATGAATTGATATGACAGCTGTGTGACTGACGTACACATGGTCCAAACTATTGGGCTGCTGCAAACAAAGCAGGACGTCTGGATTGGACATGCATATAAGCGAAATCCACCAGGACATCAGGACATCCACTGGGACATCTAACCCCCCTTGAAATATAGGCCTTGTTCAGACTGGCAGCCCATCCAGATTGAATGTGGATGGCTCTTTTGTAGTCTGAACAGTCACAAAGCACATGAAATCCGATTTTTGCGGGACAGATTGAAATGGGAGGTAGTTTCATATCCGATTTGGACAGGATGCGTCTAAGTCTGATCAGCTCAAAACACTTAGAACGGATTTGACTGTCCGTGACGTCACTCTACGTGTGAAAAACCAACCGGAAATAGCAAAATACTGCCCGGTCATAGCCATAGATATATGGTCGTTAAAAAAAATATTAAAAAATAAAATAAAGAACAATAAAAGAAAACCGCTTGTCGCGCTCGCGAAGAACGAGAAGTCGGGAGCGGTAAACAGCGTCATATGACGTCAAACACGTCGTTGCTACAGTAACCTGTCAGATGGCTCAATAATGTGGCTCAGTCTGAACAGGGCCAGATCGGATTTGGACACTTGCTAAAAACGGTCTGGACAGTCATTTTTGAGGATATGAGGAGGAAATAGATTTGCCCACAGTCTGAACGCAGCCGTAGTGTTGTAGAGGCAGATCTTTAAAAAAACATCTTGTGGACAAAGCAGCAGATTCCTTTGCTAGTACTTTGTACACTTGGAGACCTCTGAAATGAAAGGGAATATGTGGAAACTTTTCGTCTAAACTCTTGCAGTTGCCCATTGTTGTACCTGTACAATGGGGACGCCATCCATGCCATCGTTCTGCACAAACCTGCTTTCATAAAACACCAGAATGAACAGGTCATAACACAATGAGTCACATTCACATGATTCAAAAAGTAACTAGCAACAACACTTTATTTTTCAAGCTCTTTTATGTCTGCCAATGTCACAGAAAACAACTTTTTGAAATGAGTGTGTGTGTGTGTGTGTGGGGGGGGGGGTGTTAATTCAGTGAACTATGAATGAATGACTCTCTCCTAGGATTGTGTGATGAATCTATTGAAAGCGCATCTCTGCTGACGTGCACGGCTCGCACTAACAATATGGCTGTGAACAGAGAGCGAGAAGCTTGTTTACGAAAAACCTTATATTTAGACCTTTTTTAACCTTTCTCGTGACTATCTTTCACATCGTTTTCTAATTGGCAAGAAAGGAGCAGGTGTACAATTATACTTTAACGACATGTTGATAACTTTTTACTTGGGGTCACACACGCATGTTGGACGAGAGGGCCCAGTTCTCAGTCTCCACTCTAATTTATCCTGAAGGTGTTCTATCAGTTTGTAGTCCGGTCAAGTTGATCCACACCGAACTCTCTCATAAAATGTTGTCTCTATGGACCTTGTAGTGGTGTGTAGTCATGTTGGAACAGGAAGGCAGCATCCCAAAGTGTTCCCACAACGTCCAAAATCTGGAAGCGTTCCTTTCACTGGAACTAAGTGGGCAATATTGTGCAGGAAAATTCTGTAGCGTCAATCGGCCCACCATATTGGATGTGGCATATTTGCTCTGTAGTGTAGATCAGTGGTCCCCAACCACCGGGCCGCGGACCGGTATTGAGCCGCACAGTTGAAAGAATTAAAAACTTACTATACTTCCGGTTAATTGATTAGCCAAGGCTTAAAAATATTTTATTTTGAAAAGTGACCGCATTCTCTCTGTTTACGACGGACTCTTGACGCATGTCAAGATGCTATTTATCTCAGTTGCGTAGCGCTGATGCTAATCGACAAGTTAGCAAAATAAGAAAAAAACGGACATATTTGGAAAGTTTCCTTGCAACTGAAGGACCCTGTGTTTTAAAATCACCTTTTATTTTTCTAGGTTTCACGCGTGTTCGTTTTAGTGAACGAACAACTATTACAACGACAAATTAAAAGCTAGTCAATTTATTTCCGTCTATACATCTCAGTTGGGTCAATAGTTACGCCTATCGAGTCGCTAGCAAAGATGATGTCAATTGACAAAGGTTATCTTTTCCTGAATCACTCTTATACACTTTTTCAAAGCAGAAGTGAGGCGTTGTCTTTGTCTGATTGGTCCAGAGCTCCTTCTCGTTTGCCGTTGAGGTGCAGATGGTGCGTGAATTCCAGTTGATGATGTCAGAAGCTTCCTCTGTTCGCTTGCCAGCCATTTATGAACAAATGTTCCCACAATTAGGCCTTTAACTTTTGCACATGAAGTTCAGAACAGCCTGACCTTATCCTTGATGCTTGCCTCCCCCTCTTTCCCAACCTACGCAAGAATGTTCCCATAATTCTATGCACTCATCTTTATTACAATAAAACAATTAAATAAGTATAAGTCAAGCCACTAGCGTGATTATGTCTTTTTTTTTTTTTAGCTATCTACAATTGAGCAGCAGAAAAGGCCCAGTGATGAGACAACACAGGAGCCTATGATGACCAAGAAGAAAAAGAAAGGTGCATGGACTTACAGCTACAGGTGATTCCCACGCATGATGGGCTCTGCGGTGAGCGGCTCTTAGTTTAGCGTTTCGGTGAGTGAGTTCTGTGGTGCCTTGTTATGCGCCAACATATCTTGCTCTCCTTAAATCTATCTATCTCTTAACTCATTCACTGCCATTGACGGTTATAGACGTCAAAAATTAATTTGAACTATTTCTATTAGTTACTTTTGTTAACAAGAGTATGAAAACCTAGATTTTTTTTTAATTGTACATTTAGAACAGATATACAATTTGTGATGAATCGGGAGATAACTAGAGAAGTCATGCGATTAATTACAATTTAAAAAAAATTATCGCCTGACGTGATAAAAAAAAAGATTATTAAAAATTAGGGGGCTTCAAGCGATTAAAATTTGTAATCGTATTTAATCGCATGACTTCACTAGTTAACTCACAATTAATCACAAATTTTATATCTGTTCTAAATGTCCAGTAATTTTTTTCTTCTTCTAGGTTTTCATTCTCTTGTTAACAAAAGTGGGGAAAAAATGTTAAACTAATAGAAATAGTTCAAATGAATTTATTTATTTATGGAATGAGTTAAATGCGGCAACTTGGCACATTTAAGGAGGGTGCTGCTAATATAGTTACATAAAATCTACAAAATACCCCAGTTTTTATGTTGTTCGTATCATTCATAAGTATTACTTACCATAGTGACCTCACCATATTACAGATTTTCTCCGTAGGTTTGGCACATTTTCTGAAACTGAGATGACATTTTCAAAATACCATGGACAAATCCCAAAACGACCTTACAATTGGTCTCAACTGAATGGCATTTCTCATTGCTTTCATCAAATTGCCAATGTCTTAGTAAATGTCTCAATTGCCTTAGTGGATCTGTGCTAATGGTTGTGTACATTTAGCCTAGTTAGCACAATGTGCCCACATTTAGCACATTTTCCAAATGGATAGATCTTGCTGATCGAACTGGATTAGTTGTTTTTCAGTCTAATGGCTGTCCTCTCCAAAGCATGTCAGCAGGATTTCAGTGTGTATGTCATAATATGCTAAATCATCTGTTCAATTGTCAAAATTAGGCCAGCGAATGGATTGCCAAGAGGGGGAAGGTGACAAAAGTGACTACACAGTAAATTCTGTAGAGTAAATTTGACTCTATTTTGAGTGGGACCAAATAGACTTAGTTTTACAGTTATATTTACACTTGGAAGCGAGTAAAATAAAGAATTGACATTTTTTTAAATAAAAGTCGCTGAAGGGTTGAGGAACCTTTAGGAGGGGAAACGGCCGCAGTACCACCTGGGCTATGTCACTTCTACTGTTTGCTTAGCTCTAAGATGCTTTTGGTCTCTGAGTTATGAAGATTCAAGCTGACACGAGCGATATACTTACTACAGCAACACACAGCAGGAGCTCTGTTGCTTAAGGCGTCTCCCAAGCTGAAGGTTGTGAGTTCGTTCCTCAACCCTTGAGTGACTTTTACTTATTTATTTTTCACTTATTTATTTTACACTCTTCCAAGTGTAAATATTACTCTAAAACTATTTGGTCCCATTCTAAATAGAGTAGTGAAAGTGTTACAGTAATTGTTTCTTCATTTACACTGTGTGCGAGATATGATATTAGTTGTTAGTTTTTCATAAATATTCAGAATTTGGCTTACACTTTCTTTTGTTGCACTCTAATGTGTAAGTCAGTTTGTGTGAATAAAAAGTGTTGCAATTTCCTTGACTGTATGTCAAAACTTTGTAAACTGCTCTTGTAAAATCCCCCCCAAAGTTTTTGATATCATTGTATTTTGTTAGCTGTTGTGAGAAAACATCTAATGATTTTGACTTGTGGTGCTCACAGAATGCCAAAGGGACGATGCAATTTGGGGGCACTGACTACTTGCATGACATAATTTTTTTTTATTTTGACACATAGGTGAGCTGTTTTGGGAGCGATATGAGCTTTTGCAGATGATCCAAAGAGTTGTGCAAAATCATCTTTTTGGCAAAAGAACTAAGTGAATGCAGATGAGCCAAAGCAATTGAGAAGGATCTTTGCAGTTGTGACAGTACCTATGCACCAAATCAACGTAAAGTATGTAAATTATTATTAATATGAATCTCTGTACGACAGGTACTGTAATGTTAAATCTTTAAATAATAATATATGTTTTTTTATTCGGTGTCTATAATAACCAGATCCCCCCACATGTCAGTCTGCTGTAAGTATTATGAATAAACAGCTAACTGATCGTCAAAACTTTTTATCTTCATGGATTGACATCAATTTAACTACTAATAATGGCAATGAATGGAGACGGACTAGCAAAAAAAGCTTCCCCTTCTGACTAATTTCCCACTGCTTTGTTAGCTCTTTATATTTGGTAAAACTACATAGAATGTGAAAAGTTAGTAAAGCAACGGGGAAGTTCCTTAAAGAGCAAATCAACACCAAATCAAAATTTTTTTTGCGTGCTGATAAACTGTATAAACGGGGGTTGCGTTGCAATTTAAGTACGATACGCTTCTTTGTTTGGAGGCTGGCTTCATCGTGGGAATATGTACCAATTCTTGGTCTATATATATTTATTAGCCACAAAATCAGCAACTTTATTTGCAATAGTACAGTACGTTCAAATATTCACTCCTAATCCTATGAGATTTTTCCACATCCAATACTGTAAAGTGGCGACATTGACATACAATTTAGTGCTGAAGGCTATTTATTTATGTCTAAGTGTGCGTCTGCCGAACTGAATCACTATTCTACCATCAAATTGGTCAAATATGATGTATGTTGACAAGTGTGTATTAAAAAGTGCAATAATACAGATGGTCGACAGCTTTATCATGTTTTATAGAAAATGCAATGAATTTTCATTAGCGGAGGAACAATTGAATAAAGTTGCTGATGTCGTTTGCTGATGGTTTTATAAGCCACTCCGGCTTTTTGGAGGGCTATAATGTCGTCCCTGTCATCTTCGTAGTTTTGCCCTTGGTGTTGTAGCGATTGGGTGGTAAGAAATTCATTGCCAGAACAGGTGTGCTTTATTCACATGGCCAGTTAAGATCAGGACTATTTGGTAATTGCTTGTTGTGCACAGTGTGCGCCACATGGCCACCGGCCAATCTGTGGGAGCCATTATTCTGGCTGAAAAGTAAGGGAAAGACCCTAATTCACAGGTGTCAAACACAAGGCCTGGGTGCCAGATTTTGCCCGCTGCATCGCTTCATGTAGGCTGCCAAAGCAAATAAAGTGGGTCTACTTATTGTTTCTTGCAAAATGTTGGCTCTTTTATTAAATCGGCACTGATAAAAAAAAAATCACTTCACTTTTCACAGATATTACAAGCATTTATTTATTTATTTTTTTTACATGAAATGAGTAGTTTTATACTTGAGTATTTAGGTGCAACAATTTTACATTACTTCTTAATTGAAATTGTTGCGAACGATATCGCTGCTGAAACTTCCTATGTCAAAATTTGGTACATTTATTATTTTTTTCAGTGAATTTGAACTATTGTGCATCCCACACGCGCTTTTTAATTATTATTATTTTTTTTTTTTTACCAATTATGGACCCATCTAAAGTGCTGAAAATGGCTTTCACTCATTGAGATATTTCTCAAATTCATCCTAAACAAATGGCTTACAGACTATTTAATTTTTAACCTGTAGTCCATGCGCTTACGTTAACGAGTTAAAATGGCGGTCAGGTCAGTGAAAACAAGCTCTCCGCTCAATGAAAAGCATTGGACTTTGGGTCATTATGATTTGTGAGATTTATTATGAGATGTGGGAGCCATTTGCACAAATTGGGCAGTAGGGTGAGGAGGTTGCGCGCGGTGCTTGTTTTTCAGTTACCCAGCTCAGGGAGTTGCCCCAGAGGCGGACTTTGAAAAATTGCAAAGATGCTCGGAGCTCCACGGGGGGTGGCGCTGCTCAGAATGCCTCTTATTCGAATACACAGCGGCGGTGATCCCGCCTGGAGGTAGAGTTTTTGAAATTTCAAAGTGCCATTTTGAAATTCAGGGGAGCCGTGCTCCATCCAGGGGACCGGCCCTTGCCACTGAGATGTCCGCCAGCAGCGCATCACTGTCGGGTGCAGCCTCTCTCTACAGTACAGTAAAGGTCAAGCTTGCAATTATGGGCTGGTTCAGAACGTGGCAGGGACGTGAGACGATCTAACAAAGGACGGGCAGGCCGGGATGCAGACTGTTTCTACACAGGGAATGGGCCAAAGGTGGAGTAAATCAGCAAAATGAGGAAACACAAGGGCAGGAAATAAAGCTTCTGGAACAAGAGGAAATGATTTATACAAAATAAGAGCACACAGAACAACATGACAGACAAGGCTAAAAACGACAAGCGATGATGACTAACTTCCACTAACAACACAGCACACAAAGCTGTGAGCTCTAATGTGTCACGTCAACATGATTCCTTGTCAAACAAGTTGGTGGGCGGAGTCACCTACTACACCTACTGACAATCAGACGTACCACTCTAAAAACAGTTGAATTAAAAATAACACAGATAGGGTCAATAATGGCCCGACCCAACTTTTTAAGTTATTTAAGACAAAAAGGATCATATTAAATTGATAACCCACAAAGCAACCCAATCTGTTGGGTTGTTTGTTGGTTGTTTATTTTAACCAACTTTTGGGTTGCCGGTAATCGAATAATCCAGTTGAATTGGGTAAAAAAGGAAATGACATAATTTTTTTGGGTTATTTAAATTTGTCTATGTCAATTTGTTGGGTTGTTTTGTTGGTTATTTGTGTGTTATTCATTTGACCCAACTTTTTGGGTTTACTGAATAACCCAATTGAATTGCGTCAAATTGAATTAACCCAACTTTGAGTTATTTCAATTTGTTGATACCAACTTGTAAATTTGTTGGGTTGTTTTGCGGGTTATTCATTTGACCCAATTATTTGGGTTAACTGAATAACCCAATTGAATTGGTTCATAAACAAAAACCGATTCAACTAAAAAGGGTCAAATTAAATAAATACCCCAAAAAGCAAATTTTTTGGGGAGTTGTTTTGTGAGTTATTCATTTGACCCAACTTTTTGGGAGTTGTTTTGTGAGTTATTCATTTGACCCAACTTTTTGGGTTTGTAATAGTCATGCTGTCTCTAGTGTCAGGTGTTAATTTTTATGCTGTTTTAATGTGCTGATGTGTCATTTTTGATTGCTTTTTGGTTGTTTTGTGGCAAGTTTCTTTGCATGCATGTTTAATTGCACTAATGGAACAGCTGCACCTAATTGAGTTTCTGGAGACACCTGGACTGAATGACTGTCAACCAATCAAATGTTGCAAGCGGGCCAGAGCGGCCAATTGCAATTGAGGGAAGCACTCCTCCCTTTCCTTTAAAAGGACAGTAAGTAGAAAGGATCGTTGTTGGTTACTGCCTGAGGCCCTGGACTTGCCGAGAACTGTGGAGGCCCTTGTTGACATCTGACCCAACTTGGAAGCTGGTCGACGTGGGTGGCGAAGCTGGAGCTTCTTCCCCAGAGCTGCTGAGTAGGGGTGGCAGAAATGGAACATTGAAACAATCAAATCATTTGAAACGATTGATTCACAAAAAGAGTGGATCTTTTGAAACGTTCGAAACATCTTCCCACTGCCACATCTGGTGGCCAAGTGTAAAATATTACAATCAAACAGTAGATCAGATTCTTAAGGCTTTTTATTTATTTATTAAGTTTTGACAGAAAGTATTAGAGAGGAAAAAGAATGACCTGCAAAAACATGACACCCGTAGCGGGAATTGAACCTATCATGTGACATCTTCATTCTGAGACAGATTTAGGAACGCGATTCGAATCACAAGTTCCGCCTGGGTCCCAATACATACCAAAACACCGTTTTTATTTTGCCATCGCTACTGCAGAGTCGAGACGATGGTGGTGCGACCCCTGCCCAGGACGGTAACAAAGGATCCCAAGAGAGCTTGTGTATTGGAGGCTGGACAACGTGGGTGGCAGAAGCTGCCACAAAGTTGTGACTTTTCCAACCAATTCACTGTCTGCTGCAATTTTTCCAGTGTAACACTGGACACTGCATGCAGTCTTGGAAAGTGGATGGCTCGCTGTTTCCTTCTCATTTCCCAATAGGCTGAGTCGGGGTGCCGGTGGTGTGATCCTTACACAGGTGGATCCCAAGAGGGCGCTGTGGAACTGTGGATCAAATGGATTCATTGTTTAGCCGATTAACAATGACCCCCTACCCATTTTAAGAGACAATTGCATGCGTTGTTTTAAGTGTGTTTTATTTGTGACTTTTTTTTATGGTTGATCCAGTTTGTGATCAGTCAATAAAAAAACGTTGGTTCTTCGACTTCATGCTTGTGTCTTGTCAAGTGCTGCTCTCCCTCGCGATAAAGCACTAAAGGGTGATTGTAATATTTGCTGTGCTCTCATTATCACCCTCATCACAGGTTAACTAAATAACCCAATTGAATTGGGTCAAAAATGAATTGACCCAACTTAAATTTGTTGATGCCAATTTGTAAATTTGTTGGGTTGATTTGTGGGTTATTCATTTGACCCAACTTTTTGAGTCAAGTGAATAACCCAAAAAGTTGTGATGGCCCCTTTCTGACCCAATTTGGGTTATTTTTGACCCAACATTTACCGTATTTATTTAGTCGCAGCAGAAGTTGAAGGAAGGCACCAGATTATTGTGTTGCGTTGCTGTCATAGTTTGTTGTCCATCTTGTATCAGCCATCTGGGGTTTTACATTTTGTTTTTCTTGTGTAGGTTTGAATCCATGTTAGGTCTGTGTGTGTTGCCGTCCTACCAATGTGGCTCAAAGGGGTGGACATAGCCTATTTTAGTTATTTTTATATCCTCCGTGTTATTGATTCAAGTCAGCCTTTTGTTGTTATCTGTTTTGTATTTAGTGTTTGTCACGTTTACATCTGGTTATTTCATTTCGGTTTGATTGCTCTGCCTTTGTTGACTTAGGGACCAATGAGGCTTTGGCGTCTGTGCGTTTCAGAAAAGCAAAAAAAAGTCAAATGGCACATTTTTCTCTGAGTAGCCGAGGATAGGTCCAACGGACAAAAACACGAATAGGTGAATACATGGGTGACCATATTGTAATAAAGTTAGAAGTAGTGATGGGAAAATGAAGCTTCATGAAGCACTTGTGATATTTTTTGACTCCTCTAGATGGCACTCTTGGTTGAAAGATGCAGTGGAAATGTAATCAATTTCCTTTGCACTAGCCTTTATATTTAAACCAAGAGCACCATTTAGGGGAGTCAAAAAATATCACAAGTGCTTCATGAAGCTTCATTTTCCCATCACTAGTTAAAAGATGGCAAAAGTAACATTCAAAAGTCAAAATTAATATGTTGATGGTGACTGGACCCCCTCCGCAACTCCCCAGCGCTCTTTTTTTTCTGTCAGCGTTGGGGAAGCTAGTAGGGCATAAAACAGAAGAGCTTTACGCTATCTCCCCCGGTTCCACTCCCTGCTGTGCAGGCACCTGGACCGAGTGCACCGAGCGATAAGAACATCCATCACGCGCGCTCTCAGCTTTGGGAGCGCTTGCTGGGGTTGGTGCACCGTTAAAATTACCCACTACATCCCCCATGCCCCCAAAAAGAGACAGTCTGTGGCTGTGGCGCTGCTCTCCCGTGTTGCAGGATGACCAGCCAAGGAGGCAATGTGCTCCAATAACACAGCCTGTCAGCTCGGGCCGCCATGATTAAACTCTTAACAGGCTGGTGACACAAGGGCTCGAGGTAGCAGAGGGGCTTAGCTCAGTGAAAGTTTTCCGCTGCTGCCTTTTGCCATCACTTTTCTTTGCAGGAGCATGCGAGAAAGGCAAAGCAGATACAGGCGCCAAGAGTTAGAGCATTGGGTCCCACTGTGCGGCTGATTGATCTCTGATTTATTTTCCATGTAGCAGCAACGGAACAAGATATTTATGAAGTTCAAATTATGCCAAACCCCTGCAAACATAAAATGTGATCTAGCCACATAAAAAGTCATTCACAAACGAATGCATTTTGTTCTACACACAAAGAAGCATATCTTCATTTACAAAAAATAAAAAAGACATATTTAAAGTGCAAACTAAAATCTTTCAAGTATGAGAAAATATTCTTCAAGTGCAAAAAAAAATCCTTCACGTACGTAAAAAGCAATTCTACAACTACGGACAACAGTTACGTGACTTTTGGCACTAATATTCTGCCAAGCAGATCTACGTGCCCAAACTCCAAGATCCACACGCGCAATGCCAGTAAGCTTTACAGCAGGGGGCGCTGTTGAATTGATCTAAGCAGAGAGTGAAGTCTGTAGTGAGTGACTGGACTTAAAGCCAATTGTAACTTATAATCGATTTTAACTCTAGATAAAACAGGGCCCTGGTCTGCTAACACGTCATTAATCTAAAGTCTTAAAAAATATATATGTATATATATTTATTTAACCCTAACTCTAACCCTGCATCATAACGCCACTGCCTGGTCGTTGTGATTGTGAACAACGCTATGCTGAGCAACACGGCATAATTGCAATATCTAAGCGATGACAATAGAAACACCCACGGCTCTGGAAACGCCGATTGCAATACATTACGTAATCGCAGCAGCAGGGTAACAAGGCGTCCATATGTCATGTGACCAGCAGTTGACCAATCACAGCGTAGTAGTTTTGAGTTGGCAACATTTTCTCTATATACGGCGCTGATTCAACAGCGCCCCCTGCTGTAAAGTTTACTGGTATTGCGCGAGTGGATCTTGGAGTTTGGGCACGTAGATCCGCTCGGCAGAATATTAGTGCCAAAAGTAACGTGACTTGTCCGTAGTTGTAGGATTGCTTTTTACGTATGCGAAGGATTTTTTTGCACTTGAAGGATATTTTATCACTTTTTTTTTTGTAATTGAAGATATGCTTCTTTGTGTATGTAGAACAAAATCCATTAGTTTGTGAATGACGTTTTGTGTCTGTAAATCATGTTTTGTGTGCATGAATCACGTTTTGTGTGTTTGCAAGTTTTGGCATGATTTTAACTCCATAGATATTCTTAAAATTTGTCTTCCGCGTGCTTCAGATGACATCTTGCAGTTCTTCCCGCAGAAGCTTACATGGGTCTGACCCAGATACGGCACCTATATATATATATATATATATATATATATATTTATATATATATATATATATATATATATATTAGGGGTGTCAGGTGATTACATTTTTTATTCGTAATTAATCGAATGACTTCAATGGGTAACTCATGATTAATCTGTTCTTAATATATATATATTTTGCTAAGTTTTCATACTCTTGTTAACGTAATAGTGGATTTTTTTTAACTAATAGAAATATGGCTGCATCTTTTAGTCATTGATACAATAAATTCACAATTCATAAAATTTTGTTAAAATGAAAAAGATGCACTGTAAAAAAAAACCCGAGTGCGATATTGATTTGTGTTGAGGCCTTTTTTTCTGCCCCTAGATGGCATAATTGCATTTGTAAGGCGTTGGTGACGTTGGCTCAGTGCATTTTCTTTTCATATTAAGAGCTATCTAATCTTTAACATGAAGTAGCTTGTGAAACTGTACATTTTTAAAATTGTAAAATACAACTTGACCCCAATCATAAATGTGTTATAAATGCGTTATATACGTTTATATACGTTTGCATCACATCTAAAGACTAATGAGTAGAGAAACATGTTGGGTAAATTTTCATCTGCTTATTATGGTAATTGTTGCAACGTTCTGCAAAAGCGCTCAGGAGAGTAATTATTTACATAAGCAATATTACTTTAAAGAACTGAGTCTCCATGGTAAAACAATTAGCATCGTGTTGTTTGTTGATGTGTCCATGGACCTTGTATAGTATATGAACTGTTCCTCCCATGAATAAAAACAATTTCATCATCTTCACGGAGCATTCAAGTAATCTAATGCAGCTCTGCTTACCTTTAGGTTAGGTCATGACTGCAGGGATATTGCACCCATAGGGGATGTTGATGTTTCCTTGATAGTGCCTCTAGATGATAACGTTTCAGACAGGGGAGTTACTTGAAAGTGGCTCTGGATCTTCTGCCAACATAATGAAACTGTTCAATAATGAAAACTAGCACTGTATAGTATAAAAACATAAAAAGGAATTTAAAGAAATATACACATTTTAGTAGTATTACTGGGTTGGAAGTTTTTTGTTAGCCCCAAATACTACTAATTTAATTACATTTCCATTATATTCCCATTTAGCCAAATATGACCTCAGCTGTCGAAGACCCGACCCACAAATGTATCACTCTCACTTCTGTGTTATTGCACCAGCGTTCTCTGCTCTCTACCTGATCGACTTTGTTGGCCTACTCAGCAAGGCTTTGACACTTGAACCCTACCTCCCCTGGACAGTCCTCTCCTCGTCGTCTGGAATATTTCAGCAGCTGTCCGGTTGAGTGTGAAAGGACCAAGTCAGCATGATTTATTCTGCCCGTGCTGGCCGCAAGGGGCAACGCAGGGTCAAAAGATGAGCGCGCTATTTTATCGCCGCTCCTGTAGGTTGTCCTTCGAGTGCTAAGTCAAACGCTGACGGGTTTTATTGCACAATTATCATCCAACATCTATTATTGCAGAGGCTAAACAGCAGTTGGCCTGACAAACATGATGCTTATTTACAAGCTTGGCCCTCTGCAGTCTTTGCAGTGGACAAATAGTCTTGCAAAAACGTCATTAATTACAAATGGGCTGAGACTGCTTATAAAGAGGAGCTAACCAGTGTAAAATGGAACCATCCACCCGTTTTGCATGTAGTGAGTCTCTGTTTCTGTTTATTGCTTAGGATATGTTCTAAAAGCACTCGCAATAGGCGAAAATCCAACATATAGAGACCATATAAAAACATTGTTATGGTTTTATCCTTCACATGTACTTTAAACACATTTAAACCTAATAAAACACACGTTTAAACATGTTAATGTACTAGAATACAGCAATGGTGTTGGCTACCTTCCAGATAAGCCCTGCAATAAGCAAAATCAGTGAGATAGAAATATCCTATTTGCATACTCTCTCGTCATTTGAATTTCATAGCATTTATGATGCTTGGTTTGTTTTTGAATGTCCTTCAGTGCACGTTTAAAATAATACAAACACATTTGAAAATATTTGTAATAAAAATATTCTACAGTGAAACTGTGTACCAATCCCTCTGAATTTACAGTAAACAAATATATTTTTTCCCCTAAACTAACAAAGTTGCCATCTCACAATATATATATCACTAACCATGTCCAAAGACAGACTCGGCATCATAAAATTAATCTAGAGCTGTCACTTTTTGTAGGCACAAAAAACAGGATTAAAGAGGATTTGACATTCAAGAATCTCCAGCAAAAACTTGGCTGAGCTTGAAATACTTCCTGGTTTCACTCTTCCGCTTGCAAATTCACAATGTCAAACATAATAGTGGCCAACAGTGAAATTACACCCAAAATAAAAGGGAGGCAGAACAAAATATTTGTAAACTGTAACAACAATAAAAATTAATTAAACAAATATATGGAGTATTTGTCGAGAGCGAGATTTTTATTTATTTAAATAAAAAAAGTATTGTGAAATAAGTAGTTGTCACGGTTGGGTAGTGTTTGTTGGACCCCAAAAGAAAAGAGAAGATCCAGCCAGGGCGAAAGCCACTCAATTTTAATCAACCAACAAAAAGCGACGACGACAAAAAGGTGTACGTCGTGGGCAAAAACAAGAAAACACAAAATCACGCCGGAGGGCGGATAAAACAGAGAGGAGTGTAGTATACAAAGTAGATGAAAGAAAAACACTACTAGTCTAGTTACTAGTGGTGTCCACAACACCAAGAAAGATTGCCGCTAGAAAGGTAGCAGTATCAAAACGTCAGGTATGGTGAGTAGCGTCACGGAGCAATAACCTCCTCCTCTCTGTTGCTGCCAGGCTTTTATTTTGGCCTGATGACCTAATGGGCAGCAGGTGTGTCAGCAGGCTCCGCCCTCCAACTGTTTCCCCAGCAACTGCAAGGGAGAAATCAGAAACAGTTGAAAATCAAAACATAACAATAGTTAAGTAAACTACAATTCTTAAATGACCTTCCTTCTTCTAAGTGGCGGACACGACAGTCTGTCATTTTTTCAGTCTGGCAGAATCCAACAGAGTCGTCGGCGACAGTCTATTGGCGTCAAGAATGTAGTTAAAAATAGTTGAAACAAAAAAAGAAACAAAATGCTCTCATCCCAATGCCCAATTAGGGAAACCGAATGAAAAAGGAATGAATGAAATGAAATATATTGTAATAATAATAATAATGTTTCTGCATTAAACCTGTTGTGAGAACATGCGGTACAGATCTGATAAAAAAAAAAAAATCAACATTAAACAGTTTTAAAGTACAAAATGAAACACAGCACCTTTGTCTCATCCGCCTCAGAGTGATAAATCTTCACTGGACTAAATCATGACTATTCACGGCCACGCCCACTAACAAATCTGCCTTGAAATCTTTCACTTGCACTTTCACTTCTGTGTGTATTAACCATTGTGCATAAAAGGACAACAGCAATAAATCTGTATTAGACTAACACAATGAATCAGCTCTGCTTTTCTGATTGTTTTAATTCAATCACATCTATTCAATAAAGGCAATGTGATTAAATTAAAGATGTGCGGAATAATTGCTTATGTGTTTGCTTTTTCGCTCCCCCTCTCCAAATGAGAAATTTGATTCAAATGTAAGTTACTCTTGTAAATACAAATGGGCAAATTATGTTTGTTGCCAAGTTGTAAAGTGAAGTCTGTGCAACAAAACTGACCACCGTTACATTGGTGCTGTGACCCGGATATAGGAGTAAGGTTAGTAGGGTACTTATAGCAGATGCCAACTCGTGATATACAAAAAGTAAATTAGTCAAACCTCAGATGCTTTAGAAATAGCGTTAGCATCTTAGTCTACTAGTTAGCACACTTGATTCTCAGCGTTATGGTCACGTGGGTTAGAGCCTTGGCCAGGAACACGCAAATATAAATATAAACATACACAAACACTACAAAACTGTAATGATAGCATTTATGCTAATGCTAACACAACATTGTAAAGTATCCTGGCAGGTCCGACAATATTATAGGCGACTATAGAAAAGGATGCAGGAGGAAGTCGGGCTTTGAGCTCTTCAATGCAAAACTCTTTATCAATTGATGTCTGTTTTTAAATGCATCTGACATTTGGATGCACACGCAAGATAAACAACACGCACACACTCACCGCAAGCCTCCTCCAGTACCTGCCTCTATCTCTTCCTGATTTGACTTAATGCTGATAAATGAGGCAGCGGGCAACCGCAGCATTTGTCATTTGGATTGACCTGAGTGGATTTAGCGGCGCTCTGCAGTATTTCTCTGCGCACCTTGCATTTGTTGAATTGGTCGCAAGGACAAACAGCCTGTGACGTTCACGATGATGGTTCGGCACGGAACTCAGTCGGTCAGGCTGCTTTTTGTACTGGAAAATAAACCTTCATGGAGATGATGTCTTATTTCAGTTGATGTTATAGCGTACAGAATAAGATAGATGAAATGTTGGGAAAAAGATCAATTTTAGTTTGCTTTATAAACCTCGAGTGCCATCCAGCAATCATGTGTGAAATTAAATCGAGTAAATCTTTCATTATCTGTCTTGCATGTGAGGTGAGTCAAACAAGACAGGAAATAGGGTATTCTATAATTCTCGTTTCCTTGGATATTTTGATGAAAGTATATCACAAACCGGGAACAGTTTTAAATTGTGAAAAAACTCAATAACTTGCAATAAAAGCAGGATTTTTTCCTGTGATGTGAGAGAAAAGCAAAAATGTAATAAAGTCTGGGGACGGATACAGAAGTGGAGCACATAGAAGCCATGATTTATGTTATTATTAACTCTTTCCCTATGTATATATATATAAAAAAAAAGGCTATCTCTTGAAAAAAAATACACATCTTATCTCTCTTGCGCAAATACTGTGAAACTTATTTAAACTTTTGACCTAAACTTGTGATAAGGGGATAAGAAAACAGAACCAGGGATGGAAAAGAGGAAATGTTAGATGATAACCAAGGAACCTCAACTGGACCAGAATGGGACCAAAAAAAAAAACTGCCTAATACAATTAATTCAATGTTTACAAAAAATAAATCTGATGAACCAGATGATAACATGACATTACTATGATTCCTATTAAAATGACACTTGGTGTCAGTATGATTGTTTGTGAATACTGTAACTACAAAATATATTTGGGATACATTTGAGACATGGGAAAAAAAAACACTTTTAATGAACTTAAAAAAATAGTAATAATCCATATAGTCAAGCAATTACATTGGTCTCTCTCAATAAACTTGGTTTGGAACAACATAATTTATTGTGGTTCATATAACTAAACCACTACGGGTAAAAAAAAACCCAATGTATTCAGAATAGTGCAGTTTGTTTTTAGTTTATCAAAGAAAAATAATTATTGACAATAAATAAAATGTTGTACACGCCCCCACTAGTCTAAACACGGTATTCTGATTAATATTGTGTTTGTGGAATATGAGTCATGAAACAAATTCCACCCATTTTTATCCATCTCAAGGGGCGGCCATTTTGCCACTTCCCATCGATTAAAAATGACATCACACAGGGGTTGGGCTCAGATAACAACCAATCACAGCTCAGTTTACGAACGTCACATGACCAAACTCAGAAAACAGGTGAGCCGCGATTGGTTGTTACCCGAGTCCTGAACAATTATGATGTCAAAATGGCCACTCGTTGAGATAGATATAAACAGGTTGATTTTGGTTGTTTCATTCATATTCCACAAAGGCAATATTAGAATAGAATATATCCTGCCAACATGGTGGCGTAAACAAGCGAGTCACGTGACATCCGTATCTCTTTTTGCCTCTTCTACATTTTTAATTTTGTATTTGGCTGTTTCGCATTCAATAAACGTCTGAATGTGCATCCGCGACATTGCTCAAATTTGGTCCCATGTTTTGTGTTTGATTTTTAAATGTTAAAAATTGGTATGTGTGAGTGAGGTGATTAAGAAACACTGATAGTAAAAGAAAGTGAACTTTTTGTTTTAGAATATTGCTTGTTTGGAGCAACACTTACTGTTGCTGTCTCAAATAGAGACGAAACACGGACTGGTGGTTGCCGAGCACGGAGAGGCTGCTTGTGGTTATGTCATCCAAAAATGCAAATAAGTGGGCTTCCATTGAACTAGTTAATTCCACTTTTGAACAATAAAAGCTAATGCCACAATCTTGCTGACATTCCAATCATAGCAATTACCCAGGCCCGCTCCTCCTACTGCTGTCTGAACAATTTCCGCCACTCTGCGGCCATAAAACAAACATTGCTAGAAAACTGCTTATTGTTATTAAAGTGTTTTAAACTCACTGTTATTCAAGTTTACTGAAGCCATAGTTTATTTCAAAGTTATTTCAATAATTAGGCTCTAAGGAAAGCGCTTACAAACTTTAAAAATTCTCATTTCTTTCAATTGAGACGTAAAGCTCTTCTCGATTCTAATGCCGGGATTAACATTTTTCATATTTTTCTACTTATCAGCACGAGTCACTAGCGGCTAATTACACGCTTCTGCCTCCAAAATGCACTTCAATCAATATCAGTTATTTGGGGATGGATAAATAAATGGACTCTTGAGAAAACAGAGGGAAGGTCGCGACAGGTGCGCTCAGTTCATCGGACTTAATGAAGCACGGCGGCGCGCGTGCCTCTGTAGTCGTTCCAAAGCCATCTGCGTGGACATGGCCGCAGAATACGGCATCGCCGTCAACAATACGTGATTCACAAATGTCAAAGGGTTGATTCATTAGGCCGTCTGGTTGCCTTGCCCGCTTGACCCGGCAGTCTGTCTGGTATTTGACCCAGTCGTTTAGTACCAAAAATGTACGTTTTGATCAGCAGCGACCTCACTGATTCACAAGTCTGCCCAGTCAGTCGACGGCAATGAGTCACATTTTTAAGCCCGGCACACAAATAATGACGAGCGCTCCACAGATACCCAGCAACTGGATCTCCACTAAGAGACTCTTTTTTCAAAATGGGATGTTTGTTGTTGTACCAAGACTGAGCTGTGTAAGGGAAAACCTAACATTAGTTTGAAATCCTTACTCTAGTTTGAAATCCTATACTATATTTGAAACACTAAAACTATCATCGAAAACCCTACTCTTATTTTTATACCCTAATTTGTAAACATAATCCAAGATTAAACCCTAACCCTAACCCGTATTCCTATTTTTAAACACCAATTAAAAACCCTAATTCATGTTTAAAAACACACATTTGAAACCCCAACCCTTGATTTATACCTTAATTTTGAATCCTAATTGTATTTTTAAACCCTAATTTGAAACCCCAACCCTTCTTTGAAACCTTAAACCTAGTTTAATAATAAAAATTAAAAATTAAAAAAAATATATGTATTTCAAGCCCTCATTTAAGACCCTCCTAAAACTATTTTGAAGACGTAATTTGAAACCCTTATCCAACTTCCAAACCCTACTTTGAATCAGTAATCCTAGTTTGAAACCCAACTTTGAAGCCCTACCCTAGGTTGAAAACCTATCTTGTGTCAGGGTGGAACTTGAGTGGTTGAGGGATGGTAGACCCAAACACAGAGAAACAGGAATCAAGTGCAATGTGTGGAACTTTAACTAACCATGAGGAAAAAGGTGGGCAGATAACCATGACTTGATAGGACGTGAGAAGACTGGTCGCCATGACTTGATGGGACGTGACTTGACTGGTCGCCATAACTGGAAGGAACTTGACTGGACAGGACGTGAGTAGACTGGTCGCCATTACTGGAAAGAACGTGAGTAGACTGGTCACCATGACTGGACAGGACGTGAGTAGACTGGTCGCCATGACTAAAACGGAGCGTGACAGTAACTGATTTGCCTTAACTTGACTTGTTATGGAGTGACTTGTCTTGGCTGGGGCGATGGCTTATTGGCTGTGATGAGGACGACTTGGCTGTGACGTAGACTTGACACACGAACGTCCACACATAACATAAGAGGCAATGCACCCACACCGACTGGACAACACAACAGACGAAATACACCAACACTAATGAGACAAACCCGGGGAAGGGAAGACGTGGTAAGACAAGGGAAGAAACCAGGAGCACAAGACAAAAAAGACCAACCACAGACAAAAATAACAAGAACACACATAACAAACAAAAATCCAACCACCGCAGAACCGAAAAATGACATCTTGAAACATAACCATACTTTGAAACCCTACCCTAGATTGAACGTCTATTTTAAACCCTAACCTTAGTTAGAAGCACCAATTATTATACTGTACCCCTTGTTTAAAACCCTAATTTGAAATCCTACCCCTACCTAACATACTTTGAAACCCTATGTTGAAACCCTAACCCAACTTTGAAACTATGTTGAAAACCTAATGAGAAATCCTACCAATTTGAAATGTTACCCCTTAATTGAAGCCCTAATTTGAAATACCAAACCCTAAATTGAAAACTTTCTTTGAGGTCAAGTCCATTTCTGGTTCTACTGACAAGCCACTGTTTTTTCCGAGCACTCACTCTGAAGACATCGCACACCGCAGGATAGTTTCTCGGGATAAACTTTCTGAGACATCTGGTAATTGGGCTTTTGATTACTTTGATTGCCAAGGGGAGAAAACTACTCAAATTGTATGATTATTGTAAATTATCTTATCCATTAGCTTACATCTTACTTTTTTATACTCAAGGTAATGAAGTTATTTGGATGGATGTAAGGAATATTGGGATGAAGTGTTCTTTTTACCCCCTGAAATATGAATTTAAGACGTTCAGTCTTTTTGCTCCCAAAAACTTATAAATACGTTCTATTTTAAATATATTACCATCACCATACCAAGACGTATTTATACGTTTTTTATGTTGTTTTTTTAAATGCTAGAGCATTCAGAAGGCTTTGATGCAGCCTCTGAACTGAAGAGAATGGTTGAAGCAATGGTAGTTATTACAAAAACGGAGTATAAGAGATCAACCAGGGCCATGTTGCAACAAGCTCATTTCCCCAGTTTTAAACAGATTTGTGAATAATAATGAAACTTCACTCAAAGTAATGGTAGTAATTAAAAAAATAAATAACGGCCAGCAGGTGGTAGCAGAATATAAGAGATCATCCAGGGTCCTGTTTTAAACAGGTTTGTGAATAATGATGAAACGTAACTATATTCTAATGCTAATTGCTGCAAAACGGAAACATACTTATATATAAATATACTTTTTTTTCTTTGAGGAAAGAAGAGACTCTAATCTTTCTTTTAGTCCATGTTTTTAAAGCAATAGAACACAATATTCTGTGGGCTTTGCAAAATAATTCAAAATCCAATAAAACAGACGGGGGCGAAGGGGTTGCTTCAGTGAAGATGACTGGGAGTGAATGAGTAAAGTATTCACAGACACCCTGCTTCAAGCTTTGTTGGATTTTTGAGGCAAAACTTTCGATGGAAAATTGGCAGACTTTCCACTGTATGACATTTCATATTAGTGGTTTCCAAAACTTCCAAACAGGCACCTCATCAATAACCTTACCTTGCACCCATGACCCCCCTCGGCATAAAAGTGATGTGAGTCAGCCCCTCCGGTCTCAGAACACATGCGGCGAGCAATGGCACATTTAATAACATAAACACCGATAACAACTTTGCTCGCACAAACAGTGGCTGGCAACATGTTTTTCGATAAAAGCCACGCCGTCCAATTATGTGCAGATGTTAACTTCACAGAGCGCCGGTTCACCACATCTGTTAGTTGGTGGGAGATCTCATTAAATCCAGCCCCCCTGACATCCAGCGCTGCTTGGCATGTTGCACAACAAACGCCTATGAAAAGTTTGCTTGCCGGACATGGTGACTTCCAACAGTTTGTGCTTTTATATGTCATCTTCCAGATTAAAAATCATAAGAATATATGAAGGAACATTTTTATTTTGTGCTTTATTTCTGATTGGCATTCTTCACTAAAAAGACTCCCATTGTTTATTGACGTATGGAAAATTGTAACATTTATAGTTGGATTGCTTCCTTGGCAACCCTTAAAAGTAATTATTTGCACATCTGAAGCAGAAAATAGATATAAACATTATTGTTTGTCTGTCCTCAAAGCATGTATGCCGTCCTTGTATGATTAACGGCATGCAGATTGTTATTCATTTAAAACCAACAGCAAAATCCATGTTTTCAGTCAATACGTAAGGATGGTTGATTTAAACTATGACAATCAGACCATTAATATTAAAGTGTCTGTAAATAATGAAGCCTACCTTAGCCTCCATTTTCATATTTATCAATTCATTTCACACATGAGCTTTCTGGGTTCATTTAATTTAATCGAGTTCTGTATTACTGAACAGCTGTAAGACAAGAAGGAAGGTCAAACGAAAGTGAGCTAAGAATTGTGTTTAATTCTATGAAGCCTGAATATAATATATGAGAGAAAATTCAGATTCTTTGTAAATAGAGTATCTATTGGTCCTTTTGAACAAACATTTTTTCTTCTTTTTTTTTGAAAATCAACTTCCACATATGACTTTTGATTTGTGTCATATTTGATACATCAGGTCACAATGCTTAAAATGTGTTCATTTATAACTGTCAAAAATATAATAAACAGAAATATCAAACATATTAGTACAGGGAGTCCTCAAGCTACGTCGCACGCGACCTACGTTGTTTCGACATTACGGCGGCGTGCCTCGTACGTAGCACCTTCTTTTTCGCTAATTTCCCACAGTTATCACGCCATTTTAAAGTTATTTAAAGTTGTGTTGTTGTTACCTCCAGCAACGGACGTCCATCAGCCGGTTGGCTTGCCATCAGGCGCGTCGCATTTCCGTGCCGTCCAACAGCAATGAAACACGAAATATTGGTTCCGGTGTCTTCTTGGGTCACGCAAATATATATTTTTGAAATTACTGTGCAAAGTATTTTGATTTAAAAGTTGACTTTAACGGGGAAATCCGACTTAAGTCGAAATTCGGGTTACATCGCCAGCGTAGGTACAGAACTCCGCCGTAACTTGAGGACTCCCTGTATTTCCAAAATTCAGAAAGAACATTTCCCACTAATAATAAATATGGGTGTCTCTCCTTTCTCAATTAGGGCGATCTTGCAAGGTCGCTGAAAAAGCCATCAGCTGGGTAATACTGTCCTCTAATGGATTATCTGTGCAATGCATGTGTCAGATCATACATGTCAGGGTTTTAATGGGAAACAATTCTACTCATAAAATAGAGAGCTGAAAATGTCTTGTATTTAATATGATACGTTTGGCTTTATAGGGTTAAGTAGTTTGTGTTCTTAGTGTTAGGTGTTGATTGCTTGTTACTGCATGCTAGTTTAACTTATGCTACTGAAGAAAAATTATCCATGTGTTTTTTACATACTTGGCCAATAATGATGACTCTGCTATGTATCAAACTAATACTAAAACTAATAATAATAAAAACAACAAAAGCTGGAAAGCTCCTCGGTGGCAAGGCCCCAGGGGTGGATGAGATCCGCCCGGAGTTCTTAAAGGCTCTGGATGTTGTGGGGCTGTCGTGGTTGACACGCCTCTACAACATCGCGTGGACATCGAGGACAGTGCCCCTGAATTGGCAGACCGGGGTTGTGGTCCTCCTTTTTAAGAAGGGGTACCGGAGGGTGTGCCCCAACTATAGAGGGATCACGCTCGTCAGCCTCCCTGGTAAGGTCTATTTAGGGGTTCTGGAGAGGATGGTCCATCGAGAAGTCGAATCCCGTATTCAGGAGGAGCAGTGTGGTTTTCGTCCCGGCCGTGGAACAGTGGACCAGCTCTACACCCTCGGCAGGGTCCTCGGGGGTGCATGGGAGTACGCCCAACCGGTCTACATGTGTTTTGTGGATTTGGAGAAGGCGTTTGACCGTGTCCCTTGGGAAGTCTTGTGTGGGATGCTTCGGGAGTACGGGGTACGAGCTGCCTGATACGGGTTGACCTGTCCCTGTACAACCGATGTCAGAGTTTGGTCCACATTGCCGGCAGTAAGTCAGATTTGTTTCCAGTGAGGGCTGAACTCCTCCAAAGCTGCCCTTTGTCACAGATTCTGTTCATAGCTTTTATGTACAGAATTTCTAGGCGCAGCCGAAGCGTTGAGGGGTCCGGTTTGGTGGCCTCAGTAAAGCATCTCTGCTTTTTGCAGATGATGTGGTGCTGTTGGCTTCATCAAGCCATGATCTGCAACTCATGGTCCTCAGTCAGAAAAGGGTGGAGTGCTCTCTCTGGGTCGGGGATGAGAACCTGCCCCAAGTGGAGGAGTTAAAGTATCTTGGGGTCTTGTTCACGAGTGAGGGCAGGAGTGAGCAGGAGATCGACAGGCGGATCGGTGCAGCGTCTGCAGTGATGCGGGCTCTGTATCGGTCTGTGGTGTAGAAGAAGGAGCTGAGCCGAAAGGCAAAGCTCTCGATTTACCGGTCGATCTACCTTCCTACCCTCACCTATGGTCAGCTGTGGGTTGTGACAGAAAGAACAATATCTCAGATACAAGCGGCCAAAATGAGTTTCCTCCGTAGGGTGTCCGGGCTCTCTTAGAGATAGGGTGAGAAGCTCGGTCATCCGGGAGGGACTCAGGGTCGAGCCGCTGCTCCTGCGTGTGGAGAGGAGCCAGTTGAGGTGGCTCTGGCATCTGGTTTGGATGCCTCCTGGACGCCACCTTGGAGAGGTTTTCCGGGGATGTCCCACCGGAGGGAGGCCCTAGGGACGACCCAGGACACGCTGGAGAGACTATGTCGAGCTGGTTGAAGTGGCTAAAGCTGCTGCCCCCGGGACCTGACCCCGGATAAGCGGTAGTGAATAGATGTATTGATCTCACTATGCGTCATCTTTCCTTCCTTTCATCTTTCCTCTGGTCTCCTAACAACTTCCCGACTCTGGCGGGACTCTGAAGTATCCGGTTAAGGTGAAGGGTCTTGAATCCATAACAGGTTTCAGGTAAATTAAAGAGCACAAACTTGCATGCATGTATGCACACACACACAAGCGCACACACGCGCATGTACGATAAAAAAGAGAGAGAAAGCGATGATGATGACATCTTGACTTGGGAAGGCTGCTGAATGACTAATACTGAGCTCTCAAAAAGAGGAGAACCCCCCCCCCCCGATAATGTCAATCCAACCTATTACAACCCTTTGTCATCAACAATAACAATCTATTTCCTTATTTTTCAGTTATCAACTTGTTAATGTAGCTTCTCTATCTAGGCTTTAAGTCATACGTGAACAACTAAATTGACAAACTAAGGATCTCCCCTATCAGATCTGTGTCTTGAAAATATAACCTTCAGCAAATAATGTACAACGTGAAAAAGAAGACATTTGCAAACGTCAAGGGCACAGTTGGAGTCGGAACCTTATTTCATTAAGCCACCATCATCATCATCATCATCACTATGCGGTGTCAAGTGGAGGTCCCCTGCTGATAATATAATTGGCTCCTCACAACACACAAGCAAGATATTCAAACCAAATAAAATGGGAGGGAAAAAAACAGTGGGCGTGCATACATGCATGCTTGTGGTTAGGCGAGAAATGACACAAACATCCAGGTTGTCCTCATTAGTAGGAAAGTCAAGTGAGGATGTTTGCGTGCTCGCAACACAACTACATTTAACAGTTACTCTCCCGTCCAACTTGTTCTACTTTGCGAGTGTAGTAAAATAAATTTGCATACAGCCTGTTCGCAAGGGTTGCCCTCTACTACTCTATATGGACGGCAAAAAGAAGGAGCAGCAAAACGCTGACCTTTAAAGCTGCTTTGTTAGCCAATCCATTCTTGCACACACTGCAGTAGCGGGCCTCAGCGTCCCCGCTAGAATTAGCTTGATTGAGCATGGCCGCAATTGGATCAACCCTATCTTGCATGCTCGGGCCCGCGTAATCGCACGGGCGATGTGGCATGGCAGCCAGATACTGGACTGTCTAGTTGGCAGGTTCCAATCTAAAGCTTGACAGACTCATTTGACTGTCATATTGTTGTGCGTTTGATCTGAGGTACGGTGCAGAGTTGAGGTCCAAGGTCCAACTTGTATGAATTTGTCTGGATCGTCCCTCTTGGTAAAATAATGCAAATAAAAACAAGAAAGTAAACAGTAAGTGTAACACAAGTTTCATAAAACATCTCATTTTTTTCAACATTCGAGGATTTGAGAGCAATAACAATAATGTCCCGAGTCACTTTGACGTGGAGCATTTTTATTTATCCAAACATGTCAGAAATGTGCATAATCCAAATTCAATACTTTGTTTCAACCAGTGTGTTATGTTCATTTCTCAGGAACAGCGATAATGTTTCTGGGTCAAAATGACCCAAAGGCTAATTTAATTTGGCAAACGTATAAGAAACTCTTTTTGTGTGTGTGGAGTGTGGACACACACTAATAACAAAGACAATATGTACTTTTTCAGGCCATGTATTACGTTTGTTTTTCTGGATTAGTAATTACATTCTGGGTCAAGTGTAATCATCCAAAAGTGTCAGAACTTGTGTAATCCTGTTTAACTAACAATACATAATTCATTTACACTCTTTTTTTCTTCTTCTCAGGAACAGCCATAATAATCTTGGGTCATTTTGATCCGGATTTTGCTTAATTGTCAAAAAAAAAAGATCCGATATGTAAGTTTAAAAAAAAAATCTCTCTAACTCCATCACTAACAATTTCAATATTTCCTCTCACAGTCACGCTGAAGTAACAAAAATGCTTGAACAAAGATGTGTACAAATTCCATTTTTATTAGACATGTTGATTATACGTAATAAGACAAGGTAAAGTCTATACCGAAAAACTACTTTCAACATTTACTTTAACTTTCAAATGAGTCAGTTTGACCCACAACATAACAGAGGTTGTCCTGTGGGTTGAGGATTGTCACACAAGTGTAAGTGGTGACTTGAAATACGACTTGTATTGTCTTTCAAATCATCTTTCCCAATTGAAAATGCATGGACATGCTATTCTCATTCACTCACAGCAATTTTCACTGAAGCAACCCGCTAGATTTTGACTGATTTTGCAAGGCCCACAGAATATTGTGTTCTATAGCTATAAAAACTTGGGACCCACCAAGAGAAAGATTAGAGTCTCTTCTTTCATCAGGAAAAAAAAGTATATTTGTATCTGTTTCCGTTTTGCAGCAATTAGCATTAGAATATAGCTACGTTTCATCATTATTCACAAACCTGATTAACCCTAGATGATCTCTTATACTCTGCTGCCACCTGCTGGCCATTTTTTTTAAATATATAACTACCATTGTTTTAAGTGACCTTTTCTTCAGGTCAGAGGCTGCATCAAAGCCTTCTGTATGCTCTATCATAAAATAAATAAATAATTAAAAATAATAATAATAATAGTAAACGTATAAATACGTTTTTGGGACCAGGGCAATATTTAAGATAGAATGAGTTTATACATCTATGGGAGAAAATGAGTTAATCAGTTCCATCATCCCCAAATCCCAGTGAGAAAACATCAAACATAACAGTAATGTCATAATTAAATGGAATTAAAAACAATTTAACAGTTTTTGTCACACTTTGCATCAACTGAACGGCCATTGTACCACTTTGTGTAAGAAAAACAGATGGATACTTAGTACTGCAGTGACGTATGGCCAGGATAGGCAAGGTAGGCACTGCCTACCCCAGGCTGAAATGAAAGTTGAAACCGTTTGGCTTTTTCTATTTATTTTAATTATTTCTTTCATTTCAGAAAGCCTACACTACCTATAGGTTTTTTACTTTGTCTGGCCTGCAGGCAAAAATGCTGCTGATAATTTTTATCCTTCTGAAGGCAAACCGCTACTGTGCTTTTCCCAGCCCTGTCCGCGTAGCGACGTGGGTTTGCGCATGTGTAGTCGGTTTCCCAGTAAAAAAGTTTCACTTTACATGGTGTTTGGCATTGCTATTGCTAGCTTGAATTTCTGAGGAATTTCCGGGCGGGTTTGAAATAGCCTGTTTTTTTGTTATGCGGCAAATGGAAGGCAGAGTGCACTGCAACGTTTACTGTGGCTGGCAGAGTGCGCACTGGCTAACGGTGGCCCAGAACTGAGTAGCAAGTGTTGAGCTGCCGCACCGGAGGCGATGGGTATGGCGATAAATCAATAAATAAATAAAAAATGTAAGACTTCAAAAGAGAGTAATGTTTGTTTGTTTTATTTTCTACCCATACAGAGGAGGCATATGTTAAATTTGTTTGAATGTATGGCATCTTGTGTCTGAGTATTAAGTTTCTCGAGGTAAGGCTGAGAGCCCTCTTTTTTTGGAAATGAAAATATGGTCACCCTAAGATACGTTGTACACTCGCCTGCCGACACACACATTTGTAATTGGTGTGTGCGTCTCAATTTGCGACTGCCTGCCTACCCAAACCTAGAGCTCACTGCATGTCACTCTAGTGCTGTACATGGAAAGTATAGACCAGGGATCACCAAAGTAGTGGGTAGCCCCCAAGGGCCACATTAATAGCGCATGGGCCTGTTCTAGTGATGGGACATTGCGAATTCCCAGGAATGTTGTAGTAGTGAGCATTTGAAAACACTGGCAGACTTTTTTAGAAATAAAATGCTGCATCATAGATATGTTATGTTTCCTACCTATAGTATGAGAAATCATTAACATGATCAGTGTCTTCACATAAATGAACATCATTAATTGCTAATTATAAGTAACTAAAAAGTAAGAAGTACTAATAAGTACCATAATAATAAATACAGCCCGACAGATATGGAAATTGAGCAAATAAAATACATTCTTTTGAGCTCCCTTAACATTTTACAGCAAAATCCTAAATGTATTATATTTGAGCAAAACCATTTGTTAATGTGTTTAAAATACAGAAAATAATCGGGCACTAGACCCCCCCCCCCCCCCCCCTGATTTTTTACAAATTAAAAAGAGCTAAGATCGGCCAATTGAATGGGTCGGACCCTAATAATACCATTATTACAGGTCATTGGAACATATTTCTTATTTCAGAACCTGACTAGTAACTCTTTGCATTAATCAGTACCCAAAAAGTAGCGCTCAGTTCAAAAAGGTTGAGGACCCCTGGAATAGACATCTCAGCTCCTCACAGAGGATGAAGAATATATGACTAAGTATGTTACAGTTATTGAATGTCTAAATGAATTGTGGCACCATGTCTTCAGCTATCATTTGCTTAAAAGGATTGCAAGGTTCAGTGGTAGAGGGATTGTCTTCCATCCGTGAGGTTCGATCTGTACCCCTGGTGATCATGTCAAAGTGTCTTTGAGCAAGACACTGAACTCCACCATATGGTGTAGTTAAAGTCCTATATAAAAAGCATTTACCATTATTTATATAAGCGTTTCGCATTATGCGTTAGCATTAGCAATAAGCTAGTGGACCAAGGCTAATGTGTAATTCACTGTGTTGTAATTTAAAGTCTTATGTTTAGTTTATGCAAAATTTCAAATGGTAGTGGCAGAATTAACTGTATGCTAAAGTGATGATTACTGAGAAGTGAGATGAGTTGCGTTCTCTCAGGTTTGCACTAGCAAGTCAAAGCTAAAATTTGGCCCAATGACGTCAGTCTTGAAGAGAGTGTACTGCAAAACATTTTTTTTTTAAAGAGAGAGAAAAAGAGAGAGAGAGAGAGAGAGAGAGAGAGAGAGAGAGAGAGAGAGAGAGAGAGAGAGCGAGAGAGCAGGCATACAGAAGGCTTTGATGCAGCTTCTGACCTGAAGAAATGGTCACTTAAAGCAATGGCAGTTATATATAAAAATAAAAAATAAACGGCCAGCAGGTGGCAGCAGAGTATAAGAGATCATCTAGGGTCATGTTTTAAACAGGTTTGTGAATATTGATGAATTGAGCTATATTCTAATGCTAATTGCTGCAAAACGGAAACAGATACAAAGAAAAAAGTGACATCTTTTTTTTAAATGTTGAGAAAAATAAGGTCATTGGGTGGACTTGTCTATGACATGCAATTCCCCAAAATACATGATGGTTGAAAAGTGACAAGCAATGAAAAAGTCTAAGGGGTATGAATACTTTTGCGAGGTACTGTAAATATTTACAAACTTTGATAGTTATACATTTGGATATATTATACTTCGAATCCCACACATGTATCAGGGGTCCACAGAAAAACCCTGACTTCGGCCCTAGCCTGGTATGAATGCATTGACAAATATTGCGCAAAAAAAAAGAAGATATTAAAATCCAATAGGCCATGAAAGAACATCCCTCCCACACAAGCAACATCGGCTGAATTTTGGTAACCATGATTTGGATCTGTTCCCATCCGAGAGGTGTAAGTTGAGATGAGTCGTGATGGCTTATCAAAAGCTCTCCGCCTTAACTGCTCTCAAGAGTCACATTGCATGAAAGAGCCAAATTTACAATCTTAGTGGCGCACTAACAAATGCCAGTGCCGGTAATAAAATAAAATGCAACAAAACACACACGTACGCTCACCTCCTTTAAAAGCCAAACTTTCGGTTCGTATCGTGTCACCAGACCTCGGTGGGCCTCTTGAAAGGAGATGAAATGAGCTCTCGAAAACTAAAAGTGATGCGGAATATGAAGATTTAGCGCCCCTCCGCTGGGGGAAGCGCTCGCACAGCTGGGGGCTAATGCAGAGTAGGACGGCTGCAGATGGAGACGTGCCACGGGAAGATGAATCCCCAGCACGCTTGGCGAGAGAGCTCCTGAGATTTTAATTATGCCCTTCCACAAAACACGACACAAGCGAGCAACAAATTAATAATTCATATGTGACAGCAGATTTTTCTTTGGTTCAGCGGAGGTCTGCACGACTCAAACAAGTCCTCCTTGGCACTATTAGAGGAATATGGTGGCATCCTGAGGAATAGTGATGAAAATGGGGAGGGGGTGAGTGAAGTGGGGGGTAGAACGCTGTTTTCGCAAAAAGCCATAAGGAGATACAAATTCCAACATTCAACATATCATTTACAGGTACGGAAATACTCTTTATTGAATGATTTGAATTAGCCTTTTATTGAAAAAAAAAAGAAAAAAAAGAAGCAACTTTGTGGATATTCATAAAAGACCCCTTATAGAATTGAATATGTATTTATATCATCTCAAAAGTAAATTGAACAATTTAAATTATTTTATAAATGTTTTAATATTAATATTAATAATAATAATTATTATTATAATTACACTCTTAAAACTGCTGCGTCAAAAACAACCCAATTTGCGTGCAAATTACTAAGGTTATTACAAGGAAATATAATTGTATTATATTTTGTTTTGTTTATTAATATTATTACCTGCATTTGTTTTAATTATTATGTTTAAAAAAAAAAAGAATTTCTACTAGAGCAAAACCGCCAACCATCAATAGTTGCACTTCATTCCTTTGATATATAGAAGTGAGAATCTTTGAAACTCAACTGATCTTATTCACCCATAATTGAACAGTCAGGTAAGTAAATTTATTTGCTCTATTACTGTTAACAGTGAACTTAATTGTGTTCATACACCGACAAAATCGAATCGATACATCGGATATATGCCTCGTTGTTCAACTGAAGCTCAGAATGCATGATTTATTCCAAAGAGCAATCATGGGCAAAAATGCTGTAATGGACTGAGGACAAATAGGTAAATAACGCGACAGGAAAATCAATAAATAAGAAGAGGGCATGAAATTAGAACATAGACAAGACGATTATGGTGAAGCATGATGGGAATTAACTAAAGAAGAGCTTTGATTTGGAGGCGCATGGCTGATTTTGTCCTGCGTGTGTGCTCAGGAAGCCCGCAAAGAGACACAAAAGACTTGAGTCAGGATGACTCATGCAGTTACACTTCTCTGCCTATTGGGGGCCACCATTATCCGACATGAAAAGAAGGGTGAGACATCAAGAGCAGAGATGGCTTTTGAGGCACCGTGACAATGAGTCACTCCCGTCGTGTTTCAGACAAGGGATTCAATGTTAGTCATTGTTTTGTTTCATCATAAAACCTTACAAAGTAGTGTCTGTGCTTATCAAAAAAGAGAAAAGCTCCATTTTTACATTCAACTCAATGCTAATTTACTTTTTTAATTTCACTGGTCTTATCCCGCATAGTATCTCTGTTTAATTACTTGATTTAAAATTATCAGGTAAAACATCTTACAATGCCAAGAGGTGTACAATCTAAGTCAAATTCTCATTTTCCTATCAGATGGAATGCTGCGTATTTGACCCGACTGGAGAGTGCTGCTGCTTATCAATTCTAATTAAGTTTTCATTTCAGCTCGTTAGCGCCGGTGAAAGGAGCCTTGCATGTGTGAAAATGGAGGGGGACTTCCAATTAAACATTTAATAGACATAATGTGAAGCTCAGGACGGATGAGAAAAGAGACATTTTTCACATGTTTGGGCCTGCAAAGGTTAGCGGTAAGGGATAGCAGCTTAAGGCCATGGTTATAGTACTTTTGGAACTTTCATTGCAGTTAGTTTTAATTGATGAGGGTTTTTTTTTCTCATAAAGTTAGTTACTTAGCTTTAGTTTGTAGTAGTGGTGCAACGGATCATCATTGATCCGTGGTAAGTTTGGATCAGGCCCCCACGCTATCCCAAAACTCATGTTCAAACGCTAACTTAGGACGCTAAGAAGCCACTAATTAATTACGCCGTCATTGTATGATAAGGCAGAAGTCTCTGACGTAAGTGGCCAGCGGTTAGCTGTTAGCATTAGCAACGAGTGTCTGGCTGGTAAGTGAGTTTGACAGCTGGTACCTGGCTTACTTGAATAATTTTTCAACAGTCCGGGCCAAGGCTACTTTGTAATTCACTCTCCGTGTTTAAAGGAAGGGAATGTGCCTTAAATTGCATGTTGAAAAAAAAAGATACATAGAACTTTGTCTTCATTTATTTTATAAAACACTTTTGCCCATTAAAACGCCCAAAGAATCTTCACAAAACACTGATAAACATTAAAAATAACATGCAATGTCTTATTACCCAGAGACGATCAATGATGCCATTGGTTGATAGGGCAAATTAAGACATTACTGTCGATCACCGATTTTGCATAAAATGCAAACATCGACTGATGCTGATTGGTGCAAAGTCTAGTTTTAGTATTAGTTTTCACAAAAAGGTCATGACAACAGCCATTTCAAAAACAAAAACAACCCTCGCAACCATGGCCACATTGGGGTACTTGCACGTTGGGGCACTGGCACATTGGGGTGCCAAAATGTGGTGAGTTTTTATTCACGTTTAGTGTCTCAAAAACGCGATTGTTTGCGTAGAAGAAGAAGAACGAAGAAGAAGAATCGCTACAGAAACAATAGGGCCACCGCCGCCGCTGCTCAGGCCCTTAAAAGCTGATCACAGCAGCAAAAAAAGTCCGTCTAGTTATTTGTATTTGTGTTTTTTGCTTGCTGTCCTGATGTTTTTTTTATTTAATTTTTTTGCTTGATAATTTGTCGTCGTGTTTACAGTAGGTTTGTTTTTATGTGTTTGTGGTTTTTCATTTGTTGTGATTAGCTTTGTTTTTGTCTTTTGTATTTTGTTTTCATGTTTAGTAATTTGTTTAGTATTTTTTTTTTTTGGTGTGTTTTTTTATTTTCTGACTAATTTAGTTATTTACTGTTGTCATTTTATTATCATTTTTTGATTTGATGTCATGAGTTTTTTCGTTTGTTTTGTGTGTTTTTAAATTTTCTGCCATGATTAGTTTTTGTGTGTTTATGGTTAGGTTTTTTTTGTTTCCTAATTTGCTGTTGTATTTTGTTTTGTTGTTTTTATTTCCTATTGTGATTACGTTTTGTTTTTTTGTTTTGTATTGTAGCGTGGCTGGGAGCTTGGAGGCGCTCCCAGCATGCTTTGCGGCACTGGGGATTAACATGGTGTTTTAAATGCAAATGTTCTGTTTCCATTATCCTGTTAGTTAGTGTCCAGTTGTTGTGTTGGTTATCGGGGGTGTGCTTGTTGTCACATATGTGATTTAATTTTGCCGTGACACTGTGGTTGTACATGACATGGGAACGAATGACTTGCCTGCATTCTGTGCGTTGAAGGCATTTTGCATTTCAGGGCCCCTGAACTTAACATTCTGATGTCCCATGTGAAGATAGAAGCAATTATTGAAAGTGGTCGGAATGACGAAAACGCCAAAGGACTTTGACTGGTTAGCGCCGAACTCCGGGATTGAAATGGAAGGAGGGCGCGGGATGGTAGGCGGACAGGTTGGCAGCAGAAGATAAAGTAAAGGTCTGGTGGACTTAGCAGAAGAACGAGGAGTCTGCAGGCAGGAGTGATGGAGTGGTAGGCTACGTATGATGGGGCGGGATATATCACCTGTCCTTCCTCTCCACGGGGGAAACCATTACCGTGATTGATTCCTTGGTGATATTGCTGCTCTTGTTCTTTGGAATCCAAGGAGAGATGTCGATTGTATTGCAGGTGATAAACAAATGTGTGCTTGCTGTTAAGGGGCATTATCAGTGGAAGACAGCTGCTTGGCAAAGACAATTCGGAGCACACCGGCCAAACTTCGTCTTTCGGAGTTTAAAATTTGGTCATTGTTGATGTATGAGCAAGCGTGACGAGGTCAAACATCCATTGCCATTGCCATTATCGCCATCAAGTTCGGCAGTCGGCAAATCACCTTTTGACAGCGATGACTCATTTAGTAGGTCCACACTAGCCAACGAGGCATCATTAGAGCAGCCGTTCACGGAAAGGGAAGGTTCAGTGCGCGCCAGACCGCAATTACTGGGATGCATTCGAGGGGTCAGGACACTTGGAGATCCATGTAAAAATATACCGAGGATTATGTTTATTTGTCAGGTGAGAACGCGGATGATCCTAGATAATGGCTTGTCTAAAGACCCCGAGGCAGCTGTCAGAATATGAGAACTATCCTATCTGTAATATGCACAAACAGCTGCACGCTCTAACGGTGTCCCAATCTTCCAGATGCAGGAATTTGTGTCCAAAGTAATTTGATTGATTATGGTGAAATTTCATCATCAATTCATCAAATACGATTTTCTTTGGATTTTTGGACTCCTGTTTCCATAAATGTAGTTAAGATGAGCAGAAATATGTGTGTGCAAGTATATTTAAACCAGTGATTGGCATTTGATGAATTTAACTTCATTGATTATGGGGGAAATTATTGATCACTAAGCTATATTTTACATTGAATTTCCTCAATGAATGTGCTGAGCCCCTGTTTATTTAAGTGTAGATATGAAGTTTAGCAATACTGTATGCTTGTATGACCTTTTAAACTAGTGATAGGCTTTTTACCCAATGCAGGTAAATAAATGATAAATTAGGCATTTGCAATTTCTGAAGAAATTGTGTGTGAAGCCTGAACGGTTGAATACAAACATATTGAAGCATTTGAAACTATTTGGAGTGGTACGGAATGAGCTGAATATGGTGGAATGGTTTTATTCGACCAATACACGCAGAAACTAGAGGTTAATATATAATTGATAGAAATTTGGAGCTTTAGAAAATGTTGTGAATAGGAGAAATAAATGAGATGGACTGAATGATCTGCACATGTTCAAGTTGGAATAGTTTGAGTCTGCCAAGTGATGTTGAGGGAGTGAATAATGTAGAATATGTCTTAATATGGCAATTACTAGGGGTGAAAAAAATGGAAATTTTGATATGTGCAAAATTGTGGATTTTGAAAATTGTTCACAAAGTCAACTGAATTAGCAGAATTATTTAAAGTTCTAACTACATGAATGTGTTATTTTAAATGTGCCATCGTGAATGAATGGGAAATAAGTATTGGGGTAAATAATGCATAAATTGGAATGAGGAATTTTTAGGTGAAAATGTTAAATCATGGAAAAACATAAATTTTTTGGATAAAATAAATTGAAGCCCCCATGGTGTGAATTTTTTGAATATGTTGAAATTAACAAAAAAGAAAAAAAAAGAAAAAAGGAATATGTGACCTTCAGCCTTCACACAATTAGTCACTTAAGTGTTTTTTTGTTTGTTTGTTACATTGAGGTTTTCTTTGAAGGTGCAGAACTGCTGTTTTCATAAATAATACTACAATGAGGAATACGTGTTAAAGATACCAAGCGTTACCTCTGTTAGAGGGTTCAGCCCACACCAGGCACACAGCTGTGCCACACATCTGACTGTTATGAGGATCTGGCAACTTGAGGGAAATCCGGCACAGAGTCCGCTGCTCTTGGGGTGGGATGATCATCAGGAATATGTATGGTTTGAATCGAAAATGTGCTACTGACAATAATAATTGAATAATTCTTGCTCTTTGAATGTGTGGAACTTCTGTTTTGGTGCCAATATTTTTTCGAGCAGAATGATAATGTCACAGCAAACAAACCAGCACAGCTGCTAGTCGCAACCAAGTTGTGCTCTCCGTTTGGGTTCAGTTACCATTAATCAGTTCCATACCAACGATCAATGAATGACTCATAATGTCCATCCCTAACTACTACTACAAAGAATCTTGTTTTGAATGAGTGGTCCCAGATCTGGGACTCTCCGTGTTGAGAATGATCCCCAGTGTAGGTGTGCCACTGTTTTCCCATTCTTTCATCGCAGCATGTGGATTCCAGCGGGCCTCCTCCTGCTTTATTTTTCTTGTATAAAAACACAAGCTTGGTGTTTATCTGCTCCATCAGCATCTGGCACTTATTACAGAGATGGGGTTGGGATTATTAGGATTACCAGAGGATTGAGAAGGACAGGATTCATAGCAAGGTTAATAGCAGCAAACACTTCTTTTACCCACGGAGCAGCCGCTGGGCAAAAAGATGCAGGCTTTCCCCTGCTTTGCAATTATCTTGGCCTTAGCCCACTCTGGGAATAAAGTTCATGGGAAAAATACACCTAGAATGCTTATACGGTGTTGGCTCAGCGCCTCTTCAATAGCAAAAGCGTACAGCTCACCTGAAAAGGCAAACTGAGTACAGTAATTGTAACTGTATCTGTCAAAAAGCGCGTAGGTCTTTGTGTATTTTGCTATTTGTTATTTCAAAAGACAGGCAGATATTGAAGGAGCACTAATCCAGAGCGACAGAGGAATAAACACAATCCCTAATCTCACTGATCCCTGGCAAAATCATTCAATTAGGCTCCGTCTGGCACCGTGCACAGTGGAAGAGGCGGCGAAGGTAAGAATTTCTCCACGGAAGAAGAGCGAGCCAAGCAAACCCAGTAATTGAATGTCACACACAGGCAGATCTTTCGAAACCAGAGGTTCTTGGTGGATACATGGCAACATGCACTATGCCAGGGTTCACCAGTTCCGGTCCTCAGAGGTCCGGAGTCCTGCAGGTTTTAGATGTTTCCGCCCACTATAACACCTGATTCATATAATCAGCAACAATCCTGATCTTTAATAGCAGGTGTGTTGGTAGGCGGAAACATCTCAAACCTGCAGGACTCCGGACCTCGAGGACCGGAATTGGTAAACCCTGCACTATACAACCATTGCAACACTGGTCAGGTAAGCACTTGTCCTTATTAGGGTCACAGATTATCTTGAGCCTCCTCCAGCTGACTTTTGGTGTACAACCTGAACTGGTTGCAAGCCATTGGGCTCAGTTCAGAATATTAAGAGTTCTTCAGAACCTGAACAAAATTGGTGACCCGGTCCTGTATCTCATCTCCCTGTTACTCTCTATACACCAAGTTTTTTCTGTGCATTCAAGACAAAAAAAACAAAACAACAAAACATTATGCGTCCTGTTTTTCTTAAAATTGGCTATTCTCGTCGCCAACCCTTCTCTTCATGGCAGCTTTGGAACTAGGACTGGATGACGGGATATCTTCACCTTCTATTTGGTGTCGCTTCTGAATTATATATGAAAACTGTCATGAGCCTGAGATATGGTAGCATATAAGTGATTTAAAAATTAACACCAAAGGCCACACTAACATTAAACTTTGATGTTGAGGAGCGGGCCACAAAACATTATCCGTTGGGCCACAAATGGCCCCCAAGCCCCAAGTTTGAGACCATTACAAGAAACCATTATTCACACACAGATTCATGCCTATGGGTGATTTGGAGCCAGCATTTGGTGAAAGAAGCTGGAATGCACCATGGACTGGTTGCCAGCCAATTTCAGGGAACAAACATTCGCCCTCACATTCAAAACTATAAGCAACTGAGAATTTACCTAAAATGACTTTTGGCAAGAGAAGATGGTACACCCAAACTTGGAACTCAGTGAACCTAACATTATTTTTTGGGAATGTGGGGGGAAGCTGAAGTACGTGGGGGAAACCCACGCAAGCACGGCGAGAAAATGCTAAATCCACACAAGAGGTCCGGATTAAAGATTCAAAACCAAAACCTTTCAAATGAGAAGCCGACATTCTGACCACTAGGGACGCTTTTGAAATTCCAAAGTGTTGTTTAGGTTATATATAGGTGTTACAGCATAAGTAGATAACGTGCCTCGCTGACATTTTAATAGATTTAAATAATATAAACATTTTATTAATACTGTACTGGCAAAAAGCTATGATTGTTGCCGTATAAAGCGTAACTCCCAACACTGGTGACCTTCCGTGAGAGTAGGTTAATTATTTCCCGGTCAGCCACATGCCAGACCTTCATGCCAGCTTCCACAACATCTGGCAGCGGGCATCTGGTGCCATACATCAAACCGCCTCCTCCGCCGAGCACGGCCCACACACTCGACAGTCAACCTGATCAAACCCAGTCGAAAAACTAACATTTGCTTTACGGGGGCGCCTCGGAGACATCGTGAGGCTTTTCATCGGGAGTCCACTCCTGCTGTCCTTCTTATTTGTGTGTTGGAAACACCAGAAAGGTTTCAAATGGCCGTTAATGCTCGCTCATCCACATTCCGAGCGCGACGTCGCCACACCCCCAGCTGCCTCCTCCATGCCCGCCTCCCTGCCGTCGCCTTTGAAGCTACTTGCTGAAATGTCACAAAGCGTGAAGTGTTCCAAGCGCTCCCGAAGCGCTAATGAACAGGATGAAAACAGAGCCATGTCGCTGTCATGCCGACATCACAGCCGGTTGATGGGGGGGAGAAAAAAACTGTCTTTCTCGGTTTAGGAATTTTGCCTGTCAGACTTCATCTCTTTAAACTCATTTCCACAAAGCAATACACTTTGGTTCATGGTTGGTCATTGAGCTTTCGCTGAGACCTTCATCCGGTCTTAGTTACTGTTGCTAGGTCTGTCAAGCTTTTGGGAGACAACATCAATTACCTTGAACCTCAGGAATTTGAGGGAGACGTGCTAACCACTAATCCACCACTGTTGCCAATGCTCGTACATTGACTTTGGGCACAAGGCGGGCTACACCCTGGACAGGTTGCCAGCCAATCACAGGCTATATATGAAAGCACAGCTCTGGAAAAAATTAAAAGACCACTGCAAAACAATCCGTTTCTCAAAATTAGCCATTTATAGTTGTATGTTTAAGTACTCCCAAATTGTAAATAAAAAAAATATATATATTTTTTTATCGTCACTAAATTATATTCAAGACATGTACTGTATGTGCATTCTATATATGTATATATATTAGGGATGTTTGATAACACTTTTTTCAGGCTGATACCAGAACGAGAACTCAGCTGTTGAGTAGTCACCTGATTGTAAAAAAAAAAAAGACCTCATATCGATACCCGGTATTGGTACTTTTCCATCCCTAATATAAATATCATCTTGGATGAATCGTAGCCTATCATAGCTGGGAGAGAGGGACTGGTATTATTAGTATTTATACAATTTCAAATGACAGAAACTATCCACCCAAATGCAGGAAGTCGTTAGCCGAGGCAGGTTTGCAGGAGTTCAACAAAAGTAGGAGTTTATTTCCAAAAGGAAAACCAAAAGACAAACAAGGAACTTTGAATCAAAACTACCCAACTAACAAAAGACCAAAAAAGCAGATACAAAGTAACAAACAAAACACACGAGAACCAGAGCAGGGACAGGACGACTGACAGAGGCTGTGAAAAGTAAACGGATGATCGAACAAAGACTGCAGTGAAGGAGGGAACTAAATAGGAGCAAACATACGAGACAATAACAAACACCTGGACATGAGACAAGTGACGAGAACAATGACAATCGGGAGACATGACAACTAAAACCAAACCAAACCATAACACGTTCACCAATTCTCTATAGTGCTCATTTTTATTTTCAGATGAACTGGAGTCTCTCTTCGTGGGCCTGGAAAGGTTGCTGGCGAATCACATAAAGACAAGAAAACTGTTCAAACTCAGACGTATGGACAAAATCCTCAATGAACCTACACGCTTAAAACTGCAGTGTTGAAAATAACCCGATGTTTAGTTGTTGTTGTTTTTTATACCCATATTGGGTTATTTTTAAGACATTGGTTTATTTATTTTTGAAATGGGAATCCTGACACAAAGTTTGAGCTCAGAACCATTTGACTGTGAAGGTGTGCTACCAAATACACAAGCGTGCTTGCAGCCATCACTGAATTAAATGTCAAGATTTAAGAAATGTGGCTATTTCTTATCAAAGCAATTCCAAAAATACTGGTGGTGTGGAATTTTCAGTAGTCAGGCGAGATCAATAAATCTGTCTGAAAAAAAATTGTCTTTTGGGTTTCTTTATATTTGAATCTTCAAATATACACAAGTCATACAAAGGCATTCTACACGAGAGTGGTCTGTCAGACTTGTGCGCAGTAGATGATCATGGGAAAATTCCCTATGCAGCCTGTGCAAGGGTTAGGGAGGTGAGTTAAACAGGAAGGAGAGCAGTCTAAAAACAAAAAGGTACTTTTCTGTGTTAAGCAGTCTTATCTGCCAAGGTCATACTGTTGAAGTAAAAGGCTTATTGGTAAAAATGCAGGTGTCCACAATAAAATATCGAAATGTTATGTAAATATGTGCTATATAATTATTTTCTATAACACTGGCATTGCAAAACAAAAACAAAAAAGTAACAAGTTTTTACTTTTAAGTGACTGATTCTAATACATCAGGGGTCACTGATTTATGCAAAGGGATACCAGTTGTATACACACTTCTGAAATAACAACAGCAACAAAAACAATACCACAACTACTAAGAGTAATAATCATAATAAAACAAAATCTGCTCTAATCACCTTTAATAATGGTGTTGCATGTTTTAATTAATAATTAATGATGTTCATTTAAAGATGATCATATTAACGATTTCGCACAGTAATTAGGAAGCAAGTAAATAATATTATCATAATAATATATGTGGAATTATATTTCTATAAATCTTCACCAATGTTTACATTTTCAAATGATCACTTCTACACAGGGGTGCCACTGTCTATCCCTGAACACAGAACACGCACTGTGTTTAGGGCCCTATCCTTCATGGGGGCCTCCAATTTGCGCGAGGGGATGCATTGCGGCAATCACAATGTATCCACATGTATCTGACATGTCTAAAATTCCTAAAATGATGAGGGAATTGAGCCAAACTGGTGGCCCATACTTTTAGCTCAGCGGTGAGTACTCTGCGCTTCCAAACCGGAGGATCAGGTTAGAATCCCAAGTTGGGTAAACACTAGTGATGGGAAAATGAAGCTTCATGAAGCACTTGTGATATTTTTTGACTCCTCTAGATGGCACTCTTGGTTGAAAGATGCAGTGGAAATGTAATCAATTTCCTTTGCACTAGCCTTTATATTTAAACCAAGAGCACCATCTAGGGGAGTCAAAAAATATCACAAGTGCTTCATGAAGCTTTGTTTTCCCATCACTAGTAAACACCAAGAGAGTAAAAAGTAAAAACGGGACCGCATGTAGAACTGCATTGAAAAATAGCCATTTTGGGGGCTACAAATAAAATGTGGCCCTCATTTGCTTCTACAACATCCCCAGAAAATCACAATGTTCCATCACTGATTACCTATTTTTAAAAGAGTCATGGAGTTTGGTGACCCCTGTACTGTATATTAATTTCTGGAAGTAACAACACTGTAAGCCACAATAAAAACATGGATGTTTAAATGTGTGTATGCTATAAAATACGTATTTTTGTGTCTGGGAAGGTAGGGCGGACATGGCACGATCTTCTTGGCAGTATTCCTTGGCCAAAGTGCACGTCTGCCAGCGTCGGGCTAAATTTAAACAAGATGTGGCATGTTCTTGTTTCTTTGAAGGTGTTCCACATCATACCTCCACTCGGGCCGAGGGTAGGAGCACGGCCATAAAAGGACACTCTGTTTACCTTAACCTGCCAGCGTCTGCTCGCCAGATGTTCCCAAATCGCTCTTTCATCTCCTGGCTTAGAAAAAACATATTTATAGACTTTGCTGCAAGTTTGTTGCTGTTTTGCACAGACGAGCACCAGGAAAAGTCAACTTTCTTTTCCCGAAGGCTAAATTTAAACACGCTTTAATTTGCTTTGGAGATCTTGCCGGGATTTGAAGGCATGTAAGGTTCAGCGCTCTGTCCTTCGGGCTCCTTGTTGGCGATGGAGAATGCGATACCGGGCGACTGGGGCCTATAAACATGGCCTCCATTAAGTCATGGGCTTTGGCGAGCAAGCGTACATACACATGTCGGCATGTCTCCCAGAGTCACTGTTATTCTTACCGGAGGGTTTAAATTGGCTCTGATTGCCGGCAACTTCTAATGGTTATTCTAAGTTATTTTCTTTTTGCTTTGTGCGGAAACACGAGAAACGTACCCTCAGCGGACACAACATTAGGCACACCTGCACAATGTAATGACAGAAAGATAACTCACGGCATCTTATCTGCATATTTTTTTATTGTGAAAGTAAACTCGTTTTGTTGAAAGGGGATATATTATGAAATATTGGGAATTTTCAATTGCTTTATGAAAATACTTGGGTCTCTGCAGTTCCTGCTCAGACATTAAGGGCCCTATTTCACTACAGAATAGTGATGGGAAAATGAAGCTTCATGAAGCACTTGTGATCTTTTTTGACTCCTCTAGATGGCGCTCTTGGTTGAAAGATGCAGTGGAAATGTAATACATTTCCTTTGCACTAGCCTTCATATTTAAACCAAGAGCACCATCTAGGTGGGTCAAAAATATCACAAGTGCTTCATGAAGCTTCGTTTTCCCATCACTACTGTAGAGGTATGGAGGTGTCTAGGAGAGGTAGCAGTAGAATTTCTGACTGGGTTGTTCAACAGGATCTTAAATAGTGAGAAGATGCCAGAGGAATGGAGGAGAAGTGTGCTGGTGCCCATTTTTAAGAACAAGGGAGACGTGCAGATTTGTGGCAACTACAGAAGAATAAAGCTGATGAGCCACACCATGAAGCTATGGGAAAGAATAGTTGAAGCTAGACTGAGGGCAGAGGTGAACATTTGTGAGCAGCAGTATGGTTTCATGCCAAAAAAAAAGAAGAGTACCACAGATGCAGTATTTGCTTTGAGGATGTTGATAAAGAAGTACAGAGAAGGTCAGAAGGAACTGCATTGTGTCTTTGTAGATCGGGAAAAAGCTTACGTTACGCCCAGAGAGGAACTGTGGTTTTGTATGAGGAAGTCTGGAGTAGCAGAGAAGTATGTTCAAGTGGTGCAGGACATGTATGAGGACTGGAAGACAGCGGTGAGGTGTGCTGTAGGTGTGACGGAGGAGTTCAAAGTGGAAGTGGGACTACATCAGGGATCAGCTCTGAGCCCCTTCTTGTTTGCTATGGTAATGGACAGGATGACAGACGACAGGAATCTCCACGGACTATGATGTTTGCAGATGACATTGTGATCTGTAGTGAGAGCAGGGAACAGGTGGAGGAGAAAAGCTAGAGATGTGGAGGTTTGCCCTGGAAAGGAGGAGAATGAAGGTTAGCCGTAGCAAGATGGAGAATCTGTGTGTGAACGGGAGGGACCCAAGTGGAAGAGTGAAGTTACAAAGAGAAGAGACCAATAAGGTGGAGGAGTTTAAGTATTTAGGGTCAACAGTCTAGAGCAATGGAGAATGTGGAAAATAAGTGATGAAGCGTGTATAGGCAGGCTGGAACGGGTGGAGAAAAGTGTCAGGTGTGATAGAAGAGTTTCAGTTAAATGTGATTTCATGATTATTCACAAACCTTTTGAAAACACTGGAGAAAAAGGCATGTTGCAACATGGCCCTGTATGGTTTTCTTATACTCTGCTGCCACCTGCTGACCGTTTTTTGTAAGAAATACCATTGCTTTAAGTGACATCTTCAGTTGAGAAGTTGCATCAAATCCTTCTGTATGCGCTAGCATCTAAAAACGTATTTATACGTTTTTGGGTTTGATTCTCTACTCAATTCCATACTTGATTGCTCGGTGAAGTTGTTGAAACTGTGGTGGTGGCTATTTGTTTTTTTTTGTAACGTGTTGTGTTGATGTGTAGTGTATTCACTTGCCTCAGAGAGTAAAAATGCTTTTATCAACCACACATACACGCACACGCTTTCTGGGCTCTGCTCCCGCAAGTAGAAGCCACTCGAGTCGCATGCAGACTTGACTGCTCGTCTAGACTGATAATGAAAGCCAGACTTGTGATTGGCCCATTGTGAGACAAGGAATAGGTTGCGTAAAGTACTCTATCATTTTTTTTTATCCTTAAGGTTTTTTTTAATGGAGAAAGTGCCACAGGCGTGATTATTTAGACACCTGGGGACTGTTTTAAACTGGGGAAAAAAGTCTAACAAAAAAAAAAAAGGCTTTCTGCTGACAAAGCTGTGATGTCCAAAAAAAAGTATATATGATGTTCGTCTATGCGGACTTGAGCCATATGTCAACAAATATCATTTCATTGGTTGTTCAATTTTATTTCAGTTTTCATTTAGCTGTCATTTGCAGCAATATCTAACAGTCAACATATTCGAATACTGGGAGCCAAGATGCCACCTTGCACATTTCAGTTACACATTGATGGTTTCTGTGGGAACCCGGTTTACTTGACGTGATACAGAGGAAATTATTAAATAAATAACATTTTCAACGCCTGCTTTTGAAGTGGAGGCGCATGTGGTTTGAGGTAGTACACCCTCAATACTTTCCATATAGCGTAGTGCTTGGAAAGAAAACGCTGGCACAACTCAGCAGAAATCGCTTATGGGAGCATACAGTATTCTCTTATGCATGTTAACTCTACTGTACGCTGCTCTAAAAGCTTATCCTTAAACATTCTTTACAGCAACAGTCTTTTAAAATGTCATGTAGCATGCAAAGTAAGTACATGAATGGTGAGCTTGTGCGCCTGTGCAGTTGTTATATATAAAACTGTCAATTTTACGTGAAAGCCACGCAAACAGGATTAGACAAATGGGTTTAAATCCCAGTTAACACCAGTTCCCATCACAGTTTCACTCAAGCTGACATTCCCATCCTGGATTTAAATGGCTTTTGCACGCATGAGGGATTCACCGAATAGGACGCATGTGATCATAAACTGGAATCAGCTGCTGCAGTGTTTAAATTGTAGCAGATGTTCTGTGGCTATACTGTGGGGAGTCTTCTGCTTTGAACCGTAGATCGGCTCCAGTATGAGTCTGCAGAAAATTAATCTGGGTCACTTTGTATCACCGTCAACCGGAAGAAGACACACGAGTGAAATGGGAGACAAAAATGGCATGCTTAATGTCAACACATAATCATCAGTAAATGGTGCATAAAAGGAGGTATTTTATTGCATTGTTAACAATTTGAAACAGTTCCAGGTGGCCCAAGAACGTCAGTTTTATCACGTATGGATGCAGCACTTCATACACTGCACAGTGTGGCGCAAGGACGAAGAACCAAACACAACTTCACCGAAGCAATCACATTCTGTATGCAGTGCTAATCAGAAGCTAACGCTAATTTGTACAGCCAACGAAACTTACATTTTGGCTTTGACATGTATCAGGCGAAAATATAGTTTCAGACAGTGTAGGCACTTGAAAGTGGCTCTTGAACTTCCCAGAGCCTAGTTGTTCATGTCATGTCCAAAGAAACTCGTTATGAAGGCAATTATTCTGTCAATTATCTCCTGTTACGAAACAGATGGGTGGAAGTCCAAAAGGGACATGAGTAGTTAAAAACACAAAAGTTAAAATATAAATTAATAATACAGTTTTTAAATGTGGCTTTAACTCAAATGAGATTGCTTTGATGCATCATAATCTGCGAAAGTTACTCTCGCTCTCTGTGTTTCTCTGCCAAAGCACGTTATATGTCCTTGCTGTTGCCATGGTGACCCAGGTATCGCCAAATCAAGGACAACTAAAAAACATTTCATCTAGGATTTTGAATCGGATCTTGGCGTAAGGACACAGGACTGGCCTAGACAATGCACTCTGTTTGCCACATAACTCATTTCACCGTCGATAGCACGGGCGGGACAAATATGGCCAGAAACTTTCCATCCTCCACGCTTATCCTTACAAGGGAAGCAGTCATTCTGGAGGCTATCTTAGTTGACTTTGGGTGAGAGGCAGGGTCGCCTACACCCTAAACTGGTTCCCAGTCAATTTATCTCCCAACCCAAAGGTTGTGTGTTCTGTCCCTTGTGACCATTTCAAAATGTCCTTGAGCAAGACACTGAACCTCCTAGTTGCTCCTGATGCTGCACCATTAGTAGGAGAATGAGGAGTCAGTGTTAAAGCATTTTGAGTACCTTTAAGATGGAAATAGTGCTATAAAACTGAAAGCCCATCTGTATTTCATGTAGACCATGCGGGTTGTGGCACTGAATTTAAAGGGAATGAGAGGAGCCGCTTCGATTGGCTGAGGGTCGGCTGCGTTCCGGCACACAGCGGCGCCAAAACAAATACCCTCAGATTCCTGCCTTCACTTAAAGGTGATTCTGGATCCTTCCTTAGCCTCAATGTTCATGTTTTAGACAAATAAACGGCTAGTTCACAGACATGGTTTTATCAATTCAGCAGGCACTTCAGAAACCCCCAAAAAATTGAAAACAAAAAAGAAAAACAAGCCATTTTAAAGTCAATTTTCCATAATAAGTCTGTGGACAATCACCAAAAGGTCCAAATGATATCCATGAAGCTGTTTGGTGAAAACACGTGTGACACGTGGCCCACGCAGGTTTGTTCCAACATCCACCTGTTCACATTCTACAAAGCGCTTTAAATTTGCTCCAAGTCCATCGTGACTTGCTGTTTTTCTCCGGCGAGGTCACTCAAAATTGTTGACATATTCCAGAAGAAAGCAATCAACAAAATAGAAATAAATGGCTTCTGCTTTGAAACACTTAGCGTTTGCTCAGATGCTCGGCAGAAAATGAATCAAGTACATTAAAGAGACAGAATGGACCCCCTTCTTCTGGCGCTCTGATCTGTGTTTGTGTGTATTGTTATTTTTTCCCCCCTCAGTGACACTAGGAAAAAAAAACAAGCGTTTCAACTGCCACCTGAACCCTCTTCTTGCATCTTAGCCTGTGCCGTAATAAGTGACAACGCTTTCAAAAGGCTGCCTGATTAGAACGTGTGCATTTTTCGCCAGGGCCCTCTATGTGTGCGTGTGAACCGATGCGCAACTTCCTTGGAAAGAAAGTTCTAACAGAAATAAAAACAACAGCTTCGCAGAAGGAAGAAAAGAGGTGCGAAAGCAGATGCTGCCTCCTGGAAGTGTTATGTCAGCGGATAAGATACATCACACTTTTTTTTTTGTGTTGATACAGTTCATAAACTACCAGCAGTTGTGAGATTATACAGCAGCACAGGAACACAAGTGACACTGTGGCTGCCCGCACAGTAGATCGCCTTTATGTTGCCTTCATGTGAGCAAGAAATCAGATGAGAAACAGACCAAAAAAAAACTTAATGTAATTCATTTCTGGTTTTCAGTTCTGTGTGGCTGTGTAGCATGAAAAAAAAAAATCTATTCACTTATTTGATTACTATTTTGATGTTAAAAGCGGGATAATTTCTGCTTTGACACGGTTTTAGCCAGACTTATGTGAAAAGTTTACTCGATCACCCAAGCACTTAATTTCATGATTACATGATGTCACTCTGAGGTTAGCTTAGCCATTAGCGTGGCTTCTCTGTCTTCTGTTAATTACTCCTTATTGTATTGTTCTCATGAAGGGATGGTGACCCTTCATGAGAATGTTACTTGTCAGAGTTGTAGTTATTCGCCACCAAATATTTTAGCGCGACCCAGTAACGTTTTAGCTAACTAGCTAGTGTTAAGTTATTAACATTGTTTTTCAGTTTCAATTTATATTTTAGCCGTTTTGGATTTAGTTATAGCAGTATGGCTCAATGAATAGAATTGTATTCTTATCTGTCTCACTCTCAGAAGAAGGGCAACGGGTTTCTTCCATTTGCTATCTTGAAGGGAGTGTAGTCTGGTACCGGTCGGAGACAGGCTGATTTATTATTGTTTTTCTCTAATCTGATTTATACCTATGGGAACTTGCTGAGGGAGGAGAGAGGGATTTTCTTGTATTCACTGAGTTGTAAACAAATGTACTGTGGGCTGATGGGAGGAGACTTTTCGTATTCACCCACTTTTCAATAAATAATGATGTGCCGGAGTAGAGAGGACACACAATCTGAACAGACCACTGTTTGAGTGAGTTCAATTGTTGTCATCAAAAGCTTTTGATACCTTTGCAAAGGGACTTCTTCACCAGAATCTCACCATTCAGTTAATTGAACACGCAAAGAGTAGAATATAAATATTGTCTACTCTAACACTAGCTCGATGCTTGCTAGCTGGCATGGCTTAAGTAGCGCCTAGCCTGCCTCAAGCTTGACCATGTAGGTGACATGAACAAATCTTTGTTCTAGCTATCGGGAAAACATAAAAGTCTGTGATTCTTAGCTTTGCTATTCAATTCATTTTAATGAGAGGTAAAATGTGAATTTCAATTTTGATTCGGATCCTGCTGTGTGAAACCAATTATTTTGAGCTTTGCTCTGAGCAACAATTCTTGGCTGAAAAGAACATTGCCATACAGGAGTAACCTCAGTACGACTGTCTCCCTGTGAATTTTGTTTTTGTTTTTTTGTGCCTCTTTCTCAAGCTCAAGGGGCTCCTCAAGAGAATCCGTTTTGAAGATGTGGGCGACATGAAGTTGGCCGAGACGAGAAGCTGATCCCTGAGGATTCCTACCGGCAGTGCATCCAGGTTTGGCAGAGAATGCTGGGAAAATGTGTTAGATTCCAGGGGGATTATTACTTCAAGGGGAAACTTGTAGTTTGGATTTGAAATCCTTCATGACACCAGTCCTGGAACTTTTCTGACACCATATGTCAGATTGCAGTGAAAAGTCAAGGTCTGAGGCAGAGTGGGCAGGAATAATCATTATGGAGAGATCACATGTGAGAGTCTAAAACAATTTCATGACAATTATCTGATTTTTTCATGTATTTACTAGGGATTTAACGATAACGGCCATATCGTGATATCGCGATATTAAAACTGCCACAATATATCGTTGTCGTCATGTCACGATATTAAAAGCAGCACATCTGTTAAAAAATAGTTGATTTCCATTTTTGCAGTTCTAGCACCCTCTTGTGGCTATTTTATTTTGTGCAGTGTAATTTTCACAAGGCATGTTTTGGCCCTTCTATGTTTAAAATCCACGCTAATGGTTAGATGAAGGGGAACGTAATATATGCTTGTGAAGTGAGTCATTATGTGGAGGAACTCAATGTGTGCGTGCATTAGCAAGTGAGTGCCTCAATATGAAGTGTTATTAGAGATTGTAGGTTGTTTATATGCATTAGAACAATATTGTGTTTTTTTTTTTGGTTTGAGCTCATTATTTTACAATATTGTGACCTTTTTTTTGTATCATCAACCTCCCCACAATATTGTGATAATTATCGTATTGTGATCTTCATATTGTGATAATATTGTACATTTACATGTATATTTAAAGCAGTGGTTCTGGATTCGGTGAGTCAGTCTCAAGGGTTCGGCGAAAATCAATACACACACCCGACTCGTGATTCATGATGATACGCCCCCCTTGGCCCTCATTGGATGCAGGTGATCAAGCTACATTTGCTTGGGAATTTGGAGCTCAGGAGTCGACTTGTGACTGTTGGGATAGTACGTCGTGTGATTTATTTTGTTGTTTTAATCCAAAAAGAAGAGACAGTCCTCCAATAAATACGACCACATAAGCCGCTTTGAAAAGGTGCCAAATTACGACTAAGTGTTACATGTTTTAGTTTAGCGACCTTTATCGGCCATGTTAAATAGCGCAAAAATAGTCAGATGAATATGTGAAACATGAATTCACATCATTTGCATGCTATACCCTTTGAAAGGCAGAAACAGTAGAGATTATACGTTTTTTTCAGGGGCGATACCGATGCCGGCCGGTAATTGGTAGTCAAGGATGGGATAACCGATATTCATTTTTTTCTATTCTTTGTTGTAATGTCTTAAAGCATGTTCATTGAACTTTTCAAACTTTGCAAAATGTAGAAGTTTTTATTTATTTATTTATTTAATGTTAGACAATAGACATCCTTTTACATTTCTAACAATATGTTCAGGGAGCTCCCAAGGTTATCAGTACGTCTCAAAAGTTAAATGGCAACTTAAACAAGTAAATACCATAGCTCTCTATAGTTTTCTACAGTAAACATTTATTTTTCCAAAATTAAAAAATACATGAAAATCTTAAACTTTCACATTTCAACAAAACAACAACAAACACAATTAAAGGTCCTCAGGGTCAGCAGCATCTCTTATAAAGTTAACTGAAAATTTTAATAAATATTTCCCTGAGATTAAAATGGTTTTAGATTTACTTTATATAGGCGGTCAGATAAAAAAAAAAAAATTTTTTAAAGGCCTATCCCTAAAAAACGGATATGAATTCAGCGTTGTCGTGATGTAACATTGACCCTCATTACTCAAGTTCCTCCCCACTTTGTAGTTTCAACACATCAAGTAAATTCTGAAAAATGGGCTTGTATCTCATACAAAGCTAAAACTGCATCAGCTGTCATCCTCAGAGCAGTTGAGGAACAAACAGCTTCAATTAATTGGACAGAAACTCCTCAAACTAGAATTGTTTTGTTTTCAGGCACACTTGGAGACGGATGGCTTTGTCACACACACTAAAAATACATTTCTGGGTTTTAAGCGACACAGCTACACATACATACACAGTGGTCAGTTTGACTGAGTGCTCGCTGGGAGGTTGCCGGTCGCCATGGAGGAGAAAAGAAAGGAGGAAAATGTTTCCTACGCTACCCGTGGCCAGCCACAAATCCGCCGTCAGACTACTGAATTTCAAGTCAATACATGACGGCTAAGACGCTCACATCCGAGAAGCTGTTTTGCATACCAAATCAAGAAAAACAGCGACCCAATCGGAGTGAAGCATATTTACATATTGGATATTAATGAGGAAGTCAACTAAAATAGCGTAAAAAATGGCATCAACCCAAATGATCAAACCTGATAAAAGGGCATCAGCGATGATTTGTTGTCTTTTTCCTGCTAAAGCCACATGTGACTGGTCAAGATGTGCAGGGACGTCTGTTGATCCACACTAAGCAGAAGGGGGAAGTGGGAGGTAACAGTGAGCACACAATTTGGTGCGAGGGAGAGACGAGTGTGAGAGAGCATAGCCACATAGTGAGAGGTCAAAAAAACAAATAAAAAATTGGATACATTTGCAAATTAATACAGAATTTGAGGCAGAGTGCAGACCTTGAAAAAGTACAATTTCATATCAGGCAGGCTCCATAAGCAACTTGAATTAGGCATATGCATACTGATGTTTTATATCATGTGCTCTGTAAAGTGCTTTGTTGCAGCTGTTATGAATGTGCTATAAAAAAAAATTAAGTATAAAGAGTTACTTCAGTTAGAGGAGAAAAGACAATCAATGGAATTTGATGTTAATGAGTGTTCAAGGGTTGCTGCTTCTACAATAGTTTAAAAAAACTTTGGTGACCCTTTTTTAATCATGTTACAGTTTATTTCATAGCAATCTGAGTATGTGCATTAAAAAAATCTATTTCAATGATGTATACTGTATTTCATATGCAGTAAACACCCCTCCATCGCAAGTTCTAGGTTCCGCTAATTTGCAGATGTTTAAATTTTTTCAGTTTATAACGCTTTAGTTTGCCTTATGTTTATTTTGGGTGTGATTTCACCATTCGATGGCTTTGTACTGTTACGTTTAACACTGTACATTTTTAAAAAGAAGAATGAAAAGAGGAAGTATTTCAAGCTCAGCCTAACTTTTGCTGACGATGATTGAATGGGAAATCCTATTTAATGCTTTCTAAGCCAACAACAAACTATGGATCTCGGTTCATGTTGCAATGCACATCTTTTTGCATGATTATTGACCTAGAGGGATGTAACATTAACGGCAATATTGTGATATCACGATATTAAAAGCAGCACGTCTGTTAAAAAAGTCGGGTTGATTTCCATTTGTGCAGTTCTAACACCCGCTGGTGGCTATTTTTTTTTTTTGTGCCGTTCAACTTTCACAAGGCATGTTTTTGCCCTTCTATGTTTAAAGTCCACGATAATGGTCAGATGAAGGGGAACGTAATATGCTTGTGAACAGAGTCAATATGTGGAGGAACTCAATGTGTGCTTGCATTAGCAAGTAAGTGCCTCAATATATATATTTTATTTATATTTTTTTATATAAAATATTTATATTTTTATATTTTTCATTGCTGTAAAGTACAAAAGCAAAGTATTGTGTGTGTGTTTTTTTTAGTACGAGCTCTTTTTTTTTTTAAATATTGTGAGCTTTTTATGTATCGCCAACCTCCCCAATATATCGTGATAATTATCGTATTGTGACCTTCAGATCGTGATAATATCGTATTGTGATGTTTGTGTGATGCTATTGACGTATACCTGTGAGATGATAAGTTAGTTTGTGAACATGAGGGATTGTTACACTCTAACATTGTACAATATTTTTTGTCTTATTCGTTGCTCTTGCTCACTCTCAAAATACTATGCTTTTAAATGTGTATTATTTTACATATATATATATATATATATATATATATATATATATATATATATATATATATATATATATATATATATATATATATATATATATATATATATATATATATATATATATATATAAATACCTTCAAAAAAGTAGAGCTGGGTATCAATCGATTCAATTTCAATTCACAAGAATTCAGTTAGATTCGATTACAATTTTTCCTGATTCGATTTACTTCAATCCAATATTGATTCCATTTCTATTGTTCGATATATTTTTTCAACCCAGCCCTAAAAAAAAGTGTATTTATTTATTTGTATTTATTTTTTTATTTTGCGTTTTACATATCGTGGTTGTGGTCTGAAATGTAACCACTGTGATGGAGGGGGGGGGGGGGGGGGGTTTAATATGAATTTTACACATAATTTGGTGCAACACAATATTGAGGACCCCTAGTGCATTGCAAAGAACCATCTGTCAAAAACAGGTGAAAATTCCATGTAGTTTAAACTAGTGTTGTTCCGATACCGATACTGGTATCGGCAGAGGCCCCGATACTGCATTAAAACAGTGGTATAGGTATCGGTGAGTACTAACAAATAACATGCCGATAACATTAATTCTGACGCTAATATAGGACTTTGGATGCAGCATCTTGTGTCTTGCTCATGCACGACATTCACTGATGTGTGACATGTTCACTGCATGCCGAGCTAAGATATCCTACTAGCCCTTGAATGCTCTGAACCAATGGCAGGACAGCTTTTTCATGTTGAGAAAAAAAACAACTTAGGTATGGTATCGGAATTGGTTTCATGGGCCAAAAAACGGTATTGGAACAACACTAGTTTAAACCCAACCCAAAGGATAGCCAGAGAAAATAATTCCATGTTTACGTTGATGATGATGTCTTGGTGATTGTCCAAACTTTCCGCACATGCAGGCATCTCTGCGTGGAGCTTTGCAAAGCTCGCCACGGGGCTCTTACATGCCAAGCTTTCATGTGTATTTAGACGAGAGAATGAAGCTGCGCGAGCCGAGTCAAGGCCGAGTCGGCTTGCATTAAAATGGACTCTTTGGAGAAGAGCGTGCAACTCTCTGGAGAGCTAATTGGTATTGAGGGGAGGGTGGGATGCGTTGGTCTATGCACGAATCCTTTTCATCATTGTTTTATATCTGATGTTCATCAGCCAGGGTGGAACGTTGGCTGCTTGTCAATGAGACGTTGTTGTTTATCTTGTGAACCCAACAAAGTACACCATTTCACATGTAAGCGGTTTAAAAAAAGAAAGAAAAGAAAAGATGTAGTGTATTTCTTCGCTGGCGTATTAGGGCCACGTAGGGCCACATTTAAATGTGGTTTTTTTTTAAGAGGGGGAGAGGGTAAGAAAAAAACTCGCAAATTTGCCACTTTGCGGGAATTTGCGTAGCTATAGCCGGGCTACCAGGGTTCAATTCCCCCATTGAAATGAATTGAAGATTCGTTGGTGGTTAATGGAACACTGTTGAAAAGGCAGGATGGAGACGGATTCATTCTTAAATTTTACTCGAGCGACAACACTTCCTGATCCCCTATCAGCTGACTAACACTAAGCAATCAGAAGCTAGCATACTTCAGGTAAATGCAAGTGAATGACGGAGAGCAGCAGATTCGACACATCAACTTAGCTACTTCTACAAAAAAATTAAAAATGAATGTGTAGGTAATACTTCTGGAAAGATAAATGTACAAGTAAATATAGATTTTAACAAATTAACTTAAATGTCTGATCCTCAGGGTGTGGCCCTTCGCAAAGCGAGGCGTTTTGTCGCTGGCAGTACCCAACACTTCAAAGTGCGAATGCTTAACATGATATGGTTGATCTCTGCTAAAGTATGTATTTTCGTCGATTAATGAAGACAAGACGAAAATGTATTTCGCTTAATAAAAACTGGACTAAAATCTATGGACATTTTAGTTCATGATCAAAAACGAGCCGAAAATGATATGATTTTGTAAAACCTTGTCTCTGCTAATCTGTCACTGTGACACTGTCATGTGACACACAATGACCCCCCCTCCCCCCCTTTCAATTCGGTACAATTGTGTACTAACACATGGGACAGACAGGAGGTGGATTCACGGTGAATGGTTAAAAAAAATAAATAAACATTCAATTATAGTTGTAAATAACATGAATCTAATGGCTATAACGTTCTAACAATAATGTTAATCCGACCACTAACTCATGCTGGCTAACTTACTAGCTCTTAGCATGGAGTCAATGTAGCCACTCGTTGATATGCTGTAATTGTGTGTGAAGTTGTTTTTCCATCAAAAAGATGAGAGAAAATTTTACGTGAAATAGTTTTAGATCTGAAATGTTCAACATTATCTGCTGACAAAAAATATACAGGGATAAAATGATTGTCCTGACTAAAACGTTGACAGTTTTTGTAATAATAAATCAAATTATGTTTTCTTGGACTAAAATAAAGACTAAAATGCTCGATTTATAGTGGACTAAATATGATGAGGTTGACTAACTATGACAAAAACTAACAAGCGGGATTGACTGAGACTAAATTTAAAAATGGCTGATAAAATTAACACTAGCACAAACATCCGAGTTGTACGCTATTTCTTGTAAGTTTCTGAGTTTTTTTCTTGCAAATCTGCCACTTTATAAACTCGCAAATTTGGCACTTTATAAACAAAAATAAAAATATAAAAGTTTTTTTCCTCATAATATTGTCCCACCCTCTAAAAATATACATTTGTATGTGGCCCTGATACGCCGTCGTAATTTCCACCTCTCCATACCAACAGTATCTAAAGTTTAAAAAAAATTAAAATGATAAATGTCATTGAAAAAAAATCCACCCAATTGTTTTGCATTGTTTGCCCTTGGCGAGGTCCATTCCCGAGTTCTGCACCTGCGTTGCACAGTAGGTTTACTTGACCACACGTTCCCACGGTTCTCTCAGGCTGCGTGATATATGAAAACACACTGTGGGAGGTTTATTAATCACTTAAGCTTTTAGAGTCGCGGGATACCAAATCCTCTCTTGCTTTTGTACTCAGCCCACCTCCATCTTTTTCATAGAAGTCAATCCTTGGAAACACAAGGCGGTGTTGAAATGATGTCCACTGTAAGAACACCTTTGACACCCGGCAGTGACCCATATATTGTGCAAATTAACAAGAAGGTGGGAGGAGTGCGACAATGTGACACGGCTTGTTTCACTTCTGCACAGACACAACAGCAACAAACCCCCCCCACCCCCCTTCCTCAAGTTCAACCTTGCCGTCTACCTCTCGCTTAAGACCATATATGGTCGCGAGCGTTCCCACGTTGATCCCCGCCCGAGTTAAGAGAGCCTGTGTTTGGTTGCTGTACAAAACGCTTGCAGCTGTGAAAGCCGCGCTAAAAATAACCCATCTGTTTCTCCTCCTCCTCCTCTTCATCCTCATCTTGTTTTGTCAAGTGGGACCTTTCCTTTTCTTCTCGGATTCAGACTTTGACGCTTGCTCAACTTGATCAGCCTCTTTCATGCCCGCCGCTTTACCAATTTTCCCGACAATTGAAGCGGAATGCATGCGGGAGCAGAGGCCCGTCTCTGGCCTTTTAAATGGCTTTGCTCACCTTTTTAAACATTCCCTCCCTGCAAACTCACTCTTACCAGAAGAGAGGCTTTATCATGTGTGATAAAGCAACTCGGGTCTGGGAGGAATCAGCCCTTGCATGCTTGTTGCATGAGGTCACTGTGTGCTAATGGCGAACCTCCTACTGACTTGACTCAATGCAACACAGTCAAAAAGCACTATTGCTTCTTCTTCTCTTTTTTCACTTGCTAATACACACAAACACTCGCACGCACAAACACGCATAAAGGCTACACGTTGATTCTACAAACTTTACCAGCGTTTAGCCACAGCAATGAAATAAGTTTGTAGTTTTTCAATCGACTCGAGCCTTTGTGGTTGAATTTCAAAGATTGACTTTGCAATAATTGTTATTGCATGGATGTGAGCGTGTTCGCTTCATCAGCTCAAAGCAAAACAGAACTTGAAGCTTCTGGTTTGAAAGAAATTAGCGCTAGAACAAAAATTAAAAGAAGTATAATGCTATGTAAGTAAGAAGTATAATGCTATGTAAGCAAAAACTGCAGGGTTACGTATGCAGGAAGTACTTGCATGGTAGGCATGTAATAAGAAAGTTTAGTGATGATGTTTTGAGCAGGGACTACAGGCACTGTATACAAGCAGGAAATGTACAGTAGTGGTAGGTAAGCAGAGTTTTGTGGCTTGCAGTATATTGCAACAAAAACAGGAAGAAGTGGCGGTTCAGGCATGAATGACTATTTGGGTGGGTGACTAAGGCTAATGAAGCCCCACCTGCCGTTGCTTACCAAACATAGCCAAACAGCCCACAGAGGATACAAGTACAAAAAGTTTATTACTGTACAGTATTCATCTTTTATTCTGCTTTGGTATTACGCAACAACAGTGTCAAGTAGCGCAACGTAAAGTTTGTAAACTCTCTATATACCAAAGTGTGGAAATGTCCATGTGGAGTAAACATTTTTGACTGGCAAGTACATTCAAACATACTTACAATTATGTTTAAAAATACGTTTAAACAATAGTATACGTTTCAACGTACTTGCGGCAGGTACGGTTAAACGTACTTTCAAATATGTTCGAGCATATTTGCAAATACACTGAAACATACTTGCAAATATGTTTAAATGTACTTGCAAGTATGTTCGAATGTACTTAGAGGCTAAATGCTAAAAACTTTGCATTTTCCCCATAATGTTGTGGGGTATTGACTTGCGCATGCGCATACCCCGTGGCATTGTGGGAAAAAATGACGAACAGAACTCATGCACTGCAACATAATAAATAATAAATCATAAAAATATTAATAACATTTTATTAATTTATTAAATTTTAATGCACCACACAACTGGGGGGGGGGCTTGTGGGGGTGCCATCGGTTGGGGACCGCGGTATAGAGCATATATATATATTAAAAAAATAATAATAAAAAAAAAATAAAGAGCAATGATGATGACATTTCCGAATGAACAATACTGAGCTCTTAAAAAAAAAAAAAAAAAAAGTATTAAATTTTTGGTATAATGTAGTCCAAATGCATATATATATATATATATATATATATATATATATATATTAGGGGTGTTATAAAAAATAGATTTGCGTAATTCTTGAATCGATTCAATATGCGGCCGAATCGATTTTTAAACATCAATTTTTTTAATGGAAATATTCAACAAAACGTCTTACTTAGGGTTAGGATTTACACATCAAGCATGGAAGAATTTTATATTATGGAACATTAAGCCTTAATATTTTATTTCAGTGCTGTTCAAACATGAAACAGACTGCAACCTGAATTTTCAGATAAATACATTTTCATACAAATCATACATGTACAAGTTTACTGATTAGTATTTTCTAAATTTAAATAAATAAATAAAAATCGCAATAAGCAATTTATAGATTCGTATCGGGATTAATCGAATCGAATCGTGACCTATGAATCGTGATACGAATCGAATCGCCAGGTACCAGGCAATTCACACCCCTAATATATATATATATATATATATATATATTACTTGCACATACGCTAGTTAATACAATGTAGCACTATGGGAAAAACACTTTTTTAGGAGTAGTAAATTTTTGGGGGGCGGCTTGGCTCAGTGAAAGAGTGGTCGTCTCCCCTCCGTGGCAGCGCCCTGCTTGGCAGCAGCCAACCTCGGGTATGTGAATGGGTGAATTTAAGGCATTGTAAAGCGCTTTGGGCACCATATTGTGTAGAAAAGCGCTATATAAAAAGCATTCAGTTAAATTTTTTAGCATTTAGCCTCTAAGTACATTCAAACATACCTGCAAGTATGTTTAAACGTACTTGCAATACATTCATATTACTTTTCAACGTATTTGCCAGTCAAAAATGTTTACTCCACAGCTAGCAGTTCCATGCTTCTGTAGTATAGCTAATTAGACTGATATAGTATGAAATAATCAAAGGTCTCAGTCCATCCAAATCCAAACGTTTCTACTGTTTTATTCATAACAGGTGAAAATGAGTGACATCGTTATAAGTTTGACATCTAACAGTACTCTTAACTTGAGTGTAATGTTTGGCTACTCTCTCCACCTCTACTCAGTACTGTCATATGTATGGTGCTGTGTTTGCAGTGGTATACAAGAAGGAAGTATTATCGTGTAAGAAGGCATTGTAGTGTATGTGAGCACTGAGCAGGAAGTACAGGTGTGCGCACACTGCGTTTCAGACAATGAGCTGTCAGAGTGAATATTCAAGCTAGCCTGAGACAGTGGTAACCATGGTAACACACAGAGCAAACGTACAAGAATTATGATTGCCTCTTCAGTGGGCATACTACCGGGCGGGACCTTCTGTATCAAAATGCACATCAACCCCCCGCCAAAGACAAGCTGGCACAAGCCCATCAGTACTCTTGGCTGGTGTAACATCAACACCGCGGTTGCGCAGCTAATGAGAGACGCTAGCTGCACGCACATGCCGAGCCTTTTCTTGCTGTACCACAAGCTTCGTGTTTTCGGGATTCTTACGAAAGGAGGACAAGGTCTTGCACAGAAGAGATTGCTACCTTTAATTATAGTTACTCAGAAATGTCAGGGTATTGGCAGACTGTACTGGACTAAGGCTTCACTGTTTTTTCAAAATTGCAGGCAGCACAGCATCGTTTTACTTCAATTTTGTTGTATTCATTCATTCATTTTCGATAAGGTCAAGCAGGAGATACTGAATATATTGATTTCAGGGAAATAATAGAATGATCCGTTTAACTAAGGATGTAGCCAATTGTAGCAAAAATATTGTTTTCCCAGTATGTGACTTGGGCCATTATTTTAAGAGAGTGACAATATGCAAACTACATGAACAAAAATAGATAGATGCCACTATTTTTTTTTCCTGAATGTGGTTCAGAAAATGGACGGATGGATGGATTAAACACGATAAAAAAACAATCAATGAATCTAGTAATTATACATTGTTTATGCAATGGCGTTATTTTTTGAGAAATTGCTACGTTGAGGCTTTATGTTAAAGCTGATAAGGCAAATAGTTTAGGATTAGGATTTATTTATTTATTTTAGGTTTTGGGGGAGTACACAGCAAGGTTATTCTAGTTAACGAAATAACTAAAACTAAAATTCCCAAAAACATTTTGTTAACGAAATAAAATAAAAATGAAAATGCTTAAAAAAAAATGAAAACTAACTGATAAAACTATCGAAAATTGTAGCAAAAATGTCCAAATACTTCTTTGGTAATATATTTAATACATGAGCCTTTGGGGTTGATTTTAAATGTGATTAAAAAAATAATAATTATGAGATTTATATAGCGCTTTTCTAGACGCTTTACAATGGAATGGGTACATTATTCATGCACTCACACATTCTCACTGTGGTGGCGGTAAGCTACTTAATTAGCCACAGCTGCCCTTGGGCAGGCTGACGGAAGCGTGGTTGCCAGTATGCGCCTACGGCCCCTCCGACCACCACCAAACGTTCGCACGTTCCATACATCAGTGTGAGTAGCACTATGAGCGCTATTAACCGGAATAAGGACGTTTGAAAGTGTGTCACACAGAAGTGACGTCATCTAGCAGCAGCCAATAGAAAAGCAACTTCAGATGCTGTCGCTCTTAGGCAACAATCTTACGTGCTTGACTTTTGACTCCAATGGCTCGGCCGAAATGCAACGCTAGGTAAGAAATGTGTTACTTTTTTCATTTTACTATGGTGTTTATTAAATATTGCACACTAGTAATAATTTTTTGAAACGAAAACTAATACTGAAACTAACTAAAACTAAACATTTATTTTAACTAAAACGAATAAAAACGAACAAAACCACCCTGAAAACAAATTAAAACTAACTAGATTTAAAAACTCAAAATGAAATAAAAACTAACTAAAATGAAAATTCCCAAACTATCATAACCCTGTTCCACAGCCCTGTATTCCATTAGAATAGATGCAGCCATCCAGTGAGCAGCAGATGAATCCCGTATTCAGATTCAGAACCAAAACAAGAGCAATCTGTAGTAAGCTGATCATACTTGAGAACCTAATATGATTTTTGTTTCTGAACGTGAATTATTGCGCTCCACAGTGTTATGAAGAGAAATAATGTTACTATTTTAGCTGTAAATTTATTCATGTGATTGCACACGAGACATTTGCAATTCTAGTAAATGCTATGGGCCACTAAAAAACGGTCGGTGGGCCACGAATGGCCCCCGGGCCATAGTTTGACACCTCTTTGCCTCTTGCGCTAAAGTTAGCAAAGATAGACCCCAGCTGACAAACGCTATAGAAAATAACTCTAGTATAAACATTCCCGGTGTTTGAAAATGGGGCTTTTATCCCTATTGGCCAATTTGCAGGTGCTGCACGTGTCCCTCGTGCCAAGTGTGTTCAACACGACTGGAACAGTGGAAGTGACACCTTTCAGCCCATGTTTCTATTCCCCCGCATCAAAGTAAGCCCCTTAAAAAACACTCTTGTCTGCTTGCTGGCACATTCCTTCATTTTATTTCTCCCGCCTCGACTATGTATTTATTCCGCCGTCGTCTTCATTTGCTTTTTTTTGGTCAGTGGACGCTGAGATGTGCGTTGGAGCTTCCGCTGTCTGCATTCGATACGATAGCAGAGCGTGACCATGAATGAATAGCGTTAGTGGGAAAATAAGTTTGTCAAAACATAAACACACCCGATAGGAAATAATGGAAGTTAATCTGCTCCAGAGAGGTACAGCAACTTTTTAAAATAGCATGTGTCCAAAAATGATTTTTGTTGACACAGTGTTGTCATTGACGATTAGCATTCAAATAGATGCTGATGTGGTCCACCACAATGTTTTGTGAGTCCATGTTTTGTATTATTTCCGCTGATATGCTTTGATTGTTGCCTGTTGACTGGATTTCTTTCAAAAATAACTCGCGATACTTTCATTTAAAATGAAACTGCAGCCTTTAATATGGTGAACCTAAGAAAGACTGCATGTCCCCACCCGGCCAGGTCTATATCCAGATCTTATCATCGCATTTGTCAGGGACGTTAATAAAAAAAAAATAATAATAAAATAAAAAAATCCATCTCCTGACAGCGGTGGCTTGTGGTTTGGTTGATGAACTACAAACACGATCATTTGTCGCCCAGGTGGAGGCGACGCTTTTATAGGAAAATCTTGACGGTGTTGTTTAACTCAGAGGAGAAAATGTCAAACTTATTTCCGCCGGAGGGAATTGAGAACGCCAAGTGCGAGGGGGAGTTGTAAATTGCCAAGATGGCCTCTGTAATAAATGAGACACATTGGAACGGCGGAGTCTTCTTTTTATGTGCGCACAATAAGAAAAGATATGTTCTCCTCTTGATTATAGGGACGTCGGCCATTATCGCTGAGTACAAACTGCACAAATAGCGCTCGTAATGTGTGCATTTTTGGGGTAATTATAGTAATTACCCAAGCAGGCTGAATATGAAAACATATATCGTGGAAACGGGAGAAGGGAAAAAGGGAGATATTAAAGCCCTTTTGCGTGCCTGGAGGCTCCACATAATTTCCATCTCTTTCAAAATATCCCACTAATTGTGTTTCACAGCGAATATTCCGCCCAGCAGCACACAAAAGAGGCGGTAATATATTCCCCAATAACTATTCGTGCCTATTATACATTTATAAAGATGACCATATGGGTGAAACTCTGACGACAAAAGGAAATAGGACTTTAATGAATAGTTTTAACATAGATATTGCCCTTTTTTCAATGCATTTTTATATTTGCTTTTCTTGGGTTGATGTATGACAGTTTGTACTTTTGTCCATGTTATCTGCCGCAGTCAACAAACACACTCTTTTGATTAATCCATATCAATCTGCGGGAAGGAACTGTGCTTGCTTAAGTAGCCACCAAAGCTTTTAGCCCAGAAGGGAGGCAAGGCAAGGTTCGTCTTTATTGGAGGCAGCCTTCATTGGAGAGACGTCTGCTCGTTTAAATCCCGTTTGATGACTATATTTGTTCACATCTTTGTATGAACGCGGCTTGTTTTCTGACTGCCAAGTACAAACCGAGAACAAAGAATGTTTGTTCTTGTCGATAAGTCTACCAGAGAAAAATATCAAATATTCGTTATTTACATCAGTGTGTCCATTTTAAAACTTATTCATACCCTAACACAAAAAGAGCCAGATAAAAGAACCAATTATATTATAAGAATGATTTTTTTTTCCCTCCCAGAAAATATTTTTTTGTTTGTTTGAGCAACAAAATAGTCATCATAAGAAAATCTAGTTTTTCTGGGTGGAAAAAGGCCAATTCGTAATCTTTGTGCAGTTTGTCACTTTTCTATTCGCGACGGCCACCTCTGGCCCAAAGCGTAATTGCAGCATCTGTGTCCGGCTCGTTCATAGTGCGCGCATGCACGATCTTAAAGCGACAGCCGCAGTTGACAAACGAAGACATGAATTCAAATGAGGTAAGACAAATTCCGCCCTACCCCAAAGAAACTGTGGAGTGGAGTGTGAAGTCAGAGTAAAACAGCCAGCGCTCTCCATACTCACCTGGGCCTATGTGGAGCATGCATGATGTAGAAAAAGCTTTAATATTACCTTTTTAAAAGGCGCAAAGCACCTTTAATAAAGTTGTACGCTGTGGTTTTCTGATTAGCTTTTTGAGAAAATGTGATTGTAAGGGATTAAAGTGCATATTTTTTTCAGTATTTTTCAAGATAGTGATTCAAGTTATACGCCCCCCCCCCCCCCCCACACTTAATAAGCAGTAATCTGAAAAGGACAGTTTGTATTATTTAGCTCCATCTAGCGGTGAACTAATAATTAATTTTAAAAATCCACAAATAATTTCAATAATGATTGATGAGTGTTTACAGTGAAACAAAATAATAATAATAAATAAAAAGAAGTTGTCAGTAACGGCGGCAACGTTAACATGGCTGCCGTCTGGCTTCAGCTGTGAGTGGCCAATGGTTAATCCATTCATATAAAGAATAATGCTGCATTCGGGGCAACTGGGAAGTCGGACTTTTCCGACTTCAAACCAGGACGTGTGTACGGGAACGCCTCCTTGAACTCGTAAATACCACTTGCGAAGTTGGAAAAAATAAGTACCCCGACTTCACCGACCGACTTTGATGTGACGTCACCCTATAATGGCGACCCCTTTGGAAACACAGATTGTGAATGGTAAAACACAATTTACTCGAGTATAAAACTAGATAGCTTTCTTCATTCATAAATATTCAACATAACTTCACATAACACAACGTACGTGACAGTATGCCGCTATCTCACTGCATGAAATTTTACGGTGAACTGTATGGAATAAGATAAAAACAATAAATGAAGCAAAATTGCGAGAAGGCAAGTTTGCTGGAGGTCAAAATGTGTTTTGAGAACCAAAATAAAAAACAATTTATTAATATCCGCCATTTTGATAGTTTACTTTCGCCACGAATGCTTTGAGGTCGGAAACGAGGAAAAACCAACTCTGATAAATCCGACTTCCTCAAATGCAGCATAAGTCCATGCTAAGGGCTGAAGTGATGACCAATCATAGCTCAGCTGATTTCTAGGTTAAGTCATGTGATGTTTGCAAGCTGAGCACCGAGCAGCAGCTTGAAATTTGACCTTTTTGTTTCAAACGTGTTAAACTTAGCATAAACCTAAGGGGGGAAAAAAAGCTAACATTTCGAATGTTGTGCAAATAAATATCTCCCAATTAAAAAAATGCCCTCCGCCCTCCACCATCAGCAGTTGAGTTAAAATAATAATACAAAAAAAAACACTCAGCCCAATTGGAACTCCCATAATCATTTAATAGCATCTTGAACTTGTGTTTTACTTTCCCGCTATTGCTAATTGGCGCGAGTTAGTCACAAAACAACAACACGTTCGCTGCCTGCGATCAATCACCGAAGCGTGTAGCCGTCGGCGATATTTCCCTTATTATTGTCAGCGTACAAGTGTGAAAGCGTCGCCTTCCCTCGCGGGACTGAAACAAATGTGATTTGCCGCTTTGACTCGGCTGGACGGACAGGTCGCCGTAATTAATGTGCCACTTCTCCGCTCATACACGCACACACAGGCGCGCACACGCACACACCTGTGTTTTCATCCCATCCATTGATTCATAGCGCTGATAAAGTGACAAGTTATTACTGGTGGACAACAAAAGGCACAATTTTCTGCACGTTTTCATTCCACCTTGTTGTTTTTTTTAAATCTTTGTTAAGAAGATAACATCAAGAATTTAAATCATAACGTAACTCTTGGTTCATCTAGAATGTAAAAGGCTATTATTATCACTATGGCTGCCGTCTAAAAGTATGGTTAAAGTTAGGCACTCTATCACTTGAATTGATAGGAAACATCATCCTCATCCTGTGAATAACACATGAACATCACGCAATTACAGATGCACATTAATGAAGCTGTCGATCATCATTTAAAGTGACTCGGGCACTCTTGTGGCAAGTCAAAAGCGGTGCAGGGATTTGAATCAATCCTTATAATTAAGCTACTTAATTCACCAAAAAATAAGATTATTACGTTAACAACCTTTTTCAATGTGTCCCTTAGCTTTTGAAGTTAACATCAAGTCCTATTAAAAAAATTTATGAACAGGGTTCGCTTCTGCTAAGTGGCACTTGCTTGATTGCTGGATGAAGTTGTGGTGAGTAGTGTTCATTCACCACATACACACAGTACAGAGGATGAAGTTGTGCCAGCATTTTTTTAAAAAACGTTTTTAACTTAAGACCACATCCAATTAAAATGTTCTTGAAGAAGGTTAACTTCCGATGAGGAACACTTTTTGGAGGGTTGACCCGGTGAGTAATTTGTGTTTGCTGACGATGTGTCTATTCGCCGCATAGTGCATGAATGCTGCCTCCACAATGGTGCCACTCTGGTTTTTAACAAAACATCCAATTTAATGTTTATTTGCAAAGCAGCATTGTAATGGATTATTTTTGCCTATTTCAAAAAGATTGATGGGAAGTACAGTATACCTTCTGCATAGGTTAAGTATAGTATACAGTACATGTACGAGGGTGACCATATTTTGATTTCCAAAAAAGAGGACACTTGTATGATACGATATGAAGTTTACTCAAAGATGCTATACATTAAAACTATTTTAATGTATGCCTTTCTGTATGGGTAGAAAACAAATTAAAAATTAAAACAAAAAAAAACAAATCTCTATTTTGAAGTCTTACTTGACCAATGAATACTTACACTTTTTTGTTTTTTTAATGGGGAGGGCAGGGATCAACCACTGCAACCACATATCTGGTTGGTGAACGCATAACACTACTAGTGAGCTAAAACTTTGTGCCACCAACACAGCTGAAGACCTTATTTGAACACTCTAGAAGTGGGGTACGTAAAAAAAAGTGGACCTTTTTTCTTTTAAGAAAATAAAAGGCCGTGGATATTTAGCTGTGACTGACAACTCTCCTGCTAATGTTACTTTGCCGTGAAGGGCTCTGATTGGTCAACCGCTGGACCGGGTCATACACTGGGCATGGTTTCTGACTCACTTTACCTCCTGTGTCTTTTTACAAAGTTTTCCCTTTTTTTTGCCACCTAAAATAGGCTGTCATCGGTAGTGTTGTTCCGATACCGTTTTTTGGCCCCCGATACCGATTCCGATATCCAGCTTTGCAGTATCGGCCGAAGCCACTGTTTTAATGCAGTATCGGGGCCTCTGCAGATACCAGTATCGGTATCGGAACAACACCAGTCATCGGTATTAACAGTGCAACCGTAACCCTCAGAGCAGGGTTATCAGACAGTAGGGCACATTATGCGTCTTTTCAAATGCAGTAATTGCATCTTATACTTCTTTAAATGTGGAAAATTCAAGAACTATTCAATACTTCAATGAACACATGAAACAAAACGGCTCCTTCACAACTTCCGAAGACTGCAAGAAATTGTAGTAAAAAAACAAAACGAAAAAAAGTACAAAGTACGATGCGATCTCATTGTACATCCGGGGGCGACCGCTTTGGCCACTATGCTACAAACTTTTTTTTTTAAACAAAATTTGTACTTGAGCGATTCATGGCAAAACAGCGTTGGTAGGCAAGTTGCCTGTCATAGCAAATTATCCACTTTGAAAATAGCGTAGCATATATATTTTTACTATGTAACAATAATAACATACAAACAAAACCCACACCCCTTGTAAAAAACTTGGGAGCAGTCCACCGTCGCGGTAACAACACAATGCACTCCACCTCCCATTTGTTCCCAATCTAAACCAGTTTTCATCAATTAAAACAAAACAAAACACGGTTTGCCCGGAAAGGATGTAAGAAAGCGGACAAAAGAAGACACTCAATACTACATGCTCCAAAAGTATAGCCAGGGTTGGGGTATCCAGGTCCAGAAAGTAAAAAACCTGAAACAGATTACCGATGACTAGTGTTGTTCCGATACCGATACTGGTATCTGCAGAGGCCCCGATACTGCATTAAAACAGTGGCATCGGCCGATACTGCAAAGCTGGATATCGGAATCGGTATCGGGGGCCAAAAAACTCAACAGGCCTTTTGAGTAGAAGCACCTGTGGCTAAAGCCAAACTGTTTCAGAGTTTTTATAATAATAATAATAATAATAATAACAACATATCAGATGTATATAGAGCTTTTCTAGACACTCAAAGATGATTATTCATGCACTTACACAGTCACACCCTGGTGGCAGTAAACAATTTTTAGTAGCCACAGCTAGTGATGGGAAAATGAAGCTTCATGAAGCACTTGTGATATTATTTGACTCCCCTAGATGGTGCTCTTGGTTTAAATATGAAGGCTAGTGCAAAGGAAATTGATTACATTTCCACTGCATCTTTCAACCAAGAGTGCCATCTAGAGGAGTCAAAAAATATCACAAGTGCTTCATGAAGCTTCATTTTCCCATCACTAGCCACAGCTGCCCTGGGGCAGGTGGACGGAATCGTGGCTGTCAGTGTGCGCCTACCGCTCCTCCGACCACCACCAAACATTCGCACCATTCATACGTGTGTGTAGCACTGGAGGCAATGCGTTTGAAGTGCTTTGCCCAAGGACACACTGACACATGACTTGGGGAGAGCGGGGATCGAACAACAACTGTCTGGTTACTGGACGACCGTCTCTACCCCTGAGCCACGGCCGCCGGAACTTTCTGGACCTGGATTCCCCAACCCTGACTATAGCTTAGTGCTTTTGAAAGTAGCTGTGGCGTTGCTTGTGTGAAGCACATTGAGTTGACTTGTGCTATATGTAAACAAGGCCATGCCTGTAGCCATAATAAGCTAAATAGCATTAGCCTACTCAATAAATCATTCTATTAAAACCCTTAATTTGTACAGTATTTTTGGAAAAATATTAAAACAATGTAACACTTGTGTTACAATTTGCGGCAAGTATCATATGGAGTTATCGTTTTAGTAGTTATAAATACAGTACTAGCATACAACATGTTAGCATGCATTTAGCAATGAGCTAGCAATGGCACCCAAACAATGGCATCTATGGAAGGAAATTAGTTACGCCAGGTTTTGTTTTCCAAAATTTCTCAAAAAGCTTCTCTCGCTAAAAGTCCGTTTACGTTCACTAAAGATTTTTCACGTGTGACTGCACAGTAAATTCTGTAACTTTGACTCTATTTAGAGTGGGGCCAAATAGACTCAGTTTAAAAGTGATATTTCCACGTGGAAGAGAGTATAATAAAGAATAAAAAAATAAAAGTCGCCCAAGGGTTGAGGAATATACTCACAAGAGACTGCCACTCTACCACATGAGCTATGCCACTCCTACTGTTTGCTTATATCCAAGAGGAGATCAAAACAATGTATTTGGTCTCTTGGAGTTACAAAGATTCCAGCTGACACGAGCGATATACTGACACACAGCAGGAGCTGCGTGGCTCAGGCAGTAGATCGGCTGTCTTCCAAGCTGACGGTATGAGTTACGTATACTTGGTCCCAGTCTACATAGATTCAAATTTACTGTGTGTAATTGTAAATCATAATTTGTCATATATGCCATGTGATTGGCTGGCAACCAATAGGAGTTCTAAAAACAGCTGGGATAGGCTCCATCTCATCATGGCGTCCCTGGACCCTAACGATGACAAGCGCTATAGAAAATGGATGAATGAAAGCCTTTAAAGTTGTACACATGAATTGTTATTGAATTAAAAAATAATAAGCTATCATGAATATGCTACACGGTCCACAATAAAAGATTCAAAGGTTCGCCACAGAACAAGACTGAATCATTTAAATAGATTCCTTAGACCTCCATGCACATCACAAACCGAGCACTTAAGGCACATTCGCCGGTGATTCATGGACACTTGCATCATGTATGTCTGACTTCGGCTTATTCAGACCCTGCAGTTTGATATTGAATCAATCTGAATTAATGATGAGGCCCTGTCAGCTCCATTAGAAATACAGGCTTGACCATTGCATTTTTAATTATCCCTGAGTACTAACATATCGGGGAGCTGTCCCGCGTGTCACCGCGCATAACTCTTGGCGAGAGAGCGGAAATGACTTCATGTATTTCACACTGAATTTGAGATCAGACAAAATGTCGCACAAATTTCAGCTTGTTTATGCAACAAACTTCATTGCTTTTTTAGTTTCCTTAATCAGGCTGTTAAAATTAATTAAATAATTAACTCATTTACTGCCATTGACGGCTATAGCCTAATTAATTTGAACTAGTATGAAAACAGAACAGATATAAATGATCGTGAGTTAACTATTGAAATCATGCGATTAATTACAATTAAAAATTGTAATCGTCTGACACCCCTAATTTTTAATAATCGTTTTTTCCAATAGTTAACTCATGATTAATCAAAAATTTTATATTTGTTCTAAATGTACAATAAAAAAATTCTAGGTTTTCATACTCTTGTTAACAAAAGTGAAAAAAAAAGTGAAACTAATAGAAATAGTTCAAATGAATTTTTGATGTCTATAGCCGTCAATGGCAGTAAATGAGTTAATTAATTAATTAATTAATCTTTACTAAAAAAAAAAAAGCAGATTTATTTCAGAAGTACAATTCAAAAAGTGAAACTTAAATACACATTAAATACAAATTAAATACACACATACGGAAATATTATCCAGAAGGCCAATTCAACTCAATTTTTTTTGAGTTGGTAAAACTATTTAAAAAATAAATAATTAAATATTTTGCTCCTTATAGTGAATATGCCTTATATTTAAGTAACACATTTTGAATTTTACTACTGTCTTGTGACACGTCAAGCATTTTAGGAGCCCTCTCATTGAGAAGTTCTATGTAAATAAAATGTATTAACTTATTTAAATAAGTTGAGTTTTCCATAATATTGTAATTATTGCGATACACCTGGCTAGCATCTACAGTACGTGGCGAGAAAATGGAAAATGTACAACATGCACTTTACAACTTAGCGGAAACTATGTGCTTCAGAGCTGCTGTTTTGGTCAGCAAGTGAATTTAAATGTGCTTAGAACTTAACTCATTCATGTCCCAAGTAGATGGAGATGTAAAGGGTGTGTCAGAAAAGTGCCAGGACCTGGGTGATACATTTAAACCCCAAACTACAAACTATGAGCTTTTCCTCTTCAAAGTGGGCCAAATGATTTCCTAGCATGTCTGCAATAGGGATAGGCCGGTTATCTGCGTTAATATTGGGCATTTTGATGAATATTGGTATCGTCTTTTTTTTTTTTTATCTGACGGCAGCTAAAAGCTTAATCTAAAAACATTTTAACCTCAGTGAAGTGTTTATTTACATTTTCATTTAACTTTATAAGAGATGCTGCTGATCCTGGGAACCTTCTGTTTTTGTTTGACATTAAAACAAAGGAATGTGAAAGTTTTTGATTTCAGGTATTTTGAAATTTTGGAAAAAAATATTTACTGTAGAAAACTATAGGGAGCTACTTACTTCCATTTAACTTGATAACCTTGGGACCCTGAACTTTTTTTTTTTTTTTTAATTTAAAATGAAGTCTATTGTCTAAGATAAAAAAAAAAAAAATTACATTTTGAAAAGTCTGAAAAGCCCCCCGCTTTTTACTGAAAATTAATAACTTTAAATATCGGTTATCGGCCTTCTTAACTACAAATAATCGGCATCGGTCATGAAAAAAACCATATCGGTCTATCTATCTAGTCTGCAAAGACATTCTGTGGCGTTTGCTTCATTCAGTGCAGGAGAAGAGGCAACAGTCGTGGCAGGGCAACTCGTGCCTGCTCACAATGCCCTGAGCATCTGACAGTTCCTGGCCGAGAATGACCCCATGCTGGTGCAACCTCCCTACTCACCTTTTTGTGTTCTTTCAAAAGCTCTAAAGCTCGTTTTGAAAATGCGGATGACATATAGATGGCCTTATGGAGCTGCATGGAATCCCGAAAGAGTCCTTCCAGCAGTGCATGAAGGCGTGACAGTGAAGGCCAGCAAAGTGCATTACACTCCAGGGAGATAACTTTGGATGTAAAAACTTGTAGTTTGCACTTTGGATTTGAAATGTCTTTTGCGATGCTGGTCTTGAAACTTTGTTTTGGACACATGTTGTATACAGTATTTGTCTGCATTTGATGCTATGTACTTTTGTTGTGGTTGTTCAGCAATTCACTATTTAATGACCATAAATGAACAATAGCGTCAATGAATTGTGATAATTGCAGTTATGAAAGATGTTTTTTCTACAACTGGAAAAGAAAGACATGTGGAAGAAAGTGTTTTTAAATGCCTCAAGTGGATAGCGGCATATATATTCATCTTGAGCAGATGACTCACAAACAGCATCAATTTGAGAGAGGCATTATTTATGTGCTTTTTGTTTTTAGAGTTCAAACTGGGATCAGCATTTAACTTTTTTTTATGTCTGTGTGTGACCTCAGATACAGTAACTGCCTTTCTAGACGTCAATTTGAAGGAGGCATTAATTTGTCCAAAGTAGACTCAGCAACTAATTGGGCCACTGTGTCCGCTGCAGAGACGAGCATTATTTGAGGAAATAATGTATATATTTAAACAAAACAAGCAAAAACGAAAACATGACCTAAGTCTTAAACTTGAGGCTCCCATGGCGATGACAGCCGTGAGCATATAAGAAAAATCCTAGCGTGTGTTATGTTGACGGGATAAAAAGTGAAGATTGTTTTGTAGAAGTATTTTTTTTTTTTTGCAGAATGTTACCAGAGGCGAGACTTGTTTGTTGAATAATTCAACCATTGATGAATAATTTAGTCGTGGAGGATCAACAAAACTGCCTTTTTTCTTTCTTTCTTTTTTTTTTTTATAGCATAAGCAACTCTTGCTGCTAACATTACCGCTATGAATGCTACATTGAGTCTTTTTCCTGTGTTCCCGCACAGGTATATTGAACATTTGTAACACCCAAATAACCTGTAGCCTCAGAAACAAACAAGAGGCAATGCTTGAAGTTCTCTGGCAAGCTCAAATGATATTAAAAGTAAAAACTCATTCTAATGCCCAGCAAAACATACTTTTTCCCATGTACCTAATAACCATTAAGGTCACAAACTAATTAAGTGGACTGGGAATATTAAGAAGTAGTATGTACGCACTAACACACACTAACCTATTAGAAAGGCATCACAACAATATCATTCGGTAATTCTCCGTGGAAACATGATCATTGATAATAGTTAAGAGGTGTGCTTAGCTGGGTAATTAGATGTTAGCTGCTTGCCATGCCATGAAAAGATTTCCAAGTCGTTGTGGGTCAAATGAAACCAGACAATACTTGTTGCTGTGGAGAAACATTGCTATGACTTCATTATAGAACAAAAATTATTCAGGCAAATTTGTCATTTAGCACGGCTTCATCATTTGAAATCAGAAACTGCGGACCCCTTGTAACTGAATCCTGTTTCTTAGTATCCTCGATGCAGGGGTAATCGATTTACAACACGGTTTATGTTACAAAGCTCATAATTTACATAATAACCGCCCCCCACACTGAGTTTCTCAATCCCTTATTTGGCAGTTCCTTAATGTGCCATTGACAAGAAATAAACTACACAGAAGCACGAGCATGTCAGAGCCAAATTGTTAGTTGAGCTTCAGTGTTAGCATATATTAACCTAGCTAACAAGAAATTAGCCAGTGCTTGCAAGCCTGGAAACATCTTTCGCTCTGTAGCAAGTCTCAAAGTCTCCAGAGTCTCCAATTGGAAACAAAACAAAAAAGTGGCTACAATTGTTGCTTGTCACTTTTTTGAAGTTATTCAGGGGTCAGAAAAGTCACAAAACAGAGCAAGGAATTAGCTAAATTAGCAACACTGATTAGGCACTCACTTGATTGCATGCCCTCGCTCCACCCACAGCCTTCATCATTGTATTGTGATTGAGATGAAATGGCCAACACAGCTCACCACCTACAGAAAATGCCTGTTTTAGTACCAAGACTGAGCTGTGAGAGGCAGCACGGTGCCACAGGTCATCCAGATTGAGGAAAAATACAAAGAAGGGAAAAAAATAGCTAGGGACAAGGATTTATGATACTAAATATTGAAACGGTTTGACATGGTTGAATGGAGGCAAATGTTCATTGAAGTACAGTTCACCTTTAATGCAAAAGGCTTCCACAAGTCAAATTTTTGTGGAGTCTCCTTCTGTCTCTATAGATAGTATCCGCTTGACATCATTTGCCCCTGTTATGATTGGTGTCCTGTCTTGCTTGTTAGGTTTTGTTTGCACCTGTACTCGTCATCCTGGTCCCTTGTGTCATCCAATTATCTCCCCCAGCCATTTGTGTCTTGTCCAGGTGTCTCTCGTTGTCTCGTCAGTTGGCTTGTATTTAGCTCCCTGGTTTCGTTCAGTCTTGGTTGGATCATTGTCACTGTCACCATTCTTGTGTTTTGTTGTTACTTAGATTTTTGGTCTTTTCAGAACTTTGTTGGTTTTGTTTATTTAGAGTTTTGCTCAGTACCCCTGTTAGTGTTTTTGTTAAATAAATCGTGTTCAGTATAACATGCATCCTTGCCGTGGTTCGCCTGCCTCCCTGCATTTGGGTCCTCCACCCCCAGCCGTGACAGCCCCACATTGTGTGCCGTTCACGGGTCCACGGAATGTCGAATGGAAACGGACAAAGAAGTGTCCGGAATTGCAAAGATACATCTAATGAATTTCCAACCGACAAAGTCTACCAAAGTGTGTTCTGACCATTTTGATTAAGGTAAGTGTCCATCCATCTATCCATTTTCTTAACCGCTTGTCCTCACAAGGGTCGCGGCTGGAGCCTATCCCAGCTGGCTTCGGGCAGTAGGCGGGGTACACCCTGAACTGGTTGCCAACCAATCGCAGGGGACACAAAGACGAACAACCATTCACACTCACAATCACACCTATAGACAACTTGGAGAGTTCAATTAACCTGACATGCTTGTCTTTGGAATGTGGAAGGAAACCGGAGTACCCGGAGAAAACCCACGCAAGCACGGGGAGAACATGCAAACTCCACCCAGGAAGGCCGAAGCCCGGACTCGATCTCACGTCCTCTGCACTGGGAGCGGTCCGGGAACTAGCTAACATGGTTAAAAAAAAAAAAAAAAAAGAGATTCTTCACCTCAAATTCACAAATGATAAATGCACATAGCAACCAATAAAAGACAAAAGTACAGAAGACACAAGAATGTCCGTGTTTTGGGAGCCATCCTACCTCAGAGCATACATTGTTGTAGTCCGGTCTGGGCAGTAACATCGGCAAATATTTGTAATCCAATCGATTCAATTAATCAAATGTTTCAACGTGTACCGCTGCAAGGATTTTTGTGCTAAATCTTCCGCATACATCTTGATTATACATGTAATGTTAGAGAAAGCTGTGGAGGGTTGGGGAGGGGGGGGGCATTCATTAATAACAAAAGAACATTTGGTGTAAACACTATAGAAACAGAAAGTTGACCCATCATGAGGGGCGGAGTTGCGATCCCGTGATGTCAGTGAATACCATTATAATACAATCTTTCCTTTAATTCCCTAAACAATTGACTCCAAATTCCATAGTGGCACCTTGTTCTCTATATATTTGTATAACTGTTGTTGATCAATATTACACTGCAATAGACGCTTTAGAGTGTTTCAAGGACTTTCGACATCATTGTACAAAGTTGTATCGCAATTACTGCACGACTGGCCACTTTCTTTGCTTGAGGAGTCTCTGCATTGTTTACACAATGGTACCTGCACATTACATAAAGATCTCTGCACTTAAGTGTCACGTCTGTCATACTTGCTTGTAGCTCATACTACCGGAGGCAAATTCCTTGGGTGTTTTTACATACTTGGCCAGTAAAGATGATTGTGTTTCTGATTGTTGCTGTTGTTAGTGGCCATGTTTCCCGTGAAATGAAACAATTTTTCAAGAGATGTCAGGAGAGGGTCTTTCTAGTTTAACGTAGATGCCCTTTTCAACACCTTGATCAAACAAGTGGTCATTCCTATCCAGAACTCGGACATCATTGTCTTCAAAGTAAAATTATTTTTGAGACTCATATGATCTGGTGACTCCGGACATGAAAAATCTTCTCGTAACCTTCCCTGTCCTATATTATGCCATGATGCGGTTGCATTAAGGCTGCCTGGTCTTTCCAACGTTGATATCATTGCACTCCTCACTACATTGTGCTGAATAGTGGCCACTAATGAGCTGTTTTGCCTCCAGGCAGGTAAACCAGCGGTTTGCATACAGGACGGTTGCTCCCCAGCCACGCCAAACAACAGCAAACCTTTTGTGGCCTCCCACAGGGGACACAACCACCACAGTCTTAAATGGGGAGACTTCACTCTTGAAATTCTATCATTTAGGAAACCTTTTTGAATAAAGGTGAAACATCTTCAACAAACAAAAATCCATCCTATGTGGATTACCATAATCTGGATGACTAGGAATCTACACACCCAACACTGAAGATTATCTGACTCACCGTTTTCTCAACAGATCAGGGAGGGTGGGAGGAGCATTCTTAAAATGCCCCGCACCAAGGATAATTGGTCAGAGACATCCATTGGGGCCTCTTCTAACTTTCATTTTAAGGGAGGGAAAAATTTGGCATGACTATCGGTATGGCTCTTGTCATACAGAGATTTGGCCAAACAGACTTTGAGAAAGAGCGTCTGGGGAACTCCCAAAGAGATCCACAATTTGCTCACTTTTAATTGCAAAGTCCTGCTGGGTCGAAAAATGTTCATCATTAGAGCCATTACTCATAATCTGCAGCGTTTAGGGCCGGACCTCACGTCAACGTGCACAGACTTGATGGCTACAGTCGGGGGGCCGCCCGTGTAACAATCATCGCTCGTGACAGGCGGCGGCTCTTTGGAGCCTTTCACGGGGCAAGCTGACCGTCTCATTTCTTTCGGGGCTTTCATTACGGCGCATTGTTTCACAGAACAATGTGATTTATGAGCATGAATGATTGCTACACGCTCGCCACAGGTTGAAGCGCGCCGATGATGGATAGCAACGCGGCCGGGTCATAATTCTAGAGCTGCCGGTGACTTTAGAGCGTTCCACCCACAGCCATCGACGAAAGCTTGCTTTATTTTTGGTGAGGCGTTAATCAAATAAAATTGCCCGGGCGCTTCAGAAGTAGTCCGAGCGCATCTTGGCACGCTTTGCTCGGGGGCAGATAAGCAGCGGCAAAAGAGCAGCGAGGTCATCTGCAGTGCAGCCTGCAATTAACTCCATGGAATTAATTGGCGATTTCCGACGCTTGAGAGGAATAAGGGCACAATAAGGAATTCAGGGGGATATGCTATGATTGGCTTTCACGCTAGCTTAGGCTGAAATTTGCGGATAATGGCCAACATTGTGTATTAGTATTCCATTAGAGTGTAGCCTTTGCTACATAAAAAGAAACAACCCACCAGAGAATTTTCTGTGCAGAGGTAATGTGTCACTCTGTTTTATGGCCATTTAAGTGGAAATGTGAATGCTAGTGTGAGAATAAAATGACTTTACAGGAAGGAAACTTAGAATAAAGCCGCAATGTTATGACAGTAAATTGATGAATTTATGAAAAATGGTTGTTTAAGGAGAAAATGTCATAATTTGACGTGATTGAAGTTGGAATGACGCACATGTAGTCTTAATTATGCGGGGACATTTTTATTTATTGCAAGAATCTATCATTTTTCAAGGATAAAGCTAGAATGTGAAGTCTGAATTAGAAGAATAAAGTCATATTTACATACCAGAAAACATCATCATCAAAAAGTTGAAGAATATATCATAAATACAAGAATAGCCCCTTAGCAGTTATATTGTCACAAACGTGGCGAATTAATGACAAAAAAGTTGGAATTATGAGAATAAAGTTTGTTTTGTTTTCTCTGGCGTTCATGATCATTGCTAATGATCAACTCATCTTATTCAACTTGAAATGCTTCCCAAGCCTGGAGGTGGGGCTCGAAGGCGAGCGTCTGGTGGCCGGGCCTACACCCATGGGGCCCGGCCGGGCACAGCCCGAAAAGGCAACGTGGGTCCCCCTTCCCATGGGCTCACCACCGGTGGAAGGGGCCAAAGGGGTCGGGTGCGCAGTGAGTTGGGTGGCAGCCAAAGGCGGGGGCCTTGGCGGTCCGACCCTCGGCTACTGAAGCTAGTTCTGGGGACATGGAATGTCACCTCTCTGACAGGGAAGGAGCCCGAGCTAATGTGCGAGGCTGAGAAGTTCCGACTATATATAGTCGGACACACCTCCACACACGGCTTGGGTTCTGGTACCAATCCTCTCGAGAGGGGCTGGACCCTCTTCCACTCTGGATTTGCCCACGGTGAGAGGCGCAGAGCAGGTGTGGGCATACTCATTGCCCCCCGGCTGGGCGCCTGTGCATTGGGGTTTACCCCGGTGAACGAGAGGGTAGCCTCCCTCCGCCTACGGGTGGGGGGACGGGTCCTGACTGTTGTTTGTGCTTATGCACCGAACAACAGCTCAGAGTACTCACCCTTTCTGGAGTCCTTGGAGGGTGTGCTGGAGAGCGCTCCCCCCGGGGACTCCCTCGTTCTGCTGGGGGACTTCAACGCTCACGTGGGTAATGACAGTGAGACCTGGAGGGGCGTGATTGGGAGGAACGGCCCCCCCGATCGAAACCCGAGCGGTGTTTTGTTGTTGGACTTCTGTGCTCGTCACGGACTGACCATAACGAACACCATGTTCAAGCACAAGGGTGTCCATATGTGCACTTGGCACCAGGACACCCTAGGCCTAGATGATCGACTTTGTAGTCGTGTCATCGGATTTGCGGCCGTATGTGTTGGACACTCGGGTTAAGAGAGGGGCGGAGCTGTCAACTGATCACCACCTGGTGGTGTGTTTGCTCCGATGGCGGGGTAAGATGCTGGTCCGACCAGGCAGGCCCAAACGTATTGTGAGGGTCTGCTGGGAACGTCTGGCAGAATCCCCTGTCAGAAAGAGTTTCAACGCCCACCTCCGGCAGAGCTTCTCCGTTGTCCCGGGGGAGGCGGCGGAGGTTGAGTCCGAATGGACCATGTTCCGTGCTTCCATTGTTGAAGCGGCCGATCGGAGCTGTGGCCGTAAGGTGGTTGGTGCCTGTCGGGGCGGCAATCCTCGAACCCGCTGGTGGACACCAGCGGTAAGGGATGCCGTCAAGCTGAAGATGGAGTCCTATTGGGCCTTTTTGGCCTGTGGGACTCCGGAGGCTGCTGACAGGTACCGGCTTGCCAAGCGGAATGCGGCTTCGGTGGTCGCTGAGGCAAAAACTCGGACATGGGAGGAGTTCGGTGAGGCCATGGAGAACGACTTCCGGACGGCTTCGAGGAAATTCTGGTCCACCATCCGGCGTCTCAGGAGAGGAAAGCAGTGCGCCATTAACACTGTGTATAGTGGAGATGGGGTGCTGTTGACCTCGACTTGGGACGTCGTGAATCGGTGGGGAGAATACTTCGAAGACCTCCTCAATTCCACCAACACGCCTTCCTTTGAGGAAGCAGGGTCTCTGAGGTGGGCCCCCCTATCTCTGGGGTCGAAGTCACTGAAGTGGTTGGAAAGCTTCTCGGTGGCAGGGCCTCGGGGGTGGATGAGGTTCGCCCGGAGTTCCTAAAGGCTCTGGATGTAGTAGGGCTGTCGTGGTTGACACGTCTCTACAACATCGCGTGGACATCAGGGACAGTGCCTCTGGATTGGCAGACCGGGGTGGTGGTTCCTCTTTTTAAGAAGGGGGACCGGAGGGTGTGTTCCAACTTTAGAGGGATCACACTCCTCAACCTCCCAGGTCTATTCGGAGGTGCTGCAGAGGAGGACCCGTCGGGAAGTTGAATCTCGGATTCAGGAGGAGCAGTGTGGTTTTCGTCCCGGCCGTGGAACAGTGGACCAGCTCTACACCCTCAGCAGGATCCTTGAGGGTGCGTGGGAGTTCGCCCAACCAGTCCACATGTGCTTTGTGGACTTGGAGAAGGCGTTTGACCGTGTCCCTCGGGGAGTCCTGTGGGGGGTGCTTCGGGAGTATGGGGTACCGGGCCCCCTGATACGGGCTATTCGGTCCCTGTACGACCGATGTCAGAGTTTGGTCCGCATTGCCGGCAGTAAGTCGAATTTGTTTCCTGTGAGGGTCGGACTCCGCCAAGGTTGCCCTTTGTCACCGATTCTGTTCGTAATTTTTATGGACAGAATTTCTAGGCGCAGCCGGAGTGTCGAGGGGGTCCGGTTTGGTGGCCTCAAAATTGCATCTCTGCTTTTTGCAGATGATGTGGTGCTGTTGGCTTCTTCAAGCCGTGATCTCCAGCTCTCGCTGGAGCGGTTTGCAGCCGAGTGTGAAGCGGTTGGGATGAGGATCAGCACCTCCAAATCCGAGACCATGGTCCTCAGTCGGAAAAGGGTGGAGTGCCCTCTGCGGGTCGGGGATGAGGTCCTGCCCCAAGTGGAGGAGTTCAAGTATCTTGGGGTCTTGTTCACGAGTGAGGGAAGGTTAGAGCGGGAGATCGACAGACGGATCGGTGCAGCGTCTGCAGTGATGCGGACGCTGTATCGGTCCGTTGTGGTGAAGAAGGAGCTGAGCCGAAAGGCAAAGCTCTCGATTTACCAGTCGATCTACGTTCCTGCCCTCACCTATGGTCACGAGCTGTGGGTCGTGACCGAAAGAACAAGATCCCGGATACAAGCGGCCGAAATGAGTTTCCTCCGCAGGGTAGCCGGGCTCTCCCTTAGAGATAGGGTGAGAAGCTCGGTCATTCGGGAGGGACTCAGCGTCGAGCCGCTACTCCTCCACGTTGAGAGGAACCAGTTGAGGTGGCTGGGGCATCTGGTTTGGATGCCTCCTGGGCGCCTCCCTGGGGAGGTGTTCCGGGCATGTCCTACCGGCAGGAGGCCCCGGGGACGACCCAGGACACGCTGGAGAGACTACGTCTCACGGCTGGCTTGGGAACGCCTTGGGATCCCATCGGAGGAGCTGGCTGAAGTGGCTAGGGAGAGGGAAGTCTGGGCTTCCCTGCTAAAGTTGCTGCCCCCGCGACCCGACCCCGGATAAGCGGAATTGAAGACGGAACGGAACGGAACGGAACGGAATGCTTTCCAAGCATACCCAGTCACCACAGGTGTGCCCCAGGGCTGTTGCAGAGGAACTGTGCATGTTGCAAACTAAGGAAAATGGTAGACATTTACCAACAGTGTTTGCCAAATGCCAAAAGAAAGATGAAGAAATGGAAGAAGAAGATAAAGTAGTAGTCATAGCAATTAGTAACCAATATGTGACATATCGCTAGTTGACAAAGATTTGCTATTTAGAACAAGAAAAGTTATAAACCGAAGTAAATTAACATTTTTATCTGAAACCGAAAACCGAAAATGAAAAATGCTTGGCCGAAAGCCCAAAACTGAAATGCAGAAAATAAATTATGCCAATTTTTATTATCATTGTGTTTATTATAATTAATTAAAAATATAATATTATTATAAAATATTTATTTAGCTGCACTGGTTTTTATCAAAGCACAATATAAATAGAAATGTGCCCACACCGCAGACATGTTGGCTAATGGTACATTAAACACCAAACGAGGGTTGAGCATTTTCTGGCGGTGCGATTGCACCTTATAGTCAATGTAGTTCGGATGCGTGCGGCGGGACAAGGTGCGGCACACTTAAAATCTGCACATTCATATATTCACCAACGTTTAAAAATAAATAAATATATTTGTTCACACCAGCTAATCGTCTTCGGGAACGGACTGCAAAGTCACACACAGCGTCCTGTACAAGTCTGTCGCCACCCGGAGATAGCAGTAAGTGTTCCCGTATTTAAAACTGTTGATAGCAATAGTGCTAGCATTAGCTAAAGTATTTAGCACGGCCACTGGGATGCCGGTGAAAAAGTAGAAGCGTTTGAGGGGCTCTTATAAAAAAAATGTAAAGAAGGGAAGGCGCTGCAGGAGAAAGAGTGGCACCTGTACACGGCAGTTCTGTCTTTTTTCAACCCGCTTAAATGTTGTACGACGCCCCTTTCCTCCGGTGTGTTCAATGACCCCGGGAGCTGTTGTGACCGATTGGTGCAAACTCACACGGCGAGAAGCGAGGCGGACTCTCACCCCCGCGTTCGCTGTTTAGTTCAAACAGATGCTTGCTTGCAGCGGTTTCTTGTTTGCGTCACCACAACATCCTATTTCGGCCATATTCTTTCATTTTATTTCGGCCGAAAATTTTCGGTGACCGAATATTTGGTGCATCACTAGTTAGAAGCTTTGATACAACCAGAACTCACTCACTATGATTAGGGAACGGAGATTTTGGGTTCAAGTCCAAGTTCTACTGTTCTTGGTCTCAGTTTTTGTCAAATAAATTTCCGTAAAAAATGTGATTTACAGTATTATGCTTTTTTTATTTTTTTATTTTTTACTGTTGTTATTTATAATTGGAGCAACTTATAGTAAAAACAATACGGTTATTATTTTTTTTTTAAGTGAAGCATTATCTACATAAAAAAATTACCCACTAAATTAGGGGTGGGAAACCCTGGTCCTTGACAACCACTGTCCTGCCTGTTTTTGATGTCTCCCTCCAACAACACACCTGATTCAATGAACAGGATCGTTAGCAGGTGTCTACAGAGTTTGCTAAAGAGCTGCTCATTTTAGTCAGCTTTGTTGGAGGAGGGAGACATTGAAAACAGGCAGTGTTCCCTACCCCTGCACTAGATAATCTTCTGTCCAGAGACAAAGTGTCATTTAATTTAAGGTCATTCAAGGAAACTATTATATGTGCGACATTAGAGGATTTTTATTTTAGCAATGCTCATCTCTGGGTCACTATTATTGTATTGTTTGTTCAAGATGGTGCTGCATTGTCCTTGAATTTCAAATATGCCGTCAGTAATCCAAGGAGACCTCGCCTACTCATGTGCGCTCCGTTGCGAATGTGTCATGTTTGCACAAGGTGACTAGACTGTCAGGATTGGTCCCTGGTCAGCCAATGTCCAATCTAGTGCGAAAAGGGGCCCGAGCTGTCTGTCAGAATCAGGCCATAAAAGTACAATCAGGCCTCTTTGTGTATCACACCGTGTCATCCATTTACAAAATAAAAGACACTTTTGATTAATTTAGACAGAAGTTTGTGGCCTCAAAGCGATTTTACAGATGACTAATCACCCGCAATCTGGCGGCCTAAAAGACAAATGAGATGACGGGTTAATTAATTTGCTTTCATGGCACAGAAAGGATTCAATCTTTGCCTGAAAGGGATCATGGAGTCAGGCACTGAGACCCAGCGGTTTTAGGACGGCTTACAATGAGCTCTACTGTGACCAAGCTGTTACCATGACGAACGGGAGCACTGCCTGATATTTGTGACCACAGAGGCTTTGCGGCCTGCTTCTTGTCGTTTCGCCATCAAGTGTATACCAAACAGCAGCCTGCATTTGGTCATCTTTTCTTTATTGTAAACTATCTCTATTAGCCTACACTATCAGAAATAGGTAGATAATGAAAGTGTACATGGTAAGACATGTACTTAAAGAACCAAATATTTGTACAGTCAACTTCATTCATAAGCACAGTAGGTTCACATGTAAAAAAAAATTGTGTGTGAAACAAAACTATTGCTGAAAAAGACACCTATTCGCACCTGTTCTGTGCTCTTTCTATAACCATAAGATGACACCGCCACTTTACTAAGCTACAGTATGTAGCGTTAGGCTAACGCTACTACTAGTAGCTACTGGCGTTAGCTGCTATCTAGAAGCTGGCCAGCTCGACAGAAAACCGTAATGTGATGAAGAATTGCAGTTAAGGTCCTACAGGTAAAATAAATGTGTGTGGTTTGGACATAGCGGGCTGATAAACCTCTCAAGATGAGAAAAGTCCGGATCACCATCATGCTCAGCAGTGGTAAACAGCTGACTGGCTTATAATGGCGCGCTTGTCCCATGCTGCTGTCATGAACGAAATACGATGGCACGCCTCGATCAAATGCACCAAAATCACCTTACACCATCTGCGCCACCACTTAGACCTGATTTTAGCAAGTCTAAAGTCAATTTTTTGTTACCAAATTGCTCACAGCATACTCAAAACGCCTATCGAGATGTAGTAGGCTCTACCAAATTCACCAACATGCTAAAGCCAGTATACTATTGAGGGCTGGTGTGTTGGTGAACGTTTGCAAAGCTACCGAATGGTGATATCTCGTTAGGGTTGCCCAGGGTTTGTTCAAGGTCGCAACATTTGGTAAACATTCTCTGTTGGCCATGCATTTGCCAAAGGTTTTCATTATTTTTCGCAAGGAAATTTAAGAGCATATATGAAAGAAATGAAAAAGCATGGATTCACTGTACAGAAAATTAAAAACTCAGTTTTCCATAATAAATTAATTATTACTATCTCTATGCCATTAAATAAGGTCATAAATTCCCAAATTTAAATATGAAAGCGTGGAGGCTAAGGCTGTTTTACCATCACCGTCCTACTCCTGATTGGACAGGTGATAGGTAACAAATGGGACAAACTTCAACGCTCTACTCCCACATCCTGAGATGTCATTTAGCTCCCCAAATGTTGTGCCAGGGAACATCATTCACAGCTGTCTCGCCTATAAAAACATAATAGAAAAAAAAAGAAGAAAACATGATTTGGAGCGTACCGACAGAATTTCAAAGAACCGCTGATGCATCTTTGTGAATTCAATGCTGCACAAAACCTTGCACTCTGTATTTTTGAGGCTTAATAGGATGCAATTTTAATTCAGAAAAAAACCCATTACAGGTAAGGAAAACAAAAGAAAATTATTTGACTTCTTCACAATCACTTAGCTCTTGCGTGGGCAGCAACTTCTTCAAAGATGATTGCAAAAGTTGGTATGACAAAGGAACATTTAGAAACATTAAACTAATGCTTCTTATTGTAATTACAGCTCATGTTTGTGCAGGAAAATGTTGGCACTGGAAAAAAGTTACAAAATATAAATTCAATCTAGTTAGTATTATTACTAGATGCAAACTATAGTCAAGGCTTGCATTAATTACAGAAATGCTCTCTATGTCAAAACCAAACATTAATATTATGTCAATCATTAAAATATGTTTTTTTGATATTATGAGAAGTCAAAATGAATACTAAAACTGTAACAAATTTCTGTAAAATCTCCGGTAAAAAAATGACAGCATTTTTTTATGTTTTGTAATTTTGCAGTATTTAACTGTATACAGCAATGCATTATGGGTAAAACAAAGTGCACTATGGGTAAAAACAAAGTACAGTAATTTGGTGTATAATTAGCGGTCACGTAAATTTTATAGCAACTATGTTTTGGCACGTGGATTACAGGTAAATAATGTAAAGATTGTTGGATTTTGGCGGTTATCTCTACAGGAGAAGAAGCAAATAGCGGACCTTGTATTGTCACCGGAGCAAGGACAAGAACAATATTTTAGCGCGAGGGCAGTCTGCATTGTCTCCACATCGCATTTCTCCAATAAACAGGCAACATTACAGCTAACATTCATTTATGCACTCGGCATGGTGGCTGACTGGTTAGCACATCCGCCTGCCAGTGCGGAGGGCATGAGATCGAGTCCGGGCTTTGGCGGGTCTGGGTGGTGTTTGCATGATCTTCCCGGGCCTGTGTGGGTTTTCTCCGAGTGCTCCGGTCTCCTCCCACATTCCACAGACATGCATGGCCGGTGTGGATGGTTGTTCGTCTCTGTGAGCCCTGCAATTGGCTAGCAGACCCTTCAGGGTGTGCCCCGCCTGCCCAAAGCCAGTTGGGATAGGCTCCAGCGACCCTTTTGAGGATTAAGCGGTTAATAAAATGGATGGATGGATTTTACAACAACATACTCTATTATGTATTTACAGGAATGTAAATTACGTAGAATACAAGAAACGGTTGTAAAATACATTACAGTGAATTGCTGTAAAAGTAAATACAGTAAGTAACTATAATTGATATACAATAAATACTTGTAAAAAAAATTCAGTAATGTACTGAGATTTTACAAGAATTAGCTGGCAACTTTTTTGCCAGTTATTTTCTGTAAATTCTACAGTCAATTCGATACAGTGAATATGTTACTCACTCACTGGAGGGGGGGAAGTCTAATCAGGTCTAAAATATGAGAACATCAACGTGTTTGGAAAATTACGTTTTTTAATTTTAACATAAATTTATTTTGAAGTTCAAATGTGAGGAATACATATTGCAAACGGAAAATAAAAGGTTCAATTTTTGGAGGATAAATCTGAATATTACAAGACAAAAGATAGCAACACTGGGAAAATTTACATCAAATAAGTTGTAATGTTAAAAATGTGTATCATTTGAGTATAAAGAGATTTGTAATGGGATACATTTTAAAGTTCTAATTTTAAATTAATTAAAAAAGTCACATTAGGAAAAATTAAGTCAACATATGACTTCATGATACGGTAGAGCTTTGAGTGGCATCTCTAATCGAGTGATCGAGCATAAAAACTGGTGCGTCTTCATTTTCGTGCCGTGCAAGTCTCATTTTGCCTGTTTGGGAACTTGGCAGACGGTTTAAAGTAGACTAAACTTTACACCTGCAGGAAATATGTCTAAGTATTAGCACAAGTAGTTGAATGCAATTTTGGTGAATTTGATTGAGGTGCAAGCAAACAGATCCTAAGCTCCGTCAAAATGTGGTGGATGTCATTGTATTTCATTCATAAATATGACAACGGCATATATCGAACCAGCTGAATCATTGCAGACATCAATTTATTGATTGCATTATTATTATTATCATTTATCCTCTCCCTGATGGTCTCCAAGTTCCCACTTCAAAGATCTATGATCACCTAGCTAACTTGGTATAATCTGCTCATATAATGTTGCAGTTCCTTATAACTGTACTTAGGCACCTCGCTCGACCTGGGTTAAAGTTAATCAAGTAAATCGGTGTCTTCTTTTGCCATTCAAGGAGTATCAGTACACCTCCCGCATGTGGCATTTAAAGGGAGATGCTTCGATTGGGGGCAAACAAGTTGGCTGTGTTCATTCCCCTTTTTCAAAATGTGCCAAACTGCACCAGCCTGCACGAGTCTGCGAAAATACCAATAATTAGTCTATCCTGCCCATGTGCAGATTTGCACCGCGCCTTGTGCCAGACTGGGCACAAATAGAGCCCCATGACTTAATTCTTGTAACATTCAGTTTTTCTTGTATCTTACATTTGGCTGTGTAGCCCTTACACTCCTTTTATAAAGACGGACTAAAGTTTTCATTCGTTTTTTTTTTCTTGTGTGAGTCTATACTTTGAAAGTGTTTTTGTTTCAAGGCCAATGCGCATTTTTTAAAAGTAAGCTCCTTGCAGGTTCTGTGGAACTGAATTTAAATATGACCGGCCCCAGACACCGCTAACGCAACACATTTGTCGAGGCCCAAGAAAAACACGCCTGACCACCTGTCAACCTAAAAGCCCTTTAAAATAAATCACGCCGACCTGTACCTTCCACAGGGGACGAGCTAAGTGAAAAGAAATGGAGGTAGAGGAAAATAAAGAAACATTTTAGTGAAAGGGAAAAAATGTTAATGATTCTCTGTTGAAAGAACGGTGCCAGCAACACTCAAATCTTGCAGATTTAATCTTTTTTTCATTAGTGAGACACGTTTACCATCCCAGACTCGGTTCATTCATGGTGCCTTTTTAGTGTTGGCTTTGCAATTTACAAGGCTCATGGAAAGAAAAAAAAATTGTTAACACTGCAAACTTTTAATTAGGACAAGGTGTGAAATAACAACATTGGAATAAAAAACAATAAAAGAATAGTAATCAGGCTGCCGTGACTACCATACTGCTAATTACAAATATCTGGTTGATGCTTTAAAGGTGACGCGTACAGTAAAAGGAAGGCTTTATTGCAAACAGAATCACATTTGTAGTTCATCCGAGTGTGTGGACAATGCATAGCGGAATGCTAATTACAGCCTGAAATTCAATTAGGGGGCAAGGTCGCAAACACAATATTTAATTCATCTAAACAGGAGAGGGGAAAGCAGACGCTAACAAACAACAAAATGTGTCAACATAGTCATAAAATTCAGAGCGCCAAGCGATAATAGATTATAATACATGTTTAAAGGAGCATTTGAATTTTATGAAGGAGTACCAGGAGGGCCAAACTGACAACAACAGCAACAACAAAAATACATTCAACTACCAGAATGAAATCATGTTTTTTTCAAGTAATCCACCTTGGGAAAAGAAATCCCAGATGACTTTGGTAAAAAGCTAGGCTGGTCACGAGTCAATCACACAGCACATATATACTAAATGAAGACAAGCTTTTACAATCACATTCACAACATCGTCATTTTTTCTGACTGATACCAGTACGAGGATTCATAATCTCGGATTCCTCTAATACTTTTGATATATAATTTCCTTCACCACGACAAGATATTTTTAAAAAAGACCTTTTTTTCTGATGCAAATGATGATTCGCCGATTTGTCAAATTGCCATAGTATGCGGGAGGAGGATACCGATACTTACCTGGTATCGGTACTTGCAAAGCTCTAATTTTAATATTACAACTTTGATTTTGAAACATTACAAATGTATTCTTGAAAGTAGTGCTGGGCAATATGGAAAAAAACTCATTTTCAAGATAATAATAATCATAATAATTAAATCTCTCTCTATATATATATATATATATATATATATATATATATATATACACACACATTCTCATGTGTTTTGTATTCACATTTTATTGAACAAACATTATTTTAAGTATTTCTTTTTCTTTTTAAATATGACTTTTGGTAAGATTCTGACATTATTTCTTACAATAAAACTGTTTTCCCAAAAATGTAACCCTTTTTTCTTTTATTATTACAGCTAAACTACTCTCATAAGTTTTTAGCAAGACTCCCTATGATTTTTCTTCAAAAATATCCTGACAAAATTTCAAATGTATTCTGTTAAAAAAACAACAACTGTATTTTAAAAGGTTCTGGCTGTTTTTAAAGAAAGAAAGAAAAAAAAAGGAAAAACAAATATTATTCTCTTAAAAAAATTAAGACATTTTTAAAAGTTTTTTTTCCCTGTGCTGTCCAGCTACCTGCATACTGAATATCATGTTCTAAATCGCACACATACGCTGAATTTTGAAAATGGCATTGGCTAATATTGGCCTAACATGCATATTACAGCAATTGCGCTTGTTTTAGCAGGTCAGCTGCTAAAAGACTTTTGGTTTCGGTTACAACGCTGGCATCAATGTTGCTTTTTTCGGTCCATGACTATGTCCAAAAAAGTCAAATACTTTTCAACTTTAAGAGCTATGTGTCTGAAAGGTAAATTCATGTTGAACAAGTCATACATTTTGTCCTTCGAATAAGTTACATTTTGTTGAGCTGTTGCTGTTAAGCATGAACAAAAAAAAAAAAACGAGGCCCATCAGCAGCTGTGTAAATTATTTTACAGCTCAGCATTGAAAATTAGTTTATTGACAAAAAGATAAATTGTGCCTCTTTCTAAATGATGTGATATTTATCAGGAACTAAGTAAACAATATCCATAACTTGGCGTGAAGTTGATTCTTTAGTCTCAGCTCCCATGGTAATATGAGTACAATGGCCTAATGGGTGGTAAAAAAAATAAAAAATCATCAGCGGTATTTCTGCGCTAGCAGAGTGCTATCAGCAATGAGTGCCTCACATTGAACTGATGGCACTTTGGCAAGTTAGCAGCTTTTACCTCAGTTAATTAAATAGCGTTAAGACTCGCTATCACTCATCGGCCTTTGTTGCTTCCAAGGCCATGTATGGTGTGTCTGCACGCTGTTATACGATGCTACTTATTGAGTTTCAGGAGCGATTGCTCAGGCCTATTTAAAAGCTTCAACCTGGAACACGTCAAGGATGCCACTTTATACTCCTGCTTTCCAAAAAGCTTTGGAATAAATGTAATTAACAATGACTCTTCATCTCGCTTCACTTGTCATTATTATTACAGCCATGCTCTTCTTCTTCTTCTTCGTCTTCTTCTCCATTGAAATGTTTTATTCTTTGTCAAAAAACAATGATGACATTCAAAGGGAGTGTTTAAGTACATTTTTGGCTTGAGCTTGAAAGAACACGCAGCAAAATTTGTGGATTAAGAACCCATTTGTGGGCCCTGAATGTATTTGCTCATAAAAACAGTAGGCAGCTGTGTGGAACTACACAAACACACGCACACACTCTCGTCACACACTTCTGATGAGTACTATCTTGGTCATCTATCTCGGAGTGAGGCCTGACCAGGTCTTAAGGACCAGGTTATTGAATTTGAGATCTTGGCCACAAGCTAACCAACTGAGCCGCAACAAGAATGTGAGTAAAAACATTTGAAAGTCAAATCTGAAGTTGGGAGGGAAGAGAGCAGAAGCCGCAAACTGGATTTGAACTGCCGTCTGCTGGAAAATGGGAAAACGTCCATGATACTAAAGCACGGGCTCTGAGCTACTGCGTACACGATCATACACAACTTGCAATTGCATATTTCACCATCAGCAAAACATGTTCATTTTAATATTCTCATGTCACAATATTGAGGGAGAAAGTCAGCGTATATAAAGATCACGAGATTGAAATATGAATGTACAATTTTATTTCAATGCTATTGTGACTTAAATTTTGAAAGCATTTAACATTCAACTTTGTCTTTACTTTATTCTCGATATGACTTTTAATCTTGAAAATGTAATTTTTGTCTTGAAAATATACTACTTTATGTATATAAATATCCACTTTCCAGGAGGAAGTCCCAATAGTCCTTACAACTGATATCATCTTATACCTGATACAATGTCATCAACCTGAGTTCCAATGCATGTCTATGGAAGCGTGAACTGCAATCTGGAGTAAATTGACTGGCAAATAATTCAAACGTATTTGCAAATACGTTTAAATAAGTTCGTTTCAACGTGTAAATACGTTCAATCATACTTGCAACTAAGTTTCAATTAAACATATTTGCAAATGTTTTTTTTCAAAAATGTTTAATCTACATTGGCCGTTCTATTTTTCCGTACTTTATAACCTTGTGATGACCAGATGTTCTCTTTTCTCCTGATGTTTTGTCCTTTTCAGTACCATTTTAAAACACATTGTAGTCCTCCCTCTGTGGTTTAGGTTTCTGATTAAGACCCGCTCCCGCATTAATGTAAATTTCAGTCACTGTCATACATGATTGGATGAAGTAGACGTCACTCAGTATAGTACAAGTAGAAGCCTTACAGATGGTTTGCGATGTGTCTCTGTGTGTGCATGTTCAACAACTAAATCCTGTAGAAACATCCATCCATCTTCTTAACCGCTTGTCCTCGCAAGGGTCGCGGGGGTGCTGGAGCCTATCCCAGCTGGCTTCGGGCAGTAGGCGGGGTACACCCTGAACTGGTTGCCAGCCAATCGCAGGGCACACAGGGAGGAACAACCATCCACACTCCCAATCACACCTATGGACAATTTGGAGTGTTCAATTAACCTGCAATGCACGTCTTTAGAATGTGGGAGGAAACCGGAGTACCCGGAGAAAACCCACGCAAGCACAGGGAGAGCATGCAAACTCCACCCAGGAAGGCCGAAGCCCGGATTCGATCTTACGTCCTCTGTACTGGGGGGAAGGACGTGCTAACCAGTCATCCACCGTGCCGCCCCTGTAGAAACAATAATATTTGTTTGATTGATTGTTTTTAGTTTATAAACATGGAACACAAGAAAACAAGACATGACACGAAAATAAATATGATCTAAACAACAAAAATATTGTGACAATAGAGGCTTACTACATTTTTATTTCATTTTGGAACCAGTGTCACTAAAAGCAATTATATATATATATATATATATATATATATATATATATATATATATATATTGTTGTTGTTGTGTGTGCACATTTTTACATTCTTACGTTTAAACTTAAATTTTAAATTTGACAGTCGGCATCCGTCTTTTGAGGTTCGACTGTATTCTGTTTTGTATCTGTTTTGTAATGTTTTCCCCACCCCATTGCCAGTGGCTGCAAAAATGACCCGTGATTCATTTTATGTGCGAATGCAAATCTTTAGAGCCTGTCTTTATTTTCAGCTCCATTGTAGCAGAAATCCTTTGTTGAAAAGAACAGGACTTACACTTTGGTGAAAGCAATGTCAGACCAACCCAAAATAAAATGGATGACACGGCTGACCAGCTGAACTTGTTGAAACATAAAGCCAGTGGAGCGTTATCAGCGCATTCGTGCAGGATGCGCACAACGGCATCAGGGAGAACAAGGACAGACCTTCACAGCTCGTTTGATGAGGACGGACACAAACAAATAAACAATGTTGTCAGGGGGCGACCAAAGTAGATTCAGGCCTAAATGGATGGTAGATAATCGGTTTGTTGGCTGTGTGGTTGGATAGTTCAGTAATTGTTGGTTGATAGATTGGATGGTTGATGGATGAATGATTGGTTGTATGTATGTATGGATGAATGGATGAATGGATGGATGGATGGACGGACGGATGGACAGATGGATGGTTGATTGTTCGATAATTGTTTAGTTGGATAGTCCGATGGTTGGTTGGTTGGTTGGTTGGTTGGATAGATGGATGGATGGATGGATGGACGGATGGTTGATTGTTAGATGATTCTTTGGTTGGGTAGTCTGATGGTTGGTTGGATGGATGGATGGTGGATTGTTAGATAATCTGTTAGTTGGATAGTCGCATGATGGATGGATGGACAGATTTTAGATATTTAGATGATCAGTTAATTGGATAGTCTGATGGATGGATGGAAGAATGGATGGATGGTTGATTGTTAGATGATCGTTTGGTTGGATAGTCTTATGGTTGAACGGATGGATGGTTGATTAAAAGATAGATGATCAGTTGGTTGAAGAATTTGATGTTTGGATGGATGGACAGAGTCCGATGTTTGTTTGGATAGATGGATGGACAGATGATTGATTGTTAGACAGATGATCGTTTGGTTGGATAGTCTTATGGTTGGTTGGATGGATGGATGGATGGTTGATTACTAGATAGATGATCGGTTGGTTGGAGAGTCCGATGGTTGGTTGGTTGGATGGATGGATGGATCAATGGATGGATGGACAGACGGTTGATTGTTAGATAATCATTTGGTTGGATAGTCTTATGGTTGAATGGATGGATGCTTGATTAAAAGATAGATGGTCGGTTGGTTGGAGAGTGATGTTTGGTTGGTTGGATGGATGGATGGATGGATGGATGGACAGATGATTAATTGTTAGACAGATGATCAATTGGTTGGATAGTCTTGTGGTTGCTTGGATGGAAGGTTGCATGGAAGGAGGGATCGATGAATGGACGAACGGATGGTTGATTGTTGGTTAATTGGATAGTCCGATGGATGGATCGCTAGATGATGGATGGACGGATGGTTGATGGCTAGACAGATGATTGGTTGGTTGGATTGTCCGATGGTTGGTTGGTTGGATGGATGGATGGATGGATGGTGCATATATAAAAGGATAGATTTGTATCCCTGTGGCAGACAACAGACATACTTCGAAAAGTCCTAATACCAACATACCCTGAGGTTGACTGGCAACCTGGTTAAGGATAGTTATAGTATCTATAGAATATATAGTACAGAAAATGGATGGATGCAATAATATAAAACAACCAATCAATGCATTGTTCTCATATTAGTCAAAGGTTTATATATACAGCATATCATTTTATTGGAATCTTATTTCTCCACATTAAGGTAATGCATAACTGTGCCGACGGTCTAAATAAGTACAACTGAATTGAACTAATGGCAGCTGCTCATACACTTCATCCACAACATACGCAATTGCATTGATCACACTGGAGATGTCAATCGGCCTCCCCTGCAATAAGCAAGGAATCGCTCAAGGGGGAAAACTGCTATAATTAAGAAAGCGGCCACAACCATTAAAGCGGCGGCTAGTTTAAACCTCTTTCGTTTTTGGAGTGCACACACTTCAATAGTCCATTACTGCGATGTACAGGTCGCAGAGGAGCAAAAACTCAATACGCCGGCTCAGACGGCATTATGAGCGATATCAAGTTCAGTCCGCCGTCAGCTCGACAATAGAAGACTTTTTTGACGCCGTATATATATCACTTGTAATTTCTTAACACGATGGAGAGGAGATAAAAATAGCTTAAGACTGTCACACTGCATCAAGTGTGACACGCGGGCGGACGGCGAGATGCTGACAGAATAAATGAAGGGAAAATCCCAAACTGCAGTCAGCTTCATTTAAATCCCCATAAATAATAATAAAAAAAGATATTGGAATTCAACAGTGAGGTTTTTGCTGATAGTGTCAGTCAAACAATAAAGCACACCTTTGGGGCCGTCGGGCGGTATTGGCACGTAGAGTGCACAAATTAAATACAGTCTAATGCTGCCTTCATGTGGTATCGAAATTATGGTAAATACCACGTCGAGTAGAAAATTGCACGTGAACGACCCCTCATGTCCTATTTTCTACTAGACAACTGCAAATTTATTTTGATACCCGAGTTTTCCGAGTTGAGAGAACTATTCAAGTTGAATGGCAAGAAATATTAACACTTAAGGGTGTTAACATCCGCTAGCACAGCAGGTCGTTTTAGAATCTAAACAATTACGTAGCAAACACTATTTTGTTAGAACAACAAAATCACATAAACAGAACTCTGTCGTAGTTCGGAGTTTACGAGTGGTAAGGTCCATCTTTCCCATAGCACGTGAAGGCATACCTCAGTATTTGTCATCTTTCCATCCATCCATCCATCCATCCAATCCAATTAACGAAACAACCTACCATCCGTCAAATCAACCATCCAACCGACCAACGTACCAACCACCCAACCAACATCCAACCTGTTCACAATACCCGGAGCATTCGACAGTTCCTGGCCACTCACTCGGTCGGCTTTGTGCAATTTTCTCCTCTTTCTTAAGCTCAAGCGATGCATCAAAGGGACCGGCTTTGTAGACGACAGCAAAATGGCCATGATGCCAAGTTGTGGAGTACATGAAGGTACAGCAGAGAAGGCGGCAACTGCAAAGGGATACTTAGCTGAAATATAACCCCACGCAAAAAGTAATATAATTTACAATTCAACCAACATTTTGTGGGGAAAAAGAGGCAAGCAAATGTGGCAATTCATTCCAGGCTTCAGAAATGTTCATGATATCTCAGCTTATAGATCAATTTTGGGGGGTTTATTGGCAGTATAGCCCCGATTCAAGAATTTGTTGGGGTTATTTATTTATTTCAATTATGGCTCTCTATTACTACAAATCGTAACTGCAAAAAAAAACCTTTGTCCATTTAAAAAAAATTTTTTTTACATTTTTTGCATTCATCCCCAAAACATAAAAAAAAATATTTAAAAAATGACAAAAATTGACATAAGTGTTTTTCACATAGCAGCGACGATACGCAGATTTTCATTATTCACAGGCTGGCTGTATCTAATACCGGTGGTCCAATGTACAGAAAGGCACTGGTCAAGAGCTTTATCTGAAATATCAAGTCAATATGGGTTGATGCAAAAATTATTTTGCGTCTGATAATAGTGAACCTCAAAGAAAAAATCAATTAGCTGAGCAGCTAGTCCACGTTTAGAAATAAAGAGATTCAAATCCAGCTCACATTTTACAAACACATATTTTGAATAAAATTAGAAAAGTTCAACTTTTTTCCCCAAACAAATTCATTTTCCCCAGCACTTTGCATTGTTGCTGACATGATTTGACAAAGGAGATCAATAAGAACACTGTGCTTTCAAACACCACATACTTTCTCCAGCCCACTTAATGCTCAGCAAATGTGCTTGAATTTGAATGGAAATGACAAACAAACGGCCTTTGTTGACGCGCTTTGGAGATTTGAAGAAAAACACGAAGCCAAACAAACAGAGCGGAAAATGACTCTGTCCTTGGCGACGGGAACAATCAAAAGAAAAAGGACAGGAAGCAGGATCACATAAACATGCAAACACATGGTGGAAGCGATTGATAGTTTAGCATCTTCGTCAAGTGTGCTTCATATTGATGGTCTGCATGACTAACTCTTCATTGAAGTGCTTTTATAATGGATTGGGATCACACATTATGTGGTTGGCACATCTGCCTCACAGTCCGGATTCAAGAGAAGTGTTTTTTTCAAGACCCTCCTTTGGGAACATCTCCCTTTACTTGCGTGGTTTTGTTCCCACATATAGACAACATTGTTAGGTTTATTGAAGAGTCTAAATAGGTGTTAATGTGGGTGTGAATTTTTGTCTATAAATGGTGTGCAATTGGTTGGTAATACAACCAGCTTCTCAGCTAAAGTTAGCTGGAAAAGTCTCAGCTCAACCTGATACTAGTGTTAATTTTATCCACCATTTAAAAATGTGTCTCAGTTTTAGTCCAGGTTCTATGACGCTTGCTAGTTTTTAACAGAGATGGGAAAAGTACTGACATTCTGTACTTAAGTAAAAGTACAATTACTTGCATAAAATATTACTTTGGTGAAAGTACTCATTCAAATAATTACTCAAGTAAAAGTAAAAAAATACAGGCTTAAAATATACTTTGCAATTAAAAGTAAAAAGTATTTTCTTCCTCGTGTCATATAATTTGAAGACCATTCAATTTAAAAGATCATCACTGAGCAAACCCTGACTTAAAACGGACTAAATCGCCTCATGTAGCCCTTGCAACATGTTTTTACTCCTCTAGATGGTGCCCTTGGTTTAAGCATGCCATGTAAATTAATGAAGTTTTCACTGCATCAACCCAAAATTTCATTTAGAGGAGTTAAAAAATATCACAAGTGCTTCATGAAATCTGACAGCAAACAAATGGAACCTGGTCTATTACGCTAATATAGCATTTAATGCTAAACTAATGTCACTGATCTGACTGATATGCCGATAACGATAGGCCAAGACTTTTGAAGCCGCTAGACCACCATTTTGCTTTTCCCAAGAAACGTTTCTCGGCAAACGATCCTATACATTGACAGTCGAAATTGGAGAACATTAGCAGAAACAGCATGATTTATGATTTATTTAAATTTGTTAAACATAAACAAGAGGACTACAGACATTATACAACTTGACTTAAATACATGTATAAATTATATGCTTAATGATGTTTACAGGAGGAAACTTGTATCTTTTTTTGTTAAAGAATTATAACTGAGCGATAAATGAAAAAGGGGGTCTTCAAAGCAGCACATACCGTCCACTTGTTCTTTTTTTTTCTTTTTTCTTTTTTCTTTTTAACTTATTAACAGTGACCACCCTGCCACAAAAGCCCCGCCCCCGCCCCTATACTAACTGCCTATGAGCTGTATATGTCTCATCTGTATGTATACCGGATTGTTTATACAGTAGTCTGCTCGGGCTATCGTCTATCCAGTTATATATTCAGAGCACTGCATTAACCAGGGCCAAGCTAACGGAAGGGTAATGATTATTTAGCTTTACTGTACCTTACCTCAATAAATTGTTTCAGATTGGACGGGGAGTTCTTGCAGGCGGCTAGCTGGTGGACTTTAACTTTACACAACACATGAATCGTTCTTCGAGCCGACCACATTTCCCGCAAGTAAGGCCATGGTTGGGGGGGGGGGGGGGGGGGATTGGGTAGGCAGACAGCCGACTCGCTAGCTCCTTCTGAGTGTTTCAATCTCGTTTCAACTTCGACACTCTCCATCGCGTCATCTCATAGGTTGAGATAGAGCCTATCACAAGCGGGGATGAAAAAGAAAAGTCCTGCAAACATGCAAAGTTCAAATGCTCATAACATAAAAACATAACCAATTTTTGGGCTGTGGCATTTAATTTTTTCCTGAATTTAGAATGGCCCTACGAGAATTTCCTGCTGAGACTTTAGTGTATTTTGTGACACCTTCGTGCACAAAAATAAATCTGCTCTGATATATCCTTCCTCCCCCGCTGTCTGTTAAATGTTAAACACCTGCAATGTCCAAGCGATGACTTTTTAATGAGACTCTTTTTGTTCAGCGTTTCTAAAAGCCAATCGGGGACTTTGCATCCTAGAAATTCACTTTTTATTCTTTGAGATGATTGAATGGAACTACTTTCTGTGCTTTTCCATAATAGCCCCCACTAGATAACGGCCCAGCTCGCTACGGTTGAGCTCTTAAAAAAAATGTATATTTTACAACGTCCTTCATCAGAGACGCTGGCTGACAGTTTGACACCAAGAGATGCTTTGTTTTCCTATCAAAGTCTACTTTTCCCGCCTCTGTTTCTGTTTATATCGGAACGGCTTTGATGATAATCACGTTCAACTAAATTTAGGCACCAAAACTCTTTGCTTCTGCTGCTTTGGAATAAAAATGTGTCGCTATTAAACGTGCAATAAGGTCTCCAAGGGTGGTCAACGTGCAATTTATTTTTAATGACATCTTTTGTGAAAGCTGTATTTAATTACAAGATTTATCCTTAGAAAGTCCAAACCACAAAGCACAAAACAATGAAAACAAAGGATCACACTATGGTTAATTAGCTTTCCAATGGACTCATATTGTTGTCATTTAGTTGCCCTGAGAATTATACTCGCTGTGACAACACTTAAATGATGCCCTTAAATAGAAATGTCTTAGTATTAACTGTCATATAAGTATTTCCAAAAATGAGAAAAAACACTGAGGCACGCAAAGGTGTTCGAAGTAAAATGTCTTTATTGCCACTCGGCCAGTTGATAAAAAAAAATTGCGTTTCGGCCTTGGTAGGCCTTTGTCAGGGCAAAGATTTTTTTTTTTTGATAAATCCAACATATCCTTGCAGCGCTCCTGCATACTCAGATTTTTTGTCATATGAGTATGAAATGAAATCAACAACCAAATTAAAATGTACTTTACTATGCCTAGAGCGAAACGTGAACCCATTACGCCTTCTTGTCCCATAGCAGACAACAGGAATGTGTGTGTGTGCGCGTGTGTGTGTGTGGGGGTGTGTTTGTGTGTGTGTGGTCTTGTTTTTGTTACATAGTGGGGCCAACATTTCGGGATTTCAGAGAGTTGTGGGGCCCTTTGGGGCCATTTTGCTGAGCCCCACAAGATTAGACCTCTTTTTGAGGGTCAAGACTTGGTTTTAGAGTTTAGGTTTGAATTGGGTTATGGTTGAGGTTAGGGTAAGAAATAGGGGTAGGCAATCATTTTTATGATTGGGGTTAGGAGGAGGGGCTAGGAAATGCATTATGTCAATGAGATGGCCCCACAAAGATAGTAAGTATATATATATATATATATATATATATATATATATATATATATATATATATATATATATATATATATATATTAGGGCTGTCAAAATTAAAGTGTTAACTTGTTTTGATGCTTTTTGGAGAACTCTACAGTAATTTGCTCACTTTGCAGAGCCAAAATCAAATCACATCATCTCAGAGCAAAATTCCCTGCTTAAGTTTCTTCGCAAACCAATGCAGATGGAGTGTGGTGCTTGTGAGCAGAACTAAACCAGCTGTAAGCAAGAAGTTCTGAGAATTGTTTCTATGAGACAAAAGATGGGGCTTTGATTTATTTAACAGTTGTATTTTACAGAAGTATTGTATTCAAGGATCAAAGAACGCTGTAAGAACAGTCTTTGATTCTAAACGTATGTTCTACTTGATGATTTTACATCAATTCCAATCTACTCATGTAAATATCTGTTACAAGCGTTGAAGAAAAAAAGCAAAAGTAGAGAAATGGAATTAATCATGATTAATCACAATTAATTGCGGAAAATTGTGCAATTAATTAGTTTAAAAAAAACTGTCAACACTCTAACATATATAAAATGCTTTGTCCTGAGTTGTTTAACACATCTAGATGTAAATGCCTTAAAATAAAAACTTTTGTCTATTGGCATGTATGCGGGTACTTACTTACTACTTTCAGAAGTGTATAACAATACTAGAAACAAACAATTCCCCAAATATTTTTAACATGCAATAAGACTCCTAACTCATACGAGACACTTTTTACATGCCCCTTGTGAGGCGCATGGTAAAAGTTGTACAAATAAAGGTTACTGCGGTTTGAGCAAAATATATATATATTAACAACGACCCTTCACCTACAAGAAAGAAGACAAAACTCAATATCTTGTCGTGAGAACTGCTTGGAGGCGGGTGGTGGATAGGCAGGCAGCCGAGGTCCATCGGGATATCGCCGGGTGAGAGCGAAGCAATCGGCTCACAATCGAGCCTCGACGTTATTGAAGTTGTTTCAACTGGAACTCCGGTGACATCTCGTCAGTGCTGGACTAGTAAGATGTGTTGAGTGTTGACTCAGACCGTTTTACTCCGGAGGTTACGTTGGAGTTGTTTTATTTAACAAAGCTTCTGGCTGAACTATTCAGAGAAGCAGGGCAAAAGAGCTCTTCTTATATCAACTATTGACATATGGACTGTGTGTGGTTAAATTGCTGCAAGAATATACTGCGCTTATCATATTTCCTCATATTGAGGTTTATTCATACAACTGCAGTTTGTTGGAGGTGTCTAATGGTGGAGAGGCCTTTATTTGTATACTTTTTAGAATTCAATTAAACAATGGTATGGGTATATTACAATCTATCAAACTTAAAACAATATAAGAATGATTGGGTCCTCTCAAACAACATTGTGGAGTGACCACATCAGAGACTTGAAAATATTTTCTAAAAGTGTAACCATTGAATGAATCTTGTTCCAGTTACAGTAAATGTATGTGAGAACATTAAAAATGCACTGTATTTCAATAAAGGGTACTAAATTGTGGAGTAAACTAACATTGAGTATTGCCATCCGGGGCACGGGACCAATTGCAAACTTGTATCGGTTCATACTCTGTTTCGCTATTTAAAGGGATACTTGACTCGTTGAGCCATTTTCAACAGTAAGAAGATATTTTGTCTATAATTAGTGTGATAACGTCATTAACAATACCTTTTAAAACTCATTTTGACATCACCTGTGCTGAGGTAGCAGGTAACGACCAATCACGGCTCACTTTGCTGACCAAACCCAGAAAACAAGTGAGCCGTGATTTGTCATTACCTGCTACCTCAGCACAGGTGATGTCATCTTCAGTCAACAGAAGGTGGAAAAAAATTATTTTTATAAGTACTAATTGTACATGGAAAATAATTAAGTTATCAAATTAAATCTGGACAAAATATTAACCTTTTTACTGCAGAAAATGGCTCAATGAATCAAGTATCCCTTTGATGTATGCCTGAAAGATCGACACACGGCAGTGGAGCCTTTTTCTGCCCGATGCGGAAGAAGGTCTAATCTAGCCAACATGCTTCTTACTCTTATCTTCTTTTGACGAGGGCGGCTCTGTGTAGCCCATGTGACAATGTGTCAGTCTTAAGCCAGGAGAAAAGTTCACAGCAATACAATGGCGGCCGTGGCTCACGATGTAGAGACGGTCGTTCAATAACCAGAAGGTCGGCTGTTCGATCCCCGCTCTCCCCAAAAAGTCATCTGTCGTTGTGTCCTTGTAATGATTTCCGGAATAACCGGATAGGGGATCCCACAAACGCAGAGACACAAAGGGTGTGGATTGACAAATTTAATTGTACACACACAACGGAATTCTACGACACAAAGCGCTGGACGAAGCCGGTAGAAGAACAGTTAACAAAAATCGCTTGCAAAGTATGCAAGGAAAATAAAGTAACAAAAATACACCCGAGGGCTGTAGAAACGCACAACGCAAATAAGAAAAACCAAAATACAAAACGAGCGATACAAAGCGGATCAACTAAAAGCGACGCGGGCAAAACAACACGTGGATACCAATCACTCAAGCGTAAAGCTGAGGAAACACAAAACTACGGAGCAAAAAAGTCTCAACGCGTGGTTAACAAGCGCTCAAGCAATAAGCCGAGGAAACAACAACATAAAACTACGTGTCAAAAGACTCTCGTGAGAAACTGGAAACAAGAAAGGAAGCTAGAGATAGCAATTTGGAACACAAAGTAAGAATAAAGCTCTTGGGCGAGGACGTAGCAAGGTCAATACTCCGACGAAGAGTGCCGGCAGTTCCAGTCCTTATAAAGCCTTGATTTGTGAATGAGAAACAGGTGCGGCGCACAACCATAACAGTCCTTGGGCAAGGCACTTCCCACACATTGCCTCCAGTGCTACTCACACTGCTGTATGAAAAGGTGCGAATGTTTGGTGGTGGCCGGAGAGGCCGTAGGCGCACACTGGCAGCCACACTTCCTTCAGCCTGCCCCAGGGCCGCTGTGGCTACTGAAGTAGCTTACCGCCACCACACAGTTTGAATGTGTGAGTGCATGAATGATGTATCCGTTCCATTGTAAAGCGTCTTTGAGTGTCTATAAAAGCGTGTTATAAATCCGATGCATTATTATTTATCATTATAATTGTCTAGCTGAAATCTACTTATGAGCCCAAGAAGCCTTATCTAACATACCAATCCACGTCATATTTTACTCGTTTAGAGCATTGTGGTAATTTTGTCTAAGAGTGTTTACGGGCAAACTCAATTTTAAATAAATATGGTGCATGCGTTCATTCTGAAAGATGGACCAGCCTCAACCAGAGGAAGACAATGACATGAGGTGAATGGACTTACTTCATGTATCTCAATACGTTTATTCAACATCTATATATTTTACTGTTAATGGCGCTTCAAATGTAGCTTTCATATTCTGTACAGTTTGTCCCTGAAGCAAAAATGATTCATAATTAATGATCAACTTATTTTCATCATTTGCTGTCGGACAAATAAAAATGACTTGAACGGCGGGGTTGCAGTCTCGTCATTTCACCTTTCCATTTGAACAAACTTTAATGGAATGTGCTTTTTCCTTCTTCTTTTTTTATTTACTTCTTGCAGGGCTGATAGCGTTTGGTTTCTAATTGACCTGTAAAGTGTGAGCCCATATAATGGTCCCTCTAATGTTTCTTTGTGGGGAAACGGCTCAAATATATCTCTCCAGTTCCAAGCCAATCACGCTTAAATCCCTCCCCTCCCTGACTGTCAGTTTTGTTTGTTATAAAGCCTCAAGTGCTCAATGTCAAGAGCATAAGAAAGATGTAATAATAATAGAAAATACAAATAAAAGACAACACAGTTCATCACTGGACGCAACGTAACAACAGTTTGTGGCATCATTAGCGATATCACATTTAGTGCAGCCACAGGGGGTTGCAAAACAAAACACGAGCAAAACTGGACTCCCACTGGACGAGATCATCAACAGATCAGCGGGATGTTAATAGCATCCCAACCACCTTCCTCCTAACAAGGATATATTGTTTATGACAACGCAGAAGAAACCCTTGTATTCCCGTGACTCGCAGACGTGGCTGATGTCGGAGATGTTGACCAATCAATAATGTTGACAACTAATTTGTCATTTTCGGTCACTGCTGGATGGAAGACTTATCTTTTAATGAAATTCCCCTTAATGGAGAATGGAGCCAGACTTTGGTATTTAAAGGGGCAGGAGTCATTACAGAAAGTTAATGTTTAACATTCCACTGACACTGAATAATCGAATAAGCAATTAACCCGCTAATTGCAATTAACCTCCTGATCGGAAGCTACCGATCAAAGTTGCTAATTACAGACATATTTTTTTCCACTGGACAGCATGCTCTATTTCTGCAAATAGTGGCTGCAGGGGGGCATTTATTAACTGAATTGCAGTCAGTGGCAAGGCCTTATTAGTAAAAACCCACCCATATTACCAATATATTCCAGTTTATGTCAAGTGAAACAGGAATTAAAAGTAACACTAAGAAACTTTTCAATCTTAATAAAATATTTTCATACCTCTTCTGATGAAACATCGACTTAAAACTAGTTGAATGGTACCTTTGCCATGGCCTGAGGGGTTCTGTATCATTTTTACTGGCACTAAGCAACTTTGAGGAGGATGGTAGGAACACTGCCACACAAAGAACTACAAATGTGCTGACTGCTTTATGGCATACATCACTGACCCCTTTACCCATTCGTTACAAAGACTGAAGTCAATTTGAGTGTCGACGCACGAAAAAAAAACCGGCTCAATGCTCTTGTCCTCATGGGAAATGTGGTCTTCTTTCAGGCACATTACCGTTTTTGTCCATATGGCGGCGCCATCATCAACATAAACTGAAAGTTCCTTAGTGTTGCTTTAAAGCAGTCAGGTCACAGTGATAGAGGAATAAGGGATCAGAAAGAAAACAAGATAATAATTAACCATTTATCAATTAATTAACACAAGTAAAACAGAATATTAGAGTCGTAGAATGATAAGGAAACTTAAAAACAATGACAAAAACACATTGTGGAAAATACTAAGCAATTTGAATCTGTATATTATAGCAGTATACAGCATAAACAATAATACAATAAGGAAAAATACAAATATTAACAATTAGGGTTATTGACTAGGGCTGATTCTTCAGAGCTGCCAACCTATAGAAACTCACGTCCAAAACACAATTGTATGAATTGTCAATTTTTCTTTTTTTTACCTGAAACAAAGGTTTGATTAAACAATAAAAAAATATGACAATCGAATGTTTTAATATTTGAGTATCCTACTGCAAATTCTATCAAACAATTAAATATTTGGATAAAGTACTTTTTTTTTTTACTTGATTAAAGAGCAATTAAAAATACAAAAAAAAGGAAAAAAAACATTTTACTTAACAATTAACAATCTTTTTTTATATATATAAAATCAAAATCTACAGCATAGCAGCAAACTATTTTCTTATGTAGAAATATTTTCTGCGGCGCAATTTCAAACACAAAAATACATTCAGTTTAAACATTAGCATTTCTTTAACTGCCTTAAGGCAACTTGCGAGCATTTTAGCCAGTGGCATATTACAGAAGGTTAAATTGATTCATACATCTCCTGAAAAACATCTCACAACGCTTTTCAACAGCAATATTTAACAAAGAAATTACAATTTTGCCCAGTCGATATATTTTCTTTTTATTGATTTTGGAGAATATTTATGTCACATAAATTAATCATATTACTCCATATTGAAAAATGTCATCACATTTTGAGTAACAGTAAATACTGGTCTCACATTTCCAACTACTACAGCAATCAGAATAAAAGACCGCCCTTAACACAGATGGTAGAGGAATACAGCTGTTAGCGTTGTTACATTTGGAGTCATTGCAAATGCAGCCGTGAACTTTTGACAGATAGTTTGATAGATAGTTCCAGCCTCCAAACATTTTAGTCCTACTGATGATTTTCATGTGAAGACATGATCAAGAACCAAAATAAAAACAAATGATTAAAAATGTCACTCACCATTAGCTACGCTTCAATGAGCCGTGAACATATTCCTACTAAACAAATATGACACTGACAGTAACGGCACAGTGCAGTGTCATGGCGTTTGTATTTCTATGATTAATAAAGTTATCGTTAGGTTGGTGTCTGTGCATTATTGGACCTAATAATCTGGTGATGAAGCTTTCATTATTTTTCACTGCTGATATGCATTTATTAAGATTAGCAGTGACAGAGGTTACAACTTTTTGACTTATGTTGTTAGCTTTCTGCTAATGTTGGACTTGTCGGCTAGCTTCCAATGCCCATGACTGAGTATTGGCTACCAGCAGAAAAACGCTGCCTCTGTGGTTTGTTGTCGAACATAGATCACAATTCACTATCAAATATTTTTGTGGTTTTCAGCCTGTTAGTCGTATTTTTTAAATATCCGTCACATTCTGTATTAACGGACCTAATGAGGTAGCGTTAAGTGATTTCCATATCAAAATATGCACAATCCGTAATAGTCAACTAAATTGGCATTTATGTAATGATAGACATTTGATGTAACATAACACCTTTCCTGCTGTAACATATTTGGACGATATTTTATAGGTGTCTTTGTTCATGTTGTTTGGGCCAGTGATAATTTCGCTGACGAAAAATTTTCCTCATCATTTTCGTCACGAAAAAAAAATGTCAGACGAAAATTAAACAAAAACTAAAATAGAAGCCATTCATTGAGACGAAAACTATAACTATAATTGACTGACAATTCCGTCAATGACTAAAACGAAAAAGAAAACAAGACAGTGATGAAAATTCACACAATCCAATCAGAAGGAATGAAACGCGGGTAGGAGAAAAGAAACACTCAACTGTCCAGTGTTCACTGCACTTTATTTAATGTTCAAACATGTTTACATTCATTGTGCACCTGTAAGATTAATCTCAAGCAATTATGCACTTTTTTTTTATTTAGGTGAAAATTAAGTTATATTATTGTCAGTTCAACCAACATGTTTCATTGAAACAATTAATAAAGACACCGTTACTACAGTTACAAATAGGTGTGTTCGGTATAAAAGTTGAAATGTATGCTAAAATGTCAATTAAGTCGACAAAAATTGCTCTTTATTTTGTTGACTAAAATTGGGTTAAAACTCAAATGCAATCAGATGACTAAATTATGTCTAAAACTTTTAGACTATAACTAAAACTAAATTAAAATTTCTTGTCAAAATTAACACTGGTTTGGGGTATGTAAACATCAGCCATCGGTGTATTTTGAAGACGATGCGATGCGTTCGTATTGGCAGACGTCCGGATACATACTAGATTTTTATCCCATTTGGAAAAGGCCTGATTCCAATCCGAGGACATTCAATTCTATGTAGTATTTTCTCTTTGTGTTGCCATAAAGCATATCACAATTATGTCACTTGTACCATGCAGTGTAAATCAGCTTAATTGAGATACTGCATCTATACATGGAAATGTGTAACGTGTGTTATAAATAGCTTTGTTTACCAGTGAGAACGAGAAAACAAGCCTGCAAAGCTTTGGGACAAATGATCATCATCAATATTTGTGTCAAGACAAATTGTTTTGGATTCCTTGCAAGAACTTCACGAGCCAAAAGTGAGGTGTTTTTGTTTCGTCTTTGTTGGCAAGATTAATGATGATCATAAGGCCCTTGAAGGACATTGCTAGGAGAACTAGCATGTCCGTACGCACATATAGGAAATCTCATCAGCCATTATAAGATAACACATTTTGCCCCTGCTTTGCATGCGACGGGATGCCTCAATGTCCTTTGGAATCGCAGCGCACTTAATAGAAATTAAATTGATGGCATAATATCGCAATGGGGTGGGGGGTATTTTTAGCGTGCCATTTGGAGCGTCTTTAAGCCTCAAGTTAATGCTCAAGACTGAGCGCATCTGTCACGTCCGATGTGTTTGAGAAGCAGAAGATATGAATCGATGTTAATGCAAAATGTACAACGAAGATTTTCCCGGATGTCAGGCAGTCTTTTTGGACTTCCACTTTTGGAAAAATGCCACTCAAGATTGAATAAGGACAATATTGTTGTCCAGCTTGGCAAAAGAAAACTTTGGTAGAAAGATGATGGCAAAAACTCTTACACATATGCTTTGTTTACTAGTCATACACTCGTGGGGTTCCAATAAATTAAGATTACCATCGCTTATGAAGAACGGAGTTGCCACACGATACAGAAGGCTTTAAAAACAAATGATCATTTTTACTCGGTGTTGCAAGGTAAAATTCCCATATGCCGCTGCTACAGTAAAGTGAACAAAAGAAAAAATGGAGCAATTGAAGTACTATAAAGCCCTCACATGAAGAGCCACAGCCGCAGGTGCACTTTCCGTTTATTGAACGGGACATTCAAAGACAAAAATACAAAATGAGAACCCACCCGACCCACCTTACTCCTGCTACTGTCACCCATGAAACCATGCTCTTTAAAGCATCCAACACACAAATACTACAGTACATACATTAAACCAGTAAACATTCATTATGCTGGGATGAGTTAATGATGTCTCAATTAATTTCAATATAGAAAATTGATTTGATATACAAGTAAATACAGGTAAATAAATAGAATGCCCACCTTGAGTGATCACTATTAATCTGAATTTTATTTGAATCACTTCAGTATCCGAAATAAGGCTCCAGAAAGTGGAAAGAGGGTATTTTTCATACAATTTCATTCATCTTTCTTTTATTTTTATTTGGCCATTGGCTTCCACCTACAACAACCACAATAAAAAGGGCTTTTTGCTCATCAAGGCCAATGCAAGTATTGGAATATTTCCCAAATCTTGTCACCATCACTTCTATGTTTATCTTGCTGGCTTTGTCTGCGTAATAGGACCTTCAGGCAGCAGTGAATGGTGCAATACAAACCTCAATGCGAGCCGACCCGCGGTCCATTTGCAATGAGTGAAAGCAAAAATGTTCAAGAGCCATCTGGGCGAAAATCAGGGGAAATGCTGATAGAGGAAGGATGTTTAAAAAGTGTGATTTGTACAAACTGAACCATGCGGGCTGATTTATATGATGGATGGATGGATGGTAGGGCTGGGCGGTAAAACGGTAATACGGTATCCCGGGGTGTCCAAAAATGGCAAAGGTGTCACTTTCAATGCCGTCATTTTAAAAACAAAAAAAACTGCAGCGTATAATGACCTATTATGATGTTAAATTTATTTTTTTGATAACACGACATTTGTTCTCAAATTAGTAACACTATAACAATTCATATTACTATAACAGTTTAAAGTTAATAGTAAGCTGTTAGTCATGTCAGTCACATGACCGAGCGAGACAAAATGACCAGTCGGCACAGCTCGGTTAAGCGGTCCCCTAAAAAGAAAAGAAAAAATGAAACTGCTACAATTTGGCAGCAAATGTCGATGAGGCCCGCATGCAAAATCTGCATGGACTGCAACGGTGTGAGATATATTTCGTATCTCCGGATTTATCTGAAGAACAATACCGCCCACTCACTGCTGCAAATGAGATGAGTTAGTCCACCATTCGTTGACCAACTACCGATACTTTTAAGTCAATATAACCTCCAGAAGCGCGCCACAAGCGCTTTTATTGAGTAGGCTATATGTGTGTGCTCTGTGGGTGGGGGCGTCCCGTGCATATGTTTGTGTGTCCCGTAGATGTCGAGTGTGCGCCCACAGCGGGGTCCCCCGACCCAGTAAAGAGTCCAGTAAATCGGGAAACAGTTTGTAAGTGTGTAGGACCGCTAGAAGTTTGTGCGGGTCCGCGGGGAACAGTTTATGCTACGGTAATGCTATCCGATCTTGGCTCATCAGCGTAAAAGGAGCGCATGCACGTCAGCTGCACACTTCAGCCAAAGACGTGCTGTCATGGAGTGACAGACATTCAAATGCACTCCGTCACACAAAAGATTATTACAAATGCAACCGGAGCACACAGTGAACGGATCTGTGACCATTAACTTCGAGACAGATTGGCTGTTGTCAGCACAAGATAAGTCTATTTAAAAAAAAGTTTAAAATTAGCAATGGTATTACCGTATACCCCTGTGAAATGTGGAGACGGTAAAACGGTGTCAAAATTTTAATACCGCCCAACCCTAATGGATGAATGGTTGGTTGTTTGGTTGATGGGTGGTTGGTTGCTTTGTTAGTTAGTTGGTGTGTTGATGGATGGATGAATGAATAATTGGATGCTTGGAAGGGCAACAGTTTGTGGTCAACAATATTGACAACCTAGCTAGACAGTGGCTAGGCTGCATTAGCACTAGCATCAATGCTAATGTTCCTGTTCAAAGTTATATATACAGCACAGTGAAACAAATAATCATGCTTATCTTGAAACCAGACCGAGCTGGTGTGTGAGGCAGAGAAAGTCCGACTAGATATAGTCTGCTCTCCTCCACACACAGCTTGGGCTCTGGTACCAATCCTCTCGAGAGGGGTTGGACTCTCTTCCACTCTGGAGTTGCCCACGGTGAGAGGCGAAGAGCAGGTGTGGGCATACTTATTGCCCCCCGGCTTTGCGCCTGTACGTTGAGTTTCACCCCGGTAGACGAGAGGGTAGCCTCCCTCCTCCTTTAGGTGGTGGGACGGGTCCTGACTGTTGTTTGCGCATATGCACCAAACAGCAGTTCAGAGTATCCACCCTTTTTGGAGTCCTTAGAGAGTGTGCTAGAGAGTACTCCCCCTGGGGACTCCCTCGTTCTGCTGGGGGACTTTAACGACCACGTGGGCAATGACAGTGAGACCTGTAGAGGCGTGATTGGGAGGAACGGCCCTTCCTATCAGAACCCGAGCGGTGTTCTGTTATTGGACTTCTGTGCTCGTCACGGATTTCCATAACAAACACCATGTTCAAACATAAGGGTGCCCATATGTGCACTTGGCACCAGGACACCCTTGGCCACAGTTGGATGATTGACTTTGTAGTCGTGTCATCGGATTTGCAGCCACATGTTTTGGACACTCGGGTGAAGAGAGGAGCTGAGCTGTCAACTGATCACCACCTGGTGGTGTGTTGGAAGATGCCCGTCAGACTTCGTAAACCAAAACGTATTGTGAGGGTTTGCTGGGAAGGTCTGGCAGAATCCCCTGTCAGAAAGAGTTTCAACGCCCACCGCCGGCAGAACCTCTCCCATCGAGTCCATGTTCCGCGCCTCCATTGTCAAGGCGGCCGATCAAAACTGTGGCCATAAGGTGGTCGGTGCCTGTTGTGGCGGCAATCCTCGAACCTGCTGGTGGACACCAGCGGTAACGGATGCCGTCAAGCTGAAGAAGGAGTAATATCGGGCGTTTTTGGCATGTGTGACTCCGGAAGCACCTGACAGGAACCGGCTGGCCAAGCGGAATACAGCTTTAGCGGTCACTGAGGCAAAAACTTGGACATTGGGGGAGTACGTGAGGCCATGGAAAACGAGTTCCGGACGGCTTCGAGGAAATTCTGGTCCACTATCCGGCGTCTCAGGAGAGGAAAGTACTGCACAATTAACACTGTGTATAGTGGAGATGGGGGTCTGCTGACCTGGACTCTGGACGTTGTGAATCGGTGGGGAGAATACTTCGAAGACCTCCTCAATTCCACCAACACGTCTTCCTTTCCTGAGGTGGGCTCCTATCTCTGGGGACGAAGTCACTGAGGTGGTTGGAAAGCTCCTCGTTGATTGATCGATTGATTGATTGATTTAGGCAGGTGGACAATCTGTCGCATAGTCATCTTTCTTCAGTCTGATAGAATTGGCCTCACCATATAAACACTACTTATAAACACCTTGCACCCTCTACAGATGAGTGAATAAAAAAATTTTTTGAGTCTGTTGCTAAAACAAAAAAAAAAAAAAATCATAATAGTGTAACTTCAAATCTTGATGTCCACACAAGCCCTCCAAGAGTCTCCTGCTTTGCTTGTTGCCATCTCACTGTCACCTCACTTAGCCCGATCCGCCAGTCGCGCTCACAGTAATGCGAGACGACACTTTCCCCGCACAATCCTAAACTCTTGCCACAATACGATCTGTCATCACATTTGGAAGCTGGTGACATTCATAAGCGATGGACTGTCACGATCGATTTCATTTCACGACGTTTGGTTCCTGATGCTCTTATATGTTGAAAACAAAGCTTTTCTGGGGTGTGTTACCTGAGCCTGAACATTGCAAATGTGACCAGTGAAACCTGACATTGTGCATTTTGGGGAAAGATACACTTAAAAATGATAACCATAGAATGAGAAATGGAAGTCGTTGCGACATATAGCATCTTACACGCATCTCTGCCTTGACTGCTCAGTAAAATCTAGCAGACCAGTCAAATTCCAGACATCAATTGAAGACTCCACGCAAGTGGCGAACTCACTTCTAGCCTAAAAGTCAGCAGGGATAGGTTTCACCGCCAAGATAAGGGATGTACGATAATATCGGTGGCTGATAATTATCGGCAATTATCGGCTAATTTGACGTCATACAGATAGACCAGTTAATAACGAATTCAGCCGATAATTATCGTCATTTTGTATAAAACAACCCATAAAGTTGGGTCAAATTGACCCATAAAGTGGTTCGATCCAGTTTTGATCCATAATTGGGCTACTTTTGGTAATGTTTTTAGAGTGTAGTCAAGACCCACATGAGAACAACGCAGTAGCTCTGCACCCGGTCGTCATGGTAACAAAACCCATACTAGGCATAACTGAATCAAATTCTACAACTATTGTGTCTATTTTGACGCAAGCAATGTCTTTTATTGTCACCTGCTAACTCCTATAAATTGTGGGGTGAAATTCTCAAGACATAGAATCAACTCCGACTGGATTCTTCTGGCTGTTTTCGAAGACATTTTCTGATCCGAGCAGGCGTCCATCAGTTCCAGCACCAAAGCTAGATAGGACAGCTCGGGCCTGAATGTTGGTGTGGAAATCAAAGTATAGTGAAGTCTCCTTTTTTTTTGAGTGTGTGTCCTAGTTTTCATACAATTCGTTTTTTTACATCATTTTAAGCTAAATTTTGTACCTTATCGTACAGCCACTCTGCTTTTGTAAAACAACAAAAAAAAAAAAAGTCATCATAATTTGTTTCCCAGCATCAATCCGCCATGCCTTGTGCTCATGACTCAGTCTTCCTTTGCTTCTTGTTGTGTGAGGGATCAGCATATGGCAAGGCGTATTCCAAAATGTTTTGACCCACAGTATTCCACTCTTATTAACAACTCAAACCAATAACAACACTCCGGGTCTGCTTGGCAACACTCGGGCAGCATCGGCATAATACATGCAGTGCATAATACACATAGTGCCGAATCCACTAAAGGTTTGTGTGGCATTTGCGCAATGCTAACCATATAAAATGGGCAATTCAGGTAAGCGGGTATTCTTAGGTAGCCTCAATTTGACCCATGAATGTATGACTTTTATTTCCATTATTTCCTATCCTGGTCAATTTAAGCAGTCAAGCAGTACCACCTCCTATAGTGTGTGCCCCCCCCCCCCCCCAGCCCCCCATCATTGGAGATCAGCGCCGTTTATACACACCGTTCGCGCTTTACTTAAAAGCACTTTGGAGGCAAAAGCATTAATGACCTATGGAGCTGCAACAGCGAGCAGCAATCAAGGTGACGTCTGTCTAATTTGTCCCAGAGGCAGCAGTGAAGTCGAGGCGTAATGATGCGTTTATGAGAAGTCATTTCTGACCCTTCAGGAAACAAAGTAAATTAGGCACCAGCGCATTAGTACTCTGTCTCTTGACCTGGCTACCATTATTCTAACATTTGCATTAACATATAGCAGGGGAAATTTAATTGAAGGTGGACGTAACCTTTTCATATGTGAGGCCAATCAGTAGTAACGTCAAGGCGAGGGCGCAGCGCTTACTTAACCTACTCAAGCCGCATCACATCTAATATATGTCGTTTTTGCAATAGAAAAGCAAAGTGCTAAAGTGAGTGGGGCAACTTAATTAAAAGTTGACCACGAATCCGCGCGTCCAAAGGTCAGCAATCAGTCTTACTGTACGCCGAGAGGCACAAAATTAATCTTGTCGTGTTAGATTAGGTTAAATGTACTTGTGGCACACAACTGTAATAACAAAAGTGCAGAAGAAAATCAATTAAAAAAAAAAGAAAAGACTGATTATTCTTTCTATTTTTAGATGACTCACCTACTTGTTTATTAGTTCTTTTTAATGTGGAGAACAGACGCCGGCTCTGCCAACAGAAATACTCTGTCAGCAACTTGATTGCATTTACATGGTAGAGCGAAGCGCAGGCTGGAGCGCATTAGCGAGCTGAACCGTGAGCGTCGGAGAAAGAACAGGCCTTTCAGCGAATGCCAAGTGGGAAGAAAAGCTAAAATCAACAACTCGCTAATGTATGCTCTGTATATAACGGGGCGAGCAAAGACAAGCTCGATGTGTTTGTCTCGTTACAATCCAAGCATATGATGAGCACAATGCACTGTTGTGAACACATTATTATGCATACATTATTTAAAATCTTTATTTAAGCAAAGGAAGATTAATTGTGTGAATGTTGAAAGCATTATTATTGTTATTCGCATTCTTTATTTCAATCATTCCCCTCACTTTTTTTGGACGTCATTTAACGCCTGCATACAACATCCGATAAACACCGTTCCAATTTCAACTTGCTCCAAAAATTCACGCCACCCGGGCTCATATTTCTCTCATTCAACGTACTTAGAGTTTTCACACAATTTGACGTTTAATATCTAAAGGATTTCTTCCATTTTCAATGGGACAGACGTTCAACATTCCACTCCCTTACGTTACGTACCACTCATAATCATTCACAGGTGCTTGAAGCAGCTCAAATCCCACCGCCAACTGTACACTGCAAATGTCCGCATGCCATGGGAATCACACTAACTGATATGCATATATACTAGTGATGGGAAAATGAAGCTTCATGAAGCACTTGTGATATTTTTTGACTCCTCTAGATGGCACTCTTGGTTGAAAGAGGCAGTGGAAATGTAATCAATTTCCTTTGCACTAGCCTTCATATTTAAACCAAGAGCACCATCTAGGGGAGTCAAAAAATATCACAAGTGCTTCATGAAGCTTCGTTTTCCCATCACTAATATATACCTACTGACTATCATATCAGGAAGTGCATGTTGATTTCACTTAAATGATTAGACATATAACAGCTTCAATGATAGCATCATACCACATTGTTCAATACAATCACATACCGTGCCACAGATTTTTCGAAGTCATCAATAGTGCAATTAAAGCAAATGACTGCTGCGTGGGAGACCATGGTTCGAATCACTGTTGGAGAAGATTTTAGTCCAAGTATAATTTCATGTAATAATAATTCTTCGACTATTTAACATCCATTATATTCAATGTCATTTCACATTATTATTATTATTATTATTATTATTATTATAAAGCATTCCACCTGATTCCATACACATTCAATTAGCAAATATTAGCATTAAGTTATTGCGTTAATATCACGTTAACTTAAAGTGCTTTTAACGGCACTCATTTTTTTAACCCTCAATTAACGACCGCCCCTTATTTGGAAAGCCTCTACTGAAGGGAATTCCAGTCATGACGCAGCAGAAACGTCCACGTCAAAATTACCCAATAGAAATGCACTGTACTACACTGGAGCTAAAACACACAATGTTTAAGGGGCAGAATGTTAGCGTGGAGGAGCCATTTGAACTGTGTAGCACTTTCGCCGGTTTCCCTGCTTTGAAAGAACGCGCTCGGTTAGCCGTTAGCAATGAGCTAGGTTGCTCCAGCAAGAGGTGCTCGTGGCAATTTTAAACCCTGTGAGAGCCAAGAGCCGAATGGACGCCGTCTTGTCAGTTGGAGTGACCCCCAGTGGCCACTTGATCTTTAGATGTGAGGCGTATTTTATTCAGCAACTCCAGAAAATAGCTCGTTAAGTGTAACACAGAGTCGTACTCTTGGCTCGCTGTCGCTTGCAGCAGAACAGCTCTCTCTGGCTTGCAGTAAAGCGATGTCACTTTACAATCAATGTGCATCCGAATTTAACAAAATAAAAGCGTTCAACGTCGTGGAAAGGAGTCACTATAACACAATTTAGCTGTACTAAATTAAATAATAATGCATATATTTGTGGGGACTGGCGTCAAGTTGCATTTTACAATTTTAAAAATGTGCAGAAGTTCGCAAGTTACTTAAAAATTAGAAAGCGATTAATATGAAAATATCTTTTGTTTCGTTTCCAGTAAAGTTGAGTCATTTTACAATGTGCATCCATTTTGAACTTAACAAAATAAAAGCACTGAACGTTGTGCAAAGGGGCCACTGTAGTGATGCACCGAATATTCGGCCACCGAAAATGAAAGCATAACGAATATGGCCGAAATAGATTGCGTTGACGCAAGCAAAAAAACGCTGCAAGCAAGCGTCTGTTTGAAACAGCGAACACGGGTGTGAGTGTCTGCCTTTTCTTTTCGCTGGCTTCTTGGTGTACAACATTTAAGTGGGTCGAAAAGACAGAACTGCCGTGTATTGCAGTACAGGTGAGCCACTTTTTTTATAAGAGCCCCTCGAACGCCTTCCGCTGGCCATGCTAAATACTTTCGCTAATGCTAGCACTATTGCTATCAACAGTTTTAAACACGGAAACACTTACCGCTATCTCCGGGTGGCGACAGACTTGTATAGGACGCTCTGTGTGACTTTGCAGTCCGTTCCCAAAGACGATTAGCTGGTGCGAACAAATGTATTTATTTATTTTAAAATATTGGTGAATATGTGAACGTGCCGATTTTAAGTGCGGTGCACCTTGTCCCGCCTCACGCATCCGTCCCCGCCTGAGTGAATTACATTGACTATACGGTGCAATCGCACCGCCAAAAAATGCTCAACCCTCGTTTAGTGTTTAATGCCAATGTTTAGCCAACATGTCTGCGGTGTGGGCACATTTCAATTTATATTGTGCTTGGTTGAAATGCCAGTGCTAAATAAATATTTTATAATATTATAATTTTAATTAATTATGATAAATGCAAAGATAGTAAAAATTGGCATATATTTTTGGGGCCGTTTTGGTTTTCGGCCAAGCATTTTTTATGTTTGTTTTTATGTTTCGGCCGACCATTTTCATTTCGGTGCATACCTAGGTCACTGTAACACAATTTAGTAGTAATAAATTCAATAACAATGCATATATTTGTGGGGATTGGGGTCAAGTTGTATTTTACAGTTTTTATTTCACAAGTTACTTCATGTTAAAAATTAGTCAGCTCTTTACATGAAAAGGAAAATGCACTGAGCAGTCACCATTGTCTTATAAACACAATTATGCCAGGTAGTGAAAGAAAAATGACCAACAAAAATCAATGTCACAAAAAAAAAATTATGAATTGTTATGAAATTACTGTATCAATGACTAAAAACTGCAACCATATTTTTATTAGATTAACATTTAAGAGTATGAAAAAAATAATAATAATTCTGTACACTTTCTTATAAATTGAGCTATAAAATGTGTGATTAATTTGCGATTAATCGTGAGTTAATTATTGAAGTCCTATGATTAAAAATGTTAATGGAATGACACCTCTACTTTCAGCATTCAATCGCAATTTCTCAATAAATTACACGTCTAGTTAATCTCGTCACATTATTTTGGTGAAATTTGGTGACAGAAAGTAGACTGCACTCAGGTTAAAAGACAAACATATTCAATTTCATGCCGGGGGCAAGTCTAGTTGAATGCGTTTGTGAATTTGGCAGACCGTGCTACACCTTTTTGGTGACAAAAAGTAGATTCGATTTTAGACTAGCTTGTGGTGCGTGTGGTGTAACGCAAATTTGGTGGATTCGATTGAGGCGCAGGCACTCGGTGCTCGGTGGTCGTATGCGGTTGACATAATCTACTTCATTCAAGAATATGACAACAAAGTGAGGGAATCCCTCTGAATCATTGTAGAAATCAATTAATTTAACAAATTATAATCATTATCATCTTAATAGCACTGTTTGGGTGGTGATTTTAATTCAAATGGAAGATGCCACTACGACTGCGGCGACAACGGCGCAAACGCTCCGTTACACTCAATTCTAGCTGTGCAAGGCCTACGAAAAAAACTAAAAGAACGAAAACCCTTTGCACTAGACTTGCACTGGTATGTCACTTCAAGTGAACATGGAAATAGACAGTCAATACGATCGGATATAGGCATTAAATCAGAATTAGGTACTTGGACCTGCAGTATAAACCCAGCCATAGTGACGAGGATACAATTAGATGATGAGAGCAGCATCCAACCATCACTATTTTCACCTCAATCATAGAAATATAATCATTTCCTGCAAGGATATAATGGCACGGTATGTTTCCAACTGTGAAGCTGGAACTTTGTGGTGGGTAAATTATCATAAATACTGCTTTGTCTCACATATTTTCCACAAACTATTAAACACATCTAATTTCATTTCTGCTTTTGAAGAGTTACTGTTTTCCTGGACAGCTTTCAACCGTCACTCGGCCAACTACAGTCTTCATGTTGCCACTGAGGTTAGAAATATGTGCTGGAAACACATTACTCTGGCTATGATGTATCTGTGGAAACATTTGAAGGTGACTTTAAGGTCACTTTCTTAAAATTCTAATAAAAGCAGACAAAAGCCACCAAGTAAATAAAACTAAAATATAACTAACTTCAAAGTAAGCTGTAAACAAATCCATTAATTGCATTCATTCATATGGCCGTGCCCAGCATATGAGCAAACACAGCAGTTACTTGTTCAAGCTAATTGCCTATGCATTAGGGGTGTGCCAAAAAATTGATTATCATAAGAATCGTGGATTCTCATCTAGTACGATTCAGAATAGATTTTAAATGTCCCAAAATCAATTTGATTTAAATCATTTTATACTGTCTTGCCTTTGTCTGTGTGTGCCTTTATTTGAAGCGCTGTTCATGTTGTACCCGGTTTGGCCACTGAGGGGCAGTGTGGTTCCACACGGTCTAATACACTGTTAAGTTGTAGTCACATTAGAGAGTAAAAGGAAAAAGTCACGATCAAGTTATTCCAATAAAAGTTTTTTTTTCAGCGTGGAGCCGTTCTTTTGAGTGATAAAAGTGCCGCGAGTAAGACTGGAGTAGATCATTACAATTCCTTGCACATCTATAGATTGAAGCAAAAATCAGTGTCAATCAAATCATTTTGAATCAAAAATCGTTCTTAATCGAAAATCGAGTCTGAATCGAATCACAGACACAAAAATGGGAATCAAATCGAATCGTGAGACATTCAAAGATTCACACCCCTACTATGCATGTTAAGAAAATAATTTAAAAAAACTCCTTGAGCACTGTTTTCGGTTCAAGAACATTGTTGCTGTCTTGATGTTAAAAGAAAGCACGTTTATTCATCACTGAAACAGAACCAAATAAATAATGGTGGACAGTTTTTTTTTTTCATGAACTATGAGGTGGCCATCCCTGGTCACTCTCTGGCCACCACACATCTTGAGATAAGCAATTACTTTCCAGTTAGAGGGAGGGCTAGGAATTCTATATCACCCGTGTCCTGCCATAATAAGTCACAAACCTATTTAGATGTTATACAAACAAAAGATGTAGGCAAAAAAAACACACTGACTCAAATGCACTTCATTTTGTGCAAAATTCTAATGGGAATAGACTCCTAACAGCTACGCACCATTTAACCCCTCATTAATATAAAAACAGATGCTTCACACGCCATATAGAGCATACAAAGTGCCATATTGTGAATTGTTTATAGGGGCCCACATTAAATAATTAGCATCGCGGTAGATAAAGTTTATTAATTAATAGACATCAACGCTACCCTCCAGTGAGTAAAGCCTTTTGCCTTATTGCTTGCTCTGCTATAAAAACTTTATTGCTATCCACCCTTGTACAGTGATTGGCCTTAATGTGCCCCAGATATGCATTATGTCCACTGAAATGTGATAGTATACCCGTCCCCAAATATGAAATTCCTTTAGTGGTGATGACATTGACAACTACAAAAAATAAATAATAATTGTGTGGCTGATTCTTGTCAACTTGCTGACACAGCAGCTGTGAGCAATACATTTGTTCACGGCTGCTGCGTGCGTGCGTGCGTGCGTGCGTGTGTGGGAGTCGCACTTCCATGTTTGTGAGTGTCCGGGCAGGTGGTACGATGCGGTGACGGCTGTGAGCTGAATAGCAAATGTAGCATAGCGCACACCTGAGGAGCTGACGCTGTCATCATCAGCCGTTTATAATGTGCGGCAGAAGGGGGACGCCAGGCCACAGGAGGAAATGAGGTCACTGTTGCTAGGCTTTTTCATCCACCTTTTTTAGCCTCTCATTACCGAATGGAAACTTAAAAGGGACATATTAAAGAAATGGACTTTTTAATGGCTTGTATACAAATAGTTGGCTCTGGAGTGCAAGCCCACCAATCAAGTGTGAAATTAAACAACCAAGTACTGTAAATCTTCTGTTTTGCTGCCTATTTGGGAAAATGTGTCTGTGAGCAAGCACTCCTGTACTTATAATTCACATTATAGCCACCCACTTGAATTGATCCACTGTCATGAAGATACACCCACAGTTTAAATTAGCGTGTCATCAACTATGTAATATTTATCCTGCTCATGTTAGAATAGAAAGGGGAAAAAAACAAATTCTCACCATCAAATCTTTTTTTTTTTTTTTAAACAACATTGACTAATTACCAGTCAATCACAAGACTAGCACACACTCACAAGAAAATTCATCTTGTATTAACCCAACATGCATGCTCGTGAGGAAACCACAGAGGGAAGCCACGCAACCACAATGGGAAGCGTTGCTAACCTCTCAGCCAAGGACGGATTTGGGAAACGCGACACTCGAACCGCAATTTTCCAACTGGGCCCCATAAGTCATGGCCCTCCTAAACCTTTTACCATGTATCCTTCCATTTCCATAACGCTTATCCTATTTCAGCACAGGGAAGCCAAGATAAGCGTATAAGCCGGAATATGCAATACAATGTGGGTGTTTAAGTGTTGTTGTTGTTCGCACAAATATAAATTTGAAATGATGCATTGTGTGGCCTTTTCAAATACCAAGCATAACAAGCATTATAGGTAAACATGAATGGTCATAGATGCCTGCATTGTATCTCAGCAGTTAATGATATGTATATACATAATTAGGGATATTACTTACCACTTTTTTTCAGACTGAATCTAGTACGAGTACTCAACTCCTGAGTAGTCACTGATACTAAGTACCGATACCACTAGTATTCTTGATACATGACATTTCCCCCCCAAAAAACAATGACATAATTTTAAAGAAAGATCTATATATCCCAATATAGCATTTTCCCTTCAAATTGCATCGTCTCAATACTGTTACATGGTATACGTAATGCAATGTTGTATATGTATTAGGGGTGTCAAAATTAGTGTGTTAATTTAATGTTCTTGCAACGCCACAATTATTTTTAATGACCGCCCCTTACTTGGAAAACCTGTACTGAGGGAATTCCAGTCAAAATGCAGCAGACATATCCACATCAAAATTTAGCAGTAATAAATTTAATAATAATGCATATATTTGTGGAGACTGGGGTCAACCCTTGTATTTTACAATTTTAAAAATATGCAAAGTTACTCCATGTTAAAGATGAGTTCTTAATATGAAAAGAAAAATGCACTGAGCTGTCACCAACGCCTTACAATTGCAATTATGCCATCTAGTGGCAGATATATGACCTCAAAACGAATCAATATCACACTCGTGTTTTACAGTTTTCTTTTTAAATTTAACACCATTTTATGAATTATTATGAAATGGCTATGAAAACTTGGAAAATAAGTTAACTATTGAGGTCATGCGATTAATTATGATTAAATATTGTAATTGCCTGACACCCCTAATATATATATATATATATATATATACACACACACACACACCCTGAACTGGATGCCAGCCAATCGCAGGGCACATAGAGACGAACAACCATCCACACTCACAATCACACCTATGGACAATTTAGAGTGTCCAATTAACCTGCCATGCATGTCTTTGGAATGTGGGAGGAAACCGGAGTACCCGGAGAAAACCCACGCAAGCACGTATGTATATTGTACTATATACACCGGCACTGTCCAATTTCAATTTTTATTTAGCACAATTTAAAAACGGTGCAAGGAGGGAAGGAAGCAGAAATGGCTTATACAAGATTCCACTCCATACACAAAGGGTCATATCAAATTTGAACAAAAAAGATTCATTCGAGATGGACAATAAAATCTATCAAAAACAAGAGAACAAAATAAACTGAATTAAGGAAAGAAAGAACTCAGAATAAGAGGTACATACAGTAAAAATGGATTTAAGATTTCATTACAAGTAGACAAAGAGGGAGATGTAAAATAATTAAAATCAGGATAAGAGGATTATTATTATTTTTTTTTAAACTGTATAAGAGGATGCATTTTTCAACGACATATCCCAAGTCATTCCAAAAATGTTGGACCTCTGAATGCAATATTGTTCTGGTCAAATATCCGTGGGCAAATTTTGACTTAAAAAAAATAATTATATCCTGAATTAACTTATGGCAAATGTATCACATCGTACTTTGATGGAATCATAGCAGAACTTGAGTGAAACATATATCTGCGATGCATCATAGTGCATTATCATTGTAATCATGCAGTGTAATGAATGACGAGTGACTCATACCAAAAAGGTGAAGTGAATCATGCTACATCGATAAGAGTAAATTATATCATTCCATTTTGGAGGGAATCATATTCGTCGAGGGGTGGGGGGCCGGTGGGGTTAGGGGTTGTTGGACGCGGACAACATCCAGCGATTACTATTTGTCATTCTTCGTTGGGGGTAGTGCACGTGTGGTAATAAATATTTATTAATGGGGAAACTGGCCCAAAAAATGGACTGGCCGTTTGGAAAATTCCAGAAAATTTTGATGGCCCTGGAGTGAACAACATAATTGGAGTGAATGACATCATATGCGAATTGTGATAATTGTATGAGAATGAATTTTACTGTGCCATAAGGGAAGTGAATGGTATTGCATCAAAATAAATGTAAATGGTATCGTTCCATAATTGGAGGCAATCATAATCTCACAATTGGAGTGACTCTCATATCATAATTGAAATGAATCGTATCATATTTGGAATAGATTGTATCACATTGTGATTGAAGTAAAATAATGAATCTCATAATTATAATGAATTCTATCAGAATTGGAGCAAATTGTATTGTGACTGGAATGAATCCTATTGTAATTCAAGTCAGGCGTTTGGTATCAGGAGTAGCTTTGTTCATATTGTGAATGAATCGTATCATTAGCAGTGCATCAAGATTGATCTAGCATCAGCTTCAGTGATCGTAGAAGACAAAACAAAAACAATGTCCAAACGATCCCTCAGTCCTCATTGACAGTCACAGTTGTCACATATGGACAAGTGGACACCTGGCTCGACTTCCTCTGCCACTTCATCCTTCACACCCTTTATTCCCAGCAGATTTTCTTCCGGACACTTTCTCCGAAGAGCTCAAGGTGACACGTGGCTGACTGGCCGTGTCCCCCGGCCCGCTTGATGAGCCGCCATTTGGCCGCCCCGTCACCCCCACATCATCCCTCCATCATCCCCCCCGCCACTGCAACAGCGGGCGACCCAAACGCACCGTGAGCCTTTTGTTGTTTTTTTTGTGTGCGACACTAACAATGAGGGGCAGGTTGACTCACTTCCAGCTCACTGACACAATCATTCACTGCTTGTATTGGGAATGGTATGTGTGTGTGCGCGCATGCACCGCACCGCAGGGCCAAAGCCTGTTGGACAGCCTGGCGGATTTTTTTTTTCTCCGGATTTTGCAGGGTCAGCAGTGAACGCGGCCAAGCCACCGCGGTGACCGAGTGAATCAATGGAAGCCAATTAGACACCACCAAAAAGGTGCTAGATAAATTGAGCCTCTAACAATGAAAGAGAGAGGCAAAAAAAAAGAAAGAAAAAGATGATCTGAAAAAAGGTTATTGAACCACGCAATTTGTAAGGAATGTCAAATGGGACATGACAAGTCCAATATGAGTCAACAAAAACAGTGTTGTAAATGAGGCTGGATTTACACTGCAGGTCCAAATGTCCAAATCGAATACCTGAAACCAATATTTGTCTTTGGTTATTTTTCATATAGGCAGTATAGTAAGGTCATGGTCAACAGGTGCTGTATGTCTATCAGTCCAGAAGTCCAAATCTCAGCACAGGCCTGCTTGTGTAGAGTTTACATGTTCCATTCCAAAAACATCCACATTAGCGTCATTGAAGCCTGTAATTTGTCCAAAGGTGTGAATGTGAGTGTGAAAAGTTAACCATGGATGAGCAATTGTATTTATTTATTTATTGCATTTTTCCATTAGATATCATTAGGTCCACCTTTCCATCAAAATGAATGGGGGGCACTTTCAGATAACACTTTTCACAAGCATTCAGCTAAGCTATTAGCTTTCAGCATTACCGCGCAATTTCTGCAGAAATTGCAAATAGTCTAGTTAATAAATAATAGCTGGGACTAAATCAGTATGCAATTTTCTTGATAAGATGGAAATATACTTCACTTAATAAAAACTATGGACATTTTATTTCATGAAAAAAGACGAGATGAAAATTATATGATTTTGTAAAATCGTGTTTCTGCTAATCTGTCACTGTGACACTGTCATGTGACACACAGTGCCCCCCTCCCCCCTCAAATCTGCAGCTAGCGAGGGCACAGGAGGTGGATTTACGGTAAAAGGAAGAAATAACATTCCAACAATAATGCTAACCGCTAACTAACTAATGCTGGCTAGTTTACTAGCTCGTAGCAATAGTAGCCACTGTAATTGTGTGTAAAGTTGTTTTTGATAAAAAAAAAAAAAGAAAAAAAAAGATGAGCGGAAAATAATTATGTGAAACAGTTTTAGATGACTATGAAACATTAGCTGCTGACAAAAAAATATATACAGGGGTAAAATGATTGTCCTGTCTAAAACTAGACTAAAACTGTTTTTGTTGACTAAAACTACACCAAAAAAAACATGTTTCTTGGACTAAAATGAAGACTAAAATGCTAGTTTTAAGTTGTAGAATCACCATTCACCACTAGATAGCAAACATGGCTTAGTTGTGCTTACGATGGGTCTTATACTGCCCTTTCCTAAAGCATGAGTCAATAATATTAAAATGTTGAGTCAGTTGATTTTTGAAATTAGTTCTTGCACTTAATGTTCAATCGCTATTCAGCAGTTTTGTGCCGTCCTTGAATTTGAATATTTATGCAAGAGGTCCCTTAGCACTCGAGAAAAAAAACAAAAATTAAAAGGTACAGTATGTGGTTATTTTGTTGTTTAAATCAAATCCTTTGTTGTTGGGTTATGATGTATGAATGATGAAATAATGAAATGTATTTATATTTTATACACATATTTTGCACATATGCACGTATTTTGTCCATGTCTAAAATATAATTTTGTCATACATTTGGTTAGGAAGTGTACGGTCCTCTGTGGCCCGTGAGTAGCGCTGATGAAAATGTGTGCCTTCAGCGTTTAAGATCTCTGGTGTACAGTGTACACTGACTCTCAGACTAAAGGCAGCAAGGGTAGGCTCCAGCTCACCGAGCACCCTAATATGGATGAAAGATGGATGTACATTTCTTTCTACTTATTCCTTTATTATTTACATTTGTCCATTAATTAATTTATGTATTTATTCATTTATTACCATGTGCAATTTATGTATTTATTACATGCAGTTGCACTGTCAAAATTGCACACTAATATTTCACAAGCATCAACACAGGGCAGCAACAAATCAGCACAAAAGTAAAAAATTATATATAGATTAAACAAATATTGAATGTTAAATAGTGTTTAGTTGGCCTAGGCTGACTTGTCCCCATCCCCCCAAGCTGATTTAAATTAATATTACTTTTAATGTTACTCAACTGGCCCTTATTGGCAATTATTTTTGATTATTTCATGATGAATAACCCTATAGCATAGCATATTTAGAACATATTTAATTGTATCTGCTTTCGCTGTACAGTATTTTACATACAATAGCGTTTTTTTTTATGTGTTTATTTGTTTTCGCAGACAACTGCTATTTGTGGGGGATAGGGAACGGGCTGGGCTGCAAAGAGCAAAATCCATGCATAATTGACGGTCAGTATACATTTTTGTGTTGTTTTCTTAACCCCCAAAATTTTGGGGGGGAGAAAAAAAAACAGAAAACGGAAGTTGCTCTAATTAATTTTTTCTTTTTATAGTTCGTGATCTTTATACTGTACAAGTGCATTACAATATATACTGTACGTCACTGGTGTACTTAATTGATGTCAAGCTGACATGAATAGAGTATCCACATTTGGTAGAGGTCAGATTTTTTTTCTCTTTACACTGCCATGACACATATCCGACTTGCGCCACTTGAGAGCAAAACATCAGAATTGTTTCACTGGAAAACATGCAGTGTAAATCCACCCTCATGAGCGGGAAATTGTTCAAGATTTGTCTGCTTCCGCTGACTTTTTGACATTACGGTCATGTGGTCTGATGGTGAAGAGTGCATGTGGGTGTGGGTGTGACGGTGGGTGTAAAGGGAGGGAATAAAATGCAATATGTCCCATGATCACCTCCAGGGTGAGCCAAATGAGCAACCTGCCACTAACATCTGCCATATTGGCGTACAATGCACTTTTCATCAGTCATATAAGCTACATACTGTTCAGCAGTGCAGCGGTCATCCAGTACATACAATGAAAATGTAGAAGAAAATTTAAATAAATAAAATAATATTTATTTATTTTAATACAATAAAAAGGTTGTTTAAAAATGAAAAAGAAAACACATGAAAAATCAATACGGGGTGCCTTGAGATGTTTAGTTTAATTCATTCCATGACTATGCTAGTAACTCAAATCACTCATATTTCAAATGATCATTTCGCATTGCAAAAAATAAAAAATATAAAATAATTTAATGATAGTTTTTTAATGAAAACATAGTTATGCTCTTGTATTTGTATTAAAAAAAACATAATTATGACACAATTAAATAGATTAATGCAGTTTTTTAATGAAAGCATAGTTATGCTCTTGTATTTGTATTAAAAAAAAACATACTTATGACATAATTAAATCGATTAATGCACGTGTGCCTGGGAGGTGACTCTTCACATTGAGACACTTCAACTTTTCCTATTGATATTGATTTACTAATATACTGATATCTCACAAGATTTTGAATCCCCTCCCCTTGAAATTGTAGTTCCAAATTGTACGACTTAAGTGTTGTTTTAATTCACTGTGTATTAGATGCCAGGAATCTACTTGAATGTCATATTCATAATCAAAGTTGTGTTTTAATTTCTTCTGTCTTGTTCTTTACAGAGATTAGAGAAATCAAATGAAGACAAGGAAAGTGGAATGCGAATCATTTGCTAACCTGCTGACTGCTAATGAACTGTGAAGGTAACATTATGCACCACATAATAATCTTGTTCCCGCTCATTTAAAAAAAAAAAAAAAAAAAAAGATATGAGCATCTACCGATGAGTGTGGAATATCAAGCCACAGCAATTACAATAAATTAGGACGATCTTGTAATCGCGTTAAAACATAATATATGTGTCTAATCAACACTTCTGTCTACTGTAATATGAGATTGTATGCATTTAACTCTTTATTTTTTTTTCTTACTCAGTAATCCATACCAATGCATTATCACCAATTTCCTTTCCTAATTGATAATAAAGAAAATTCCTAGCTGGTATCAGCGATTCTTTGTCCAAAAACACATTTAGTGTAAAAAAATAAAATTAAAATAAAAAGTAGTGTATGAATACAAAACATTAGCTCAATTATTTCATGCTGTAATGTCACTGAACAGTGTGCTGCTGTGCTTACACATGATGCACGTACCGGTACAGTACTTAGTAGTTCCCCCAACTACATATCATTTAGATAAGATCTCAATGGTTTGGTTACTTTACACTGCGTTCCTGTTAATGTATACTGTAATAACAGCTAGAGCCACTGAAGTATCAAAAATAGAAATATTTTGATTTGTGAATCGATTTCAAGGTCTGGTATCAATATTTCGCACATCAATAATAATTAAAGCTGCAAGCAGTAATGACGGGACCCTCACATCACCTTTAATAATGGCAAGTCCTCCAAATAATCAGCAATTTGGGTGACTTTCTATCCATACTAGTTTGCCCAGGGGAAAAAATTTGGCAATTTAGCATCATCCTTCTTTCTCCTGCTGCCTTTGAGGCTTCTTTCTTCGTAGGAGTTTATTCAAGTGTGAGCCCTGGAAATCACCTAAAATGGCTGCTTCAAACTAAAATGGTTGACGTTCCGTTCAATTTCAGGCATACCATGAGACTATTTCATGACACGCATGTTTATTTTCAGGTAGTGCAACAATTGGAGAGTTTTCTGGAATGAAAATTAATTCATCAGGAGAGTAATGATACACACAGCGATTCCACGAGTCGCTTTTGCACCGCCTGTTGCTCAAAATAACTTAATAATAATGTAACGTTGGTTTCATTTGCAATGGACGTCACGATTTTAATCCTGTTAATGAGCACGCTGCGCATCCTCACAATCTGGCAAACCTGGAGAGCAAACAAGCAAAAGACGGCAGTCATTATTCACACACTGTTAACAAGCTCATGCGCTGCTTGCTGTTACGATTGTAAAATATCAAGTCTCCGACCGTCGTGCTTTTAAAAAACGAAGGCCATGCTGAAGTCATGAGTCACAGGGGTGGACTGGAGTGAATCATCAGCTCCAAAAGATGCCGACAAATTCATCAAGGACCCAGCGCCCTTACAGGCTGTTAGTTGTGCACTCCTAAATTGGAAAAGGCCACAAGCGCAGTCAAGCGAATACTTTGGCCTTTTTGCCGATCAATAGTGAAATTCAACACATTTTGAGCTACAAATACGGCAGGTGTACACAGATGTGCAGCCACTTTGGCTGTACAAATGGATAACGCGTGCGGTTCCACCTGCAGTGAGATGCTGAGAAGCTGTACCTTAAGGGAGGGAGGGAGTTGACATGTTTCTGGGTTCAACAGGATGATAAACATGACGGTCCACAGTCGCAGGTAGGATGGCCACTTCCATAAGGTCAAAAAGGAGGACATATTACAAAAACTTAATCAGTGTTCCCTCGCTATAACGCAGTTCACTTTTCCCTTTTTCGGCCTCGTTGTTTGGTTGATTTTTTTATTGGTGAAATTTTGCATGCATTTTTTTTTTTTTACAGTAATGTGCCTATTTATAAAATGTATGAAGGTTTGAAGATTGGGAATGTTTACTGTAAATGCCTTGAAGAGAAAAGTGTATAAACCGTGTGAAGAGGGGTTTTAGAGCCTTAAAATATTTATAATAAAAGGTCAAATGAAGCTATAACTACTATTTTTTGGAACCTAACCCCAGCGGAAAACAAGGGAACACTGTATATCAGAGTTGTGGTGTATTTTCGTCAACAATAACGTTTTGCATGGTTTATAGATCATGTTTGTGCACTAAATGGTGGAAAATATCAATAAAAAGTCAAACTTCTTTTTGACAATTTATTTGGTTTACAGTACCATGTTTTTAACCCATTAAGGCCGGGAGCGCGTCACCGCGCTTCTATCGTTATGCTACATTCACACCAAAAACGAAAAGGCGATCTGGAACGCTTCCTTCGTTTATTTGTGCTGCTAAGGTAAATTTTACCTTTGACACAATCGCGATGTAATTTCTTATGAAATATGAGTTATTTCTGTGGCTATTTTTCTTACCCGGAAGTTAAAACGCTCGGTTCAGTAAAACCCCGCGCCCCTCTCATGACGTCGTCCGAGCCGGCTGCTTCGCGCAACGCCAATGAAACATACAGATAGGTTTTAAGCCGATTTTTTAAATGGACTCTAAATTTCACGGGCTGCTAGATCTCTGCGTTTGGTCACGCAAGCCATCAATTCTTGAATAAACATTTGAACCAAAACGGGTCCTTGCCGCAAGAAATCGTGGAAGAGGAGGGGAGCAGAGAGGTTAGAGAAAAGAAGGAGGAGAAGAAGAAAAAAAGCACCACAGCGGGCGACCTGCGCCGTATAGTTTATGGGGCGAGCGCACTATCCACTACACCATCCAGTCATTTAAATTCATCAGCGCAAATGTTTTTCTTGTGGTGTACACCAGTGTCAGCCAATGGATTTTAAGACAGCCATTGTCATTGTCATTTCATTGCACTTTGGCATTGCAAATGTGAAGAATAATTGATTGCTTTGAATTCATTTGGACAGAATGTTTATTGATAAAGGCTACTTTTGTCATATCCCATAGCGTGCGTTTAGTCCGCATAGGCGGGGCCGCACGCAATGACGTCAAACCGTGCCAATAGCTCATTTTCTCAGGTTGGGAGGGGCTGGTGCTTGGAGAGCAGAATAACCTAGAATTTCTCATACAGGGGTAAATGGAAGAAAACACAACTTTGGTCATGTTTTTGGTGAGGAATTAACATTTTAACATGGCTAAATGCTCCAAAAAGTAGATTTTTCATGTTGCAGTCCCTTTAAGAGATATGACACAGTTGGATTTAATAACTGACCAACACCATAAAGAAGACTTTTTACTGCATAAATGACACTGGCCGCAGTCCAATTAGCAGCTGCTAAGTTGCTAACGTACCTAAATAACATTGCAAGACTTGCGTGAAACTACTAACTTCGATGGCTTTTTGGCCACACATAAAGGGGAAATAAATCCAAATTGTACAAACTTGTAAAGTCTTTGTATGATTTTGCTGCCATATTTGTTTATTGCATTTTATTTTATACGATTGTGTAAAACAAACAAACAAACAATGACTTGAGCACATTGTACGGGTATGGGGAAACATGTTATACTTTATGTGATGCACCAAAATCAAACAGTTGAACGTTAACTCAAGTTCCAGGCGATGTATTTTTTTTCAGGGGTAACTACATTGCTACATTAAACGGAAAAAATGTTGGATAATGGTGAGTGCTTTGACTTAACCGTCAACCAAGATAGGATTTTTTTTTTTCCTATGGCTAGAAGCAACACTTTGAATACATAAAATCTGTGTAAGGTGGAGCTCACTAGAAATTTGACAGACAATGGGCTGAGGCAAGGGAACGAAACTTGGCAGGGTTGCATTAGCATTAGCTAACGTAATAACACAACCACCGTTTTACAGATTGACTAGTAATCATATTTGTTATAGTTCCTAGTGAGACTTTATTGGATATTTGATGTTCGGCAAAATTGTACTGTACTGGTGTTAATTTAGGAAATCTGGTCACTTTACGACATTATCAAGTAAATTGAGATTACTAACATTAGCATTAAAGCTAGCGGTGATCATAAAAATATATTCTGTTTTACCGTGTTTGTACATTTCATAGGTTGCTGCAGATGAAATTGTGAAGTATCAAAAAGATTTAACCTTTCAGAAAAAAAGAAAATTACAAAGGAAAATGTAACCCACCACTTTGATGTGCTATTTGAAATCAATATACATTTTTAATTTAAGCACGAACCAATAAAGCTTTCCCTTCTTATTGGGCGCTTGTGCAGTTCAACACGATTTTGCCTTAATCAGGCAATCAATCATAATTAGATCTGGGGGCGACATGTAACGGAGTGCAGCAGGCAGATGTGTGCCCTGACATTCCTTCTGGCTCAGGCTACAATATCAAAAACAGTTAAATTGGTGCAGACAGGCACGAGAAGAGTACTTTAAATGTTGCCTGAGATGTCGCTAGATCTTACAAATCAGCCTTAATTTATTGTTGGTTGAGTGGCACCGAGTTGCTTTGATGACATGTTTTCATCGGGAAACAGCACTTTTCATGTTGTGCACAAAGATATAGCATGTCAATCATTATTTTTCTGTATGCTGTGAACGCTATTCAGCTCCTTTTTCCATTGGCATACGAGATTGAAAGGGCTGGTTTGGCAGGAGAGCCAAATAATCAAGAGTATTACTTTGGTCTTCGGAGACGCCTTATTGAATGCATAACAATAACTCTTGATTGGAATTGATAATGGCTCTGAAGAATAGGTCGCTCCGACCATCGCTCCAATTTGTTTCAAAGCAACCTTTGACGTGTGTGGGATTGACAATGACAAGGTAATTAGACAAGTGTTGAGTGGGGTCAAAATATGTGTGTTTATACCAAAAAGGAATACATTACTACAAAGGGCCACAATGGAGAGGCAAAAAAAGAATAATACAAGGAGATTGAAATTGTAATTTTATGAGAATAATGTTGTATATAGTTTTGAGGTGAAAAGTCAATATTTGAACAAGTACATTTCAAAATCTGGAACTCAACAATATACCTAAAGACCTTTTGCATCTCCAAATGTTAGGAGATATTGTATGTGCCTTTGAAAATCTTTATCAACTTTATCTGGCAATGTCTTAGATAACATTTTAATATTAGTCAATTCAGAAGTCAGTAAACACTACACTATCTTCACAACTGAGTGATGAAAAACATCTTATTAATAAACATTGTGCTAGTTTACCGATGTTTTTATTCGTTAAAATAAACGATTTTCAGACTATCAAAATAGCTATTTGATTGGTTAACCTGACAGCGAGTGCCAAAGCATGCAGTCTTTTTTTTTCAGTCACGTAAGCCAACAGCAGGGTTATAAAATTTGGTTTTACCAACCATTGAAAACTGGGGTTAGCCACGTCTTAAAGAAAATACACAAAGAAACCTGCAGATTCTGTAAAACGGCCCCAGGTCGACCACCATTAAAAAGCAATAATGGTCTTGAAGTTGTTTTTGTTGTTTATCTGCACACACGGTTAATAAAGCAAAGGGTTCCATGCCATCAAAGAAGAGCATTGACCTTAATGACATTTCTCTGATTTTGTGCTCGGGAAAATTGTATTTGTCTGTCTTAATTAAGAAGATGGATGGATGGATCACTCTTGATATCATCTGGACTTGGGCTTCGACTTGGACCTTGTGGACTCGGACTTGACTTGGACCTTTGGAACTCTGACTTGACTTGGACTCGCACCTTTGTTACTCGGACCTTTACTTAACTTGGACTCTGACCTTTTGACTTGACTTGGACTCAGACCTTTGTCACTGTAACGATTGTGACTCGGACCTGACTTAGACTTGCACCTTTGTGACTCAGACCTCTACTTAACTTGGACTCGGACCATTGTGATTTGGAATTGACTCGGACTCAAACCTTTGCGCTTGATCTTAACTTGGACTTAGACTCTGACCTTTGTGACTTGGACTTGCCTTAGACTCGGACCTTTGTGACTCTAACTTGACTTGGACCAAGGTGGATATGACTACAGCCCTAGTAAACTGAAACTCACCTAATGGAATGTAAAGCGTTAAAAACCTAACACTCATATTTAGCACTGCAAGCCAGTCTGCAGGTAGGAAGATGATCTAAGGGTGCGGGAAGGAGTGTGTACTTGCAGAAGATCGGATAGGTATTGGGGGGGCAAAGTTATTGATGGACTTAAATGCTAACAGAAGGATTTTGAATTGAATGTGAGTTTATGGAGGTATTTGGCTACGTTCACAGTACAGGTTTTAATGCTCAATTCCGATTTTTGGGTGAAATCCGATTTTTTTGAGTAAGCCTTCATATTACCTATTAATTGCGACACCCCAGTCTGTCTGCTGTGTGACCGTTATGCGTCCCCAAAGTGAACCACATGCGCAGAAGAAGATACATACAACGTTGTGTTTGCGTAAATACGTATGGTCCAGCATCCTTGTATGTTTCAATTTTCTTTAAGCTTCATTTGTGGAAAAAAATAAAAAGTAATAAAAATGTATGGCCCAACGTGTCAGGGCCACAGACTTTTTTAAGTCCGTCGTCGAGGCTCATATTTTTACCATCTCCTATCTACAGAGGAGTGATGCAGGAGGAAGTAGAAATAATATTTTGTGAAAATGAGGCGAGCCTGTTCGAGCTCCTCATCTCACGGGGACCTCTCCTTTTTTTTCTCCCTAACGATGACATCACGTCATTGCCACGCGTAATAAATGAGCCGTCTGCGTGGCTAAATTACTAATATCACCACTACAAATGTCATCTTTATACTTCATGTTTCAAGTGGAATTTAATTAAAGTAAAGTATAAAATCACAACTGTTTACTCGAAACAAGTTTTACGATTCGCGTACGTTTCCCGAGCCATGCGGACCTCGCGGATGCGTCAAGCGTAAATCAAGCTTAATGAGCCCACCTGCGCTCGGCATATTGGACTTTTGATGACATTGAGATCGGATATATGCGACCTGGCCGTTCAGACTGCGGTCGCATTTGTGCAAAAAAATCCGATCTGGGTCGCATTTGCCTGCAGTGTGAACGTAGCCTTAGTGACTTGGACTTGGATCTTTGTGACTCGTATTTGACATGGGCTCGGACCTTTGTGACTTGGACTTGACTTGGACTCAGACTTTTGTGGCTCGGAATTGAATGGGACTCAGACCTTCGTGACTCGAACTTGACTTGGTCTCGGACCTTTGTGACTCGAACTTGACTTGAACAAAGGTGGATATGACTACAGCCCTAGTAAACTGAAACACACCTAATGGAATGTAAAGTGTTAAAAACCTAAAACTCATATTTAGCACTGCAAGCCAGTCTGCAGGTAGCATGAGAAGATAAGTAGTGGTCTAAGTTTTTATTTCACACTCCTTGTGTCCTTGTCATATAGCAAAAACAGATTGAAGTGCACGAAACCTTTGTTAACAATAAATTGGTTTTATCGAACTGATCTAGAGTTCTGTCAAGCCACTGGCAAAGGGGAAAAAATCCAATAAGTAAAAACCTATCAAAATATCATCAGCAACAGCGCAGGTTTACCCTTTGATGGTGAATGAGGTCTACCGAGGAGTGTCAACATCATGCATTATGACAGTTCAAGGTCATGATTAGTATGACTTTAGTATTTTCCCCAGAAACTTCGTATTTCATGAGTTTTAAGGTGTTCAACATTGGCGGTTCTGCTGTATCCCTCTATGACAGAATACTACGACTACCATTTGTCCCTTTCTCATGAAATCAGCAGAATAAAAAGGGGATGTGTGCATACTTTGTTATAGGAGAAGTTCATCTATATTTGGCTTTTGCTTTGCTTCGCAGCATGCGCAAGAGAGGTGTGACCTGTGGGATATTCCTGTATCAACAAAAAGTCAGCATGAAGAAGCTAATGTAAAAGCTTTGCTGACCTTGTTGTGTTTTCTCCCAGTGTTATCAAGGCCACCGTGCTGTAGTGCAGCACGGTGCAGTACAAGGCGGGGGGGGGGGGGGGGGGGGGGTCTAGAGGCTCAACCACGGGCCCCTCCAGGACCCTCGGACACCCTCGCTTATGAGAGTCAAGCGGAGAGTCAGCACGGCTGCCGACATGAATCACACGGCTGCCTCCAACGACGTTATCTTGTCTGGGCGCGGGCGCGAGAATATATAACCCATCAACTGCACAACAACCTTGGTGCCTCCTTTGACTGGACATTTTACACCAAATTGTTTTTATGGAACATGGCCCCGTACGGCTTGAACTACGCTGACACCAAATTGGTTCGACGGACGCCTGCTCGCCTCGCGGCCGAGACAGGCGCTGATGAAAGATAGCCTCCTTTGGCATTAATCAAAGAGATGAAGCGGTTTGATCCCGCTCTCAATTAGATTAGATTACATAAATTGAAGAATTTGTTCAAAATGTGATATCAATTCTCAACAGGTCATTCGATTTGATCTCTTCCTCGCTGCTCACCGCATTAGATATGAATGTCTTTGACAAGGAACACCACCTTGTCGTGTTTGGTAATTGCTTTAAATATAGACACTATGGCAACCATGTCTTCTCGTAATAGTGTAAGGGTGATGATCAGATTGTTGCTTTGTGTTTACATAAAGACGGCATGGTTGTTTTTGAATTTCTTCACATTTCTGTCAATTACTATTATGTTTTATGAAATGTTTGGGCAGCTCGATGTGGCTAACCTCACAGTTCTGAGAATCTGGATTTGAATCTCGGTTCCACCTTTCCTGTGTCAATTATGCATGTTCTCCTTGTGGTTGTGAATGGGTACTATGGCTTCCTCACACATTCAAAAATACTATATGCATGTGGGTGTTCTGAGGAAACCTTCAACCAGTCCTTTTGTCTATAATGCTTGCAATATTATGCTAACAGTAACAACCAGAAGACTCTGTCTTCTCAGATGAACTATTTAACGGATTCCAGAAATATTGAGTACACACTGTGGATCCCTTTTCTGCTGGATGTGGAAGAAAAGGTCCAATCTGTCCAAGATGATTCCTATTCTTTTTACTCCGTGGGCCACACTCACGCAGTAGTGCAGCTCTGCCTAGCCCATGTGACGATGTGTGACTCTATGGTCTTAACTGGTTTGCAGATGTGAATTGTGCAAGGGTGCAGACAGATGGGAAGATGCAGAGCCAGGATAAAGGTCACAGTGACACAATGGCCTAGCTGAATTCACCTTGCTAACATATGCCAAAAAGGCCTAATCTAACATTGGGTTAATTGAAGACTCTACATCAAGGTTAGCCACATATGGCCCACTCTATTCTTTAGTCCAACAAGGGCAGTCACAAACAAATCTTGTTTAGAATGTATTCATTCCATATTTCTCGAGATTCCAATTACTCACGGAATCAGTGACTGTCACACTCGCCTGATCCTTATCCATTTTTCTTACACATTTCCAGAGGACACTGGAAACTTCCGTTAATCGTCAATTTCCTGTCGATGTCGATGCCCACCTTTCACCAAGTGCTTCAGCATATTCGGGGAATCAAATCAAACTTTATTTATCTACCACCTTTCATACATTAAAATACAACTCACAGTGCTTTATTACGCAAAGCCTCACAAACATGAGAGCAAACGTCTATACTCACCCCCGATTGACGGACATAAACATGATTCAGTCGGTGCTCAGTCCATGTATTTTTTCTAGACTTTGCAACATTGTGCACTAAGGTGGACGACACTGGACGTCGTCATCCACGGGAAGTGACGATTAACCAAAGTGCCCAGCTCTGCATATTTTCAACAATCATCACGTCACGTTACATTCAAAGGCGATCACTGCCATTTAGATGTGCTTTGGAGTTAGCTAGCTATGCTATTGTAGTCCTTAAGTGGTAGGTGGCCACCGGCTCAAATAAGGATAAGTGGTATGAAAAATGGATGGATAAGTGCACATTTTTAATAATTGTTAATTATGATCAAAATGTGCATAAAAAAAAAAGCATGAAAATTACTTTTTTTTTTTATAATAAAATAAACGTCTTTTTTTTAACCTCATCTGTAAATGCCCTGGTCCATCTTTCCGTTTCAAAAATCAAATGTGGCCCTTGAGCACAAATGTTTGCTCACTCCCTCTTGAAATTTTCCATATGTGTGAGAACAAGTCCGATAGAAAATGGATGGTTGGATTTGCATATTTTTATCAAGTCACCAGTCACCACTATCTGCTATCTCTCTGCTTACATTTGCATCAATAAATGTTCACTCTCATCCATCGCTCCATTTTCTATCACATTTGTCCTCATTAGAGTCACAGTTGAACTGGGAGCCTATCCCCGCTCACTGGCCGGGTGCATCCTTGATAGTCAATCCCTTGGCACATAGAATATTCAAACATTCACATTCAGTCCTACTGTATGTAAGATTTTGAGTCTTCAATAAACCTAACATGCAAGTTTTTAGGGATGGAGTAGAAAACTAGAGAAAACCCAAGCAAGCACACTGAGCCCATAATCAAACCTAGAACCTTTCAACTGTGGGCCAGATGTGCTGACTAGTAGCATGCTAAAGCTAAAGGCCTAGATACACCAATCCGACGTCGGCGAAATGTGACCGACACCTGCTTCCTGTGGCATCGGCCCAGACGTCGGCACGTCGCATACAAAAATGACGTAAATACACACCGCACTGACCCCGACTGGTACGTACCTTTAGCGCATACGCGAGAAGTAATTCCCCTCCATACCATTGGCGCCGGTAGTCATTATTCCTAAAGGCAACCGGAAATGTTGCGTGTTTTAAGGGTGTTGTTAACCATGTCGTTAGCCAGCTAACGTGGAAAAGTAATTATATTTGCTAATTACAAGCAGTTGCTATACTTCTCAAGTATAAAAGTAAATCCTACCTCCAGTCGCGTCCCCATGTCATGCCATAGTTTGGCTTTCATACCTTTGTTGGCATACCCTTTTACGGTAATATCATACAATGTCGGTCTTTCTTGAACCAAAGAGACAAAGTCATCTTCCTGATCTTCTATCAGACAGACATTGTACTTTCAAATGCAGGGCAACGAGGCGCAAAATGAGCGGGGAAAAAATGGTCCAGGCTTTCCATCAGTACTGTTTATCCGCGTTCACTCCAACTGCACGAACACACAGCTTAGTTTTAAAATGCACCTTCTTCAAAACTATTAAGTGCATTTGACTGTTTAATAATGGGGGATTTCGTCTTTGTGTTTGGAGTTTTTCACTCTGGAGCTGGAGTCATATTCATGAAATTACTGCATAGCTTGCTACTATGATTTGTTTCATGCTAGTAAACATAGTAACATAACATCATCACAGCGTTTCAATAAAGAACGGACTATGTAAAAAAAAAAAAAAAAAAAAATTACCTTTGCATTACGAGGTATATTGTCCCCCGTTGTGAGTGTAGCATCTTGTCCCAGAGACTTAGCCAGTGACAAGCTTTTGAATCAGCCCCGGTGTAAGGAGAAGAGACGGCATTGACGACTTATTCATATAGGTCGTGCACAGTTAATTCCAGCAAAGTCTGCAATTTGATTAACTTGGTAAAAACAGCAGGCAACAGAAGGTAAAGGGCTGTTTTCAAACTAGCGATCTCCAACTTAAGTAAATATTGCCCTCTATGAGTCCCGACTAAATGTGCAAATTCGACTGAGAGACGAACTTCGGTTGAAGTAGTAGATTCTAGTGATGGGAAAACGAAGCTTCATGAAGCACTTGTGATATTTTTTGACTCCCCTAGATGGTGCTCTTGGTTTAAATATAAAGGCTAGTGCAAAGGAAATTGATTACGTTTCCACTGCATCTTTCAACCAAGAGTGCCATCTAGAGGAGTCAAAAAATATCACAAGTGCTTCATGAAGCTTCATTTTCCCATCACTAGTAGATGCCATAGCTCTATGGGCAATAATAACTTGTAAAATAGCAGTCGCTAAGTCACTAAGTCGGTCCAGGTCACGTCCACTTTCATTCACAAATCATTTCCTTCCGCCGTCCGTCATAGAGCGTCGTGATCACGTGACGACGGTGCAAATGGTCAATACCTTCTGGCAGTGGTGCTGCCTCTCACAGGTCAATCTTGGTATAATGATAGTACATGCCAATTTTTTTCCACATTATTTTTGGAGTCTGTCACATTTTTAAGTTACAGAGTTTTCATTTGCCTCTCACACAAGCTTCATTTGCATCAAAGTGTGCACGTATTTGTTTCAAAACATGAACCATCAGGTGTGATAATCAATGACATGAGTGCAAGGAAGCACAAATCACTTGTTACCAACAATGAGATCTCTTCTTCCTGTACGTGGAGATCGAAAGTGGGCTGCAATAGCACTGTTGTTTGCTTACGATTACAATTCACCCACGGGCGCGGATGATTTGATTTGTAAGGAGGAGGAGGAGGAATAGATCAGCATTGCACCCATCTCCTTCCCGCATGATATTCCAATAAAGGCGGGGAACAACACGTTAAACCGGAGGAAGAGGTGAACCAAAAGTCAGCTCTTGTTGTTTCTTGGAAGGTGGTTATAAAACACGTTTGTTACCTAAAAGTAAAATATCTTTTGGTCTCAAACTATACATTCCATTCCTTAGTAGTTAATTAGGTGTCAGCGGCACAACTGAGGTAGCTTAACCTTCATCAGCTGTGCAGCTATAATGTAAGGAGAATTATTCATTGCATATTTTAGCAGCACATGAAAAAAAGAGCACATAAGTGAATGAACAGAATGCAAAAACTGAAAAAGAAAAAAAATCCGCAGTGGTTAGGCCGTTTGTGAAAATGAGAGCTTATTAGGCAAGACCAAGGAGACAGACATGAACACAAAAGCAGTGACAGTTAATAATCCTTAAAATCAAATGTAGCTGTGAAGAGCAATTAGCGCAGGGAGCCGCGACGAAATCGCCTACCTGATGATCAATAGTCTGGCCTACTCTTCTTCATGCAGAAGCAGGAGCAAACTGGCCGATAACAATCACATTTGCTCCCATTGATTTGAAAGTAATTAGCAAAGAATGTTGATATGCAGCCTACAAAATGATCGTCGTTCAATGAGCCGTTTGTCATTTTCATTAACTTTAGCATCTAAAACCACCATCATTAAATGTTCATTAACTTTGCAGGCATTGTGGTTAAATAACATTTTAAGAAAGGTGGACACATACTTATTTAAAAAAATATTGAGTGATTTATAAAATCTAGGAAACTCCACACAACAAGGGAAAAAAAATCTAACAGTGTGTTCTGACACATACACAGCACATCACACACACATAACCACATCTCGATTGACAATCGCAATCTCCTTCCCAAACCAGATGTACCAAGACTGATCTGTGTCAAAATGTTCACATAACTATAAAATTACACTGAATTGGTGATGTTTTGTGAATAAAAATTTGTAGCAGAAGAGTGTTTTAGCATTCACATAAAAAAAAAAAGAAATCAAATCAATGAGTTCAAAGCCTTTGAGTTGGCAACCGTCAAGAGCTTCATTAATTTTTCATTTTAAGTTGTATTTTTCCACTTTTTTGTTTTTTGTTGTTTATGTTTATTGTACATCGTGTGGAGCTAACTATTTCAAACTTTTTTGACCATTGCATTTGTTGAAGGAGAATATCGGCGCTTGATTGTTTGGCCTTTTCGGCAGCACATGCTTGCATTGTCACTCTTTCTATTGAAGGGAAAGTCGACACTATTTGACAGTTCCAGCTTTTTGGCCCTGGGGCACTTTTGTCTTTTGCGTCTAAGTAGGCAGCATTTTTGCAACAGCACCATGTTGTTTAGTGGAAATGTTAGCACTGGTGGACTGTCTGCGATTGAAAAGTAAACTGAAGAGGATCCAAGGACTGAACCATTCACCAACAGATGCTAATGTTGCTTGTTTGTTTTCAAACTTAGCATGTAGCAGACACCAGTGATGTCATGCATGTTGTGATCATAAATGCTTCAAACAGCATTACGCTGAAATGGAGAAAAAGATGTTGGTTTGTTATGGTTGTATTATTGTTAATGTTTTATGTCATGAGTTCTGTAAAGTGCTTTGTTACAGCTGCAGCTGTTATGAAAGCATTAATAAATAAATAAAGTTGAGTTGAGAAATGCAGTCTTCTGAACTAACCCTTTACCTAAACATAATTATCATATTTTTGTGCAAAGAGTTGCTCCTATTGGCCAAATTCTAAGAAAATTCAAAAAGTAAAGAGCAGATTGTAGTAAAGATCAACGCTGTTCCTGAAGAACCCTAGCTCTTGAGAGCTCATAAGGTGAGATGTATTAAGAGCAGGGAAGCGGACTTTTAAGAAGCTTAGGAGTTCCCTAAACTGAGGACAAAATGGCGGACAGAAAAGGCAGGAGAAATATTGTCCAATCACTGAATGGCAGAGTATTAATGAAACAAGCCATTTTGCCCTCATTAGTTCAACATCCATGCACATCTGGTGGCAAATCCAGTTCCAGAAAGAAAAAAACCCTGCCACACTTTGGCTTTAGCCCCAGGTGCTTCTACTCAACCGGTAGGTAAAGAGTAAAGAGTTAAGGCAGTGCTGGAAAATAATGGTAGTTACACAAAATATTGACATCTTGGGTATTTTCACTTTGGTATGTATTGACTTTTGTTGCCAAGGGTTTGCCTATGTATTAATGGTTGTGTTTTAAGTTGAGGGAACAGCAAATTTACAGTTATATAAGTCAAGTCATCTTTCTTTATATAGTGCCGTAGCTGTCACAAAGCGCTTTACAATAACACAACATGAAACTAACATAAAACATTAACAGCAATACAATCACAGCAAACCAACATTTTTGTTCATGCCGACATACACTTTGATGTTTGAAGCAGTTGTAGATAAAAGAGGAGAGAATCAGTCTCCTTTCAGCAGTTGATCAGTGACGTGACCACAACATGCAGGACGTCAATGTGTCATTTCCTTGGTGTTGTCCCATGAAAAGACATAATTATCTGCATAATTTTAAGGGGTGCACTCACGTTTGTGAGATACTGTATAAAGAATAAAAAGCTCACGGTGAATAAAATGTTCAAACAGGTAAAAACTTGTCAGTTTCTGCAATAAAATCTATTTTCAACAAGTTTGTGTTTGGTTTCGCAGGGTTAGGAAATAAAACATCAAATGATGCTAGTCTGCTAGTACTCGTGGCTCTATTTTGTCTAAAAATTATTTGTTGGCCTTTTGCCTTTGAACACCTCACTTAATAAGCTTTCAGAAACATCCAACTTTGAGCCTTCTTTGGACAAGAATACATTAAAAAAAAATTGGTGTGATTATCGGTATGAGTGTAGTCTCTTTTAACTTTATAAAATGTCATACAAGTGTGATCCTATTTTCAAGTCAAGCAGCAATGTGAACCAATACAAGAAGTACAATCCAGAAACGGCGCTAAACATTGCTTAAAGTAGCAACACTTTTACTCAGTTATCCACATTATTACAGAGGATGAATTCACAATATGAGAAGGAGATTGAAACACTTGATCCCCCACCTCTACCAAAGATAACTAATAAATATGTCTTTCAGTCACTTCCAATAAAAGGAGCGGCTTGCTAAAAGCACAAAAGGTACCGTTCTTGTTTAAAAAAAAAAAACAGCCACACCTCAAGATGAAAGACCACAAAATGTCCTCCATTGTTGTCCATTGTATACTGTGTCACATTCCTTTTTTTTGTTAGGCCGTTGGCTGGTAACACTGTGACGCACTGTTGTGATGTCACACTGTTTACGTAGCTGACCTATTGCCATCCTGCCTGCACACCCCATCAATCCATTTATCCAATTAGCTATCCACTTCTTGTTCAAATTCAGATGGGATAGGCTCCAGCCCACTGTGACCCTAGTGAGGCTAAGCAGTATAGAAAATGGTTGACTTGATAAATAATAATGGTCATGGTGATAATATAAATTTTAAAGGAAATAGTTGGTTAGCATGCTAACCACAAGACCACCATCTTGCAAACTGGAGTTCTATTCAGATTCTTTCAATGTTTTTGTTTTTATTTGGCAAAGGCAATAACAAACTGTACATGTTTTGTTTTGTTCTTAACCAAGATTTGTTTACTCAACTTTCAAAATTTGGGTAATTTAAAAAGGTATTATTATTATTTTTGTTTTAGTTTTTAAATGACCAAATTAATGTTTAAAAAAAGATATGATTCTTTTGTTTAGTTTAGTTTAAAAAAAATTTTTTTAAATATTTTTTTAAATGGCAAAAATAGTGATTTTGAAAACTATAATTTTTATTTTCAGACACTAATAAAAAAAACAATGTTATTATTTTGTTTCTAAATAACCAAATCAAATTATTCTTTTTTTAAACTTAAGCTGTTTATCAAGTTTGTTTTGAAACTAAAAAAAAAAACTTTAAATTTTTTTTAGTTGTCAGACGATATTGACTAGCTCGCCCCCTATTGGTTAGTAAAATAACAGTATCGTTACAGCGGAGTAATCTGATTGGACAGTTTAGTCTTTTGACGTCATCACTCATTTTTGGTACATTCTTTAATTCTTTGAAGAGCCTCTTTGTTCATCAAGGACTTTTTTTTTTAACTTAAAAGAGGTGTACAGCGATTCACCCCCCACCTCCCACCCGTTTAGTGGGTGGTGTTATTTTGTCGGGGAAGCTCGCGCTTCGTCTAGAGACGTGTGACCAGCAGGGAGAGACAGTGAGAGTCCCTTTTTAGAGCGGAGTGGACCAGTGGCTCGTCTTTTGTATTGCGTTGGAGTGAAGGAAGCAAAGCAGAGAGGAGGAGGAGGAGAGGAGGAGAGTTCGAGCAGCCTCAGTACCAGCCAGTGCTTCTCCCGGATACACTCCACGGAGGAGGCGAAGACGCGACCCAGCTTTTCGTCTCGAAAAAGAGAAAGAGGAATCGTATTCCCCCACTCCCCATTTTCATTTTTGACCAACGTGTGGGATTGTGGTTGTTCTTCGGAAGAGGATTTAACCCGACAAAAATGTACCGACGACGGGAGGGCAGCGGCGGGCTGCTTCTGCTGACGCTCTTGGCAGTACTGCAGGTAGGTAATCTCCGGCCACCGAGCGGGACACGTTTGTCTTATTGTGTGCTGCGGGCTGTTTAAAACGCGATGCCGCTACTTTATCTCACGAGAAAGCAACTCCCTTTTCTTTATTGTTTTTAATAAGCAACGCTATTTAATAAGACACGAGGGGCGATTGTTTGAGCGGAGCGTGCTGTTGGTGCTAGCTTACTAGATTCGTCCTCTTGTGTGTTTAAACTAAGAACAATCTTAAAACCTCTCCCGTAACATGATTTGCATTTACAAGGTAGAATGTGTAGCGTTGAATTCGCCTTTGTAAGTTGAGACGTTATACATGGTTAACCTAGTTTGAGAGCGCTTAAGTTTAATATGAACGTCCGTGCCTCTCAGGGACTGTGGGGGGGAGTTGATTGCATCATTAAGACCTTCTCATCAGCGTTTTTCTTTTGGTTGTTATTGTTGAATAAGTACCATACAACAATAAAAAATATACAGTATGTTTGAACTAGCAGCGTACTCACACAGACACACAAAAGCATTCAACTGTGGTCCATGCTACCCCACTACACGCAACAGGGTTGAGGCTTATGAGGCTTAAGGGCAAAATGAGTGCACACACCGCAGGGGGACAATATTAAGCACAAAGCAGTAATACTACAGGGTTTCAAGCTGGAATAGTTGTAAATTACTAGTTAAAAAAAAAAAAGATAATGCTGCCGCGGAGGGCAACCTATGGCTCATGGTCCGTATGTGTCCCAGTGAAAGCATTTCACATGGTCCGCAGTTCTTCAATTCTAATGCATGTAACCCACAAATAGGCTCATTTAATGTAATAAACAGCATCCCTGATAAGAAAAGGGTTGCCCACCCTTGTCCGTTAGTATCTCAGCTCCGCTCCCCCCTTTCCCAAGCATGTTCAATTTAAATTCCTCTGATTAGGCAGCAGCACAAATACCCACAATGGTCTTTTTTTTTTTCAGGCAGGGGACCCTCTCTCGTTTTACATTCTTTCCAGAGTTCATGCTATGAGAAACGGGGTCAAATCTGGTGGATGAGAAACAGAATCAAGGCTTAGGCAATGTTTAGGGAGTAGTAGACTATTTTTAAGAATTGCTTCACACCCTTTTGTGATGAATTTCTTGCCAATTCTGGGAAGTGGTCAGGCCAGTACTCCTTAACATTTTTGAGAAGATAAGTCTTCTGTTTTATTGCAATGAGTCATGTGTGGGGGGCATCCGAATTCCAGTAAATCCGCAATTGGTCATCGTTAAATCTTTATTTTTATTTTTTTGCTTCTTGGGTGTTCGCCCCTTTATATGGTAACAATAGCGGATTGTTGGCATGTATGTTCCGTGGCCGTGTTCCTGTTCTTGAAAAGTACACAGTTAGTGTGGATCAGAAAGGCCGACACAGAGGCTTGGCAGTAACACCAGCCTGTGCCTAGGCCCCTCCACTGGGACAAATGGAGCTTGTTCTTGCCCAGCCATGCTTTTTGGCTAATGCTTAACCCTTTTGGCCTCATTATCCTAATTGCAGTGCCTGCTATAAAAACAACAGATGCTTTTGTACAACTGAGAGAGGTGGCGATGGGGGACGGGGGGCGGCGGGGGATTCAGAAACGTGAGCAAGAGGTTTCAAGAGGCCACGGGGTGCATTTTTGCGGATTGATTTATAAGTCATTGTCACACCCCCTCACCTTCTTCCTTTCCACCACAGATTGCAGCAGAATGCGGGGTCATCCCACCATGCAGGCCTGGCTTCTCTGAAGACGTATACAAGGTCGGCTTGCCAGATATCATCGAGACGGGACAGCCCCTTTTCACTGGTGAGTGTTGATTCCATCCCCCCACCCCACCCCACCCCCAATGTCGGTGTATCGCTATGCTCCTCTGTTGTGTTTCAAAGTATTCCTGAGCAGAACAAGCTCAACATATTTGAAAATTAGTGGTAGCTACGAACCATGTTGTTTGCCTCATAAACCAGCTCACATGTGGTTCGCATTTATATCGCCCCATTTGCTTACATGTTCCCCTTTTTTCGTTGTGAGCAGAGGCCTGTGTACATACAGAGTGCAGCTTGTTAGTCAAAAGTGAAAGCATACATTGTGGCTAACACCCTCTGCAATTTGCATCTTTCACTGGGGGTCCCTGCAGGGCAGATAACGAAAATCCATTGCACACATTTCGATACCTATGCAACTTTAATCAAGCAATTAATGTGGCTAAACGTTTGCTGTGTAGCACTAGGACATCAGTGCAAAGAAATGAGTCATGCGTGTTGTAAGGTTTCAAGAATAAATGCATTATCTTGCCAGAAATACGTTTATGATGATACAGTTATTGTATTGTGATTTAAAAGGTGGTAATGGAAAAATAAGATGGATTAATATTACAAGGAATACAGTAAAAGGGAGTTTTCAAGAGAACGAAGCCATTGCTATTTTTTAAGAAGTGGACGATATGTGCTGCCTTGAAAGCCCCCCTTTGTCTTTTAACGCTCAGCTCCTTAGACTAGAATATTAGATTTGGCAGAGGCATCTTTTGTTGAATTACATGTATATCTGTTTTCGCCTGGAAACATCATTAAGCATAAAATTTATACATGAATTTAAAGTGGAAGTCATCCTTAACCATTTCTTGACAATGTTATATGTGACCTCACGAGTCTAAACATGACATTCTGATTAATATTACATTTGTGGAATACGAGTTATGAAGCAAAATTCAGCCGGTTTTCCCCCACCCCATGGGGGCGGCCATTTTGGCACGAGCAGTCAACTGAAGATGACATCAATGTTTCTCAGGCAACGACCAATCACAGCTCACCTGTTTTCTGAAGCTGAGCTGTGATTGGCCGCCCCCTGAGATGGATAAAAATGGCTGGATTTTGCTGCTTAACTCATATTCCACAAATGTAATACTAATCAGAATGTCATGTTTAGACTAGTGAGGTTAAATATAACATATTATTGGTAAGAATTTTTTGGGGGGGTTGACTTCCCTTTTAATTCATATACCACAAAAGCAATATTAATCAGAATATTGTGTTTAGACTAGTGGGGATCGCATAGAACCTAATTGTAAAGATTTTTTTTAAGTTGCACTTTAAAATGACAAAAGGCTGGTAGTTCAAATTACACACATTCACATCAAGATCTTTGAAAATGTTTCCATCTTTGTCTGCAGTTGCGTATTGAACTCCAAAAACGGCATGACCATTGCTGCTATTACTGGCTAACAAGGATGCGGCTACACATTGGTCTTACAGGCAGTAATAAAAGTGGAATATAACACCAGTGTGCCATTAGCGAGGTTACAGCCTTGAGGTCATTTGGGCCAGAAAACATTCTCGCTTGTGTTGGATTTCACAGTGCGTGCCTAAAAGTTGCACACCGCTGTTGGTGTGACTCAGAGGGGGGTGGATGGGAGGCAGAAATGACAAGATGGGAGAAAAAGTGCTTGGACGGGTGGTTGGTTGCTGCTTTCACTGAGCTTTACCTCGTGCACAAGTTTCCGTTTGATCCTGCAGGTGATGGATTTCCCTCTGCCGGCTTGTGGATGAGCCGTGACCGTGGGTAATCAGGTTCCTTTTATTTTAGATCCACCCCCCACCCTCAGTTTTTTTTGTTCTGCCGTGCCGTCCCCTCTCCCCAGCGGCTTGTTGTACTGGATGGAGATTTCCTTGACAGAGAGGGGCACTCCTGTGTCATTGTAATGCAGCCTAGCAGCTCAGCAGCGTAGGATGATGTTAATGAAAGTGCAATCTCCAGTGGAAGGCTCCTGCCGTGTTTTGCCAGAGACAAAAAGCCCCTGCGGTGTGAAGAGTTTGCTCAAGTTTTTCAATTTTGCCCTGACCATGCTGTTTTGGATATTGTTTTTGACCACAGTGTAGCAGGCTAATGCTTGTCATGTGCCCTCGCATTTCATTAGCTTGGTCAATTTTCACCTGAAAAGGCTTCATTGATGAATAAAACCTATTAAGAGGCATTTGTATTAGGCATGCCAGGGCTCTCCATTCAGGACACACAGACCCCCAGTACTCGTCTTTTTTTCAACAGTTCTGTTTAGCTATTTTAAACCAATTAAACCAATTTGAAATGGGATCATCTGTGTTAAGTTTCAGTAACATTACTCTGTTGCTCATATTGCATTGTCTAACACATGCAAACTACAAAGCTAAGGTAAACCGTTAAGCATATTTGTCCCGTCTAATTGCAGTCTGTCCTTTTGTGGCAGATGAAGGCAATACACAGCCGGAGGTGTGTAAAAAGGTGGAAATGGTGCGAGTTCACTTGCAAACAGCGCACATTGTATGCACTAAATTGAAGACTTCCTGTGGATTTGATGTTGGCAAACGGTGGCTGGCCAGCCAGCACAGTTGATTGTAAGATTTAATCACATTCCTTGGGGGCGTCCTCTAGACTTTAACCATCAGCCGGACAAGTGAGGCTACATTGATTTTCAATAAAAAAATATTTTTTTTCATAGTTAGTTGGCAGAGGGGCGCAAAGAAAAAGCCAGGAAGGACAATTATTCTTTTTTGAGAACTACTATCCAGTCCGATAAAAGGAGGTAGTACTCATTGTTAGCCGATGCAAAACCATGACAAGCTCTCTGTCTTTATGACCTTTCTTTTTAAAGGATAGAATGTTTGCTCTGGCCTGATAAGTGAAGAGAGTAGAACCAAAAGCAAGTTATTTATTAAAAGCCTTATACAGACAAAGATAGCTTATCTTGTAGTTGCCTGATTAAGCAAGGTGTTTAACAAAAAGGCATTCAATTTCAGGTGGGTCGTGGCAGCGGGTGGTTTTGCGCCTCAGTGGAATTCTGGTGTCTTGCAAGAGCTGATGTGCATTGTGCTGTTTTTATCCAGATGGGGCCTTAAAACCAGAGAAAGTGTGTCAGTCGGAGCATTATTCAGCAGAGGTTTCCCGCTCTAAAAACTGGGTTAATGAAAAGGCCAAAAGCCTTAATTTGTGCTTTAAACACTTCCCTTGCATCAATTCGTACATTATGCTGTCTTTACTTACACAAGCTTTTGTGGTGGAAACTAGGGGTGTGTCCAAAAATCGTTTCTCATAGGAATCACGATTCTCATTTAGTACGATTCAGAATCGATTTTAAATGTCCCAAAATTGATTTTATTTAAATCATTTTATACTGTCTTGCCTTTGTTTGTGCCTTTATTTATAGCGCTGTTCATGTACCCGGTTTGGCCACTGAGGGGCAGTGTGGTTCCACGTGGTCTAATACACTGTTAAGTTGTAACCACATTAGAGAGTAGAAGGAAAAATCATGATCAAGTTATTCTAATCAGTTTTTTTTCTTTCACCGTGGAGCCGTTCTTTTGAGTTATAAAAGTGCCACGAGTAGCGCGCTAATTGTCATTAGCGAGTCAGACTGGAGTAGATCATTACAATTCCTTGCACATCTATAGATTGAAGCAAAAATCATTGTCAATCAAATAATTTTGAATAAAAAAATCGTTCTTAATCAAAAATAGATTCTGAATCGAATCGCAGGCCCAAAAATCGGAATCGAATCGCAGGCCCAAAAATCGGAATCGAATCGCGAGACATTCAAAGTTTCCCGCCCCTAGTGGAAACGCAGTATGTTTATTGCCTGATTTTGCATCTCTGCAAAGGCTTTCATTGTAGAGGTGTCAGGAACTGGAGGAGAGGTTTTTACATCTGACCAGGTTAATGAAATAATTGGAATCATTAGTGTCAGAAATAGAGACAACATTGTACATGTGCTAGCGTGAAATAGATCAAGAATTTTCTGATAATCTATCATTAAGTAAAATTGCTTGTCTTTGCATTGTTAACGCGTGGCAAACCATTTAAATAAACTAAAATGTCGCCCCACAAAATCCTTAATTTTGCATCGACTGGGCCCACTTTTGTGTTGTTCCTGTCCTCTGCGCCATGTTAATTCTGATGGCCACGTGTACAGCTGTGGCCACTTAGATGTGTTTTAAGGGGCCCCCGTGTTTGGTGAGACATGACCCCGCTCGACCCTGCACTGTAAACTGGGCCAAGTACCCATCGAGCTACTCGAGCCCTTTTTCCTGCTCACAGCCTGCACGTGACAGTCGTGCAATCTTGGTCAGGTCCAAATGAACGGACTAGCGCACAAACAAGGTCAGACACATGGGCGGCGGGCATGGCTTGATGCTACATGGTCAGAGCGGTGTGACAGATTTTTGCATGTCCACAAGTGGCGTCCACACTTTGAGGTTTGACACATTTGACATCTCATTTAATGATGTGTAACAGCAGCAGATGATCGACAAATGTGAATAGCTTTTTAGGGACTGCCAATCAACCTTCCCATTTCCCATTTATTGTAAAACAGGAAAATGTCTTCAGCACAGTGTGCAAATCATCCATTCAATCCTTTTTCTATCGCACTTATCCTGTTCAGGGTCACAGTGAGCTGCAGAATATCCTAGCTGACTGGGTGAGAGATGATCACAGGACACATGCTGTAACGACAGCATTATTCACATTAACATTCACACCTATAGACAATTTTAGAGACTTTAGGGAAGCCTTGCATATTTTGGAATGTGGCAGAAAGCCTGTGTAGGAAATACTAACACCACACAAGAGGATCTGTAACGAGATTCAAACCCAGAACCTCTCGGCCAGGAGGCAGATGTGCAAACCACTATGTGCACCGTGCTGCCCACAATATACCAATGAAAGGGAAGTAAGATAAACACATGTCTGTAAGTACAGACCTGCGAGACTAAACTTCAAACCACAGCGATTCAGCCAGTTTTCTCAAGTTTCTTGCACAATGTGTCACATAATCCCCCCCCGAAAAACCCGGTCTTGATCTTTAAGAGAATTGGGAATGTTGAACAAGGTCACTGAGATGTCACAAAAATGTTGCTGGGGATTGTCATCTACAGTAATCGTTAAAAATCCTAAATGAACACCCGTGTTGTAATCTTTGCATGTTAGGCACGGTTGAATGTTATAGACAACATTTCACATCTCAATATACATCTTAACCGGGCTGTAACACGAGCTTGTTGACCTCTCACAAACTACAATGTCGCCTAATTGTATTTAAAATTCACTCTGAGGCGGAGTTGGTGGTCTGCAATTACAAGTATTTTCTTGCCATGTTGCATAGCTAAGGAAAGATTTTCACCAAGCACCACCTGCACAACACCTCACATTGGTTTCGATTCACTTCACCACAAAATTCCTCCAAATAATGAAGGAGGATTTAACATTTTCTCATTAAATCTGGTGAATGTGCAGATTCCCCAGTTTTCTTTTTATAATGTCCGCAATGTGTATGTGCTAGGGCAGCCTACCTTGGATATTTGTCATTGGTTGGCTTTAGCTGTCGATCCATGGTAAGCGTGAAATGATGTTTGGTGGTGTATTGGGAAAGTGTATATAATTGATAATGGTGAATTTGTGATAACATCTTGAATGTTCATAAGGTATCAATACAATAAACAAGATATCATTCAGCCCTAGTGTAAGGTTGAGAGGATTTTATTAATACATTTTCAGACACGGAATAATTCTGTTGTCAAACATGAATGTTTTTTGTAATTTGTATTCAAATTTGTGTGCACATATAAGAAATATAAAGTGCAACGGGAACCACCGGGAGGCTTCTTCCTTTTTTTAATAGTGTGGGCCCTGTTGCGTTTTACATATTCTCTGTCATTGTAGGACGTGAAGAGTAAAACAACCCCATGGCCAGTCCTCCTCCTCCTCCTCAAATGACATCTCGCGTCCCCTTTTATTTAACTATATGCACTTTGCTCATGCCATCACTCCATTGCCTTCATACTCTTATTTTTCTTTCCGGAATTGAATCAATACTCGCAGATCTTTGTTTACAGTGATCAATATGTATGTAATGAAGGCAGTGCTCCAATTCCCTGCTAAAGCGTCACTGGCGGGTTGGGGTTGAATAGTTGTTATTCTTTTTATTGTTTTCACCCTGCATAAATTTTTTTCATCTGCCGTCACAGAATCTTTTCTCTTCTTCTTCTTCCTGGGAGCACCATGGCCTAGATAACCAACACAAATTGTGACAGTAGATTGAATCCTGGCAGAATATATCTGTGGAAAATAACCTTTCCATACAATGTAACAACTTTAACAAGGAAGCCGAGTTGAGAGATATGAGTCAAATACAGGGGCCACCACATTTTGTTTTCTTTACAAGCTTCATTGCAGTCTTAGGTCAAAAGCGTAAACGTGAAATAATAATAATAACGTTAGCATATTAAAGCTGGCGCAACCATCTGTGGCTAATTGGTGGGTGCGTTTCTGAGCCTGCTGGGTGGCATGGCGCGGGATAAGGCATACATTTATTTATGTCTGACCTTTTTAGGCTGTAAGTTCTTAGCTAACTCGAGGCTGTCTGAAAATAATCTCTTGCTATGTGCAGGCACACCATGCCTTAAGACCATTACGATTACCATGTAGAGAGCTAACAGGGTGCCAATAACTTCTCATCACCTCGGTTCATATCGCAGTTATCAGCTACAGGCCTTGCCCTCCATTATTGGCACCTAGCAGTGTCTGACATTGGGCAGTCATGTCTGTCATGTGGGGGGTTGTCCTTCGCATATAATTAGCTTGTTCAATTCAAAGGCACAAACAGTGACACATTTGTAGTCAAGGGTTAGTAAATGCTATTTGACCTGTATAACCTCAATCAAAGGAAATCTTTACTGTTTACTCAAATAAATATGCACGCTGGTTGAGCTTTCGCCTCTTTCACTTTTAGGAGATCCCGCAAAATTGGTGCATCAGTCTCTTAACGTTAAATCCAGCCTTTGCCTGCCTGACATGTACAGATGAAGTCCGTCGGCAAGCGACAATTTGTTTTGACACAGCAGGGCAGTGGACGTCACAACCTAAGTGCCGTTCTACCTGATACTGCCTTTGTGTTAATACTGGGAATGCTGGCTTTCATAGGCATTGCGAAAGGAGCTTTGGCTTGTAATGTAGCTTGTGTGTGTGACGATGTATATCAAATCCTAATTTTGACTGCAGTGGCTTCACAAGCAGACTTGAAAGCCTTGCATTTGAATTACTCCTTCATACAGTTTAGTTAATCGGCGGGTTGGGTGGGGGTGCTGGGGGTTGTTGGGGCTGGTTTATAGCCTATTTGGTTTGAGATCACATCTGGGTCCAGACAATCTGAAATTACTTGTTCATTTGTACACGCTACAAGTTGAGTCGTGCGTGAAAGGACTGAAGGAGGATTTTATGCAATGTGTTGTTGATTTAATGGAAAAAATGCATTGGGGTCATGTATAAATAACTATTGACCTGACTTTCTTACACATATGGCTCCATATAACGAGGCTTGGTATTCTTCACCAGTGAAATCTGATTTTAGACAAGAAAATGCCATCTCGCATCCAGAAGAAAATGCATCAGTGTTGAGGTAATTCTTTACCCTTCTTGTGACTGATTTGTAGATCACTGAGCCATTTTTCTTCTGTAGGGGAGCGTTTTTTTTGGGCGGCTAAAGCAAACAACTCCATATCTCTTTCACGGATCCTGTCTACAACACAGCCTCTGTTCTGCAAGTCAGCCCAGCTGCTTATTCTGCAATACTGACATTCGATTTCGACCACTCTTTATCTCCCCGTTGTGCCCTTTTTTCTCATTAGGTTAAACGGAATCAGAGCGTACAAGGCCTTGAAGATCCTTACGTTTTCCATCAGCAGGCATGTGAAGGAGCCACTCCCCATAGCCATTATGTTCTCTGTCTCATTAAATCTTTGGTGCAGTAGGCAATATATTCAAGCTCACTTGTGTTGTTTTTATACAAGAGTGCATTTGCTGGCTGCAGATCTCTCTACTCTTAAGGCTGTCTTTACACTTGTCAGCTTTAGATCGGTTATACCATTCTGGTGCAACTGCTCTGACAATGTGGTTTGATTGATCACATGCAAACGTTATCATCTGATCTGTGGAACATGGTCCTATTGCAAGTGGACTCTGGTGAGGTTCAGATGATGATTGGCAGTTTTTCCCCCCAAATGAAAGCCCTGCAGCTTAAACAATGACTACATTCACACGCAGTCAATGTTCAGGTTCAGGTCAAAACTTTGTTTTCCGTAACATTCAGGATTCCCCGTTTACATGCGTGAGCGGACAGAGTTACTCCCACATACATATTCCGATCTCTGTTATCAACATTGGCACTTTCTAAATTAATGGTTTATCGTATCGGTTGAAAATAGCATTATCGTGCATCTCTAATATATAATTTTTTTATTTAGTGGGTGCGGCGTACATATCAAGTGCAACATACAGTATATACCGGTGTGCACCATAGACTGAATTCTACAGTACTCGCACTGGTTACACCAGAAGTAACTCTTGAATAATACAGTCAGCTGCATGTAGAAACTAGAAAGCCACCATGTTTAGCTTTATCCATGTATGCCACACTCAAAAGTCCAACTTCAAAACCCTACACTGGCACATGACGAGACAACACAAATTGGCTCGCCATCACATCTCTGACAAAAAAAGAAAATTTGAAGCCGGGACACATTGATTGACCCAGATACTGTAACCATGTTCACAAAGAGGCGGCAACCTCCCGCGGGCCACGCCAACTATTGTGTTCCCGGCAGCGGCTTCAATTTCAATGCACCAGCGCTTCGTTAGACACTAGCCTCTTGATGACTCAAGGTTGTATCTCGTGACATTGTGCATGCATCATTCTTTCATCCTTCTTTCCTTGCCCTCCCTCCCCTTGACCACAAATTCTCAAATGGAGAAGCCCCCATTGCTCCTGTCCGTCCCATGATGGATGTGATTTAATTGAGTGATGGAAGGATGGAACTCCTTTATTCTACGTCGTCAGTTCATGTCTTCAAATGACCTTTGATGCTTCATTTCTTTAACCACGAGTAGTACAGTATATAGGATTGTTTTTGTTTGATCTCAAATGGATATGTGATTGGGAACATGATGTGCCTCCCAAAAACTACAGTCTCACTGTGAGCATATGCAGACCGATATTACTTGTCTCAAGTGATCTACTGTGACTAGACCTTGCTGACACCAGTGCCTGCCTGCCATCTCACTATACAGATATTTTGATTATGATTGACCAGAAACAATTTCTAGTCTCAATTTGAGTGCACACCATGGTAGTAAGCAACATATCGCTCGGTGGCCCACGTTGTCTGAGTTTATACTATCACTGCCTCTGTCGATATTTATTGAGGCATTAAAGAGCGTGCGGCATGTCACCACTTTATTTCCTGCAGCACTGCCGGCTCAGCAGGAATGATGCTCAAAGGGGGGGTATATTCTGACTGAAAGATAGAATATAACTGCAGAATGAACGTTTGAACATTTTTATACATAGTTTCATATGAAATAACCTTGTTAGATTGGAAAATATGCATGAGGTGCCAGAAAATGAAGCATAATCATTTCAGTTCTGTTATCATAGATTTGCATATAAAAAACAACAACAACCTGCAATTGTGGCAAACATATTTCATGTAGCGTTGGGTATCTAAGAGACTATGATGAAACAATTGATTATAAGTAATTTTTTGTGTTAATTTTCACCTTTTCACATCACAACAGATGAGTAGTTAGCACTCTGTTGTCTTTATACAGCAAACATTAGCCATTCTGAATCAATTGCTTAAAGGCACAATTAATAGAAATGAATACCACATAATCTGTATAGTACAATCCATCAAACTAACTGGACAAAATATACCTGTTGTTGATTGAAGTATTTCAATGTAAAAACAGAATACAAGAGTTTCAGTCCAAGCAAAAGAATTTCGTTGAAAAAAATGAGGTAGACTGAATCAGTTTCCAAACATTGATTAATAGATTTATTTTGGGACACACAAATACATCCGGTGTCACTTCAAAAATCATGTTGAGTTGTATTAACTGTGTAACCTGTAATTCATAACATTTGGTTGATAGCAGTCACAGTCACACAGTAGTCAAAATATGGATGTTGCACTGAAAAGTAACACAACAAGCAGATACAATGTGGCGAAGCAGTCAAGACCATAAAAGGCTAGCAGAAAATCACTGCTTTAGAGGCGAAAAAGTAATCTTTGCAAAACATTTATACTGGTTTCATAGTTGTGTTTTATGTGACACCGTGAAGCGGGTACAGTTCTATTTCCCCTACGCAGATACAACTGTTTACAATTGTTGCACTGTGAAATCTCACCCCACTGTGACGTTTTCTCAACAACACCAGCCTACTGTCACCTTTCCGCATGCTGGCCTACACTCCATTTTCTATAGGCCCAATGTCAGCCTGCTACCCTCACACTAAGCGTTCTAAAGCATTGTGACCTTTGTAGAAGATAAGCTAAAGAGTTTTGGAATAACGGCCTCAGCCATTAATTTATGGCATTGCTAACCATATGAGGGCTGTGAGCCAAGGTTATTGACCTTTCACGCCTGTCCCTTGTGATAGAGTGCACTAGACACACACAGAAAATGAATTGGACTTATTATAGAGCCCAGGCTTGGTTGGGTGTTTATGTAAAGTTGCTTGTGTTTTACTTTTAATTCAATCATGTTGAAACCAGTTCAGCAGAAATTGAATGGGGTATAGTAACACAAGCATGACGGAGTAGAACTTTAGGATTAAAAAACAACAACTCCAGATTGAATCTCCAAAGGTAAGCATTTAATAGTATTTGGTTACAAATTGTCTAAGAAAAATGGCTGTTGAATCAAAAGTCTCTCACACTGTGGCTCAAAATATTTCTAGTATTTTTCCTGATAACATTCAGTTGCCTCATGGTTTCAACATTTCAATGCTAGATTGTCTTTGAGATTTGACTTCAGGTTTATTTTGCATGTGGTCTATTTGTAGATATAATACAACAGGAGGAATCTGATCAGACAGATAAGCATTTAAATAAAAAGGAAACATGAAAAGTATATCATGTAGAGGAGAGAGCTTTGGGTCAAGAAGATTGAGCTTATGTTATTGCAGCCTTGTCTTCCCTTTGCGCTCCCCCGCCTGTAAAACGCTGGCAGGGGGTTAGGAAGGCATGCATTTATATTGGGTCAACATGCCATGATGTCTTTTTTTTTGGTCCAGTCCCACTACTTGTGTTTATAATCATAAGCAGTCCCTTATGGGGCTTGACTGGCCACTTGTATTGACTCTATAGAAGCATATGCATTGTTTGTGAATATAGTTTGCCATAAATACATTTATCCATTAGAAGACGTACAGCACATAAAAAAAGGGAGGAAAGTGTCTGGGGCGTAACTAGGCCATAAGGTGTACTACGACTAGGCTATTTTGGATAAGAAAACTTGATGTTACATTCAAGTGGAGATTGTGGGCATTAAGTGGGTGGCAGGCAGCAGCTGATGGTCAACACATACTGCACAGTTAAGGCATGCTCTCACTAATACCAAACATGGTTGTCATCCAAAAGCTCAAGTAGACAATCAACAAAAAGTAAGTGACAGATAGTCATAGCATTTGTTGGAAGAACAAAGCAGTCAAATTTGCTCAATAATTAAGTTGATAGGCATAGTTTTTTTTAATTGTTTGTTTAGAGAGGGGCCCAGCTGCACACAAACATATGCATTGTCTTTTAAACGAGCTCTTATGGAATAAATAGCGGAAAAACAACTGTGGCGAACCCTTTAGAATTTCTCCACCAAGAATGTGATGAGGTCAAAAGGCACAAACAAGACTTTGTTCTCCATTTGTCAGGGTTACTCCATGTTGAGATATTGTAACGGGCAACAACCAGCACATATTATTCCATTATGTAGCTGTTGAAAGATTTATAGTTTGGTTTGATAGAATGCAAGATTTCCATTTGGGAGCTGAAAATCTAGTATTATAATTCAGGTTTGTATCATATTCCAATGGATATTTTTTGTAGTTTGTTAAAATGCATCAGTTTAATATTTATGTGTGTAAAAGATATTTGGCACTTCAGTAGTTGATATTTGATGACGCAAGACCAAGTACAACAAAATCCACTTTAGTGTTTGGCATTGAACATGACCGATATAAATGCACGCAAGAGCTGTTGCCTCATTTTTTTTGTCTTCAGTCTTGAATCATGGAGCTTCGCACTCGTATTGTTGTGGGGGACATATGCTAGCATAACATCATTAAACATTTGCTTTTGACAAGGCCACTAAAAGTAAAATATAAAGCAAAACGGGTAGAATTTGGTCATGCATAGAATATGATTTTAAACTTTTGAGGCGCGAATAACCAAGTCACTTCTAGAAACACTGTTAAACATACAAATATTGGATCAATAAGCACAATTTTATGTTTTTTTTTCTCGTTTCTTTAAGATTCAACTTGATTATTCTTTAAATGCCCAACTCCTGTGAGTACATTTCATTGAGAATAAGCAACAACAGTATTGATACCTTGTGCATACTCATTATGTATGACATCAATATTGTGTCGCAGCCGTATTATATAGTTACTGTACCTTGCTCGGGAAAGTAACGTTGACATTCCAACTGACATAAAATTTGTAAGGCATGTATTTGTAGTTTCATGTTGTGTTCCATGTCCGTTGCAATGAAATACTTTTCAGTAGACGTGACTCAGTCGCATTTTTGAGCCGTGATAGTGTTGCCTTTAATAGTGCTAAATCATGCTGCAGAACTGTTGTATACATTACAGGGTGTGGATGCATGAACGAGGACATGGAAGAGTTTTCCTTTGAAAACTTGGCCCCGGTCGCCATAGCTTCTCGCTTGCCCTATGATCTGGCCGATCGTTTATTGGTCTGTCTGCAGTGTGCTTGGAGAATGTAATTGCACCAACATTGATTTGTGTCTGTCTGAAATAAAGGAGATCCAGACGCTGCACACATGCTAAGTAAGAGCTCTTTTTGTGCTTTTCCTCTCTTCTAGCACTTTATGTTTAACCACTTTTTGTGAGCCGCCCAGTTTAGAGGTCGATTCCTTGGTTGCTCATCATGCCTTTTCCCAGACCACCAAGGGGTCTGAGCATGTGAACACTGGCAGCTGTGTGGAAGGAGTTGGAGGGGTGAGGTTTTGGTTGGCGTGATCTCTGTCCATCAGAGTGGGTTTCATCTGTTAAAAAATGGACAGCTGGGCGGGCAATTTTCAATCAAATGAGACCGGCAAGTAGCACGCGAGGAGCGGGGTTGCCACAGATTCCTGTACCTCGCTTGGAGCGATGCAAATGTTCGAAACATGTTACGTATGGCTAAAAGCAGGTTACTCACATAATTCTAAACACCTTGCGCAGTTTTAAAACGTGACCCCACACATTACAAGGAAAGAAATTGCCATGCGTGATTACTGTTCCTATAGTTTGAGGTGTACTTGAGATGGCTAACACAGCACACTCAATTTTACTCTGAAAAAAACTATATTCAGTCCCAGTCCAAACAGAGTCAACTTTATACTAAAAGAGAGTAAGATATATATTTAAAAAAACCACACTCTACAGTTGAGGAACAATCACAGAACCTTCAGGTTGGGAGACAGCCAATCTTACCACTGACCCATGCCACTCCTGCTCAGCCAATCTTACAACTGACCCATGCTACTCCTGCTCTGTGCCAATATATCACAGATGTCAGGTGGAATCCTCGTACCTCCATTTTTGGTTTAGAGTGGGACCAAATATAGTCCTTTTTTTTTTTTTTGATTAAAATTTCCTCTACAAAATTTACTCTGCGTCTTCACCGACAGTTTTCAGTCTCCTTCTCTAAACCAGAATGCTGTCGTAGTAACAAGACTGGTGCCACAAAGAAGAATGAGTGATTGTGAGTGAGTGAGTGAGTGAATGAAGAACGATGATCCGGGTCAGTACATACAGTCCTTCTCAGTCTGTGTATTTTTTCAAGGCTTTGTGTCATTATAAAGCAATTGCCGAAAATGCGGAAGTACTCGCCGAAAGGTAGAGGATGGACGTAACAACGGAAGTGCCCACCTCTGCATTTTTGTTACGGTGAATAACTTGGGAGGCATGTGTTAACACTCAACACAACTGGTTGCCTAATTGCAGTGTTTCCCACACCATGTTAATACTTGGGCGGGCCACCCAAGTAAATTGACCACCACCCAAGAAGTTTCCAAGAAAATGTATAAAAAATTTATATATATATAAGAAATAAAAAATAACTAGGGATGCACGATAATACCGATAAACCAATAATTTAGAAAGTGCCGATGTCGATAACCGATAAGTAAGTCGATAATTGTTTGCAAAATTAACTTGAATACAAATATACTTTCGAGTCCTACTACAAGGCTAACATGTACAAATACATTGCAAAGCACCATAAAGCTGAATCTTATTGATATCTCTGCTTCAAAGACAACCAGTAACTTATTTTGAGTTTGAAAACAAAACAGTCATGTTTTAAAAATGCAACAAAAAACTGCGAGGATAACATTTTGGGGAGACACAGTAAAGAAAGTCCACACTGGCGACTGCCATGTTGCCATGATGCATCTTCTGTCAACACAAGGTCCATTGTGCGCATTATGACATCACAAATATGCGACACTCACACTACCATAGGAGAGGGAAGAGGTTGAGGAGTTGGGCACAACTTGAGCCACAACCACAACAGACAGACCAACACGGCAAGTCTATTATTATCGGCGGACTCCTGTATTATCGGGTCTATCTGTGTGATGTCAAATTTGTTGATAATTGCCAATATTTATCGGCCGCCGATATTATCGTGCATCCCTAAAAAAAAAACTGTCGCGACAGGATATACTGCATGTAACGCTAGTTTGCCGTCACTCACTTGTGGATCGTGAGGCTACAGGAGACGTAGTAACAGGACTGAGACCCATCTCCCCTGCAAACCGGGAACCAAGGATCGGCCTAACTAGGTGTTGGACCACATACATAAAGATTTATTATTGTAAATACTAAACAGGTTTAACTGTAACGATCATCAACCTTTACTGTTTTCCAAGAAAATCGGGGTGGAAAAATCACTCTTTTTCACCAACCTACATCACAGGACTATCCCTCAGTATTATCTTTCAGAGACATCTGAGAATCAAGCCTTAGCACCAACATAATTGTTTTTAAGAGTGACTAAAGTCCTCTACATTGATGCTGTAAATAGCAATGGAAGGACAAGCATAAGAGGAGTAAATTATATGCGAAGAAGAAGCCTCCCTCCAGGATTAATGGGAGTCTCTGTTTCTCTTCACGGGAAATATGAAAGAGCCTTTGTTAGTGAATGGCTTGCTGCTGACAGAAAATAACTAGCCCCCTCCCTCAACTTCTAAATTCATTGCCTCCTCTCCTGCTCATCCGTCACTCCATTTTTTCCCTCTCCCGATAAGCCTCTGTGTTTTCTGTCAAAGTCGCTCATTTAGAATTCCACGCTGCGCCTGCTGTACGGAGGAGGGCCCGGGAGACACTTGGCTACATTGTTAGTATTCACTGTCTCTTCCAGACTTCCTGCCACTGGGTGGGCAGTAGGAGTGGGACATGTACAGTTTGTGATTCATGCTTTCACCTGTGATGTCCCTCACGTGTGTTTAAATTCCACAGAACCAGTATTGTATACAAGCCGCGCAATATATATTTGAGTGTGGTGAGTATGTGGCTAGCGAACTGCGCTGTTGGCAATGTTGTATTTTTAGCTCCTGTGCCGGTGTGTGGAATTGTTAACCTCCTTAGGCTATGCTAAATAAAGAATGGACTATCAGTGAGGGGAAATGACTACTTGGCACCGCACTGGCGGTGTGTCTTTCATCAGGTCACACATTGCTCTCCTCACACCTGCGGCTCATGACAGGATGTTGGCAGGTGTTAATTGCAATTGTAAAACAGGGCATGATGCTCTGTGTTTTTGTGGCATCTCCATTCTGCCCATGGGTTAAACAATGTTGGGCTTTTAAAATTAATTTTGACTATATCTTTTATTTAGTAGGCTGTATTCACAAGTTAGAATAAGCTCCGGTGCTTTAAATGTGTGGTTTGTTTGGTCAAGTGTGAACCGTAACATATAATACGTTGTAATATTATTCAAGGTTTTGTGCTTTTATGATGAGCAAAACAGATGACATTTTAGCAGCACATGGCCCAATATGGAGATTTGATTCCTCCTTGGGATTTGAATACATATTGTCTCAACGCATAATGTAGATATACAGGGAGTTCTCTATTTACGACGTAGCTCCATTCCTATGGAGGCAATGTAACTCAAATCTGTAGACAAATTAGAACACTAAGTCTCAAGTATCTTTAACCTAATGTACAAGTGAAGTCATACTTGAAGTAAATATTTGTATGAAAAACACTTCTTGCCTTCAAATGTTGCTTGATGACATAATCTTACGCTTCTGCGCAAGCTAGCCTCGAAACCTCGCATGTCTGGAACTTATTTAACTAAGCTAAGCTAAAAATTAGGAACATATCACACGTACTTTCTTTCGTGCTAGTTGTATGGCTGCTGCTGTGGCAATCTGGACTGTATTCATACTTTATTATTTATTGCCTCAGCCCAAACAGCAACACCTTAAATCTTTTTCTTCTGGCTTAGTTTTGATGTCGACTTTCCTTCAGCCCCCCTGAACGCTGATCAGAATTTTTTAAAACATTTTTTACTTAGTACATCCAATTTTTAAGACCATATATGCTTCCTTGTGTGTGTGTGTGTTTTAAATGTCATGAATCACAGCATCCCTTTGATATTTGTCAAAATAGCAAAGTGAGCACTAATCATCCATCTCGGTTGTAACAAAACATTTTATTGCATTTTTCGTCAGTGTTGCTAAGGGCAACACACAGCAGCGTTAGTGTTACAGATGTTTTTGAGCTGTTCGTCATAGTTTGCGTTTGCCTGCCTTGCCTCGGGAGTTCCGCATAGTCCCAGCAGAGAATCTATTGACTCCATATTGACTTCCTCCGGCTGTCTCCAATGGATTTGACATGGATAACGCGGTTGGGTTTTGAGGCGTGAGGGGGGAGGGGATGTAATAAAAGCAAGAGACCCACAAATGAAAGAAAGCGGGAGAAAGAGTGAAATAAAGGCGACTGAAATGAAGAGGGCTAAAGTTGGGAAAAGCCCATAGGTTGCCAGGGGCAACTACCTCACCCTCCCCTCTAGAAGCCTCTGGAGCAAGACTGCAGATGAGTAGGAGTGAGTAATACTTATTTGGCTCAAACAATATTCTGTACATTTATACGCAAGTGATTTATAATTAACTTTCCTGCTGCCCCGCTTGCAATGTAACGTTAATGAGTTTCGTAGTTTTGTGTTATTCTACGCTTTAATTGCAATAGCATAGGCAACGTGCATTTGTTTAATTCACTGGGCTGCTCTTGTATTGTAGCAGAGGCGTTAAAAGTCATTCTCTGGAAACGATAAGCCTTATTAGGTCTGATGGGCCTCCTGTCTCATATAAACCATTGTGGCCATGATAGACAGGATTCTGGGTTTGGATTCATTTATACAATAAATTCAAGCACATTCCCAGGCCCTGTATTCTGTAATGGGCCATTATGGGCCATGTTTGTAGATGAAGGGGCCAGATGTCCCTAATGTGGTTGAGGGTCCAGCATTGGCTTTTAAAGTGAGGAGGAGCATGAGCTGGACACTGTCCCTTATTAAAGTGACCCACTTGCCGCTAGAGTAGACCCATAAAACAGCGCTTTAATGTTCTTAGCAGAAGAGCGGCCACAATTTGCCCACAGCTCCACAGCCGTAAAAAGGGAATTGAATTCCATAAGAATGATCTGTTGTCATAGCTCATGGCACCAGCTGTCTGACCATGTTTAAATGCAACCCATGGGTGTCACTCCCTCTCTGTTGGCTGCTATGATCCTACAAGCTTATCTCCCACTGGTCCACTTGAGCAGAAGAGCCTTGTTGGATTGAGGTGGACATATGCAAGAACATCAAACATTATTATTTGCAAGATCATATAACCGTAGTGTTGGCATTGTCATTGATGTATGATGATATAAGGGATTTCTCTTTCTCATTAGTAAATTTACCTGAGAATTTACTTCGGTCTCAGCACACTCACCTTACTGTACAGTGTGTCTCAGTTTGTGCATGCATGGCAGCATCCACCCCCTCTCTGGACACCCCATATTGTCTTTGTGTTTTTTTGTGCAGTAAAACTTGATGCACGAGCTGCTATGGGAGCACATCTCGCGGTTCCTGCAATGCTGATGACCCCCTAATGTGGATTCCAGCGAGGCAGAAAGACAAATGTTTGTGCTTCCAGGTCTTCCCGGTATCCCGGGTTGCTGCAGCTGTCATGTTATCCTTTCTGTGGCCCGGACCTTTTAAGCTCAGAATGCAACATAATATCTACATGCTTGGAGGCAGGCCCTTAAGTTATATCTAGTGTTATTTGACAGAAGCGTTCATACTTTATATGATCATTGAGCTAACACAAAATAAATGTAACATTTACATAGCAACAACCTAAACGTGTAATTTTTTAATGTAGATGACACTTTTGTGATCTCTATTCAGACAGGCTAACAAGAAAGCTTTAGTAGGCATGTTAGGCTAATATACTGTGCTGATGTCTGCAGTTTCCACGAAATATTGTTTTCTGCATAGCTCTAACACTCTCGTTTTCAAAAACTTTCATTCACATCAGCCAAACCAGTATCATGTAAACGGCCCCGCATTGTGATTGTAGACACGTTCATAAACTTGGATAGCACCATGTACGTACATTGTATTCTACTCCCACATTGTCTTCAGTTTAATTCATGCTTCTCAATGGAACGCTGAAACCTCGTTTGTATGCTGGTCATACCGAGAGCCAATGCAAATCTTATTTACACTTTCTGTGTTCCGTAGTGTTGGCCAGCGCAGTGGTAAAGTGTCTAGTTTTTGCCAATTTGCAGAGGCTACACTGACCCCAGATTCTGATAGATGGTTCTTATAATGTGACAGCTGAAAGAAAAGAGCCCCTCCGCCTCAATTCCCCCTCTCATGGATTTGGATACAATGAAGCAGATACTCACAGCACCTCGTCCACCAGCCCAACCCCACTCTGTTCATTTTTTTGCTTCTTTCTTTTGCAACTCCCCTGTCTGTGGTCTGAAAACTGATAGGCGTCCACTGCTTCAGGTTGCAGGAGTCTTGCTTTCAAATTCGGTGCTGATTGTAGAGGTGTGGCTACAGGCATAGTGGGAAAACGAGCAGCAAGGGAGCAGACTCTCTCCGCTTTGCCGCTAGGCTAAAAGCAGCCAGCTCATGCCTGATGTGAGACCTCGCTCAAAGGGATTTGTGATGGGGATGCTCTTTGACCCTTCAACGCCTACATTATGTAAATGTGTGCTGCAGAAAACAAGGAGGATGATGTTGTTGTTTCCATAGAAGTGCACTTAGTTGACTTTGAGTAAGTGTGTTGATATTGGTCATAAAAGCACTCGGACATGTTATATGGACAACTCGAGATGTAGGAACAGTCGTAAACCATTTAGACAGCATAGGTAAAAACAACAAAGACAAACCTGTTGTCTTGTAATGGAGCTTCCTTCCATATGTTATGGTAGTGGTTGGTAAGGTAACCAGATCTCTCCCCTCCCCTCCTAAGCGATGTTATTGTCCCTGTGCACAAAGGATGGGGGATGTGTAATATAAGACGGAGCAGAGCGATGAGGTTCATGGACAACGCCCTTTCCCAGACTGTATAGCGTGTATCAGTTGACAATTTCAGGAAGAAGTTTAACATCGGATTTCACTCGAAAGATATGGGAATAGATGAGACTGGCTGCTACTTGTTAATATTGTGCGGAGGGGTTTCGGTTGGAATCTGTGTGTGTCATTTCCTGCCAAAGGGCAATGTCTCTACTCTAGTGAATTTGTTCACTGCTTTCCCCTATTTGTTCCGACTAATGACTGATCACTCCTTTTGTGTTTTAGCCTGTGAAAAAACACTTCCAGAGGCACTTACTGCTGCAGGACCGAGTATTGGGAGGGTTTTTGTGAGTGTCTACTGTGCAGCAGGTGGCGGAGGCTTGCTTTTCTTGTGTGAGCTGCTTATACTTAATACTGTGATGTCTTGTAAACCACAATGGTTCCTTGTGTGGATTAAAATCGGCATTGATGGCAGAATATAATTCAAATGTCTTTGTTTTCAGCATTTTTATAAGTGTAGGACTTCAATTGTGAAGGTGACTTGTGTCCAAGCACGAGTGGCTTTACAATTGAATTTAAAACAACTGATTTGAGTTGAGTGGTAGTATCTCTACAAAGCAAAATAAGTTTTATTATGTGTTTTAATGTATTCAGGACCTTCCCTTTATAAAGCTCGGTACAAGTCAGATGTATGTGATTCGAACCATATGCTGTGGATACTTGAAAGGGTTGTGCACCAACAGACACAGCTGGCTGACAGACAGTCTTGTGATCTCGAAGCCTGTACGCTGTCTTTTTGCTGATCTTGTCGAGCTCACCAAAGCACGACCTCCTTCGGCTAATTATTTGCCCTCCGATGACGTGCTGTTGGTGAATGTTTGTTAAAAGTGCCTGGCCAGGCTTGCCTAAGGAAGTAGAATGAGCTGGTGGGTGGGTTCATTGCTGACATAGTATGAATGTTATTTATGGTCACATGCTCCAATATAGGGTTTGCACTGCAGAATTATGCTCCAGATTGGTAGTGAGCTGGCCATGGACAGTGAGTTACAGCCCACCCGCCTTCAGCACTGATCATTAGCACTTCAAACACACTGGGATATTAAAGTTTGTTTTACAGCTCCCCATCAACAACCATGCAGGGCTGCGGAATATTGAATTCATATAACAGGACTTATAAAGGCGGTACATCTTTAGTGCTCATGTCACGGCATCTGGATGGTGTGGTCCTAGAGGATAGAGGACATTGGCTAATAAGCAGACGTGTCGTGCCCTGACCTCTGAAGATATTACAAGTCAAATTTTATGATTGCCAGAAAAAGTTATCATCGCAATCATGGCATTTCTGTATGAATCTCCATCCAGCTGAGTATGCTTATGTGCACAATCACTTTGTTCAGAAAGACACACAGTACAAGCAATATTAATCATCTTGTAGCTGTCTCTACATCCAAAGTAGATGTGTGTATTATAAATTGTTACCACCTATGCGTCTGAAATTAACATTTACTAATAAAACCGTCTTGGGCTTTTTGACCTGCATTGTACATTACGGTAGTCTGAGGTTACCATTATTTTTTTATAAAACTTTTTTCATAGTAGGTTTAACCACTAATGAATACAAAACCATTGTCCCCAAAACTTAGCAGAGGAATTGTGCATGAAGGAGAAACCAAATACTTTTCAGCAAGCAATTATATTTCGATCCATTTTGGTGATGATCTGCAAATGGAGCATTGATTCACCATGTGAGTCACTATAATACCATTGGAGCAGTCCAACCCCAGAATCACATTGGTACCAGGAATTAACTTGTTAAACCTATATATTGCCGGCTTTGGGCCAAAACCTCCCATGTCACCATTTCATTAAATTTCACAAATTATTCTATTTATCAGTCCACACATGTGGGTGTTATTTATACAAACTATTAATAATAATAATAATAATAATAATAATAATAATAATAATAATAATGCATTCGTTTTAAATAGCGCTTTTTCTAGACACTTAAAGACGTTTTACAGAGGAATGGATACATTATTCATGCACTCACACATTCAAACTGCGGTGGCAGTAAGTTATTTAAGTAGCCACAGCTGCCCTAAGGCAGTCTGATGGAAGCGTGGCTGCCAGTGTGTGCCTACGGCCCCTCCGACCACCACCAAACATTCACACCTTCCATACACCAGTGTGAGCAGCACTGGAGGCAATGTGTGTGAAGTGCCTTGCCCAAGGACACAATGACACATGACTTGGGGAGAGCGGGGATCGAAGAGCCAACCTTCTGGTTACTTAGCGACCGTCACACCCTGAGCCACGGCTGCCACAATATTATATATATTAACCAATATACAGCGTTGAACATGGCTTAATCTCTTTGACGATGCAATGTTAATGGTTGAAAAAACATGCTTTTTTTGGGTGGTAGGGGGGGTCTCCTGAAAAGTGATAATTTCTGAGCTAAAAGGATTTCGCCCGAAGCTCTACTTAGGGGAATGGCCTTACTAAATTAACAAATCCTCTGGTGACCAAGAGTTTTGCACAATACTTCACTTGTGTGGGGGAAAAATCCACCAACTCCAATCTTGAATCAATCTTGTGGTCAAGATAGGATAACAGTCTGCAATTAGCATTTGATTAAGAAATTTAACTAGTCACAGACCTTATATTGCGTTCTGTGGCTCACGAAAAGGCTCAATTCCGGTAATAGAAAGTTTGAAGCACAAATCAGACCACCTGGAACAATTTAATCTCCCAAACCATTTCCAACAAGGAAGAAGTGTCTGTTTAATGTGCCTGCCAACTATAAATTTGTCAAATTCTGACTGGGTCTTTGTAATGAGAAGGAAATATTCACATGCATCAAAGCTAGTCTGTCTTTTCTCCATCAAGTTCATTTGAGCATTTCCTGTATTGCTAGCAGCATCTGCAACAAAGAAATATCTTCCCATCTGCCATCAAATGTCTTAGTCTGGGATTAATTCAGAATAGTCAGAAATGAGTTTGTCAGTGGGAGAAAGAAAGACTAACAGAGGGGCATATCAGGAGTTTGTGGCGGATTATGCGGAAACAGTTTGATGTTTAATCACTCCTTGTGCATAAGGCGTGTAAAATGGAGATAGAATGGCTTTCCAGTAAGCTCTAATGGAAGCGCAATGTCCTTCTGGTGAGTCTTGCCTCTGTTGAAGTAACACACCGTGAACTCACACAAATGTGTGTTTCCCTGAGAGTCTCCACTGAAGCAGAATGATAGGAGAGGACTGACCCAGCACAGAACCCCATTTCTCCTCTGCCTCTCATCTCTTGCTCTACACTCGGCGGCTTGATTAGGGTGACACACGGCGAGGTATCATGCTTTTCTATTTTTTTGTGTGCATTTTTATGACACTGCAGCTGTCCTGTCTGAAAATAGAGCATGATCAGACAGTTATTGCGCTTCTCGCAACAATGCAGCCATTTTACCATCTTAAAAATAATTGTTTAGATGATTGCCATGTTAAAATAATGACAACATGCTACTGTCAAGGCTACCTACTTGAGCAGCAGTCAATAATAACGGTAGTTGAGCTGAGCACCAAGCTTCTTTTCCAGTGTTTACCACCTTTCAAAGCAACACTTTTACAACTTAGATTGCCAAAGGAATAGGACAATTTCAAGATATTATGTTATAATTCACTTCTGTTGGTGTCCAGTGTATTCACTGGTTTGGTTTCTCTAGCTTCTAACCACATCTGATCGATTAACACTTAACAAATGCATCTTTTGTGCTCCTGATTCGTATTCATTGCATTGGATTGTAATTCAATTCCACTTCACAACTGTAGGGGGACTCGCAAAGTCAAAATAATAGTCACGTCTCACGGATGAATCTGTAGAGTTTACATGACCAAGCCTTTCCATGTTTGCACAGAGACTGCCACTTCATAGTTTGTGCTGTTGGTATAATTTGTGACCCGGATGAACATGGCTCGCACTGCAAGGTGACACAACATTCCATCAATCCTCACATTAAAAACCCCAAGGTCTGGAAACATTTCCACAGGCGCTCTTTCCAAGCAGAGACAGATTTGTACATGGTCATGCTTGTGGTTCGTTGTTATGTTATAGCTTCAGACAAACTGAGGACAGATGTGTTTGGAATCATTTCCAACCCCCCCACCCCCATCCACCATATTCCTTCCTCCCCCTTCTTGATTCCCCTTTCTCTTCCGCCCTCCTTCTACTTCCCCTAATCTGGGACTCATTGTGTCTGTAATAAAGCCCAGCTGCACACATGCCTCTCTGCACCCACTCAGTTGAGCTTATTACATGGGAGTAAGAGTCCAGTCACACAACCATGCTCCCTTAACACAGATAATACACGTTAGAGGGGACGCTCCTTTTTTTTTTTTTTTTTTTTTTTTTTTTTTTTTTTTTTCTCTAAGAGCTCAGTATTGTTCATTCGGAAATGTCATCATCATTGCTCTTTTTTTTTTTTTTTTTTTTTTTTTTTTTTTAAATATATATATATATATATATATACACATATATACATACATATATACATATATACATACATACATACATACTTTTTTTTTTTTTTTTTTTTTTTGTGTGTGTGTGGGTGAGTATGTGTGTGTGCGTGCGTGCGTGCGTGTGTTTGTTAGCTCACCAGAAAACCTATTAGAAAAAAAAAATCTTATACCGTTCACCTAAATCGAACACCAGGAGACCCGAGGGGACCGAAGAAAACCAAGGAAGGTGAAATCCAGCACCGACCAGACACCCCCCACCAGAACTCCTCCCCAGCCCAAGAAACATCCAGACCCCAACAAATCCAAAAAACATAAAGTCAGGGAGGCCTCAAGAGACCAACGGAGAGACCGAGAAAAGGAAGGAAGGACAGACGAAGCCGCGTGAGATCCGAGACACCAGCCTCCACCGATTCAATAACCTGAGGGGACGCTCCTTGTGTCGGACTCATGCCAGTACTAATCGCTGACACCTGACGTTGCATTTGTGCCGGTTTACTTATAGCAGAAGCACAGTTTATGACGTTCAACGCTAAGGGTCTGATTTACTGAGATCCCATAGTGGGTGCTAAATTGCATGTTTGCGTTAACAGAATGAGCACACTGATGGTGGTTGTGTTGCATGTGAGCTGCTATGATTGTGGTCTTCATAGCTGCTTGTGATAGTGGCTACTAAATGAAGGGGTCACTTGCTAACAGATGCAAACGCGATGGGAGACCGCCTTGTTTTTTGGGGGTGTTTTTTTTTTGGGAAACTCTGATGGCTTTCACAATGTAACATTTTGGATAGCACCCCTAGTGAAAAATGAAGATTAAAGTGAGTGTAAGACAAAAAAAAGTTATTGTTACAAAACGGAATTGTATCACATCAATAATTTTGTGAAAGCCCGCAACCACCTAAACGTTTTGTTTGATTTCATTTGTCCCAAGTGCATGCCAATTGGATGGATCTGCCTTTCCTGTGTAACGTTGCTTTAAAAACATGAGACAGCATGCATGGAAGTCAGCTTTGTGAGAGGACCGCATCAATTGTCAGAGTACGGCAGAAATGACTCAGATGCAAGGAAATGCAGAGTTGAAAGGAGTTTAAGACAAGTCGGCCCTTAAATCTTTCAAGAGAGAATTGTATTACTAAATAGACGATAGATTGTGATAATTTCTGTGAAGATATCAAAAAGGTTTACACAAGTGCATAAGTTGTTTCTGCGTCCTCAAATTTTGCCTGGCTTATGCTGGCACCGCTTTGCATGTTGTTTTGTGCCTGCCTTTCTGACGCTCCATTTAAGAACACAATATCAGCAACTGGAATTCATCTCAGTTTTGATCAATCACATGATTTGCATGAAGGGTCCTACATTTTCGTCACTGTCCCTGTCGGAACCGGCATTGGGCCTGAAGTGTAGTTTGAATGATTATATCATATTCATAGCATCTCTATACTGCATCAGTTAAGCCTTATTTGAATTATATATGAATTCCGTGTAGTTTATTATTATTTTTATTTTATTTTTTGCGTTAGGCTTTTTTGCTGTATAAAATTTTATTGAACATTTACCATTAACCAGCATAGAAAAAAAGATCAATGGTGATTGATCATTTTAAGTGGACATAACTCAAAAATATAGATAAATATTACAAAAGCAGGAATGTGTTGATTTCATCATTGCCTGGTCGGGCCAGCATTGGTGAACTTAGGGTGGCGCAGCATGGAGTGGCCACTGGGCCGCTGTTACCTGCGCATGCCAACTTAATCTATTTACATTTACTCTACTACTCCAGCAACACGCAGAATGAACTGTGCTGCACACCAATTTAATTTGACACAGTCGGTTGCGGCGTGTCATTACATTAGCTTCCACGTCCTTAGCAAACCCGGCTCTAATGCTGTGAAAATTTGCACTGTATTTTTGGGGAATTTTGAGGTAATTGTCCCTTTTTGTTCCGCTTTTGTCTAATACAGTGATTTCAGGACAATAAGTAATCATTACAAACCCTTTATGAACAGTACAGTCAAAAAAAAAATTTCAATTAGCAATGTACTCTCAACTCAAAATTCTTGGGAGGTTTCACTATACTTTGTCAATTCCATGCAGCGTAATCCTGTGTGCATTATGTGAGACGAGATCTGGTAGCTGCAGTGTTTCAATTTGGCTGGCAGGATGGTGCTGAATTGCTTCAGCGCAGAAATAAAAAATGCATTCATGCATGTGAAAGTGAGCAGTCCTAATAGAAAGGTGTGTCTCATTTACAAATTGGAAGCCAGAACTTCATTAAACATAAAAATGGAGACATGGATCAATATGACTCTCGCCCTCGTTAGTATCGCCAACCATGTTTCTGCTAACAGGTTTGTGAGTAATATCGAAAGGTTCTTAAAACTACCCTAATTAGGGAGAAATTGTTCATTATGATGTAGTCCACCAATGTAATAAATCAATTGAATTTGAAACATGTACAAATGATAAGGAAGAATAATTATGGCATTCATACCTGTATTGGGGGCAACGTTGTAATCACACTGTAGTTTGACTACCATGGCAACAACAGCTGGGGCATCCAGGTCAGCTCAACTCGCAGCATCCACAAAAGCTTTTAAATGGATTTCTTTGTCTGTAGTTGGTAGACAACTTTGTCCTCCATTTAAAATCATGATGCCTTAATCTTTGAGACACAGACTTTCACCAGAAACCCTTTTCTACTTCACTCTGTTTATTTATTCGTAATGGTTGTGGGGGAGGTCAAGCAGGTTAAAGTAGACTAGTGCAAGATCTAAAATGTAGCTCGATGTATCTGACGCTACAAGACGATATTTTCACATGCACAAATGTATGCTTTCCGTCTGTTTTGTCTGTGCAAGTCAAGCGGCACACAACAAGCTGTCAGAATAGAAAATCTTGAAAGCTTTTAAGAGCAACATTGGTCTTGTCTTTGTACTGTGTTTCTGTACTTTTCTTTCTTTGTCAAGCGCCGGCTAATTGTGTTTCAAGCGAAATTTGACACGTATTGATTCAAACGTGCTATGAGCAAATGCACACACCCATAGTGTGGATTGGCAGCTGCTCTAATCCTTAGCTTTGAAGAGGCTTTTTTTTCCTTGCTCACATTGTTTTAGACTTTTTTTGCCCCCCTTTTCCCCACAGCCTTTCACTAGAAGCAGTGTCTATGTAGCCTCGGGTTGTTTTGTTTTGTTATCATGAAGGGCTTTTAGAGAATGACTTCCCAGTATTTCTCTTAAGTGTGTCACATGAATCAAAAAAAAGAAAAGTTTATCATGGGTAGCTGTGACTGCAACACACCACTGACTTATTGGTTTTGTTTAACTTAATAAGCTTTACAACATTTCAGCCAGTTTAGATTTTGCTCCGCCAGTTTATGAATTTTAAAATAGATTTTAGAATTTAGAGGATTGTTTGCGATAAATTAGTACGTAGCACAGAAACGATACCAGGAAATTCACACGTCTGGTGCCTGAGAGTGAGTGTCTCAGATGACATCACACGCAGCATAATAGTGGTTTCCAGCTTCCATCAGCCTCATCTTCTTTTGTCTGCTGCTTTGTTTCTCGGCCAAGAGGATGCACATGCCTCCTGTTCATGCACCGGTTTATCCAAAATGGAAAAGAAGGAAAAGCCAGAATTGTATTGGCTTTGTTCTCCAAAATGGCCTTCAAAGCCTATACATTTTTTATCTTTGCAAAACTGTCTTTCATCGCACGTTTATGTTTGTATGCATTTTACTTGAGACTAGTCATTTCAGTGGAATTGGCTTGTCAAAATATTAAGCTCATATTTGTAAACTCGTATTGCCGTTGTTACTATACAATGTATATGTCCTGTAGACACGCCAACGCATTTACTGTACGCATGAGCATGAGGCGCCAAGATAGTTATCGCATGACATCCCTCGGAGACATGAGGATTAGCATTATTCCTGTGTTACTATTTGTGAAGCACATCACATTTGAAGGCTCCTTGTCATGCACGATGATGATTGGAATAATGATAATAGACACTGGTCAGGTTTTTGCACTACTAAGTGAACGGTGAGCCGAGTGATCACGTGGGCGGTTTGACAGTTTGTCAGAATTTAATCACATTCTAATGTACCACGCGTCAATTTCATCAAAATTGATAACATGCGGTTTCCTCGGCGGTCAGTCTCTGTGGATAATGGCTTTGTCTTCCTGCACATTCATTTGCACAACCTTTGGTCTGTGGAAATCAAAGCTGTAATGAACTGTGCGCTTCCATTTAAAGCTCCCAGTTTAATCTGATTCATCAGTGAATGAACACCAGTATCACGTTTACATTGGACATCAACTCTGCATCTGATTGAATCCTCAAACCAATTGTTTTCTTCTCCATGTCCGTAGCACTATTTTGTGGGTTTTTTAATGATCAAAATTGTCAAATACATTTCTCAAACCACTTCTAGAACTGTTCTTTGCTGTCCATCTGTTTGCCAGAATGTGGCTGGCTTGTAACTTGCTCACTGCACAGATGACAAATATGCATTCTGTCAGGAATTTAATAGAAACAGTATGTCTCCACTCCTTCGTGCAGACAAACTGGGCTGAATTATTTGAACGCAATGATTTACATCCTAACCCAAATAAGTGCTAAATCTAGGATTCTGGAGCACACTACTTTTATTTGATTTGTCAAGTTGTCTCATTTCTTATTTAAGATAACGAGGATTTCCCGGCCATTGAATTGAGAGCAGCACATGACAGATGATATTTATTGTGGGTATAGAGAACATGGTTATAACAAGTTTCCCACATGCTGAAAAGGAGAACTGAGGCAATGACATCACAGGACAAGTCACCTAATCTGTTTTTCCATAATAAAAAAACAACAACTCAGCACGCTGATGGTCCCTGTGGGGAAACCTTTGGCACACTTATGCTTGTTTCTCCTTTTCCTCTTTCAGCAAATGTAAGAGAGGAACTTTTCAACGGCTGTAATCAAAAAGTCTAATAAGATCATCAAAAATAGTTACTTTATTTTTGAAAGTACCAATACTGTCATTTCATCACAGTACTTTCCATATGTGTATTACTGCAGTGTATGGGACTGTGTGCATACACAGTCTGAATCGAAGAATAGCTTCTATAACATGAACATTATCCTCTCAAGTCTGACAAGTTAGTATCAGAAGTACCCTACTACAAACAAGTGGATAAATTATGGCCATGATGCAGCAATTCTGTGGGGTCAACGTGTAAAAGAGATTGTTCATGATTTGTTTTATTTTTCTTTAAATCATATTTTCATCATGGTTCTTACCTTTACATTTACATATTTTCAGCTAGCTCTGCTAAAGGCCTATTAGACATCTTATTAACTGTTTAATGCCTCACTGAAGTATCAAGCCACTCGCCTCAATAACTTGCACAACAAAATCAGCACAGCTATATGCCCTGATATCTGTTGAAAGGTCAGCTCCCGGCTCCAGTGACACAATAATGGACACAATGCATGGCTGTGATTGTACTGTATTCTAACATCACTGTATTTGCCTAACATACCTCTGGAAATGACCACCCTCAAAGCTTGTCTTCTATGGCTAACCTGCAGACGTCCTGAGTTTCAAAGTGTTAGAAAAAGACTGTCAACTTGAATTCTCTTTTTTTGCAGATGAACTGGATTTCCCTGGCAAATAAGGGGCTATCACTAAATGTCACTGTAAGAAGCTCACAGTGGATGGTTTTGTTAAGCTATCTTTTACTTAGCTTCAGTACTTAGTACTTTATGTGGGATTAGACTACGAATGGAGAGCGGCAATGGTATTTTCCTCCTGGTCAAAGCACCACACCCTTTGTACCCTATGCAAATACTGAAACAAATTAGCACTCTCAAAGAAGACAACACTGTATTTTGGGATTTTTTTTGTCTTGTTAATATAGCTATCAAGTTTTTAAAATACTAACAAACTAACAAAATGAAAATGACATCCTTAGGGTCAGAATTCTTGAATCAATGAGGCATCCAAATCTGTGTTATCCACTCGGTCTTCCATGGTGCTTATCACTGTATTGCAATGTGGATGTGTGTGATAAGAGAAAGTCATATCGGAATGCTTTTTAAGGGACATCCTCATAATGTATTCTTAGCAGGAGTCCTCAGATTTAATGTGAAAAACAACTCTTAAGAGTATGCCTTTGCCACACAAAACAACTTATATCCCTTTGAACTTTTATGAACTGTTAAAAGGTTATGCTTGAATTGAACATAAACACTTAATGTAATGTTTTCATGTAAAACCTTTGCATATTTTCAAACCAACTATAAATGTGTGGAACGCTTTGCTCGTTTGAAGTGCATTACTAGAACGCCTTCAAGGACTTTAGTCTGGCAAAAGGCAAATGTCCTTATTTACAGATCCAAGCTTTACCTCCAAGCAGTTGACTGTGTGAAGAATACCGACTTTTCTGGGAAAAGAGAATGTGCCAGAATCAGCAAATAATTTGCAAATGATTGAGATATTATGCATGTCTTAGAGGCGCATCGCCCTGACGAGGTCGTCGAGGTACAGTTCTTTCTGTTCATGTAAGGCATTTTGTTGCATTGGTGCTAAAGTAGACAATTGTGTAAAGGTCGATTGCGGAGATTTATTTCAGAAACAGCAATTAGAGAAAAGTACAACTGGAAAGAATAACAAACATTTACATTTTTGCAAAGCAGCAAAAATGTTGTCACAGTGTTTAAATGCAGTTAAAATCGCAGATTACGCTGGTTTGAAGTATGGCTTCAGTCAATAACCTGGAGGTTTTACCCAACACATCCAGTGGGATCATCTTCTTTAATTTGCATCATCTCAATTCCTCTGAACTTGGTTAGGGTTCGTGTTTAGTCAGGGGTACTGTGCTATTTGCTATGGTGGGGGATGGGTTGCAATGCCTTTGGGGTATTGTTCCTGGATCTATATGCATCTGTAGCTGGAAAGAGTAATTCTCAAATAGAGGGCCTGCAAAAGTCGACTCGGCCTAAACTTGGAGATTGCGAAACATTCATTTTCCAATCTGCAGTCAGAAAATTAAATGCATCTCTAGATATTGCTCTCTAACCATTTGTGTGCAGCAGAGTGCACGTTTTCACGTGATGTAGCAAACAATAGAGAGGCACTATAGCACTTGGGGTTAACCAGGATTTTTGTGTTGCTTGTCACTGATGGGGGGCATGCAAACATTGAATAGAATCATTGAGTCGGAGGTAATTCCGGGCCCCGGTGCAGGGCATTTGTTGGACAGGCCATTCTGCTGACAGGCCCGTTTGTCCCACCGACCCCCTCCTTTTTTAACCCCTGGTCTCCCTCCCCCCTTGCTGCATCGGCATTTCTTTCCGCACTGAAGCCTTTATCGTTGTACCCATGACGACATGTCTGATGGGGCGTGGCAGCCAAGATTTCATTTGGCCCTGAACTGTGGGTAGCCAATGCGTCTAGATATAGATCGCAATAGCTATGCCGACACGTTGGATTTTTCAACTTTGACAAATGAATACACACACAAGGGACAGTCCCATTTATTATCATTGCAGATGGCTGTGCGTGCTGGGAATTTGTGGTGTGACTGTGGAATGTGGAGCCTCACTGGGATGTTGTGATCTCTGAATTTCAGAAAATGTTCAAGAGTTTTAGCTGAGCTCAGCAGCAGAACTCATGGGGGGGACATTTCTATCAATTCACTGCTAAACATTCACTGCATGCATTTTACAAAAGCTAGGACAGAGAAAATATGGGCTTCAAGTTCAAAAATATACAATTTTCAGCTTTTGTCCCCGTGTGGTTGTTCTGTATGAACAGCACAGACAGAATTTGAGGACAAAGTCAAACTGGCAATTTTATCCCTTTGGAGGTAGCATCAGAGCTGTGAAAGAGGTGGGATGGCGACTGTGGAATTCTGCAATGCCAAGATGACAATGTGAAGTTCAATAGCTGACACTCAACTTCCCCTGCCCCTGTTATGTTGAAAATAAGTACTCACAACGTACACAAGTTTTCATGTCATCAAAGTATCTGATGTTGCATATGCTGTGTCGCTAAGTGAAAGTGTAGATGTTGCAGCAATGTCTAGGGATGTACTGCTTTACATGGATATATATGGTTGTATAGTCTGCTGCACTCAGGCCAAGTAATAAAGTAAACCTTCATCTCTGTCATCATAATTTTATTACAAACAGGGCGTGGAACATTTTGGCTATTCAATTAGAGCCTAGAGGTTAAACTTATGATCCCAAATTGATCTACTACAACCTCCGCTCAAGCCCAGAGGAACTTCATCTAAGTGCAAATGATTCTCCGAAGAGAGGGTCTTGGGCCCCCAAGGTAGCACCAGAAAGAAAGATGAGGTGCCCCCTTGCAGGCTTTTGTTAAATAATGCCCATATCTGCTTGAATAATTCAGAGCAGCAATAGCAGAGCTTCTACACAAACCATACACCTGGAGAATGTCATTCTATCTTTACCTTTGTGCCATTGTGTGCATTTAAAGATGAGCGTTGCTAGCCGGGGAAGCCGGCCAAGACAAAAGGATCATATAGTAATAAAGTCATGTGTGTTTGTCTGTCCATCCATTTCTGCTATGCTATACTGCCACTAACTTGTACTAGAGTGTTGCAATCCTGCCTTTGAGGCCTTCGCTTTGACTGGATCCCCCCGTGAGACACCTGCCTTTGGTGTATCTGCACATCTGTGTGTTGTGTGTATGTTGTGATGAAATAATCATCACAAGCCCTCACTTGTGCCCGTGGGAGAATTCATCCATCCACGGCATCTCTGAATGCTGTGAGCCACAAATCTAGCATTGTGAAGGTTGATTAAACACTACATATGTTGGACGCATGAATCTGCACGATATTCCAGATATACTATTTTATCTTTTGGATTTTTTCCCCTCCTGTAATAGTTATATAAAGTTCAATTTCAGTTGCCTCCCCTTCAAACTCGATATTCCTGTGCACCTGTTTTGAGCGATACCTTTGGGGCACAGCTTGAAGTGAATAATTTATGAGCACGAGGGGAAGGAATCACAAAATCTTTGTGGACCTTCCGTTGCACTGTGTGTTTGTCGAGCTGTCTGTCTTCCACCTCCTTTGTCTTTGTCCTTTTTAAGGATTGTTTTTCACCACTGGACATTCTTAACTTTATCTCTCTCTTGCAGTGACGTTTGTCGACTGCAGCCGTGGGGGTCTGGTGCGCTTCGAATGCAACAACCCAGAGGACTTCCGGATAGAAGCCAACGGGGTGGTCTACGCTGCCAGGAATCTGCAGCTCTCTGGACTCCAGACGTCAGCGCTGCTAATCAAGGCCATTGACGACACAACCCAGCAACAATGGATAACCCTTGTCAGATTGACACCCTCCAACCAGCAGGTGAGTAAGCAACAGATCTACGATTGATGGGCATAATAATTAACCTAATTGTCATGTGGAATTTTTGGTGTTTAATTGGGACCTAGAGCAATTAATACAAAATGGAGTGCATTACTTGGCTTCAATCAGTTTGGTGTCATGCCGACTCTGGTACTGAAAGTTCGGGACATTCAGAAGGATTCACCCATCTCAGTAAAAAAACTTGAATCTAATTTTACATTTAGGTCATCAAGCAATTAAGTGAAACCTTAGAATCTACTATTTATTGCTATTGGTCGGTTGTATTTTACCACAATAGAAAGCCGGAATGATCAATTCTGCCCTCGCGTCAATCAACTTGCACTGATTACCCGCACTGCGCATTCACAGATGACTAGTTTCCCAAATTGTAGCAGGTGTTCCATGAGACAAGATGGATGCCTGCTAATTAAAAGTTAATGTGTCAATTTAGTTGGAGCACAAACATATACTTAACACGGTCAGCGTCTAGCGAGAGCAGATGCGCAACGACTGCTCATAAAATAGATTCCAGTGTGCGCGTCTTGTGATTGTAAGCTTATTGCCTGCGTGTCATCTCTGCGAGACAGTAAGCATCTGTTTGAGCTCTCCTGGACAAGACAAGCAGTCGTCTGCGATTAATTACGTTGTGCAAGTGCTCATATGTCAACATTGTCTTTGGCCGAGGATAAGAGAAAGTTCACGTTGAAGAAGTTCACATGCCATATCGGTCCTTCTTGTAGTCAGGAAATGAAAGAAACTTCTAAAGGCTTTCTAGGATTGTAGGTTTTAACTTAAGTGCCAGAGAATTATATGATCGTGCTCAGCAAGACTCTACACAGACAGACATGTTTTCTTTCAGTTTTACATGCTAGAACTAGTAGACCATAGCCAGACCACTTGTGTTTACAAACTGCCAAAGTCAAAAACAGCTGCTCAATCTCTGACTTGTTAGGATTCCAAAAACTATTAATTATTTTACAATTCAATTGATATTTGCAATTATTTGGCCCCTTGTTTTAAAGGACTCGAATGCACAACAGACAAAGGCATCCAAATTATATTCCTTTGTTCACCCCCCCCCCAAAAAAAGAAGTCAATATCAGCTCAAGCTGAAAATTGTATCAAGTAAACAGAAATGGAACAAAACAAGAAATATAAACCACAATTAATGTAATAGACATCAATCGATGCAATGTGTGCGCTCTATTAATACTGAAATCTTTCTATTTTACATAATCAGTACAGTATTATGCCTAAAAGTGACAACATATTTGTAAACGTGTGCCACCAGGGGACAATGTCATGAAAGGGGAATGTTGTATTTTTCTGAGGTTGCAGATAAAAATAAATAGTTGGGTTATTCTTGGGGCCAGCAAGCACATCTCTTAGCCAGGAACTAAATTAAAGTTTTAGCCAGTAATGATTTCACAGCCTCTCCAAGCACTATCATTAGCCACACACAAATGCAACTGCAGGTATAGGATTTTAATGACACTATTAGTCACTGCTGTTGGTAAGATAAATACTTTTGCCAAACAGGTAAACTGTCAGCCATTTTTTTAATAACATAAATCAGGCTACGCATCTGCATCGTGTGCATCCAGTGATGATTTCTTAATCACATCAGTGATTACTTTTATTTATTTATTTTTTATTATGCACTGTGAATGCTTCTGCCTTGGGGAGACATTTTAATCACTGACAACTAAACAATAACCTCATTAAGATTAAACCATGTCTACCTCCAATAGAACTCTGCAGCACAAAGCAACACTTAAGAAGCGCAAACAAGGGAGTTTTCTTAAAGGGTAAATCACAATTCAATGTTGAGGTCCTGAAGCTGTCAGAACAGTGTCTGTATGTGTGTTTTTGTGTGTGTGGTTTGGGGCTTCACAGGAAGATACGGGGTGAACAATCCCAGCACGCCATTCATCATTCCCAACGCAGGTTGCAAATAATTGCTACTCTCACTCATGCCCATTTTAATAAGGTAACAGATATTTCTAAAGCACGCACACAGCTTCTCTATCTGTCTGCTTGACGTGTTACTTGTGTAGTGTGTGAAAGCACTATAATCAAATTTCAAACATGATTAGTGGAAGCTGTCTGACAGTGGTCAGTGTGTGTGTGTGTGTGCCTAAGAGGTTGTGGGTCGTTATAGGGTGGCAAAGTGGTAATTCATTTCTGTGGTTACATGGAGCCATGTTTGGACAGTGAAAGCAGGCAGCGTGTAGCACAGGGGTGGGGGATACGATGCTCAACAAATGTTGTTTTTTTACTACATACTGTATTTGTGGGTAAATCGTTTGTGGGGTTTTATAACACTCCCTCTTTGGTTTTGGTTTTGCAATTGCACAGATCAAGTTCTTTCATAGACCATATATGGCCCACATTCTGTTGGTTCCCCATCTTTGGTTTAGTAAGATTTCAATGAATGAGCCCAGATAACAATCATCAACATTGACTGATTTAACATACTGTTTTTTTATTTTTTTATTGTTGTTCTTTCCCGCCTTGTGTTCAAGGTTATTGTAACTTTCCATGGCACAACTTCAGTCCCTCCTCCGTGTCTCTTGAGCAGCATTGGCAATTTGAGACATCTGTGTGTTTAGTGTCTGGCTTGCAGGTACCATCCTCCTTTGTTTCAAATCTCATTCATTACAGCTGAGGGAGGATGGCAGATCCATTATGGGAGCCGGTTGTGTCTGTGTGGGTGCATTTTATCAGGACATGAGATGAGGTTTGCCATTTAAAGCCAAGCGGTGCTGCTGGTGTACTGCTGCTACACTAACTGCATACACCGGAGCATGTCAAGGAGAATAGTGCTGTAATGTTGATTGGTGAAACCAGGGAGTGTGTCTTCTACATATTGAGGAAATTTAATGATCTACCTGAATGTTATGAACTGCTCTCTCAAATACAAGTATCCTTTTGGGGAAAATAATGTAAGCAGAATATGGATTTAGCTCAACCCCCCATTATCGTGCTGCATGTTGTTCTTTAGATGAAATAGTTGAGTGAATCAACAGCGCCTCTAGTGGTTGCAAGTAATGCCTGCCATGTTGCGTTTGTTGCTTCAAGGTGTTCATAATTAACTAATATCACACTATTGACAATTTGAACATCCGGGCATTTCGGATATTTCCGCAATGCAAACACTTAATTTACACGGTGAAAACAAACTGTGTATTGTATTGCGTTCGCCTATGACTAGCATACAAGTTATAATAGTCAAATGACACAGGTTATAATAGCCAAATGACAATTCATCACATTTTGATATCAAAATTATTAATCCTCACAAATCAAATTACAACAATCCAATGGCCAATTCTTTTCAATTAACAGAGAGCTTCTATCACCGAGTTGACCGCCATTTTGACTTGTAATGTGAGCTTGGAATTGTCAATTGAGTCAACTTAGGAGTAAGTAATGTAATTCATGTTTTTGTTGTCATATATTAACTCATTTTCACTGAAGCAATCCCCTTCACTCTCGGCTGTTTTACTGGATTTTGACTTATTTTGCAAGGCCCACAGAATATTGTGTTCTATTGCTATAAAAACACAGAACCTACCAAAAGAAAGATTATTCTCTTCTTTCATCAGGAAAAAATATATATTTTTATCTTTTTCAGTTTTGCAGTAATTAGCATTAGAATATAGTTAAGTTTCATCATTATTCACAAATATATTTAGAACTGTGAGTAAATGATCTTTTTTTCCAACATAGCCCTGGTTGAACTTTTATACTCTGCTTCCACCTGCTGGCCGTTTGTGTAATAACTACCATTTCTTCAACCCTTCCCTACATTTGAGAGGCTGCATCAAAGCCTTCTGTATGCTCGAGCTGTCTAGCATATAAATACGTCTTTGGGACACTTAAAACATTTATAATGGGCGCAAATGAGTTACGCACGTTGAGTCTTCTCAATCTGGATGCTAAATGATTGTCGAAGAGGTCCGCAATTTACACTGCAACTGACAAACGATTTCTTTGAGGCCTTCGTCTGGTAGATTTTCTGCTTTGTTTTGCAAGCCAGAACTCATGTCCAGAGGCTGACAGAGGCTACCCAGCCATGTTCCTGATGTTACTCACTAGACCACGCCCACTTATAAGGCATGCTGCTCAGACACATAGCTGATGTGACTGTCGTACATGCAGTTTATTTCCTTATATTATCTTATGTAATGTTTCTTTATTAAAAAGGCCTTGCAACATGTTTTGTGTTTTTGGGATGCTGAAATGGTTTAATTCATTTCAATGGGTATTATTTATATTTAAATGAAATGACAAATTGATTTAGGAGATTGGTCACGCTACAAATTAAACTCATAAATCAAAGGACCACATTGCAACGCAATAATAAAAAGTACATTTTTGATTTGTTTGTTTTATATGTATGGCTGTTGGCTAATTGTAAGACTATAGCGGGTCCCGACTTGCGTATAAATTAAGTTTCTGTGGTCACCGTAGAAACAAAAACAAGGACCCTGTCATGTCAGTTTTAGTTCTGGAGTCTTGTATGTGCTTATGTAGCAAATCATATTTTGTTTTCCAGGTCATGGAACGCGCTTCTGGTCCAGCCACATCCAAGGATTTGAAAGAAATAAAATTTCCATCACGGAACTTGGACAGCCAGCTGAAACGCATGAAGAGAGACTGGGTCATTCCCCCAATCAATGTCCCGGAGAACTCGCGAGGTCCATTCCCACAAGAGCTTGTTCGGGTAAGCCCTCACATGCCCACGCACGCGCACAATCATACTCTACTCATATCTTGAGTGAAAAGTCATTTTTGCTTGATATGACAACCTTGTAGCTCCCCCATAGCTCAGAGCTTCCACTCAGAAGGTCACAGCCTTGAGACTTGAAGAAAATGTTTCTTATTTACAGCTCTTTGCTGAAGGTCACCCCCGCGCCTTGCGTTATTTTGTTTTTAAGGGCCATACAGTACAACCTGCCATCGTATGACGGCAGAGAAAAAGTTGAAGTGCTCACCAGCGCTGTAGTTCCTCAGATATTATAGTGCTTTAATCATGGCTCAAGGACACATTCAACTGCCTTTTATTGACAACAGTCTTGTGGTTGAGGCTTGGTGTGGGTGGCTGACAAAGGACAAGCACTCCTCAGGTTATTTGAGGAGATCCTTCTCAGTATATTAAGCTCCATCTCTTATCAAGTCCTGTACACACATTTTATATGCATTATATTAATGCATGACGCAGAAAATGGGATATTCCTTGGCTCAGTCGATAATATTGTCAGGAGGAAATGAGATGTTCAGCGTGAAGCAGCAAGAAGGTGCAGAGGGTCTCAACTTACAACAGCAAAGTGAAAAAATATCCTCGTTAAGACAGAACATCAATACCACACATAAATCAATAATATCCCTGCTATTAAAATTACTTGTCAATAGGAGACTCAGGCTACAGGACATTACAGGGAGTCCTCAAGTTACGGCGGAGTTCTGTTCCTACGCTGGCGATATAACACGAATTATGCCTTAAGTTGGATTTCCCCTTTAAAGTCAATATTTACATCAAAATACTTTGTAAAGCAATTTTGAAAAACATATTTGCGCAACCCGGAAGACGCCGGAACCTATATTTTGTGTTTCCGCACGGACATTCATTGCTGACGGACGGCGAAACGGAGCTAATTCAAGCTTAAACACGTAATGTGACGCGCCTGATGGCGAGCCGACGAGCTGATGGACGTCCGTTGCTGGAGGTAACAAAAACACAACCTTAAATAACTTTAAAATTGTGTGATTATTGCGGGAAATTAACAATTAACAAAAAAGACGGTGCTGTGGACGAGTCACGGGCGCCGTAAAGTCGAAACGACGTAGGTCGCGTGCGACGTAGCTTGAGGACTCCCTGCATTAGCATATGTAATAGAGTTGCATGCTGTGTATAGCTTCTGATATGTGGGATTGGCTTACCAATTGTCAGGAATTGAATACAGTTATAAAGATTTTGAGAGGGAAAATTATCATTACCCTTCAAACACGATACAGATATAACCCCAATCATTCAATTTCATATTCAATTGTATGGTTTAAACATTTGATTATTAGACTATTTGATAATGAAAAATGGGCAAATTAAAATGTGACATTGTGAAACTAATATTTATATAGAAATATGTATATTACAAAAACGTTGAATGTATTTTATTTAAAATTTTGCATAAAACTATTTTTATTAATTAAATGTTGAAATGCTTCAAAACCACAGTATCGGTTATATGCTAATGATAAGTCAAGTTTTTAGGCTTTTGTTGTAACAAATCGTTCCACCCGCAGATCCGCTCGGACCACGACAATAACCGATCTCTGAGATACAGTGTGACAGGTCCTGGCGCTGACCAACCTCCGACTGGCATCTTTCTCATCGACCCGATCTCTGGAGAGCTCTCGGTGAACAAGCCTCTGGATAGAGAGCATATTCCCAACTTCCATGTAAGTCAAGCCCTATAATGATTTCCTTATGATCTGCCTGTTTGTTCTCTCTCATGGCAATGTTGTATTTTCCCTCTGGTTGGTATGCGCTCCAGGGTCATGTGTAGCCTAAACAGTCTGTTCAGACTCGATAAAGACTTGTGGCGTGATGTGGCACTAAGAGAACTGGATTTATCCGTCTGAGAATGTAAAGGATTGAGTGCGTGTGTGGTGTGTGTGTGTGGGGGGGGGGGGGGGGGGGGGTGCGTGCTTGCGTGCGTGCTTGCGTGCGTGCTTGCGTGCGTGGGTTAGATACATTAAGATAATCCTCAGCTCACAAGGAGCACTCTCTACTGCAGTGGCTCTTAGATGACATTGTAATAAAGTTTTAAGATAGCTTTGTGCATGTGCATGAGAAGGAATCATGGCTGAATGAGAAGCTTGAAGATCAATGGAGAACCGACTTAGCCAACACTGAGTGTATGGTCTTTGAATGACACTTATTATTACTCTTAAACCTTGAAGCTGACTATATTGATGATCTAGAAATATTCAAGATGAGATCTTTTCATCTAAACCAGGTTTTCATCATGTTTTATAGTGGACATACTGACCACTAATATATTAATACAACAATCGTGACTTAAAAAGCAGCTTGCCAAGGAACCATCAAAAAAAAAAAAAGCCTTTGGCAATCCAATAGTAATGGTTGGTCGCTTAGTTTGCAAACACTGCTCTAGGCATGAACAGGTGAGATTTTTTGTAATCAAGAATCCCTACTCAGGTGTGGCTTTGTCTTCCTTCAGCTAAGAGCTCATGCGGTGGACCTGAACGGCAACCAAGTGGAAAACCCTATCGACATTGTGATCAATGTGATTGATATGAACGACAACAGGCCCGAATTCAACCACCCCATCTGGAACGGCACCGTCCCTGAGGGCTCCAAGCCAGGTAACATCAGCAGTGTATAGAAAGAGTCGATTGCACTGTGTTTATTTTGTTTTACATAAAAATACATTGTTGTTGTTCTGTCCAAAAGGCACATTTGTCATGACGGTGACAGCAGTCGATAAAGACGATCCCAAAACTGCCAATGGGATGATCCGCTACAAGATCTTGTCTCAGAACCCAGACAGTCCCACCTCCAACATGTACACCATCAATAACAGAACTGGCGGCATCATTACTGTGGCAGCAGGCTTGGACAGAGAGGTGGGTAGCATTTTTGCTTTCTTTCTCTTCCATTTTTTTCTCTTTTTATGCTTTTTGTGGTTTTTGCCTTGCACGAAAGAATGAACTCTGCAATGGCTAAACTATACAGCAGGGTTCACCAATTCCGGTCCTCGAGGTCCGGGGTCCTGCAGGTTTGATATGTTTCTGCCCACTAGCACACCCGATTCATATAATCATTTCATCAGCAAGCCTAATAACGATCCTGATCTTTAGTATCAGGTGTGTTGGTAGACGGAACCATCTAAAACCTGCAGGACTCCGTACCTCGAGGACCGGAAATGGTGGACCATGCTATACAGTATACCACATAATACGGTAAAGGAACACCAAACATTTTGTTGTGATGAAGACTTGACTATTACACAGCAGTCAGACATTATATTAGCTCCTTTTAAGCTGACAGAAAACCAGTTAACAGATCCAAAGTGCAATTTTCCGCCTTTGTCACATTTCAGGAGATGCCAAAAATGGCATGTTTGTTCAACTATTAACATTATATCATCAAAGAGAGTGAGCCATTTCCAGCGTTGGTCAACTATTCGTAAAAATGACACCCGCACATGTGGACTGGCCAAAAGTAGAGATTTTTGAAAAAATTAATTTGACCAAAGGATGACTTATGAGGTTTCGGTTCCGATGCAGCAATACTCAAGTGGAAGGCTGAATGTTATGTGTAAGTGCTGGCCAGTGAAATAACATTCACTGTTTATGGCAGCACTAAAGCAACACACTGTTGCCTCTACAGAATCAACGTGGCATTACAAAGTCAATTGATTGTGCTTATAATAATGTGTTGTGGTTATTCCCAAAGTGTCTATCCTTTCTTTGTTTCCTTTTAATTGTACAATGTTTGTTGATATACACAGCACAACAGTTTTTTTTTACTTAAGTTGCTTATAATAATGTGTTGTGGTTATTTCCAATCTCTATCCTGTCTTTGTTTCCTATTAATTGTACAATGTTTGTTGAGATACACAACACAACCGTTTTTACATAAATGAGTCAAGTGTTTGTTAAATATAACGGCAATCACAACTTGGCCATGTTGCTTAATAGAACCAATGAGCCAAAGTACGTTTGCTGATTACCACCTAAATTGCAAGTCGAGCTGGCCTTTGCTTTTTCCACACACATATTTAATCCGACAAGAATGTTGCACGCATCGCCAAACATTTTAATAATCCCCTCCCCTCACATTCTCTGTCCTCATTTCCAAAGCACACGTCTTTTACTTATCCTTCCTTTGTGCTGTAAACAACCACCTTTCCCCCTAATTGGCTCACCGAGCTGTGGGAGGAAATAAATAAAATTAAATATAAAGCGCATGCCTGTTGATGTAATCCTAGTGAGGGCAATCTGGCTTGCTTGCTGCTCAATCACTTCCGCCTTGGGGCCGCCGTTTTATGTGCGACAGTCGCCGCCGTGAAAGTAATTTGCCCTATTCTCATTACCGAGTGACTAGTCCATCACCTGAGTAACTGTTAATGTGCAAGTAGTCGTTTGTCAACTTGGTGCTGGCGTACAGTAAAGTGTAGCAGTGGTGCAACTCACTCCTTCCCTCCCTGGGGAGTAAATCAATATTAGTCATAGGAATAAGGAAGCCATTTTAACTGGGCTTCAATTTGGTTGTGCAAATTTTTATGATTCTATGCCACCTCATCCGCCTGCTACAGTGAAAATCCTCCACAGTCTATGTTACTAATTGACTGTTAATTTGATTAAAGCAGGACCGCCAAATTGAAAAAGAATCTGTTTTCGTAATGTTGGATTTTTATTCCTGTTGGAAATACCAGAGCAGTGCTTCTTAACTCCCACCAGTTTCCTATGCACATTCACCGAACACTTCTTTGTTGAAAAATAATATATATATATATTTTTTTCAAATTCATGACAATAGGTATGGGGTTTACAAAATGAACAGGGAGAGCATCCTTTTTATTGAATCCGACTCTCTTCGCCTTGAGTTCAGTAAGCGTTGATGATGTTGGTAGCAACAGTTTGTGATGCTAATATCAATGCACCAAAAAGACAAGTAAAGTAAGCCATTACGCCGTGACGCTGGCAGGAACAACGTCAAAATTCCAAGGCATTGATGTCCATATATTATTTGGTAAGGTAGGGTTTATTTTAGGGCTGGGTATCAAATCTAACTTACTCAATCGATTCGATTTCGATTCACAAGAGTCCAGTTTCGGTTTAGATTTTTTTTTCTGATTTGATTTGATTCGATTCACTTCACTTCAATCCCATATCAATTAATTATGGAACATCAATTCTTCTTTAATGTCAAGGACATGATAAAAACTATTAAATTCCAAAGTAAACTTTAACATGTGTTATTATCACTTAAGTGTTACATAAAAATTTACATCAGCAAGGATGACATGAAAATATTTTTATAATTCTAATTCAATAACTGTAAATATAAATTAAAAAGATTCTTAATTGTCTAAAAGTGCAATAAATCAAGTCTTTCATAAATGTACAGTAAGAAAATACTTTTCAATTTGTCTAAACAGTAATTTCAAGAAAACTAAGATTAGAAAAATTGGGCCTTATAAAATTGTATTTTCTTAAGAATTTATGGGAAAGAGATTAAAATAATCGATTCATGTTTTTATGAATAGATATCGGGCTCGAAAAGGAAATTCGATTCAATATCGATTATTTGATTTTTTTAAACCCAGCCCTAGTATATTTTGAAGTTGGTCTTCTCACCGTGTTTCTGTCATGCAAATTATGCACAATTGTTGCTGCATTTAGATTGACTACTACTCCCTGACAGTGTTCATGTAAATAAGTGGGTATCCGAAGCAGAAAAATGCCGAGCATGTATTTGAACCAAGGCACTCAAAATACATGAGGACTCATATCACCTCTTCACCCAATTGCTATATTATTCTCAAACCATTCACCCTTTTCCACTGCAGAAAGTGCCTCAGTACACGCTGATCATCCAGGCCACTGACACCGAGGGCAACCCGATGTACGGCCTCTCCAACACAGCCACCGCTGTCATCAGAGTCACCGACATCAATGACAACCCGCCAGAGTTCACAGCTGAGACGGTAAGCAGTCAACACCTATCTGAGATGCACGACATGGTGACAGCCTGCCGGTTGTGTGCGCTCCGGCGGCAGCTCGGCTCTCTTATTTAGTTCAAGTTCAGCTACATAAGCAGTCAGCCAGGTGTGGCGTTGCTCCCCACACACACATATGCAACAATGGGGAGCGCAAAAAGCTCTTAGACTGAGACGTGTTGTTACTGTTGTGTTGTTAGATGAAAACAGGACGAAATGACCAGGATGATGCGATAAGATACCTTCTATGTCTGTTTACCCAACACTGGTTCCAGCATCACTAACTGTATACTCGCGTCTCCACATCTCATGCTTTATTTATGCAGTTTTTCGGCGAGGTGCACGAAAACCGCGTCAACGTGATTGTGGCCAACCTGACGGTGACTGACAAGGACCAACCCAACACTCAGGCCTGGAACGCCGTCTACAAAATCACTGCTGGGGACCCCAACGGCAGGTTCTCCGTGCCCACTGATCCCACGAATAACGAGGGCCTGGTGACTGTTGTCAAGGTAAGGTCAACCATTCAAACCCCATACAGATTCTGTGTATTTCCAATTTTTCAAGGTGGCTGAGGTTTGTTGTTTGTTTTACATAAACGTGGGCGGAATAAATCAAATGTTCACAGCTAAAATTAAATTATTAAAATAATAATAAATCAGATGTACTTTGAAGCTGTTTTAATATAGTTGAGTACTGCTGACCCTGGCCCACGAGTTGAGAATTCAGATGGATCCAAGAATGTCTTATTATGTACTGCAGCTATCAAGGCATGAATGCAGCAATCAACAATACAAGCATTCAGTGGCATTTAGGAGCAAGTCTAACAGATAATAGTTGTTTATCAGCCAGATTAATTTGATTCGTGTCTTCTCATTTGTATTTCAAACAGAAGAGGGTAATTAATAAGAAGCTGGCGGGCTTGCTGCTTTCCATTAATTCACCAAGGCACAGAATACTCAAGTCTATTGTGGGCTTTCACAGGAAGAGTTTTAGGCAGGAGGAAGGGAAACACTTTAATTTGCCTTATTACTCTCACACCATTTTCCACCATTTAATGCGAGTTCCTGCTTCCCCCTCAACGTATTTCACGTGATAACGTATGCCTCACCATTTCTGTCCCTTGTGTTTCCGCAGCCTATCGACTATGAAATGGGCAGGTCTTACGTGCTGACAGTGGAGGCAAAGAACGAGGTGCCGCTAGCCAGAGGCATCCACTCTCCCCGTCAGTCCACCGCCACCGTCTCCATACGAGTGCTCGACGTCAATGAGAGCCCCTACTTTGACCCCAACCCCAAAAACATTAAACTAGAAGAGGGAAAGCCACCGGAGTCCATGCTGACCACGTTCACAGCACAGGACCCTGATCGCTATATGCAGCAGAGCATCCGGTAAGAGGTTTAAACTGATACAGATCATTTGTGATCAAGGAGGCCGATAGCCGATATTCATGTCTAGTAAAAGAGAAAATACTAGCGTCAAAACTTTAAAAAGAAAAAAAAAGGAAATAACTTTGTTGAAATGCCATTAAAGGTGCATTGTGTCGTTTAAAAAGGCAATGTTAAAGCTTTTTCTACATCATGCATGCTCCACCAATGCCTAGATGAGTACGAAGAGCACTGACTATTTTACTCTGCATCTATCAGCTTTTATCTTCCCTTTATAGTAGAGTGTGCGGACCCTGCACACTCCACAGTTTCTTTGGGGATGGGAGGGGTGGAGTTTCTCTTACCTCATTTGAAGTCATGTCTTCCTTTGTCAACTTTGGCTGTCGCTTTAAGTACTCGCACACGCACCATAAACGAGCCTGACACAGATGCTGCAGTTACACTTTGGACTAGAGGTGGCAGTCGCGAGCAAAAAAGTGACAAAGATTCTTTAAGCATGTTTATTAAAATAACTTTTCACATTTTCAACGTGTTCTCTTTTAATTTTAAACATAATAGAGGATAGGCAGCTGGCAGGGTGATTCCAGGGCCATCAGTATGTGTTAAGCTCAATTAAAAATTAAGCAATAAAAAAAAAAAAACAGCAACAAGCAATACAGTTTTCTACAGTAAATAAAGTGTGTTTTAAATTCTGAACTTTCTTTAAAAAAAATAAGTGCACTAAGTTCCAAGTGCCAGCATAATCTTTTAATACATTAGTGGAATTTTAAATTAGTATATAAATAAAAAGTTCCCTGAGGTTAATCCAGCTTTACATTCATTTCTAATTTTCTTATCTCACTGAGCGACAAATGCATGTGAACGTAGTGAATTTTGGGTTTTCATCAAGGTTCATAAAATGTTTCAAAAGATATAGGCACAAAGTGAGAAAATAGTAAAAGTAAAAACTGTAAACCCTAACCATTTCACAACAAAATTTGCTATGTTCGCAAGCGTTTATCAGCCTTCAAATGTGTACAAAAAAAAAAGAAGCTGATGGCGATATTTGTCAAAATGCGAAATATCGGCATCGATAATTTATTGCTACTATATTCTCCACATTGTTTAAATCACATCTGAATAGTGAGCAATGGCAACAGTAAATATTCATGACTCACAAGTGTGAAATTGATCGGATATGATATTAGCTTGGCGGCGTCTTCCATAATCAGTCCTCATTTGAGCATCTTTGTACTGTATCTGTAGGTGCTTAGTTGTCTCAAACGTTTGTATTGTTTCACAAAATGGAAGATTTCACTTGATGCGAAATAAGACATTGAGGTGATTATGAATGTGTTTTGTCTTTCATCAGCTACACAAAACTGTCTGATCCGGCCAACTGGCTGAGGATTGATCCCAACAACGGTAGAATTACAACAATTGCCGTTTTGGACCGAGAATCATCTTTTGTGAAGAACAGCATATACAATGCCACATTCTTGGCCACTGACAATGGTACGTAACCATACACGTTTGTATTGTTAAGCTCCTTTAAATGTTCTGCTTTCATGATTTAGCTACTTGTGTCGGGATGCTTTAAAATGCTTTTGTCAGAAGATGCCTTTTAGAAGGTTAGATGTCTAACTGAGCGACTTGCGTGACAACTGCAGACATCCACCGTGCCTGAAGGTCAACCGCTGACCACCATTCACCTTACGGCTAATGTGTTAACAATCTGAGAAGCAACCGGCTACATGGATAGATTCGCCTTTTCCCTGAAGAGGATTTACCTCTGTTCGGGTTTACCCTGTTCTGCAGAGCATAGCGTAGGCCAACAGGCTTAAAACTTTGCCAGTAAAGAGGTTTCTCAGTATTAATGGGTCAGGACTGGATGACTAGCTCCTTTGAGCGTGGCCTGAATGGCAAAGAAGCCTCTTAGCCCAGTGAATACATAGAGGAGCCTGAGACGAGCGACAGTGGCCTCTGTTTTGCTGCTTTAGTATTCCCATCCTATGTCCTTGGTCAGGAAGACGTTCTCCTCTCACACACATGCACACATACCACAGTATCCAAATGCTCTAATACCGCACTCTTTCTGTCTGCCGCCTCACTTGAGATTAGTTTCTTAAATCAGTATGCGGTTTGATGGGTTCAATCCCGCTGGAGTACGTATCTGTTTGGAGACACAACAATCAACTCTGCTTCTCCGCCCACCATATGATGATTGCACAATCAACTGACATGATTTTCAGAAATATGTTTGCATGTGTTTTTCATGGCAATGTAGGCAATCCTTTAGCAACTGGCACAGGCACTCTGCAGATCACCTTGATGGACATCAACGACAACGCCCCGAGGGTGTTCCCCCAGGAAGTTGAAATATGTGAGAAACCCGAGCCCAACGGCATCAACATCACGGCCATCGACGGCGACTTGATTCCCAATGCTGGGCCCTTCGCGTTCGAGTTGGCTAACATGCCCATTGATGTTAAGAGGAACTGGACTATCACCAGATTAAATGGTAGGAATGCCGATGGATTGTTTTTTTACGTTCGAAAGCAGTTAAAGGAGTTTCATTCCAACAGAGGCAACATAACACACATTTGTACATAGTATTCACTAACCTAAGGTAATGCAATAGAAAAGTCACAATTAGTGTAAATATTTGTAGGGCGCGATCAATATTTTTAGCAGAAAGAAATACTGATTACAGGTTAACTGGCTGATTAAGTAAAACTATGCATTTTAATTATACGCATTGTGTGGTGCAATGCATTTCATTAATGAAGGTATAAGGACATGAATGTGTGTAGTAGTTTTATGTGTGTCATATTTAACACATTTATGTTGATTTATGTTGCATTGCCCATTTGGCCGATGTTTGAAAGGGTCATAATTGGCCGATTTAATCGGTTGGGCCCCTAACTATCACATTTGAGGATAAATGGAAAAATAAAAAAAACACACATGCTAAAGTTGGCTTATCCTCTTGTTTTGGACATTACAGTGTTTTCAGTCCACTCTCCACTTGGTTGCAGCTGCCCATTTTCTTGCTGACCTTCGTCTGTTCTAAAGGGGGGGGGGGGGGGGCGGTCTTGTCAGCATCTTGTGTCAAAATTTTATATTTGACGTTGAAAGCCTGACTGCACCAGGCAAGCAGTGCTGCTAATATTAGTAAAATTAACAACTGGGGATGCGAAGATGGCCGAATGAATGAATGTTCTGCACATTCTGCTAAAAAACACTGGAAATCTGCTGGCTGTAGAGAAGTCTGTGTCGAAATACAATGTATCTTTATTGGATAATACCATTTGGATAATCGCGGCGAGGAGTTTTAAGCTTAAGCAGCATTATCCAATGTCATTCAGTAGATTTGTGAGCATCAAATCGAAAATCCTTGTTTTGGATTTTATATGCCAATGCAAGTTGCCATTTATCATACAGAACATATGCATGTGTATATCGGCAAATAGTGGCCGCTGGCCAGGGGTGTTTACTTAACTCAACTGGAGGGGTTGGCGTCTATTTTAACATATTTTGGAATAATAACACAGCATTAACATTCCAGTGCTGTATTACAATTTATATCAAGTGAAAGTGCAGTCTAAAAAGGACTATTTAGTGAAATGACAAGAAACTAGGCAGAACAAATAAGATCCTTTGAACAGATGCACACAACTCAGTCGTTAAGTGTCGCCACATTAACATTTAGTCATCTTTAATTCCACACAATGAACTTGTTGTAGCATGCAATAAATCTCCATCCTTTAATTCAATTCAGTAGGTGCTGCTGTTTTGTTTAGCACTCAGCAGTTGACAGTTCAGTTATGACCCATTTTTCTAGGTGTCGGTTTGAGGGAGGTGTTAATCTCAGGCGGACAGCAGTTACAAGAGGGCAACCGCCAACCACTATTTTAAGAAATGTCATATTTGTGCTTGACAAATGTCCAACAATGAGCATGACCCAAAGTCCACTTGTAAGTAATCCTATGGCTTATCTTTGTTCCTCTGCAGGTGACTACGCTCAGGTGCGCCTGAAGATCGGTTTCCTCGAGAGCGGCATTTACGACCTGCCCATAATTATCACGGACTCTGGAAACCTGCCACTGGTCAACACCTCCCACCTGAGGGTCAAAGTGTGCCAGTGCGACATCAACGGCGACTGCACTGACCAGCAACACATCATGGCTGCCGGGCTGGGCACGGGCGCCATCATCTCCATCCTGCTGTGCATCATCATCCTCCTCAGTGAGTGTCACCTAAACGCTGCCGTCGCAGATTAGCACAGCAGCTAAACATGATCCCAATGATGATTAGATTAGCGCAGGATTATCAAACAAATATATAGTCTACAGCCGGCCTGAAAAGCTAAGACACAGGATCCGATTACACGTGAATGAAAATATGAGCACAGTTTTGTTTGGTAATACGACCCTACGTGTGTGTGTGTGTCTTGTAGTTCTGGTGCTGCTCTTTGTGGTTTGGATGAAGCGCCGCGATAAAGAACGCCAGGCTAAGCAACTCCTCATCGATCCCGAGGATGACGTGCGCGACAACATTCTCAAGTATGATGAGGAAGGCGGTGGAGAAGAGGATCAGGTAGGAATAATGTCTCTCTCTCTCTCACACAACACACACGCACGCACCCCCCCCCCCCCCCCCACACACACACACACACAGTAAAACCTCTAATAATGCTGTGGATTATTTGAAAAGCTCTGAAAGCACTTGCTTGTGCCAAGCAATCAGTTATTTCAATGGAAAATTCCCACTCCAAAGGATGACGAAGTCTGTTTTGTGGTACTGGAAAATGTCTCCAAGCCAAGGTTGGAAACATCACAATGTATGCATTCACTATAATACTGTCACAAATGTTTTGATGCTGTCGATTAAATAACAGTACTATTCATCAGTTATTTATGCAGGAAGGAAGGAAACAAATGATGAGAAAAATACCATTGAACAACAACAGCAAAAAAAAAAAAAAAAAAAAACACTAAATAAGAAAATGAGCATTGAGAATTTTCACAGCTACATTTTTTATGTAAACAATCTGAATTAATTTTTTAATTTATCTGTCATTTAGTTGGAAGCACATTTGTTTTAGTTCTTTATTGGACTCCTCACTGCTCACCTGCCTTTCACCATTTGCAGGGCTTAAGGCACTCCAGCACGGTGCCGGATTTCTGGCGTAAGAGCCACTAGCGCAATGACAAATCCAGCAAAGTAAACAATTAGGGAATATTTGACACGTCTGGCAAAACAATGCGGAGAGAAGGCCAACTTTAAAATAAGCCTCCCCATACCAAGTAATATGTGGCGCGCAATGCCAATGGACACTTTTATTTTGAAGTTGTTCCCGGAAGCGTTTTGCCAGTCGCGGCGCAACAGATGACTAGACTTGTCCTGCTGAACGTGTCTGCCGTTCTTATTGCCGGCGTAAACAATTGCGACCAAAGTCAACAAAACAACTTCGTACAGAAATCACGTTCGATTGCCTATTAAGGGCATTAAAAGAAGACTTAATTACGCTGACGTATTGCACGGTGCCTGTTGCCAGTAGTGTTGGCGTGCTAACGGTGCTAGTAGTCATCGGACTACTTTTCATCTAATCGACGAGATGATTTGCACACTTTGATGCTGACATCCGGACACAGTTGCCGTTCCTAGCGATCAGTTCAATAAACCGAGCTCACGCAATTGTGCAGTCGGAAAAATCAGACGTCAGTTTGTCTCACAGACCAAAAACTACTCAACTCAGAATTTCATTTCATACAAATTGCTGTGCATGGAGTAAAAGTAGTAGTAGGAGTAGGTAAATAAATTAGTAAATAAAATAAATTAATGAATAACGAAATACAGCAGGCACCATAAAACATTGAAACAATGATGAGTCTCATGCTGAGTCAAACGCCAAAGAACAAAGATGTGTTTTAAGAGTGGGTAGGGAGGGAAGTTGCCTAATATTTAACGGAAGGTCATTCCAAAATCCATGGGCAGAGATTTGTCTAAAATCTCCCTAACTTTCTAGAGAGGAAAATAATGTGCTGTTAAGCACACTTTAAATTAAAGTAAAAAAAAGAAAGAAAAAAAGTTGATTATCTAGAAATAAAAGTTGGTCGATCATAGTAAGGAAATATATTTTAAATATCTTCTGTATTCATAATTGACCTTTCACCATGCGAAAATATTATTTTTATCCAAATACATTCTATTATACAACATAATTTTCCGTAGGATATTTGAATATTCAATAGCTGCAGCACGAGAGGGGACTGCAACACGCAGTGCTATGCATCGGGAATTTCATGAGTTTCCCAAATGCCCAGTCCATCCACGGCACCGAATCAAATTTGATTCATTTGATTACAATGCATGTGATTTTTTGATTTTTTTACCGGAAGGATCAGAAAAGTAGTGCAGGTTAAAAATGAAAAACGACTATTACCATATTTTTTGGCGCACTTAAAATCCTTCAATTTTATCAAAAATTGTAATCCAACGTGGTTTATACATGAATGGCTTTTCAGTTCGTCGTCTTTAATTCAAATTCCTTTTTCCTTAATCAATTAGAATAAACTATTGAACATACAATGCATCGCAAAAATGTTTTTGCCCTATAACCCGGAGTGCCTTATGAATGGAAAATATAGTAAAATAGACAAGATCATTGATATTTCGCCTAATACGATGTGCCCAATTGTCTGAAAATTATGGAAATTCCCAGAATTTTAACAGGTTAAGTCTCTGATTGTATAGAAGCCCCCTATTGAGAACCCTTGTTGAAGTGTATAAAAGCTTTAAGTAGCAAAATGGCATTGTATGTGTTTACAACTCCGCCGTCTATCACTAAATGGGGAGTTTGACAATTCAACTGTGAAGGTTCTGCATAAGGGCAAACAGAACAGTAGAATCAATAGAGAAAATAATTTAAACACACTACGGTCCAGTTGGTTCTGGAAATATTGGACGCGTGTTCTCCAGTGCAACTGCTTTTCACTTTACAACCCAAACACTCGCACCCCCATCCCGAACAAAGGCCCGAGGCATAAATAAAGTCGCATCTCTGCATCTCGTCGCGCTGATCAGGCATGTAGCGACACAAATTCAATTGTCCTAATGACCCCTGGTTAGCGCAACAGAATCAGTTCATGGAGGAAAAAAAAGGCAAGTGTTATTCCACATAGGCTATTCTCTCACCGGCTCAAGTGCGGCAGCGGTTCGCATATTGCACAAATAAGCGAGAGACCCCGCTCTGACCCGACACAGCGGCAAATTAGCCTCGGAGACTTGTAATTGGTGCGCTGATGTCATTTGGAGACAGGCATCTGCTGTGCGCCAATAATGAAGCTCTGTAGTAAGGTAACAATATGACTACAAGACTGTCAAAACATCTGCAGGCAGAGAGAGAGTGCTTCCTCTGTATTTATGGCCACACATAAAAAGCACAAAATTTGTAGAGCAGGACGTGTCGAAAAGGAAAGTAACGCTGCTCAAAAGCAAATTAAGTCCAAGCTGCCGTTTATTGAGAGCGAACAAATTTCCATTTTAAATGGCGTAAAGGACAGCAGGATAAAATGGCCTCGTCTGCCCTGTCCAGTGAGTCAGTATTGGCAAAAAAAAAAAAAGAAGAAAAAAAAGGACCCGACTTTCCCGGCGCTGTGGTCTGTATAATACCCACCTCTGTTCTCCCTATCTCCCACCAGGGAAGAAATTGAAGTGTCAGTCCATTTGGTGCTCTCACAGTGTATGATTTTAGCTGCTGCAGCACAGTTGAAGCAGTCACTATCACAGGCAGACAGATGATCAAGTTGAGCTCAGAGAAAACGTCTGATTATATAGCTGCACCAGCATGCTGTTGTGGTAAACAAACTGATCAGTCGCCTGCATACTAACTCAGACAGCGTGTTTTAGTAAGTGACATACTCATGCAGGACTCAAAACAGAAGGATTCGATATCATTCACAATGTTTGTTTGTCAAGTTTCTGAACAGCAAGTTGTTTTTTTGTTGTTTTTTAGTCTTTTTCATACAAATATGTACTGAAGTATTTTTAATTTTCATGACTTTACTACTTACAACAGGTTAGTGATCGTTTACCGTGCCATCTTATAACCCTAACCATAACCCTACCACATCACGATTACAGTATTGTTTGAACACTTTATTGAACAACGAAAATTAAAAACTGACCAAAACCTAAATACTAACCTCAACCGTCCAGGAATGTGCTATCTGCTGAGGACATGTAGTATTGCACTTCGGCCTCTTCCTCAAACAGTTTTGTTAGTTCTGCCCTGGCTGACTGAGGGTTGAGTGTTTGTAATTTCCGATGCTGCAGCATGTTTTGAAAAATAACTGTACGTCATAAGACGGCGCATCATTAAATCAGCAAATTTTGTTTGATTTTTTTTTTAACCATTTTTAAAAATCCGTGTAGGCGAAGTCAAAGGTTTAAGTCCACCCGACGTGGCGCCACGCTTTGAACTGCACTCTGCATCCAGGCCTACTTGGGTTAATTGAGTAATTGTCCCTCGGTGTGCTTGTGTGTGTGGATGGTTGCTCGTCTCTGTGTGCCCTGTGATTGGCTGGCAACCAGTTTAGGGTGTACCCCGCCGACTGCCCAAAGCCGGCTGGGATAGGCTCCAGCACCCCGAAGCCCTTGTGAGGAATAAGCGGTCACGAAAATGGATGGAAGGATCGTTAACCGTGCCTTATGACTTATACAAATTCAAGTTATGTCACTGCAGTTGGAACAGAACTCCGTCATTAACAATCTCCAAATAATTCCTTTTCATCCAAAGAATGACAAGTTATGAAAATGTGTTTTCAAAACTGTGCCATGTTGAATGTGGGTCATTAGCGCTGGGGCTGTGTGCGTGAATGTGTGGTCCCTCTGTTGCTCTGTCATTAGGCCTTCTTGCTTGATATGACCAATTTGGTAGTGTCTCAATTCCTGTGACCCCCTCTGGTGTATGACCTAAAAAAATAATAATAATACACTTGCAGGAGTCAGCCTGTAACAGACCAAAGACGTTAGATGACATTCTTGTATGATGACCACTGTTTTGATCCAACGCAGCCTCGGGGCTTGCTGGCATGAGCATACACATGAGTAATGGAGTCAGACAAGAAATGATACTGATGTGTGTGTGGAGTAGAGTAGGTGTACTTTTCATTTATACATACACTGTGGGCAAGAAGCTGTAAGTACGTGTGTAGTAACTGGGCAAAGACACCTGTATTGAAAGGGGATATTAGAGATGGACGGATTAGGGACCATCCATCACGCATGCTTATTAGGAACGCCGTATCTTCTGTTGCGCTGATACCATCCGGCCATTCTCTCCCTCTCCCGGCCAAGACTTAGCGTTGCCTTGGTAATGTTAATAGGATTAACCCTGTCTTATGCATAGCCACCATGCCGCGTCTGGCCATTGATTAGAGTCTGCCCTTCCTGTGACTACATTCGTATGACGTGTCTGATGACTTCACGGCTTTCCAGTAACCGTTTCAGAACGCTCTGTTACACTGACAGCACAATAAGCACTCTCAGGTTGGTGGTCTCATCACACACCTCATTGACGCCACCCCTCCCCTCCATCCTTTCTGTAGGATTACGACCTGAGCCAGCTCCAGCAGCCGGACACGTTGGAACCCGATGCCATCAAGCCCGTAGGGATCCGACGTCTTGATGAGAGACCCCTGCACCCCGAGCCACAGTACCCCATGAGGTCTGCTGCCCCCCACCCTGGAGACATTGGAGACTTCATCAATGAGGTAAAAAAATTCATTAATAAACACTGTCTGCAAAATCTTTCCAAGAATCATATCAACAAGATTATTTTAATGTATTGGTTATTTATTTAAGCCCGTATGACACTGAGGGGCGAACATTTGCGACACTAGCGAATATTGATTTTACATTAGGACTGCTCGATTATGGAAAAAATAATAATCACGATTATTTTGGCAATAATTGAAATCACGATTATTCAAGTGATTATTTATATTTTTTCTTGTGCAGTAGGGCGATCATTTATTTTTTGGGTACAAAACAAGAAAATGTTTACACATTAAAAAATATTTAAACCAGTTTAAAAAATAGAAACACTATAATTATGTAAGTTTCTTTTGGATCATACAGAATTTATAATAATATATATTTATTTATTTATGTTGGCAAAAACTTGAAGTTGGAGTGCAGCATGTGCACTGTGCAGTAGGATGATCATTTATTTTTTGGTACAAAACAAGAAAATGTTTAAATGTAAAACACAAATAAAAAAAATATTAAGACAAATACAATTCTTTGAAACACTATAATTATGCAAGTTCCCTTTGGATGAAACTTATAAAATTAGTTGCAAAAAATATATATAATGCAAATGTATACATATAAACAACTCAAAAATTAGTATTAATTATCTTTTTTTATGATTATGGTGATTTTGTAATTGTGGAGTGTAATAATTGAAATTGTAATTGAATTTCGATTAATTGCACAGCCCTACATCAGGGTTCGTTCAACTTTGCAAACGTTCAAACCTTAAACCTAAACCTTGTTAAAAAAAATTCCCTGCAACAAGAAAGCAAACGTTTAGTGAACCTTGAACTAACCTGTGATTAACGCGTTCGCAACCTCCGGGAACACTCGCAAATGTTCGCCCCCTCAGTGGGATACGGGCCGTAGCGAATGTCCACACTCCCGTCAAGATTCGTTCAAGGTTCGCAAACGTTCTCTAAACAGTTTAAATGGTTCTCAAGAAAGTTGTAATGTTTTTTCTTGCCGCAGGGATGTTCAAATTTTCCTTGCGACAAGAGAGAATATTTAGGAAACGTTGCGACCTTAAGCGAACCCTGATGGGAAATCAACATTCACGGACAGCTGCACTTGTGCACAAAAGTTTGTCCACCCCGATATAAAAGTATAATTAATGACATAGGGGCGTGACATATAACATCCAACATTTATGTCTCAAGTGTTCTGTATTCTTCCTACTCTTTGTAAAAGCCACCAGTGGATAAACTAATGCTAATATTGCTTATGTGTGTAAAGAAGCAAGAAACCATTCCAAGTTATGGAAAAGAAGGGTTGTTTTGCTGCGGCACACATCTACTCAGACATGTGTAAAGGAAGAAGAGAACATGATGCTTACACACTTAAATGTAATGATTATTTACCCCCCTACAGAAGTAGATGTGTCAGGAGAGAGAGAGAGAGAGAGAGAGAGAGAGAGAGAGAGAGAGAGAGAGAGAGAGAGAGAGAGAGAGAGAGAGAGAGAGAGAGAGAGAGAGAGAGAGAGAGAGAGAGAGAGAGAGAGAGAGAGAGAGAGAGAGAGAGAGAGAGAGAGAGAGAGAGAGAGAGAGAGAGAGAGAGAGAGAGAGAGAGAGAGAGAATAAAATACATGTTGAGAGTGCCTAAGGCTGTCATTGACAGCTTGAAGAAAGAATGTCAAATGAAAAGCGCAGTCATGTATTTTTCACCAGCTCCAAAAGACATTCACAGCATTATAAACACAGTCTGCTCCTACTTTTTGGATGGCAACCATGTTTTTAAAAGAGCACTCTGCTGTCAGGCTATCCATCTCTCACACCTGTCGCCATTGTGCCCTGTAACGGAGGGAAGCGATGTTTTGCAATAGACAACAATCGCCACCATTTTTCATTTTGTTGGATCCTCACAAGACCTCGCAGTCACAGCGAGTGGCGACCCAGAAAAGCTCTGTGCCCAGAGAATGTTGCCTTTTTTGTCCCAGATTCCACTGTCACTAAAACTTAAAAACAAAAACCTTCTTACAGTGCTGGCATTGAAGGCAGCACAACCGGGTCCCTAATACCTGGGCATGACAAGACTCCCACTGATTAGTGGCTCTCAATAGATGAGCCTCTTTCTTTACCTTTATTTCAGACAGAACAAGACATCAGATAATCCCTAGGGACCCAATAATCCAGAATCCTAACCATTAGTGGTGCAATGGATCACAAAAGTCACGGTTCGGTTCGGATCACGGATTTGAGCCCCGGATCGGATCGTTTTTCGGATCAGCAAAAAAAAAAGAAAAGATAATTAATACTTTGTCTTCATTTATTTTGTAAAACAGTTTTTCCCATTTTTTTTCACCCAAAATTTCTAATATAGCCCTTTAGGATTTACAAACACAATTTTAAGTGCGATATGAGGCAGAAACATTCTTATTTTATACATGGTCCATGTGTAAAATAACAGTATTAAGTTTTAATGGCTTAAAGTTATGTTCGTAAAATCTAGATGGCTATGTTTGACATTTTGAGTTGAATGTAGTTGTTGTTGTTTTAATGGGGAAACATGTTTTATAAAATAAATGAGGAAGTTCGATTTATTTTTTATTTTATTTTATTTATAATTATAAAAATACCTCAAAGTGCACAGCCCCTTCTTTTAAACATGGAAAGTGAATTACAAAGTAGCTTTGGTCCAGGATACTAAAAAAGTATTCAAGTAAGCCATCAGGTACCAGCTGTCAAACTCACTTAAAGCTCATTGGTAATGCTAACAGTTAGCCGCTAGACACTTACCTCGGAGACTTCTGCCGTATTACACAATGACAGTGTAATTATTTAGGGATTTCTTGGCGTCCTAAATTAGCGATTGAATATGAGTTTGGGATACCATTGTGTTTGTTGATGTTGGTCGCAACTACAATGTCAATCAAAACTACGATAAAGAACTCCTGGACGTCTAAAAGAGAAGTCAAGCTAGCCATCACGCCACGATGTGGGCCAACTTCAAAGTAAAAGTGTCCTAAGGCTATTTGCATTGCCGTCAATGTATTACTATATTTGGTCACCTTTATTTTGAAGTTAGGCTTAACGTGTTACGTTGAGTATGTTTCAGCTTCCTTGACATGTCTGAATGGCGTGCATTGTGAATGCGCACTGTTTTTTTATTCCCCCACCAACCAATTCGAGGATCGTGGGAGATCCAAACTATGGGGCCTGATCTGAACCGACCACGGATCAATGGCGATCCGTTGCAATACCACTAACCATCGATCTGAATGAATCCCCATATGACTACTCAACCGGGACTAGAACCTAGTGACCAGAGGGAGAACCACTGATTTGTCATTGCCCATTAGATGATTTTCATCTTCAAACCTTCTAAAGGTGGTTTATTACCTCTGTGTAGGGTCTGATAGCAGGAAACTAGGGCAGAATCTCAAACTTAAACCGAAGTCCAATGACTATTGGAGCATAACTAGACTCGAATCCCCCTCCAAAAAACAGAGGGAAAGAACCACTGATTTTTTCAGCTCGAGTATAGATGAGTCGTCATGTCGAGTCCCCTAACTGTGGTTTGTTTGGCTGTGACTGTGGCGGGTGCAGAAAGTCTGTGAGTCAAGCCAACAAGTGGATGACTGTGCCGGAATAAAATTGCTTTGCGGGATTGTCTAACCTTATGAAGCTGCTCGTGGCGTTTTGGCTGCAGACGTGGCGGTCGGTGGGCTATAACCAGCAGAGCAATTACGCTTGTAATTGTAATGAACGATCCATGTGTAATATTCCCCTCTAGATTATCAGGCCCGCAGCAAACACTTGACAATGGCTAACAAGTGGGAAGTAATTGCTTATTGTCTAGACACTTTAAATCAATCTGTCTCTTTTTGGAAAAAGCACCGAGAATGCTTCCCGCGACTCTTTCATCCATTTGTTATTTGGCGGGTGGCAACGACAGGGCTCATATCCGAAGTGGTCAGTGGCCAAAGCGCAATGTCGACGCCTACATTACCGATCCATCAAGTCTTTGGAGCACCCTCGGGGGAGGGGAGTCTTGAAAATCAATAGTCAGGAGCTCTCAAGGCGCGATGAAGATTTCTGGGAATGTCGAGGGCCATCTTTCAAAGACGAGCGCAAGATAAAAGCCACACGTGCGTGACAAACACATTCTTCCTTTTGCCCAAGCCACAGATGTGCTCAGTGCTCTCCATGAGTATTTATTCATGAGCCCCAGATTGCTATCTCGATTAAAGATGACAAGGTATCGCTACCACGCGCTCTCACATCTCTTGAAGTGCAAGAGGGTGCAGCCAGGATAAAGAAGACATTCTATGTCTCAGAGACTGGAAAATTAATGCGAGCGTGACTCGAACCTGATCACCCTCTACACAAGTTGAAAGGAACAAACGTAATCATCTAAGTCCAAAACTATAAATCTGAGGTAACACGTTAGAAGCCCACTGATTCCTGGTTCTTGGAGCAATCAGACTTCATCTTGACCACTCTGAAGAGTGGCTACTCGGTGGAAGCAGACAAACACAAGTATGTATTAATCCAGCAAAAAAATGAAAATGAATGAAAGTGATTTTCATCAAAATACTTTACAATAATTTTAAAAAATATATTTGCGCGACCTGGAAATATGGGAAAACATTGATTGCTGACGGATGGCAAAGCGGAGCTAAATCAAACTTAAACACGGAAATGTGACGCGCCTGATGGCGAGCCGTCCGGCTGATGGACGTCCATTGCTGGAGGTAACAACAACGCAACTTTAAATCAATTTAAAATGCTGTGATTACTGTGGGAAATTTAACAAAAAAAAAGGTGCTACGGACGAGACACGGGCGCCTTAAAGTTGAAACGACGTTGGTCGCGTACGACTCCCTGTATTAAGGTTAACTTAATATATTCACCTGAATTAAGTTAATACAAAATGACTCCAATCCAAAGTATTAAGTTTAATAAACTCATAAGTACTTAAACTTAATATATTCACTTTGGACTAACTCAATTCAATTGAGCGTTTCTTTTAAATGGTTCAACAATTCTCTTTTTAGAGTCTCTGCCTGGTCAAAATGTGTGCCGCAGCTTTGAGAGACGCATTGATTTTTATATTATTTTTAGCACACCCCTACAGACAATCACAATGAATCAAGACAAAAACATAGAATAAACTCGATATATTCATACTCAAGTCAAGTGTGACTAGAACGTAACAAATTTAAGAAGACCCACTGATTCCTGGTGCTATGATAGGTGGTTGATCGTTTTGTGGTGTATTCCCTCTGCGGGGACTGAAAGCAGCAGACAAGAATCCAAACTATACATTTGATTCAATGGATATGAATCCTTGAGTGTGACTGGAACCTGATCTCCCTGCTTACAAGTATTGGATGAAGTGCAAAATCTTGTTTCTGGGATACATGAGTCCCCCTCTCACAGTGGTTTATTACCTCTGAGCAGGGACGGAAGCCAGCAGACAACCCCAAGCACCCAATAATGCAGAATCACCATCATAACACAGAATTAGCTCATAAGACAACTCGAGTGTGACAAAAACAAAAGAGATGAGTCTTGATTCTATGATGGCCGGGATTTCATGGTCAATCGTAAAATATCTTCAAACTTAACAGTGGTTTATTATGTAATTATGATTCTTGGTTCTTCGGCTGGCTTTATTGCAACTGCTCTTAACCTCTTTGGGTTTTGGTAACCACCATAGAAGGACTGAAGGCAACAACAAATAAACAAGCACACAAAAACACAGAATCACAATAATAACTAGACAGTGCAATTTCTGCAGAAATTGCATGGGAATGCTGAAAGCTGAATGGTAATCGCTGAATGCTTTTGAAGTATATTGAAAGATACATTTTGTGAAAATTACAAAGTATTAACTCATTCACTGCCATTGACGGCTATAGACATCATAAATTCATTTTAACTATTTCTATTAGTTAAAAAAAAATCTCTTTAGTTAACAAGAGTATGAAAACCTCTTTTTTTTGTACATTTAGAGCAGTTATAAAATGTGTGATTAATCGTGAGTTAACTAGTGAAGTCATGCGATTAATTACGATAAAAAAAAATTATTGCCTGACGCCCCTAATTTAAAAAAATATTTTATTAAAAAAATAAAAAAAATAAATATATATATATATATATATATTATTATTATAAATTTTTTTAAAGAAAATATTAAATTAATAAAAAATTAGGGCTGTCAAGCGATTACAATTTTTAACTGTAATTAATCGCATGACTTCACTAGTTACCTCACGATTAATCACACATTTTATATCTGTTCTAATACAATTCAAACATTCTAGGTTTTCATACTCTTGTTAACAAAAGTGGGAAAAAATTTTAACTAATAGAAATAGTTCAAATGAAAAAAAAATCTTTATTTTTTTTTCTTTTCTAAAATGAATTTTAGACGTCTATAGCCGTCAATGGCAGTGAATGAGTTAATTTTAATTGAAAGATAAATTAATAAAAAGAACACTTAAACCGAGGATGCGTGGATTTTTTAAGCAAGTTGAAATTTATATGGAAAAGTGTTATCCGATGTAACCTCCATTTATTTAGATGTAAAGATGTAAGAACTGATGATAAACAATGGAAAAATGCAACAACAACAAAAACACACTTAATAGCGCCACCTAGGCATGCAGTACCCTCCATTCATTTAGATGGAAAAATGGAACTATGATAGTCAGTTGGTTAGCATGTAACCACTTTGCATAACTGCCATGGATACATTTGCAATGTACAGTCAGAAATGGGACTTGAACCCGCGACCTCCTGGTTACTGGATAATGCATTTTTACCTAGTGCACCACTGAGTAGTATCAGAGAGCTGGTAATGGTGATCAGTTTGTATGTATGGAAGTGGACGTGGGAAAGTGTGACTTGGGGGAAAGTCGATATTTAACGTTAAATTGTGCAAATACTGTAATTAATGCTGAATGAGATGATAAATACCCCGGAAGGCGTGAATTTTTAAAGTAAGTTGAAATTTGAACGGTGTAAATCGGAGGTATTATTTGAGAGTTGTTTCACGGACAAAAAATTGAGGAGAATAAAAATCACAATAGCATTCCAGCATACCCACAAACAAAAAAATATTGAGGTGGCTCGGGCATCTGGTTCGGATGCCTCCTGGACGCCTCCCTGGGGAGGTGTTTCGGGCATGTCCCACCGGCGGGAGGCCCCGGGGACGAACCAGGACACGCTGGAGAGACTACATCTCTCGGCTGGCCTGGGAACGCCTTGGGATCCCGTCGCAGGAACTGGCTGAAGTGGCTGGGGAGAGGGAAGTGTGGGCTTCCTTGCTAAAACTGCTGCCCCTGCGACCCGACCCCGGATAAGCGGTAGATGATGGACGGATGGATGGAGGGACTGTGAAAGTTTCCAAGTTTGAAAATGTGCTTTTGATTTATTGATCTAACCGCGCGTTGCTTTGCCCCCCCCTCCAGGGCCTGAAGGCAGCAGACAACGACCCCACCGCCCCCCCCTACGACTCCCTGCTGGTGTTCGACTACGAGGGCAGCGGCTCCACCGCCGGCTCCCTGAGCTCGCTCAACTCGTCCAGCAGCGGGGGCGACCAGGATTACGATTACCTTAACGACTGGGGTCCGCGCTTCCGAAAACTGGCGGACATGTACGGCGGAAGCGACGACTAAGACACGAGGAGAAGATGACGACAATGACGAAATGAAGGAAAGATTCCTTGTGGATGGACTTGGATATGTTGCGATGGAACTGTGCGAGAAAATGATGCAGAGATTTTTTTCAACAAAAAAAAGAACACACAAAAAAAAAAACGAACCAACCAACTCGGCTTATTGTTGTAGTCTCCGCGTACATAATGCTTGTGGGCGGCGCCGGTGGACGCTCACACCATTCAAGACTGTTGTGGGTATTGAATGCGCTCAGTTACACTTGAAGTTCACAGTACAGAAGCACTGGGATATAATGTGCCTTTTTGTACATTTCTTTTGAATGGAAATGATTAGTTTTATGTTCAAGGCTTTAATGGTACTGACTTTTTTTGGTGGGGAGTGATTTCAAAGCAAGTATGTGACATTCTAGTATGCTTCGATCACCCCGTTTCTTCTTCTTTTTTTTTCCATTTGTTTGTGAAGGCTTATTTAATGAAGGATCATCTGTCGACCCGGATGGGAAGAACAATGAAGAGCAGCACTGTATAGTATGCGAGACTTGTCCACTAAAATATGACAGATTTGCAGCTGGTCGCAGCTAAAGGGAGTTATGGATCACACTTTTGTAGCAGATTTGTTTTCTTTTCTTTTTTTCTTGGAGTGATGTAATACAGTATTTGACAAAAACCACAACAAAAAAACTGTTCTGATCAATGTTCACTGATCAACTTCATTTGCCTTAGTCATTATCTGATATTTTGGACTTTTACTTCACTGTAAAAAGATGTGTGTACATACTGTTTTGTTGTTTTCTTTTTATCTTTTCTTTGGGTGTAGTATATGAACAAGTGCAAAAAGTTCCAAAACCTGTAAATGTTTCATTTGGACATCAAAAACGAAAACTTTTTTTGCATGTTTTTATCTTTTCATGGCGACAAATAGGGGGTTGGAAATGGTGTTACCCAAATTTAATTACAAGATGGAGAGAAAAAAGTCTGGGTGCCAGTGTATGTGTAGAAGTTGCGAAATTTTGTATAACAATATCATTTGAAAGGGGGAAAAAAACTATTTGAAAAATTGTCGTCTCGTCAGCACAACTGTTGAATTTGTACCCAAAAAAAAAAAAGAGAAAAATGTGGGTTGAGAGGGTGTGACATGCAAGGCACTGATTATTAAAGCTGAGCTTTAATAGTGGAAAACATTTTGGACTTGAGCTGTGTGGAAAAGCATTTTGTTCTGCTCAACTAATTATCTCTCTTACCCAAACTATCCAAATAAAAGTCCAGTTTTGGAGCTCAAAAATGTCTTGTTGATTTATTTGTATTTAAGTCAAATACTGAGTGGTTTCGCTGTTGTGGTTGCGATTTTCACAGAAGTTCTACTTTCTAATCCTTAACAAATAACAGTTGAGTTCTTGACTGAGATCTTGGATATTTATACGGCCAAATGTGGACCGTGAACTAGGAAGCACTAAGATTCAGAAAATCACGATATTCCCCCTCCATGGCCTTGAAGATAATTGTTTGATGTTGTCATCTTACGTCAACTCAGTGATGTAGTCCAGGGACTTTTTTAGTCAAGTTTGCGTCTACCCACTTCTGAATTCTCCTTCATGCACAGTTTTTGCGCATCATTGACCATTCAGCCGTGACCCACCCTCCGCTGCATCTGATCTACCTTGCTGGCTTCCACCCGCTGCCTTATTGGTGAATTAAAGACACGAGGACTGATGCGCCAATCAGAGAATGAGTTGGGCGGGTCATGCCGAGGAATTTATTGGTGTCAAAATGGTATGCTAAAAACAGGTGGATTAATCTGCTTATTTCTTATCCCACTAACTCTAACAATGTTTACACTAGTTGACCACCAGTGTTGCTTTATCACCATCATTAGTTTTATTTCTGTAGGTCCTCCATCGTGTTATTATTTTCCCTCGATTGCATTGAAAAAAATGTTCAAGGCCCTTTTTTTGTATCCGACCGCAGGATCAAAACAACAATCTTCTCGCGACCACGTTGAGTCAAGGTGAAAGCTGTGTGACTGCACCCCCCCCCCCCCCCCTCCCGTAAAGAACAGTAGGTCAGATTGTACTTGACTTCAAAATGAAGAAAAATAAAAGGAGGGGAGGAAAAAAGTTGCCTGGAAGGCATGTGCGCATGCTGACCCCCGGGGAGGCGAGCGGGGATGTGGAGCGGAATGACAAGTGTGTGTCCGCGTGGGAGGGGGCTGCACGGAGAACTTGCTCGGCTCCCAGTGTGGAACAATCAACGTCACACGTTTGGAGACAAACATGCGAACGCCCGAGTGAGTGGACAACTCAATCTGGCAAATATACACATGACAAATTGCAGAGATTGGGCTTTTCGAGACGATCTGACTTGGATAAAAAGTAAAAGACCTGAGATTCACAGATTCATTCTTAACTCTTTGACTGCCAGACGTTTTCAGAAAAGGGATGCCGCCAGTGCCAGCCGATTTAAGCATTTTGACTGATCTTTCAAGGTCCACAGAAAATGTTCTGTTCGGACTATGGAAACACACGCACTACCAATTGGACTTTCATCTTTCATCAGAAAAAAAAAGTTTGTTTCTACCTTATTCCGTTCTTTAGTAATCAACAATAGAAAATGGTTAGTTTCACCCAATTTTGCCTGTTTTGGACCAAAATACGGAGAAATCAAGCTTTTAGTGAAACGATATTATTTCATGCATTCTAGTGAATTTTACACTTCTTTTTGTCCATGAATGATGCCACAAACACTTAAATAGTGCTTTACTTCTATAAAACACTACCACCAAGAATGAAAAAGTGTTTTTTGATAGCAAAATACGTTTATTTACATTCAACAGTGTAACAATTTGACAAACTATTTACAAATGTGTGCAACTGTGGTGCTATTTACAAATATGTGGATGTTTCAACGACAGTTTTTCTTTTTGTTTTTTCTCCCCTGCGTGCAAGGAGACGCAACAGCATTTGCACAACAGAATGCCTCTTCGCGTGCTCCACTTTCTTGCAGGCCGTTTTTTCCGGGGAATAGCAAGTATATACTGCAGTGTGTGTTGCCATCAAGTCTAATATCAGGATCATGCTACGGTTTCGTTACGTCTCGCTTCCTCGTGTCCTTCAGTTGCTACACCGGGTTGTAAGAGATGTTTTGATCCATTTTATCCACTCCATTCATGGTGGCATCGTAGTCCAGAACCAGTGTCTTCTCCGTGATCAGACTGTACCCGCTCCTCCGATGAATATGCATTGGACTCGGGGTACTCTTCATTGTCCGACAAAATGTCCGCATGTGAAAGCTCCGACGTTAGCAGAGCTAGCCGGTGATGCTTTATGACGTGAGAATAAAGGCCGCGTCCAACTGTGGCGTCCAACTGTGGCGTCAACCTCGGGATTCACCAGCATCATCATCATCAATCTGCATTGGTCGATGCCAACTCTCCATCGCCCGATCGAATGTCCGATTGTGTAGAAGTACCCGGTCGGTTATTGTGCGCGTTTTCCGGCCTTAGCAGCGCTAGCCGCGCTTAGCCGGTGAGGCTTACTACGTGATCATAACAGTTGCGTCAAGGCTTCCAACTTTGGCGTCAAGCTCGGAGTCATCATCATCGTCGACATCAATGCGCTTTTTAGTATTGATCGATGCTTTCCGTCTTTGAAAAAAATGCTCAAGCGTGAGCTGCTTGCAACCGGTTGCTTGGTCAGCCATTGTGGCTTATTCAGCCATTGTCTCCTCAACACTCTAGCTCCGCCTCACGTCTTCTACTGACGCCCACGGTGGGCGGCCCATCCAACCTTGTGCAAAGAGAGTCAACGCTGCCCTCTAGGGGCCAAAACGAGTCTTTTACTAACCAGATCTGCCTGATACTTTCAGCACAGCTGGCCAAGGCTTTCCTGCACCCGTTTCCAAAAAAAAAAAAAAAAAACATAGTGAACGTCTTTTAACGTCCTCGGCGCCCTTCCCTAGGTTTATGCTAAACGTTTTATAACGTTTATGGCGGTCAAAGAGTTAATTTAAACTTTACTCGTCGTCGTACACGGCAGCTCGAGCGACAACACTTTCTGATCCCCTATCAGATGACTAACCATTAGGTAAATGCAAGTGAATGACGGAGAGCAGCAGATTCGAAACATCAACTTAACTACTTGTACAATTTTTTTTTATGAATATGTAAATAATAATTCTGGAAACATAAATGTACAAGTAAATATACATTTTAACAAATTAACTTAAATGCTTGATCCTCAGCAAAGCGAGGCATCTTTGTCGCTGGCCGTACCCAACACTTCAAATATCATCTTCTATCATATTCTCGGAGTATTATCCCCCCCCCCTAAAAAAATTATATATATATATATATATATAATCTCCCTAATACGTCGTCGTAAGCAGTCACACAAACATTTTTGTGTCATTTTTTTATGGGACTGTTAAATAAACCCAGGAAAGTGTGGTGTGGTTATTAGCTTTTATTTTGAAGGTCAAACTTTTGACAGGATCCATTACGTAGATGCTAGTGATGGGAAAATGAAGCTTCATGAAGCACTTGTGATATTTTTTGACTCCCCTAGATGGTGCTCTTGGTTTAAATATAAAGGCTAGTGCAAAGGAAATTGATTACATTTCCACTGCATCTTTCAACCAAGAGTTCCATCTAGAGGAGTCAAAAAATATCACAAGTGCTTCATGAAGCTTCATTTTCCCATCACTAGTAGATGCTGCCTGAGTGTTGCTGAGCAGACACCAGGAGGGTTATTATTTTTGCGTGAATAAAAACAAAACAAAAAAACTATATTCTCTCAAAACTTCTGTTTTCATCGTCTATGTTTTTGCCGACTTTGTTTTGATTAGATTTTATTTTGGCATGTTTTCCCTGTACCTCCTTTTTCCCATGTCTTGTTCATGAGGTCTTTGTTTCCTCCTGTTCTCATCAGTCTTGTTTATTGTGTTAACCAATCAGCTGCCACTCTCTTTGTATAAACTAATTACTAAGTTTCTACAAGCCCTGCACACGATTCTGAACAGTAATGCTATGATCTATGCTAGCTGAACGGTAAGGCTACCATAATTGCTAGCCTTAGCACAATATGAAGTGTCCGGTTACATCAGAAAATACAGACCACAGAAGTAGCTAATCTGGTGTTGTCATGGCAATAACAGATTATATTTTCAGCATCACAAAGTAGTGCAGTAATAAACAGACCGTCAGTAATTATCAGTTGACACGTCAATAGCTAATCTGCTATTTTTTTCACCAAAAGCTAGAGTACATTGTTTTGAAGCTGTCGCAATTAAATCAAATGATTAAATACGAATGCTTTAAATTGTAAATGTCATCTGAGGGAAAGTAGTTACAAGTACTGCGGAAAAACTTTGAAAGTTACCACCTATGCTAATGCTGTCTTGGCACCAGTAGAGTTTCTTTTCCATAATACGAGCCGGTGTACCGTCGCTACGATTTAGCAGCAGATATTTTAAGACACAAATATCTCACATGGCGGCTCTCTCATCATGTGGATGTCGAGATTGCTTGAAGGAGGTCAGCCGCGCCGAGCGGTCGCCTCTTTGAAAGCGTCGCAGGTGAGGAAAATAACTTGCATCTCGGGACCGCACTTCAATTTCACAGCACGGATTATCCCCCCCGAGGAGGAGGAAGAAGAAGAGGCGGGAGCGAGCGAGAGAACATAAAGGCGCGCAACATCCACATCCTCTATCATGCACACAAGTTGTTAACATTGAGAAAGTGGAGAGGACGTCATTCTTGTATTCTGTTGGAGATTAGAAGGGCAATACATGAGGAGGAGCGTCATTGACATTGAGAATTGTTTATGTGCACATAATAAATGATGTGCACAAATATTTGGATAAAATGCAAATATTTGATCAATGGCACACAAATATCATATGCGTTGATACAAAAAATGCATATAATACACAAAATATGCAAATAATAGACAAAAGATATGCAAATACTAGATGAGGACATTTGCAAATATTAGATGAAAAATTGGGTTGAAAAAGTGACTTTTGGCTTTTCACTGTGTGGGGTCGCCACCGTTTCATCCGGCTCCGGGATCGGCAGTGGGTGGGAATTACAAATAAAAACAAAAAACAACGAATATAAGGCAAGCTTTATTTAACTAGCACATTTCATACACAAGGCAACTCAAAGTGCATTGTGTAAGCAAAGACACAACACCTAAAATTATTTGCAAACACATCTAACGACAAAAACAGAGAGAAAGAGAAAAGTAGCTTACCAAAATTCCAAAAAGAACGTACATTGACAAGATTTAAACACAAACACAAATACTTCAAAAATAATTAAACAATTGAAAGAGGAAAGAAATACAAGTAGGTTTCGAAAATTACTAAATGGCCACAATGTGAAATCAATTGATGTAAAATACCTTAATTAGGGTCAAAGGTATGAGGGGTAAAATTTGGATTTAAAAAGCATGGCTAACTTCCCTTCTTTTGGGGTCTTATTCCATTTGCTTTCAGCATAACAGCTAAATGCTGATTCACCATGTTTGCTTCAAAACTATTACAACTAATATATACTAATAAAAACTAAACGAAACAAGTATAGCACTAGATGGGAAAAATTTGGCAAAAAATTGTGTAAATATGACACATAATAGAAGAAAAATATTCACTTATATACACAAATATTAGACAAAACCTACATATAAAAAAAACTAGAAATTAAAGAAATTAAAGAAAGTACATATACAAAGATACAAGTCACATTACATGAAAAATATGCAAATACTGTATACATTTTATATATTATATAATATAAGTGGAAAAAACGCACATGGGTCGATAATATGCCAATAGTATCACCAAACAAAGACAGAGTAAATATTACATTTAAAAAATTGAAAGCTATGCGAATATTAGACCAAAATTACAAAAATATTAGAATGTGTACAAATATTGAAAAAAACAAACAAAAACATCAGTTAAAAAAAAATCTCCAAAGCAGGAGAAATACACAAATTGGATTAGAAAATGTTACATAAAAGACACACAAATATTAGACAAAAATATTAAAATAGTAAACAAAATAATGCAAAGAAAAACACACATATGATGAATATGCAGATTAAACAAGATATGTATTTCTGTGAAATATGCACATTAGACAAAAAATGCAATCATTAGACCAAAAAAAAAATTCAAATATGAGACAAAACATTGGAAACACATTTTAAGAATTAGAAAATTATAAAAAATAATAATCACGTCTCGCTTCTAACAGTGAGCGAGCAAAGAGGACGACACTGCGGAATATAATCGATTGGAGATTAAAAGGACAACGCACGGCTAGGATTAGCGTTGACATTGACAGACGCCAGCGCAGTCGTCGCAATGACTTATTTGGCGCGCACGGCGGGAAAATAATTGCTAATTTGCACATCGACGTCTTTCTACTGACAAACGGATAAAAATAGTGAGCCATAATAAATAATTTGCAAAGCTAATTAAGTGGGAAGTGAACCACATCGGTTGCATCTGCCAATTTATGTCGACGTCTTTGATTTACAAAATGCACATTTTCACACAAAAAAGAACAAACAAACCTCGGACGTAGCGATAACTAAATAATGAGTTTGCCATTTATTGATGAGAAATATGGCTTTGTTTTTTGGCTCGCTCACTCGCTGAAAAAACTGAGCTGTCTGCTCGGGGCAAAATATTTCATTAAAACAGGAATTGATGGTGTTGATTGTGAATTGATTTCATGAAGTGCGCTACTTGGGAGCAACCAGCAGAGGCGCTGTTGAATCACTCAGTTTGCTGTCTGAAGAAGTGAAAATGCCGCGTCATGATTACACTGAGCAAAAAAGGTCAAGGTTATCAGTTTTATCAAAGCATGAGCCACACTTGAGCCACAAGAGCCAAAAGATAATGTAAACGACGATCTGCAGATAAAAAGATGGTTGTAATAATCACCAAATATTGTGAAAAAAGTGGGGAAAATACACAAATCTTCAATGAAAAATACAATCTAAATACAGTATTAAGAAAATTAAAAGAGAGAAATATTAGAGCAGTAAAACAAACAAAAAAAAAAGAATAAAGAAAACTATTAGAAAATGTTTATTTTTTTAGAAAATATTCATTTTTAACTTAAATACATTCAACAAAAAAAGAATAATAAATGAAAAAAAATACATGTTTTCATCCAAACTAACTGGGGAATCTTTAATGGCCAAGTCAATCACCAAACCTTAACCCAATCAAGTATGCATTTTACATCCCGAATGGGAGACTGAATTGAGAAACCCCCAGAAACAAAAAAGAACTGAAAGAGGCTGCAGTAAATGCCTGGAAAAGGATTACGTATGAAGACTGCAAACAGTCTGGTCAAGTCAATGAATGCCACCAAATATGAAATATCATTCACTTGCATTTAATTTGACAAAATGATGAAATTTGAACTTCAGAACATGAAAATAATAATAATTTTCCCGCCGTTAAAATCAATGTTGACAAATGTTGGCAACTGCTCGCAAGATTTCCCCCCTACTTTTACTCAAAAAAATATATATAAAAATCCAAATAAAGAGGAGGATGTCACCTTGTAACCCGACGGCACTCCTGAGACGTGGTCGGCGGAAGAAGCCTGCAGATTGGCGTTCCAACAAGCACCCGCGGGTCCCGTTTATCGACTGCGAACACGACTTTCACCACATTGCACAATTGCAAGTCAGCCGAGCTCAGCGTTCTGTGTCAGCCCGTGTGTTTCCTGTACGTGTATGCGTGTGTAAGTGTGTGTTTGCAAAAAGTGCCACAGAGCCACCGGGGGACACGACGTCGGTAAACATGAGAATGCACACTACAATGTGACGACTCGGGAGGGGGAAAAAAACTCCTAAATTATTCCGCTGCTGACCTTTGGCGGGCCTCGGGAAGACGGATGCTGGCCGGGTTATCGATGGTGGTGGTGGTGGTGGTGCTGGTGGGGGGTGAGTGGGGGTAGGTTCGGTCTTTCTTGTGGGCTCCCTGCAGACTGCCACTGAATGAATAAGTAAGTAGGTGAGATGACAGAGCGCCGGCACAGCGTGTCTTTAATTTATTGCTGTCTAGACCTGGTCAGTCTGCTCAGATCAATGTTGTTCTTTCCCTCTATGTGGAATATTCCATCCATCTGTTTGCTTTTTTGCTCAAAGTTCTGGTGTGTGATGTCTTGATTTACAGCTTGTAAAGTCCAGTTTGTTTATATCTCTTGGATGGTTGACATTTGTTTTTGCTGCTACTCTTATAATTTCACATCTTGAAGGCAGGGTTCATAAAGATTGTGAACGACTTAACCATTTTTTTTGTGTGCTTTTGAACTGCTCATATGACGTGAGTGGCTGCCTGTGCATCAAACAAGTTTTGCTATGACGAACCAATCAGAAGAAGGAAAAATGCTGATATCATCTATGACAATGAGTTTGAAATCTGACTGGTTATAAAACAGTCCATTGCTATTATTTGAAGTATTGGCATGACAACACAGAAGTAGTGATGGGAAAACGAAGCTTCATGAAGCACTTGTGATATTTTTTGACTCCCCTAGATGGTGCTCTTGGTTTGAATATGAAGGCTAGTGCAAAGGAAATTGATTACTGCATCTTTCAACCAAGAGTGCCATCTAGAGGAGTCAAAAAATATCACAAGTGCTTCATGAAGCTTCGTTTTCCCATCACTACAGAGAGGCTGAAATCTGAATGGACAAAAAAAATTCATAAACATCCACATATAGAACTGGAAGCAGTGCAGCCAATAGGAACGCTTTGTAACAAAGACAATATACCAATGGGGATATATTCAAATAATTTCATGGAACAAATATGATAATTTCGGTTGTAGATGTAGATGGCCTTGTTTGTCCTGACAACTCACCACTGCTGTGGTGTACTCAAGATGACAGCAAATGCTCTTGTCAACCAATCAAAGGGTGTCAAACCACTGTGACTGGCACCTCAATAACGCAGACATCTCGGGACCCTTTACACTGGAAGCCAGAAAAATTATCCCAGACAGGGTTTTGTTTTTTTTGACTTTTTTTTTCTAGATGCAAAATGTTGGCGAGTTGTCAATAGAGGGCGCTAGGACGTCGCTCTACGACACACAACGTTAGCACCATATTAGTTTCCTCAAAGCCAAAAAATCCAAATATTCACAGTAAAATAAAAATATCTCAAAATACAAGCATGCCTATTTTAAGATGAGCAAGATAAATAGTATACAGTATGAGTAAGTTGTTTCCCTGACTCATTTCCGGGCTGGACCGCTGAAATAGTGACCACGTTTACATGCAGGCAATATTCAGGGAATGGTCAGAATTTGGGTTTCTGGAAACATCGGAATAACACGTTTACATGCGCAAGTTGACAGAGTTGCCCCCGTATACATGGCGTTTGGAATAACGCCATGTAAAGGACGTGACGTCATGGCAGAAATAGACGTCATTTCCACTTCTAACTTTAAACAGTCAAGAAGATATATTATATATATATATATATATATATATAATTTTTTTTTTGTTTGGTTTGGTTTTATTGAACATATAAACATAAAGAGAAAACACAAAACACATTACAAGTAGTGATGGGAAAACGAAGCTTCATGAAGCACTTGTGATATTTTTTGACTCCCCGAGATGGTGCTCTTGGTTTAAATATAAAGGCTAGTAAAGTTAATAGCTCCATATTGTTTTCTTCAATAAACGAATGAAAAAAATTCAAAATAACTGAAATGTTGAATTTTTACTCATCTTAGTTTTAATTTCAAACAAAAACAGCAGCATCTAGTTAAAGTTAACTCCAAATAGTTCTTCAAACTGCTGACTATCGATCCATCTTTACTTACTGTATGCTCAGTCTGGAGTTGCTGAATAAAACATACTACAAAATGAAAGTAAACCTATATTCACACTCCAAGACGCAAGACAGCTTTACAACAAAAAAAATTGCCAGCTTAATGCGAACACTAGTGATGGGAAAATGAAGCTTCATGAAGCACTTGTGATATTTTTTGACTCCTCTAGATGGCACTCTTGGTTGAAAGATGCAGTGGAAATGTATTCAATTTCCTTTGCACGAGCCTTTATATTTAAACCAAGAGCACCATCTAGGGGAGTCAAAAAATATCACAAGTGCTTCATGAAGCTTCGTTTTCCCATCACTAGCTAACACACAATGTAAAATCCTATTGACAGGCTAACAAAAACTAGCATCAAGTCACAAACACTTTATGAACACATACATACAGATTATAACAATACTCAGGCGTATACCTTTACATCCTGACTTTCTTCTTCTGGTCTATTAAATAATACACTGTAGGTGTGTTATCGGCATGCATGCACCACACTGCCCCCAGGAGGACACGGCACGCACAGCAGGCAGTACAAAGCCAAAGAAGGTCGTGCGTTAATCAGGCACAAAAAAAATTAGCAGCGTTAAAGAGGATTTGCATAAATGTGTTATTCCAACACTTCAGATATATGGATGGATGGATAGATGATAGACACCCACTGACAACAACAGTCCATTTTCTGTTGAAAGAGTCCTGCATAAACATCCCCTGGAGTCCCCACAGATGTGACACTGTGACCGCAGAACAGCAGCGAGAGGGAAAAGCGAGGGCGTCGCTTTTGGCTCCCCGGGGGACAACGATGCTCCCTTTGCATGATGCGTGCGGGGCTGGGTGGCAGATTTCAACTCGTCGTCTATTCAATGTCACTTTGGGCTGCACCGCCAGCGCGGCGTAAGTAAGTCATTCTTCATCTGACGTTGGCTCCTACTCGTGCATGAATTGTTCATGCGCCCCACAAAGGACACGTAATCATAAACTATGCTTGTACACGGACAAACATGTCTTTTGCTGCTGTCTGAAAAGTAACATCAATGTGTGAACCAGCCAAGAATTGCAATCTTTAGAGTAAAAAGAAAAAGAGAACAGTATTGATTGGAACACACTTTTTTGTGGTAATTACTAGTGATGGGAAAATGAAGCTTCATGAAGCACTTGTGATATTTTTTGACTCCTCTAGATGGCACTCTTGGTTGAAAGATGCAGTGGAAATGTAATCAATTTCCTTTGCACGAGCCTTCCTATTTAGACCAAGAGCACCATCTCGGGGAGTCAAAAAATATCACAAGTGCTTCATGAAGCTTCATTTTCCCATCACTAGTAATTACGTATTATTCCGTACCTAATAGAACTAATAGAACAACATCTTTCAGCTGACAGTTCCAAGACAAATACAAACTGGTGCCCAAATCTGAGACCTATTCCAGGAAGATGACATCATCGCGAGAAAATAAGCAATGATAGAGCAATGATGTCATGGCATTACCCCAAAGAACATAATGATATTGCTCGGATTTCATACCTACATCGCACACATCACCTGGGGGAGCATATTTTCATGTTGTATGGAGGTTTCATATTTAGATTAAAAGCAATATTGTAGTCCTCAACTTTTTTCTTTTTAGAATGGAGGCAGACAGACCCGTGTAAGCAATAAAATGGAGGACTTGGAGGAGTAACGTGAACGGACAAGGACGGCTGGTTGTTGCCTGACTCAAGAGGGTAGAACCGAGGTGTCGTCAGTGGCGACAGCGAGGTCGGCGAGAGGGCGATCCGTCCCCGGAGGGAAGAGGAATGCTATCTTCCCGAGATTGAGCTTGACAACGTGTAGCATATGACGTTCAAGCACTAACGCCCCTGCATGTAGCGATGTGAGATGCCATAGCACTTACAGGAGAAGCAATTTGGAGTGGGCGGAAAAAGAAAACGCAGTGGCTCCTGGAAAGAGCCCAGGGGGACACCAGAAATCTCTTTATGGCACCTGGCAGCAGAAAGTACATCTGGTGGGAGGAAGAAAAAAACAAGTCAGTCTCACCACATACAGAACACACGGCCTGGCCTGTCTCATCCTTTCCTAAGAGTGGCCCTTGATTAATTTTTTTAACCCTATAATGCCAAATTTATCATATTAAATACAATAAATTTTGAGCCCTCTATTTCATGAGTATAATATTTTTTTCTGTATACATGCATTGCATAATGGCTTTTCCAGCGACCTTGCAAGATCGCCCCATTTGAAAAAGGAGCGACACCTATACTTACTAATAGGGGTGTTAAAAAAATCGATTTGGCAATATATCGCGATATTACAGCGCGGAATTCTTGAATCGATTCGATATGCGGCTGAATCAATTTTTATACATCAATTTTTTATGGGAATATTCAACAAAACGTCTTATTTAGAGTTAGGGTTCACACGTTAAGCATGGAAGAATATTATATTAATGGAACATTAATCCTTAATATTTGTATTTCAATGCTGTTCAAACATGAAACAGATTGCAAAAGATTGTTTGTTAAAAAAAGTGGCTCACAGTTATAAGCCTAAAGTTTCAGATAAATAAATACATTTTCGTACAAATCTTACAGTGTACATGTACAAGATTACGGATGAGTATTTTCTAAATTTGAGTAAAAAATGTACAAATTTAAAGCATTGTGACCGGATGTATTAAATATGACACAAATCAAAAGTCATATGTGAAAGTTGATTTTCAAAAAAGTTTTCGTTTGTTCAAAAGGACCAATGAATACTCTTATTTACAAAGAATCATTATTTTCTCTCATATGTGTCATGGTTCAGGCTTTATAGGGTTAAAAAAAAAAAAAAGTTTACTGTAGCGGAGCAGTTTTAAACGGTAATAAGTTAATTACTGTTCATCACTAGATGATAGAGAGCTGAGGAGTGGATCTTTTAGATGGATTTGCTCTTATATCAAGCCATTTAACTACTGTACTACCGAACTCTACATTTTAGATTAGCTTCGCAGTTAGCATGACTTCTCTGTATTCTCCTGTTACTTAGTCCTTGTCCTCCTTTTGAGACACTTGTCAGAGGTGAGGGACTTATAGGAGCGTCTCCACAAGGGCAGTAATGTGCCTATTTATAAAATGTACGAAGGTTTGAACATTGAGAATGTTTAAACGAGAGAAATGTGAGAAAATGTAAATGCCTCAATGAGAAAAGTCTATAAACTGTGTGGTGAGGGGTTTTAGAGCCTTAAAACATTTATAATAAATGTAAAACAAAACTATAACTATTTTGTGGATTTTATTTATTGCGAGTATTTTTTGGGAACCTAACCCCAGCGGAAAATGAGGGAACACTGTATATCAGACTCACGGTGTATTTTCATCAACAATCAAGTTTTGCATGGTTTATAGTAGCGATGGGAAAACGAAGCTTCATGAAGCACTTGTGATATTTTTTGACTCCCCTAGATGGTGCTCTTGGTTTAAATATAAAGGCTAGTGCAAAGGAAATTGATTAGCTTTCCACTGCATCTTTCAACCAAGAGTGCCATCTAGAGGAGTCAAAAAATATCACAAGCGCTTCATGAAGCTTCATTTTCCCATCACTAGTTTCTAGATCATGTTTGTGCACTAAATGGTAAAAAAAATATCAATATAAAGTCAAGCTTCTTTTTGACAATATATTTCATTTACAGTACCATGTTTTTAACCCATTAAGGCCGGGAGCTCTCCAGCGCTCTTCTCCATTTCAAGCGGCGAGAGCGGATAAGTCATTTGGTTTTGTTTTGATCAATTCTTGGTCTCTTAGCCGATGAAACAGATGAAACAGCCGAGAGGGTGACGTGAGCCTCGTAGCATGTCCTGGAATTTTATTCGAGCATGTATGGTTGACGCAGATTTACGGGAGTTATGAAATAAATGACGCGATTGACGACGGCACGGGAGGAATTCGAATCCGTGTAACGAGTCGACAGTGACATACCGTTAAGAAATATGTTTGTAGATGATGAGGATGTTGAAAACTTTAGCGGCCTTGTAACGGAATGAACGACGAATAGATCCCCCGAGGTTATTACAACTGCGCTCCAGTGTTGAAGATAAATATACATGGAGTTATGTACTTGCAGATGCGATATTTGTTTGTTATTTAAAAAAAAAAATAGATTGAAGGTTTATAATAATAAACGCCTCAAGTGTAAGTTCTGAAATGTTTTGGGAATTATGTGTCTATCTGCTTCAGGAGCTGAGATATCAATTCTTTTTTGATATTGTCACAAAACATAACTTATTTTGAAAAACAAATAACAAGAAAAAAATGTCTTCAATGATGGCGCACCTGCTGCTCGCCTCTTGCTTTAAGCTTCTCCGCCCCGGGTGACGTTCTGACTGCTTTGCCTTGACTGCTCACGTCGGCATCACACCGGCAACGCGTGCAGAAACCGTGATAGCAGTTTCGACTGCATGCTTTTGGCCAGGAAATTGTGCTCTTTTGTCCATTCAATATTAAAAGATGTCCGGCGTTTTGGCATTTTTTTCTAGTGCTGCCTTTTCACTGCTGTCAAAGAAGGCGGCAAGGAAATGACATATAGTCAGCCACACGTGGAGATCTGTTTACATTTATTGAACTAATGATATATGAGACTTTTAACTGAAGCCACTTTTGGCCAATACATAGTATTTACATGACGTCACCGATCCCCACCTATCGACCTAGCAGGCCTTTCGTGGGGCAAACGACTAGCAAGACAACACAACCAAATGCTGAGGAGCGCTCGTTTTGATGACTACAAGTTACTTTGATTCATTTATTTGTTCATTCATTCCAGGTTTTCACGAACCGCTTCACGACGGTGCACAGGTGTGCTGTTCATGGGTGCAAAATTGGGCGAACAAAGATGTGAAATGAAACTTCTAGATCGCATTCACATGCCGTCATTTGCCCCACATTGTGTAAGGTTCCATAGAATGTCGAATGGGAACGGCAAAGAAGTGTCCGGAATTACAAAGATACATCGAAAGGATTTCCAACAGACAAAGTCTACACAAGTGTGTTCTGATCATTTTGATTAAGGTAAGTGTCATTGTAAGATGGTAAAAATGCTTTCACCCTAATGCGATTGTGATATTTGTGAGCCGCTAGCCGTGGCTAGCTCTGGCTGAAAATAGATTTGTGGTCAAGATGTTAAATTTTGAGATCTCTCCAAATACCACCCTCCTTAAGGTTTCTTATTTTCCTTTCCCAGCAGCCCAAAAGTTGAAATTGTGTACGAAAATAAGTGATGAATCAACAATGTTGTTGTTGTTGTAACATGCTAGTGCTAGTAGCTAGCGCGTTCGGGGGAACTAGCTATTTGGTTTAAAAATAACCCGAGATTGTTCACCTCGAATTCACAAAGCAACCAATAAAAGCCAAAAGTACAGAAGACGCAAGAATGTCCGTGTTTTGAGAACCATCCTACCACAGAGCTACGTTTTCAAGTCGTCCGGGGCGGGCAGTATCGGCAAATGTTTGTAATCCAATCGATTCCACTAAAGAAACGTTTCAACGTGTACCGATGCAAAGAGTGTTGAGCTAAATCTTCTGCATACATCTTGCCACAGCTCTTTTTTTTTTTTTTTAAAGGCGGACAAACCAGCGTCCGGCTTAGGGTTGAGCAGGACGCAGGACACGTCACTGAAAAGTAGGACTGTACGGCCTAAAGCTGGACATCTGGCCACCCTAGTCTCCACACCATGAAAGGAAAGCGTTTAGCTGCGCTAACTAGCCAGAGTTAGCTTAGCATCCCCCTGGTAGTTCCAGAGCAGCCAGCTAAGTGTTTGATGTGGACACAACAGGGCTTTCAGCACCGTTTTTAGATCTGCTTGAAGACATTTTCCAACAGAGGCAGATTACAAATGTTAGCGCGATTGGTCTCTACCATATACCACGCCCACCTACTTCTTCACTTTACATCTAGCATTACCTCTCACACTGTACTTGACAAAATGGCAAATTCTCACCTATGTGAAGTGGATCTGTAACTCCGCGAACCGAAGATCAGTGTCATGTTATTTTTGCCATATAGGCCTACTGCTGATCTGCGTTTATTGTTCTGTTGTTGTTTTTTGTGTGTGTGTGTGTTCTCTTTTCTCTCTGCCTGTCCCCTCTCAATCCTCATTCTGCCTGACAGTGTTTCCAATAAATATCCATCACAATACAAATAACAGAGGGTGTGTATATCAACTGTTCCGGTGTAAAAAGGCATACCGATCCATCATTACGACTTAGCCAAGCTGGGCAGGAAAATAACTAAATAAATAAAGACAAAACAAATGTCATTCACTTGGGCCTGCAAAAGAAACAACAAAACACCAATATGCATGCCAGTCTCATTCAAAATGGTCGGTGTGCGCAAGTTAAGATTTGAAAGGAACACCTTTGCGGTGTTCAATCACCTTGCGGACCGAAAATGTGCTTCTGAATTTTAAACAAAATTCATGTTTGCTGTCAGAAAAATATTCTTACTGCAGGAACATTTTGAGTGAGTCTTCCTTCCCCGGAGGAAAGAGAAGCACAATCATCCCAAGATTGAGCTTGACAAACTTAAACGTACTACATCTGAATGTTTTTGTAAGTAATGCGACATAACTGAGATGAGAATCAATTTTGGGGGCAAAAACATTTGGAAAAAGATAAGAAAAAACAAAGGCAACCAAACGCAATCGTAAGGGACAACTCGATATCACTGTTTTCTGAGATCTGTTTATAGTCACCTTTTCGACTACCTAGAATTGCTGCTAAACATCTCATATCAGAAATGGGATCCCTTAGTGGAGTGGATTGGGAGACAGACTGATCAGCCTGGTTTCCAGTGAAGTCAATATACAGTGCCAGTTCACAACAGAAGTTATCTTTGAAACTAAACAAAGCAGGTTTAGAGAGAACTCTGGGTCAAGAAACCCCGAAATGTAGGAAACTCTGCGTTTTCAGTTTCAAAAAGGGAGGTAACTGAAACCAGAGAAAAAGTGCTAACTCTAGCCTGTTTCAGAAAAAGAGGTCATTTAAGCTGTCGGTCATTTACCGTAGTAACATGTTCCATAAACAAAACCTGGTCGGTTGCAGGTTTTTCACCATGAACCTTGAGGTTTTCTCTGTCTCCGCCTCCTTTCAGCCGCATTCTGACATTTTATTTCCTCATGCATAAAGTCCGCTACGGCGAGTTTTTGCGTAATAATGCCTATAGTCTAGAACGTAAAGTCACCAACATGGCATGTCCTTTTGACAATGAACCTATTAATAAGGGTGCCGCATTATTGCGCAGGGAATTAAATATTCGTCGTGAGATTCCTATCAGACCGCGTATAGATATGCTGGCATTTCCGGACAGTTATCTTTTTGAGCGGTACCGTTTCACATCACAGTCCATCATCTACATACACAACTTAATCCGTCCCTACATTTGCAACATTACCGGCGCCGTAGTCATGCGCTCGCATATATTGTGTGTTGCGCTCCGTTTTTTTTCCTTATAACCGTTTGAATGATATTTTTATATTTCATCTTAAGTCAAGTGCGCTTCTCCCCCGCAGGATTGCGCCTAAATGAAATTAACTAATGAGTTACCATTCAACAGGTTTCCCCTGTAATATTATTGTATTATTCTCCCACGCCGCCTTCCTCTACGGGGAGCCGCTGCGGTGTTGCACTTCTTTTCTAAAGACATGTTAAAATTATGATCGCATTTAGATTTCCAGTTGAGAGGGGTAAAAAAAAAAAAAGCGCGGAAGCAGAGTGCGGCGCCGCGCACTGCGCTTCCCCGTTGCCATGGTGACTCGACGAATCGGGGCTCCATTGATGTGGACTTTTTAGTGTAGTGACAACACCAAGTGAAACAACTCTGCGTTGATCCAACTACCTCAAATCAGCTGTCCTGGAACCGAAAACGCAGAGTTTCCTATCTCAGGGCATGTCAACTCGCTGATCAGATTTAGTCTCGGTGTTTGTTGAACATGCTTTGTAAAATGGTCCCCTGGTCTTCAACAGAACGCTCCACACAAACAACTGAAACAGGGTTTCTGCAGGTATCATCAAATCGAATTGAATGGTTTCCATAGATGATAATAATAATAACAATAATAATAATAATAATCTTGTTAATGAACATAAAAGTGGATATACATGGTTACTAAATCCAAATGTGTTTTTAACATTTAGTTCATTGATACAGTAATTTCATAGTATGTAATTCCAGTTAAAAGGAGTGTGAAACATGGAGTCATAGATTTGTGTTGAGGTATTTTTTTGCCACTAGGTGGCATTAGTGTTTCACGTTGGACCTTGGTGACAGATGAAGCAACTCGAGAACTCCAGGCCATTTTGTTTATTGTTAATTACAACTAGTCACTAGTGATGCACCGAATATTCGGCCACCAAAAATTTTCGGCCGAAAATGGCAAAAATATGCATTTTAGGCCAAAATAAAATTCAAGCCGAAAGAAGATGACGCAAGCACAAAAAAAAAAAAAAAAAAGTCTGCAAGCAAGTGTCTGTTTGAATTAAACACCAAACACGGGAGTTGAGTGTCCGCCTTGCCCGCTGGCGTTTGTGAGTATTGGCAGCTTCATTGTGCACACCGCAGGAGGAGAGCGTCGTTTGGTAAACTATGCCAAAAAAGAGAACACTGCCGAGTACTGCACTACAGGTGAGCCACTCTTTCTCCTGCAGCACCTTTCTTTTTTTTCTTTGATAAGAGCCCCTCGACCGCTTTTTCACTTGCATTCTGGTGGTCATGCTAAATACTTTAGCTAATGTTAGCACTATTGCTATCAATAGTTTTAAACAAGTAAACACTTACCACTAGTGATGGGAAAATGAAGCTTCATGAAGCACTTGTGATATTTTTTGACTCCTCTAGATGGCACTCTTGGTTGAAAGATGCAGTGGAAATGTAATCAATTTCCTTTGCACTAGCCTTCATATTTAAACCAAGAGCACCATCTAGTGCTTCATGAAGCTTCGTTTTCCCATCACTACTTACCACTATCTCCGGGCAACTACAGATCTGCACAGGACGCCGTGTGTGACTTTGCAGTCCGTTCCCAAAGCCGATTGGCTGGTGCGAAGAAATTTATTGATTTTTAAACGGTGGTGAATATGTGAATGTGCCAATTTTAAGTGCGCCGCACCGTGTCCCGCTCCAAATAGCCTACAAATGCGTTATCCGTACCGCACAGCACGCATCCGTGCCCGCCGGTGCGAAGTACTGTACATTGACTATAAAGTGCAATTGCACCGCCAGAAAATGCTCAGTTGCTCACTTCGCGTTTGGTGTTTAATGTACCATTCGGCAACTTGTTTCTGATGTCTGTGGTGTGGACGCATTTCAATTTATATTGTGTTTTGTTAAAATGCCCATGCTAAATAGGCCTAAATATTTTATAATAATGTTATAATTTTAATCAATTATAATAAATGCAATGATAATAAAAATATGGCATACATTTTTTTCGGCGTTTCGGTTTTCAGCTAAGCATCTCTCATTTTCGGTCCAAAAATTTTATTTCGGTGCTTCCGTAATAGTCACCAGTCACCACTAATACTTCAGTTGCTTTAATAAAATAAAATAAAATCACATTTCTTTTTGACAAGTTATGTTATAGTGAATCATTTGCACAATGTTGTGTGTAAAATAAAGCATGAACAACACTTGTATTTAAATTTAAATGCCTCTCAACATCGTATTGAATGCTTCTTAATGTCATTTAAGACCTTCATTTTTGTGAATTCCATTTAATGGCTTTTAATACTTTTTATTTGACCGACAGAAAACCTTTGAACCCCACAGTCTTGGTCCAGCAAAAATGCTGACGTAAAGACCATCTTCAGTCTCTATTATTGCGTACCCAGAACAGGAATAACCACGCCACCAAACTAATGAATTACTCTGCATGTAGCAATTTGACCTCATTTGAATGAGCAAATGAATATAAAAATGGGAAAAACAGGGTCCCCTGGGAATGAGCCCTGAGGGACACCAGTCCAGGGCTATGAATTCCTTCATGAGTTCTGATACCAGCAACACGATGAAGGGGTGAATTAAGAGTGAGCAGATCTAACTCAGAAAATGGAAATAAGACAGCCAAGCTAAATATATGAACTGGCACTAAGGAGAAAGAAAGGCTATTGAATCCCTGGAGTGCTTTTAGATTTATTCATGCCTTTATACGCTTGACATCCCATCACCCTCTTGTCTTTAAGGGTTTAGATCCCCTGGTCACATTTTCAACAATAGATAATTTCTTCCAACGAGAACAAATAATGTCGCGATGGTCTCAGGCGGTCCGGTCAGCGACTTCGCGATCAGTGGTTAATAAATGTGCTTAAGGCGAGTCGCGCCTGGATCAATGTGCTGCCGTTAGTACAATAAGGCGGTTATTGTATTGTCCGCATGGAGGAGAAAAGAGGCCACTGGGTAGGCCAGGCTTTCCTGTCTGCTGAGCCTTTTGTAGTCAGGCAAGGCTATGCATAGCCCACGGCGAAGAGTGACAGGCCATCAGCCCGGATGAACAAAATCATGTCGTCGTCTTAGAGAACACCAACTCTGAGTCACACTTTCTCAAAAGAAGATGTGATTCCTTTCACACCGTTTGTGTTCCACGCAGGATAATGGATCTAAAAAAAAAAAAATCATTAGTCAGCTCCAACATATTCAGCAGCCATCAACTGTTAAGTAGTAATAAACACAAGCGATTATAAGCTATTATAAGATCCCTTTTGCTCACGAGTGACGGAATTCCCGCATTATAATAAATTGCTTTTTCATGCTAATGGCAGATGGGGCCCCGGCTAACTGTGGCGGTGTAAAACACATTAAGATTGCGAGTGAATGATGTCGAATGGGTTTCACCCCACGCTGACTCATTTTTCTTTGCCACAAATGGCGTCTCCTCCCAGTTTGACTGCTCGCCCTTAATTTAGAGCGAGGAGTCGCGATGATGCTCGCTGTGTGTGGCCGGAAACATTTTCAAGCGGGTTTACAGTCTTGAGCACAGATTTTCACTCGGGGGAGAATTCACAGGCGTCACAGTAGGCATTATTGCAAGCCTGCGCTGCTTGGCTCATTTGCATTGTGACACAAAAAGAAGGCTTCCATTTTATTGCGGTTGAGGATGAATTTTTTAGAGAGTCCCTGCTAGTCAGTCTACCATTAAAAGCTAATGTACTTTTGAGACCGTCTTACTACTTTCACATACAGTATATAACAACAGCCTGATACCTCCTACTCAGGAATATGATAGCAGGCTGCGACTGCATTTTCACACTACTTCTAAAAACTGTTCTTGGAACGCTTCTTCTGTTTTTCCCATTCATGTATTTTTAGAACAGCGCACCCTGAGTAGCAGCACAAAGAGTTTCAAGTTTATTTGAAAACATGAATGCATTGTATCGTGCACGGGTAAACAAATGCACAGTGAGGACGGATGCTGCAGTTGATATTAGTCGCAGGCAACATGGGGACCACAAACAGAAAAAAAAAATGTGTAGACATGTTATTTGTGAACAAGGGGTCGTCAGCAGTGGCGATGGAAGCACATCTACACTAATGCGGTATTGAAGACATCATTTGTAAACATTTCTGCACAATAGAGAGCACCCTGACATACGGATGTACGTTATGGTATGCGCGCGGCACTGCATCTGGGAAGAAACCATTGTCATCAAGGCAGCCCTTTGTTGGATTCTTATACAAAGACAATACATTTTTATTCTTCTCTTCTTCTATAGGCAGTGCATTTAAAATATTTATACAGTAATCAAAATGAACAATAGGACTATTCATTATTTTTGTTTACATAAATGAAAAAGATGTCTCAAGTATGTTGAGGCTTGTTAATGAAATGAGGATTCATTCCTACCATGACAGTTTAGATTCTAAAAAAAAGTCCAAAATATTGTAATGTAATTTTTTCAAGTTACAAGCGGACACATGGTTGGTTAATACAATTTGTGTTGTGAGCCAAAATGTGTTTTATGAGCGAGCTTCAGATACACCACCGTTCGAATGAACTAAAACACACTGACCCGCTGATGCACTTTTCTGCCATTTATTGATCAGGGCAAAAGTATCAAAGACTGAAGATGTGTTACTCTTTTTTTCCCTGTTCTTTTTTTTATTTTTATTTATTTATTATTATTTTTTTAAGTACACAAGCTGTTCGGTATATGAACAGAATTGCATGCTAGCCAAAGAGGAGTAAATGTACCCTTGTAGCTTTAAAAAGCCCCCCCCCCCCCCCGTCCCCCAACACCACCACCCCCCAAAAAATCTTTAAATTGCTTTCAAGCAGTTTACTTGAAAGGATTCTGATTGGAGGCAAAAAAAAACAACATAGAAAGATAAGCTGGGTATTGCAATTAAGTGAACAAAATGGAAAATCTTCCACCAAAGACACAAAGGGCCTGATTTATTAAAATCCCAAAGAGCAGGTTCTAAATTGCGTTTTCGCTCACTCACTCTAAATGTGGTTTTTTGGTTTTGTTTTGGCTAATGTGAGTAGCTGTATTTTTTTTTTGTGTGGAAGTGTTAATGGAAGAAGCAAACAAACACAATAATGAGTTACAGGATCGAAATTGATCGCTGCTCATTTTGAGAGCAACTGCATAAAGGCCATTCTCGCCCTGAGTGCACGGCAATCGGCTGTATCTGCCCATCTTGAATTTTGGGACAGCGCACCCAAACTGCTCTGGGGAGAGGCTAGCACTGACCGTCACAGTGTGCCCAAACGACCCAGGCCCATCTGCATCTACAGGATGTGCAACACTGCTAAGTGAATGAACGTTTGGGCTGCAGACATGCCTCAGCGGTAATACATGAATAACAAGGTGTCCATAGACTGAGACGTCAGTTGCACATGAGACCAAGATCAATAGTTAATTTAATAAAACGCACCACAGTTTGACATGCATTACTGCCAATTAGCGTCTTAAATAGGAACCATGGAGATGCCATTAAGGCACATTAGTCAAGAAGCGACTATGCAAAGCCAATAATTCCTTGGTTATCGTTGGCTGGGAGCGAGTCGTTAAGCAGTTATGTGCAAAATTGGCTCTCGGATGAATTTGAACATTGGAATGGGGTTTAAGTATCCGCATTTGTGACTGCGGTTGGTCTGATTCAAAGGCGTGAGACGGATCTGCCTCCCTGCCGGCACAAAAGAGGTGGGGGGGTGTGACCTTGTTATCCCGCAGACTCAATGTGAGCTGCGACACCATTAATGGCGTAATACAGTGATCAATCACATTTTATAATGGAGGTAAAGAGAGGAAGCAAGCTCGTCTTCAGCGCAGTTTCTCATTCTGCTCTCCTCTTATGCTTCTGGCTGCTTTCAACGTTTTTCCACGCGATACAAATGAGCTGGTAGTTCTGACGCAGCGCTAGTGAATTGTACAGGATTTTTGACGGGAGATGTTTAGCAAAGCCTCGCTGCAAGTGCCACTTAGCTTAGAATAGGTGCTTAAAACAATCCTGATCTTTTGCACTCAAGTGGATGGCAGTGTAACGAGAAAAAAAACTTCTTTATATTCCCCTAAAAAGGTTTGCAATTGACTGTGGATGCCAAAAAATGGCAACACATTAGTAAATAAAGCTCCACACCTGATTGCAATTGTTTCTTTGGCACTACGAGGCCAACAACAAACAGCACATTGGATGAGTTTAACTCATTTGCTTCCAAATACGCATAAATACATTATATTTGAAATATTACCATGCTCCCAAAGACATCATTATACAGGGTTTTTTTTATGCTAGAGCATACAGAAGGCTTTGATGCCGCCTCTGAACTGAATGGAATTCTTGATTTTTTTTAGTTATTACAAAAACTGTAAAAAGTGGCAGCAGAGTATAAGAGATCAACCAGGGCCATGTTGCAAAAAGCTCTTTCCCCGCTGTTTTAAACAGATTTGTGAATAATGATGAAACTTAGCTATATTCTAATGCTACACAGATAGAAATATACTTTTTTTCCTCATAAAAGAAGAGACCAATCTTTCTTTTGGTAGGTTCCATGTTTTTATAGCAATAGAATACAATATTCTATGGGCCTTGCAAAATCTGTCAAAATCCAGTAAGGGGGGTTGCTTTAGGGAAAATGGCTGGGAGTGAATGAGTTAATGGTGAGAATACTACGACACAAAGCGCTGGACGAAGCCAGGAGAAAAACAGTTAACAAAAGTCGCTTGCAAAGTATGCAAGGAAAATAAAGCAACAAAAATACACCCGAGGGCTGTAGAATCGCACAACGCAAATAAGAAAAAACAAAATGCAAAACGAGCTTTACAAAGCGGATCAACTAAAAGCAACGTGGGAAAAACCAATCGTGGATACCAATCACTCAAGCGTAAAGCTGAAGAAACACAAAACTACGGAGCAAAAGACTCACGTGAAACGAAGCTAGAGATAGGAATTTGGAACACGAAGTCAGAATAAAGCTCTTGGATGAGGACGTAGCAATACTCCGACGAGGGGAGTCGGCAGTTCCAGTCCTTATAAAGCGTTGATTTGTGAATGAGAAAACAGGTGCGGCGCAGGAGGACACGCCCCTCTTCTCAATCAGAGACTGAAAAAACCAACAACAATGCAATGAGAGCACAACCATAACAAACGTGGTTATTTAGCAGGCGTTTCGTCATCCTCGTGAACGCAGCCTATAATCAGCAGCTTGTGCTTCAACTGTTCAGTTTCCTTGTACTGTGAGGGCTGAGCTCCGGTATGCCGTTTTTTGGGGCACTCTGAATAACCAAATGAAGCGGTACTGTTTATTGTCATGCCTCTCCAAAATAAATAAATCAATAAATCACTTTTTTGGGGGGACTGGTCCGACTCACAAGAAAAACAGCAAGAAAACTTGCAAAATAGCGAGGTTATGCTGCATTTGATGATGGTCGGAAGTCTGACTTTTCCGACTTCAAACCAAGAAGTGTATACGGGAACGCCCCTTTGAACTCGGAAATCTCACTTGCAGTCGGAAAAAAAAAAGGACCCAGACTTCACCAACAGACTACAATGTCGACCCCTCTGGAAACACAGACTGTGAATAGTAAAACACAATTTACTCGAATATGAAACTAGATCGCTTTCTTCATTCATAAATATTCGACATAACTCCACGTAACACAAGGTACGTGGCGGTATGCCGCTGTCGCCCTGCATGAAATTATACGGCGAACTACTGAACTGTATGGAATGCTTATGAAATAAGATACAAACAATAAATGAAGCAATATTGCCAGAAAGGAAGTTTGCTGGAGGTCAAAATGAGTTTTGAGGACCAAAATAAAAAAACTATTTATCACTATCCGTCATTTTTGGTTGTTTACTTTCGCCTCGAACGCTTTTAGGTCGTAACTGGGAAAAAACAACTTGGATGAATCCGACTTCCGACCAACCTCGAACACAGCACAAGTCTGCAATCGATGAAGTCATGGTCACAAACCCAGCGCTAGAGTGAAGCTCTCCGACCGCATTAGCGTGGGTTAGTGGTCAACTACGACGTCTACAACTTACATACAAAGTCAGGTGCACACTGACAACCTCTACAAGCACAATTTGGAATCCCTTGAACAAAGCACATTATACACGTGAGTGCAAATATTCCCAAACAACACCCCACAACGTGTTTAATTGCACATCTATTCAACATTTTACAGCGCCTCTTAATTTTGTCAGATGAGAGCAATGAGATCCAAATGCAAATTTCATCGCTTTGGGCTGATGAGCACATTTGGAGGATTGTTGGGTGCATTGGCGGCCATCTATCATCATTTCTGGGCTAATGGGCACAACCTTATCAAGGATGACATTTGTGTTTACGCACTGGAAATTACGTTGGCTGAATATCTGACACAACGCCTTCTGGTGTATTACAACATAAGCCGCGGGGGTAATAATGTGTGTCCACAAAAGATTGCATCAGAAAAAAAGCATCTTAATAAGGACAATATCAAAAAAGCTCTCATTTGTGATTTGCATGTAAATAAAAACATGCGCCGCCGAGAGATGCATAATGGAACGTTACACTGCATTTAACCGTATGGAAACACCCACTCGCTATGTAGACGGTGGCTTCAAAGCTATCATGATACGTCAATCCAAAGCTAAAACCTCAGTGTGAATTAGCCTAAACCCAGAAAGTGGGCCTCTGTAAGCAAATGGCTGGGCATCGCGCACTGGGCACAGCCACGTATCCAAATGGTGTAATTGATGTGAAATTATGGGCTGCATTCCATCAGCAACCGTGCAGGGTTTGGCAGCCAAAGAAAAAAATCCCATCAGGCTCTTGACTTAATTCTTCCTCCGAGGCTTGATCATCTAGCGTGTGAGGAAGGCTGAGTGGGGAAGTTAGAAACGAGGGGGGGGGGGGGGGGGGGCTCAAGCAGAGGCACTTCTCTGTATTTGCCAAGCCTGCCAAGACAGTATTAAGGTGGACTGCTTTCTTTTGTTTTTGAAACACTGTGATCGCTGCCAAAGCTTGCTTGGGGACTGATTGGCGGAGACAAAAGCAGCTTTTTTGAATATGTGTGGGTAGGATATAGGAGCAAAACCAATGGAAGCTCGTCCTGACTTGAGAGGCCTCCCACCGATTCCGGTGGGAGACGTTCTGACGGGGCCGCCTACTAAGCCGAGGTGGAGAAAGGATGACAGGGTAGATACAAATAATTTGCTCAATCCGGAAAAGAACAGACTGCGGGATGCTCTTATCCCGCTTCGCTTTCTCTCGATAAGCCAACAAGGAGGATGCTGCACAACACAAGGCAAGCGCTTGACACTGTTACTGTAAAATACTTTTAAATTGCCCCTTGCTATTTGGCTTCTAAATTAATCATCAGCGCTAAAGAAAAGTCCAAACAAAACTCAACATGACAACAATGCGTGTCGCATTTCCTTTGCGTGTGTGCGTTTGCACGTTTGTCTGAATAAAGATATGCTGTCATCAGCATCAGCCTTCGATGAAACTAAGGATTTTAGAGCCGACCACCAGCAAGTAAAAAAACAAAACAAAAACGATAACCAATCACCGACCTGATCAGAAGATAGACCAATCCTTCATATACTGTACAGTAAATTCACACTTTTCGTGGAGGATTCAGATTATTCCGGCCCAAATATAGCCCAAATTTGCGTATAATTGACGGCCATTGAAATGTATTGGGAAAAAATAACAATTAAACTAAAAATTCTCCCCAAAATGCTGAGAACCAGCCAACACATGACATAGTTTGTCTGCTCAAAGGTAAGCAATGTACATCTATTATCTGTAAATTAAATGATTTAGCTACCTAACCAAAAATGCAAATGTTATGCTAGATAATCTAAGCTACATAGTCATACATGGATTGACCGACACAATCACACATTCTAGCAGACAATATCAACCCCATTGCTGTTATGCAGGTCCCATCCCGGCATCCCGTTTTTTTGCCATGTGTATTTCAATCACACAGTTGTCATATATTTCATTCCGATTTGCGTTCCCATTCTCATTTTATTGCTCGCAGGCGTGTTTTCGTCATACCGGAACTAGAACTGCTTCCTGCTTCCATATATATGAATAACTGGAAATGTAGTCCTACTAGCCTGATACAGCGGTCGCCGGTCAGACCCAACGTAAAATGGCAACCAGCGCCAGGTAAGCAGCACAGCCAGATTACAATAGCTGCCAGGACCGAGCAAAGAAAGTTGGATTATGGTGAGTGCATTGCCTTGTTTAGCGCTTTTGAACTTTCAACCAAGATAGCATTTAGCATTAGCTTAAGTGACAACTTAACTAACAACTTTACCATTACCACTATTTGATAATAGTTCAATTGTACCATCCCGGTTCATAATTTACCTACCATTCGGTCCATATGAAAAGTCAGTTCAGTATCCCCACAAAAATCTACTGACACATCTTTGTATCCTCTTACGTAAGCGGTCTGTTCATATTAGCTGTAAAATACATCATGGTACAAGGAATCCTCGCGTTACGGACGAGTTCTGTTCTTACGCTGGCGATGTAAGCGAATTTAGACATTAGTCGGATTTCACCGTTAAAGTCGATATTTACATCAAAATACTTTGTACAGTAATTTTAAAAAACACATTTGCGCCGGAACGGATATTTCGTGTTTCCACATGGACATGTATTGCTGACGGACGGCATAGCGGAGCTAATGGAAGCTTAAACACGAAAATGTGACACCGACCCGCTCAATGGACAACACAACTTTAAATAACTTTAAATTGGTGTGATTACTGTGAGATATTAATGAAAAAGAAGGTGCTACGGACGAGGCACGGCCGCCGTAAAGTCGAAATGTCGTAGGTCACGTACGACGTAACTCGAGGACTTCCTGTATGCTGTTTTTGCTGCTTTACCAAAATGCTACCGCTGTTCTCGTTACTCTCCGTGGCACGGGAAAGCTAAGCTAACAACGCTAGCTAACTGCTCTTGTTTGCGAGGTGTATCAAAGACATATTTGCTATAAAGTTCCTGTTTGCGTCAGTGTTGGGTAGCACGGTAAAATAACCAATGTCATCAAAGTTTGTTGAAATCAACCTAACTGATTATGTAGAGGTGAATCTTAAAAACATAACATTCATTATCCGTCAATGATAGTGGAAGTACATACATGTTTTGTTATTTGAGTTTAGCGTCCAAACAATGGTGAAAATGTTTTCATAGGCTGTTTAGCACTTTTAACAATACATTCAGATGAGCACTGAGATAGTAGATTTTTGAGACAATTTTAACAATAAAAAAATACCACCCCCCCCCAATAACTACTCATTTGTCCAGTTATTTACAGGGCTGCTAATCATCACTAAGGAATAATTTGCTTCAGTTTTTTTATCATCTGGGCTCCTCCCACTTTTTGTGAAGTGTGAATGTGAATTTTGAAGCCCATTTTCACAACTGAAATAGGTGATGCATGGTCGCTATGGCAACGGCAGACACTTTACAGCTGCTTGTTTAAGGGCAAACAGCTACATATTGTTTCTTGCCATTGCCATTAAGCGCTGATACATGCCATAAAAAACACGAATCGCCATTAAGTTTAATATCTTTTCATATTGCAGATGCTGTAAACATTCATGTGTGTTATTGCTCACATCCATTGAGTAATCATCATGTTTACAGGCTGGTTGCCGGGACATAACCAAGCACATGTAATTAGATATGGTTGTGAGCAGCGCTGCTCTGTGGCAGTTGCCCATTGTTTTTTTTTTTTTTATTGTTACAGGTGAGCAGAGAGGTGAGACGGCATAGACCCACTTCAGTAACTAGGTTGCAACGAGATCCGTCTAAATGCGAGCAGTGGTTTGACAATCCCTTATGGGAAGTCTATATTTTATTCATGGGGATATTACCGTCGCGCAAGAGTGCGCCTTAAGACAATGATTAATATGAGTATCTCCACAAAGGAAGTGTTTCTAAAACTGCTAACACGTTTGTATAAATAACAAAATGGCTCGGCTGATCAGTTCGGGCTCATTGGCGCTTAGATAGAAATGCTCGATTTTACTCCGGCTCCTTGGAAAGTCACCAACACCCACACGGTGGAAGTGGTGGCACTGGTGATTAGAGCGCCATGAGCCGAGCACAAAAGGGGGTTCGGCTTTAGACTGTACTGGATTTACGACGGTGGGGGCCCACGCACCGGCGGCCCTCTCCCATTGTATGGTAGCGCTATGGATACAAGGTAATGGATGCGCGCAATGAAGGCGGCTCAAGAAATGTGGAACAGGTACTCAGACCAGTGAGTGGGAGGAGTCGTAGCAGAACTGTTGGCAGCAGTGTGCGGGGAAAAAAAGCATTTAATAGGGACGCAGTGCCGTATTCCTGAGTGGGATTTTAATTGCATACAGAGGGTCTTGCCAAAGACGCAGACAGAGATTATGGGTGTGTGTGCTTTTATAGCATGTAAAGGCCTGAATTCCCTCATTCATGTCGTCATTTCACAAACCGCAGTGAGTTTTTCTAGGTCGACTCGTTAAGTTAACCGCCAACTTTAGAGGTACGAGGGCTGGATCACGAGGATTATAGCCCACTAAACTTGGAATGAAGGTATTCGGAGTGTAATGAAGCCGTTATTTTAAGGCAAAGTTACGACATACAGTTGTTGACGAGCAACTGGATAACGCGAGAAAGTGGTTCGACAGGGCCAGCAAGGGCTTTAGACATGACCAGAAGTACCAACCAAGAATTCCTTCTAGGGAAATGTATGAATTATTCCAAACAGTAAAGTCTTTTCATTTTCTAATATTTGTCTTGGCTGAACTTCTTTCAGAATCAGTTCAAATTTGCCTCAGGGGTTCCGCTGACCCACAATAACATCCAAATTTTACCAACCTCTTGACTGGTTCGTCAGAGCAACCAGAGTTTGACTAGCAGAACATGTCTCGAGTGATATGCACACATGAATACATGTAATAATCAAAATTTCTGGTGATCATTGTGTCGTTTATTAGCTAAATGCTGGTTCTCAATCTTTCCAGATTATGTTTAACAGGTGTGTGCTGTTATATTGTATTTGGTGTAGTATTGATGATTTATATAATTGATATTATAACTTAAAACTACAGTTGTCACATATTTGCAGTTCAGCACCCACTAGGGGTGGGAACCTTTGAATGTCTCACAATTCGATTCAATTCCGATTTTTGGGCCTGCGATTCGATTCAGAATCGATTTTAGATTAAGAACGATTTTTGATTCAAAATGATTTGATTGACAATGATTTTTGCTTCAATCTATAGATGTGCAAGGAATTGTAACGATCTACTCCAGTCTGACTCGTTAATGCTAATTAGCGTGCTACTTGCGGCACTTCTATTGGAATAACTTGATCGTGACTTTTCCCTTCTATTCTCTAACAACTTAACAGTGTATTAGACCGCGTGGAACCACACCGCCCCTAAGTGGCCAAATCATGAACATAAACAGCGCTCCAAATAAAGACACACACAGACAAAGGCAAGACAGTATAAAATAATTGAAATAAAATCGATTTTGGGACATTTAAAATCGATTCTGAATCGTATTAGATTGCGATTCTTATGAGAATCGATTTTTACTCCGGGATTTTTGTTTTTTTGTTTTTGTGAGAACATACTGAAAGTTTATCAGCATGAGTTGTGGGTTTGTTAAAATAAATAAATACAAAATCACCACCAAAATGCTTTTCAATATATATTTTTCATTAATCACATTGCCATTCCAACCCCATCCAGAAATATACCCCAAAAGATATGATCAAAATTACTCCTTTGCCTAATAATTGTGCCCACGGTGTGGAGTCAACATCTGATCACTGGAAAATGCCCGCAGATTTGTAACCGGCACTACCTCCATTTTAATGTATCCACGCAATTATACATGTTGCCGTGCTCCTCATCCCAGCAATCAGCAAACCATTAGTCTGCCGCAGACGGCGTTTGCTGAACTTTGGCTCCCTGCGGCGTTTAATGACAGTGCTCGGTGGTGTCGCACGTCTTTGTGCCTCCGCTGGGATGCGCCGACGCTCGCTACAGGGGAAAGATGTGCTAATCATGCACGAGGTGGCAGATTTGGAACGTGACACAGCACGGCGGTTGTTACCCTGTCTTATTCTGACATCTTGTTTTGCGTGTTTGTCTCGCACCTTGGGTACCGACACCCCCCCCCCTCCCCCTCCCGTCAAATGAGATGCACCCACAGCTCTCGCATCTCAGCGTTGTCTAAAGTTAGACCGGCAGAATATCACTTCCCGCCAACCGTAGGGTGGGAGAACTTCACCTTTCGCCTCACTCCACACTGTACGCCGTGTTCTCATCCACTCTGCAGCTTTGATCATGCTGAGACTGTTTGCTCACACTTGGCTCAGTTCCCCTGCCAACGCCCTTGTCCTGCACTCAGGTGAGGCGGAGGGAAGAAAACGGAAATGAACAATTTCCAGACAAGAAAGACAAAGATGAAGAAGCACGGGGAGTTTTGTTGATATAATTGCTCATCCAAAACGATTAAACTGCCAGTTTGACTGTTGCTGATCATGACAAGCCTGTAAAAATGTTTTGATACGCTTCGACCTCAAGTTTTAATATGAAAAACAAAGTGAATCTTGTCAAATCGGCAAATTGCTTGCGTAATTGTTTAAACCACCAGCCAGGGGCGTACAAACTTGGGTGGATGCAAGGGCCACTTTAAATTTGGACTTTAATTTATTAAAAGCACTGAAACCCAACAAGCAAGCATGCAATTGGTGTTTATGTTTTCAGTTATTTTGAAAAACTGCTCCATCCATTTTTTAAGGTGGTAAAGCAAATAGTTTAAGATTTTCTAGATTATGGGGTGGCATTGTTCTGCTATCCCAACCGACTACATCCACCCCTGTACTGAAGAGTAGCCAAATCTTGTCTCCACATTCTAAAGCTAAATAGGAGCAAACTGTGGAAGCTGTCATTGATGTTCATAAATAACAAAAAGCAGGAAGTGCAAGAAACAATGCCTTCCAAAATTGAGTCGTCTTTATTGACCAATGTTTTGAAGAGAAATTGTGTTATTTTAGTTTTTGTTGTATCTTATAGGGATGAGAGAGTACAGGACTACCTGTATATGTTCGACCATCTAAATTATCTGTATCTTTTTTTCGAAAAAATGTAATGAATAAATAAATAATCTGTATCGCTATTCGGAGTGGGCGTGACTTAACAAAATGGGTGGTGCTTACAACAATATATTACTGCATTTTTTTGTATGAAATTGAGAAAAAACTAAACAAAGATTTAGTTTGAAATTGATTAAAAGTGTCTATATTTTTTGTTTGAAAACTATTGACAAAACATCCTAATAAAGATTCAAATCAATGGTTTTGATCACAAAAAAAAATATATATTTCTTTATTTAGAAAATGTATGTGTATGAATACAAATTTACAAAACAGTCTGAGAATTGAGATTCCTTTTTTTTAATCAACATAAGGGAACTAACAGGAACAGAACAGGAATCTCTTTAAGTGTATGAATAAATATTTACAGAACAGTCTGAAAATGAATATTCGCTGTTTTTGATCACAATAGTAAAGACAAAACAAGTTTTTATAAACTTGGGGAGAATACGACTGAATACAACACATACAGTAGGAAATAATGAACTATTATGTGAACGAACAAGAGTTGTCATAGCAACACAGATTTCTTTTTCTATCTTTTTTATTATTTTGTTTTAAATGTTTAAATGTTTACTATACCTAACATTATTAAAGGATGTTAAGATGTGTGTGTAAAGCTTAATTTGCAAGATTTATATTTTTATGGACTGCAGTGGGGGTTGGTAGGGGGGTAATTTATATTGATTCATAGTGTGCTCTGCATGCGTGTAATGTCATAAGCCGTGCGAAGATGAGGGTGGACCCAAATGCGGGGAAACACAGCAGGGAGACAGGGATGGCGGGCAATGTGAGGAACTTTATTAAGATATAGAAAGTAAGGTGAGTGAACACGCACTGGACGGGCAGTGACTTTATTGGACGCCATGACTGGACTGGACGAGAGTAGGCTGGCTTGACTGTGAAAAGGACGACTAGACAAAGACAACTTAACTGTGACGAGGGCTTACTTAGCTTGATGCGACGAGAAACACAGACTCCCACACATAACGTCGACATCGACAATGCTCACACACAGACAACAGACTAAATACACCAACACTGAGACACACCTGGGGAACACAATAGACTGAGGATACTGATTGGCCTCACACACTGGGAAGGGAAGAATCCCACAGGTGGACGTGATGAGACATAACGAGACAAGGGGAGAGACTAGGAACACACATGACGAACACCAACCACAGACAAAAACAACAAACACACCTATAAAAATAAAAGCAACCCCTACAAAACCGAAACATGACATGTAAGTGCTTTAACCAGCGAAATAAAAACGAACATAGTCAAGAGTGCCTCCCTCAGTCACCCCGTGTGCCGCGCGCCGCATAGAGGAGGGAGGGGTCGGCTTTCCTTCAGCACGGATATTTAGTGTTATATTCGTAGCCGGGGAAAATCAATTATCCGTACCAGATACTCGTGTTGTATGACTACCCGGCTCACCCCTAGTTGTATTTTATCATATCTAGAAAAGTTCTACAGTATATGAATCAATTTATTAGTAATAGTGGCACCTATTAATTTTTTTGACACTCTCTTCTCACTGGTCGTGCCACTAATCATCATTGCCCCACGGTTCGGGTCACGCCCGAACTGCGGATTGGTTGCTGGGGAAACAAAAAAACAAAAAAAACAAGTGCGGATTCACAATCGATAATATTCTGACATATGTCAAGGAAGCTGAAAACATACTCAATGTAACAGGCTGAACCAAACGTCAAAATAAAGTTGACCATATACAGTAATACATTGACGGCAATGCAAATAGACTTAGTACACTTTTCCTTTGAAGTTTGCCCACGTTGTGGCGTGATGGCTAGCTTGACTTCTTGAAATTGTAGTCGCGACAGACATCAACACAACGCTATCCCGAACTCATGTTCAATCGCTAATTTAGGACGCTAAGAAACCGCTAATTAATCACGCCGTCATTGTATGAAGCGGCAGAAGTCTACGGCGTAAGTAGCTAGCGGCTAGCTGTTAGCATGACTAACGAGTGTCTGTCTGCAGGCACAACACAGATGGTAAATAAGTTTCACAGCTGGTACCTGCAGGCTTACTTCTTTTTCAATATTCTGGACCAAGGCTACTTTGTAATTCAGTCTCCATGTTTAAAGGAAAGGAATGTGCCTTAAATTGCACGTTGAGGTATTTTCATTATATATATAAAAAAAGAAAATGAATGATAAATAGCATTTTGTCTTCATTCTTTTAAATGGGAAAAGGTGTTTTACGAAATAAATGAAGACACTAAATCCTACACAGCTATATTAGACATTTTGAATTGATATTTAATGGAAAAAGCGCTTCACAGAATAAATAAAGACAAAATACTGTTTTTCTGTTTGTTTGTTTTTAACGATACGATCCGTGACTCAAATCCGTGATCCGATCCGAACCTTGACTTTTGTGATGCGTTGCTCCCTTTTTTAAAAATAAAAAAATAGCCCTATGGGTCTTGTCAAATGTCATTTTTAGTATACGCCAAGGGCTGCTGAAGAATGGATGGTGGCCCGCAAATGGCTACCAGACCGTAGTTTGGACATCCCTGACATAATGTAAAGCTTAGTGGGGAAAGTAGTGGCTTATTTTGCAAATATTACAGCAATAGTTGAATTCAAGTTGCCACTGATGTGCTTTGACCAGCACAGAAGGCATGGCAGACAGACAGTGGTAAATATATACATTTGGAAACACCGCTGAAAGAGCGTCATCAACAAAAAGTCGCTATTTTCAAGGGGAGGAGCTAATCTAGAGGGTTCAAAAGCTATTGCAGGGTTTGACGTTCATTATATGCAACATTCGAAGGGCCCTATTTTCGTAGACAGGTGCCCGTGCGCTTGGTGTAAAAATGGGCACAACTTCATTTTCGTGCAAGTCTAGTTTCCCATGTTTGGGACTTGGGAGTTGAACCTCGCTGGGCATTCCGCCAGATGTAGACTGTCCTCAGTGTAAAAACGGACTCATCTTCATTTTTTTGTGCCGGGGCAAGTCTCGTTAGTGTGTTTTGGTGAATTTGGTAGACCATGCTATGCGGTGTATTCCATAGCATGCCCTCAGCGTATCTGGCAATTTGGTGATAAAAAGTAGACTACATTTTAAACTTGCTAAAACCATGTCTAAGAGTGGTAGAAGGCGATGTTGGTGGATTTGATCGAAGCGCTGGCAGACAGATTCTGAAGTCTGCGGACATGTCTGCTGGATGTAATGGTATTCCATTCATAAAATATGACAAAAGCAAGGGACTCTCTCTTTCTCTCATCATTGTTGAAATGTAAACAACCTCATTGTCCTATGATAGTTGCTGCCAAATAGCAAACATCTATCATGCCTTCACTGCTTTGATATTTAGACCCACCATAAACTTCATTACTCCATCAATAAACCAATGAGCAGATCACGCCTGTCCTCAATAATACATTTCCCCCTTAGGTTAAGTATACATTGGCAGTAATCTATCCACAATCTTCCTCGAAATGTTCCAGTTCAAGACACTAAAGCGAGAATCTTCTTTCTTCCTTAATCCGGGTTCACGGTCACAGCCGTGTACGCATTCCGAGAGAAACACCAAAACTGGCTATATAAGGGAGAGAGAGGGAAGGGTCACGGCGCTAATCGCCATCTTTCCTAGTGAAGCGTGCGCAGTGACAGACAAATGAGCTGGTCTCGAACACATTAATAACGTCAATAAAGCTGCCATTGTGCATCTCATTGCGATGCTCAAAAGTCAACCGGAACGTCGTACGCAAATATTTCTCCTTGACGTCCCGCCGGGCTATCTCTCCGTTGGCGGCCTGATTTGTGAGTCTGATGACTCAATCACAGGTGATGGAGACGAGGACTTGCGTGATTAAACGCCACATCCTGTTGATATTTGCACTACGGCGTGCCTCAAAAGAATTCCTTGACGCCCTACACAGTAAACATTACATGGTAAAAATGTGCGCCTCAAGAATTGTTTCTACCTTTTTAGAGGACAAACCGTGACATCAAACAAGGACGTGATTGTGTTCTTATCACATGGACCAAGAGTGGTGGTTATAGCTATCATGATTTTGTAACAAGGAAGAACTGGCACAGGACGTACGCTGTGGTGGTGCCAGTCCTACTTTCACAGTTTGGAAGGTGCCAGAAAAGTCAGACTGATCCCAAACAGGCCATGTGTTCCAATTTTAACTTGCACAAAGTTAATGCGGCAGCAGGCGAAGAGTTGTTTCGCTCTTCGATAACTGATGTAAGAATCTAAAAAGAGCCAATTAATGTACAAGGGGTTCTTGGTTCCCGGGCTAGGGGGCCTCGGCTTTTGGTCTCAACCAATGGCATTTCCAACAGCGTAGTTTGCGCCCCAACCACAGCAGCAAATGAAAGTAATCATAGTCTTTTCTTTTTCTTTCTTGTTGCGGTTATTGTGCCGTTTTTAATTCAATTATCATTTCTGTCTGACCTACCAGTGTTTTTCATACAAACATTTACGACAGCGTAAGCATAACTGCTGTGAGATGTGACACAATTACAAAGCCCCTCACATCAGTAAAACACAAAAAGGGATGTGCAACACACTATCCCTCTATTTGTGTGCCATAAGCAGCTTTGACAATGTAGAATACTGGAGGTAAATGTCTCACAGCATGTCCTAGGGTTTATCTGTCTTCTCGTATTGCTCCATTTGGTTGATTTGAAGCTTCTTGCCACCACACAGAGACCTAGGGGCGATCAACAGTAATTCTCTTCCAGTTCACTGGAGCCTTACTTAAATCAAACAGCTAATGTTTAAAGGGACTCAATACCCTCAAGGACGCTAAGAAACTCACAGATCTAACAGAACTTCTGACTCAGGTTTTGTTTTGGGGGTGGAGATACAAGTTGAGGCAGGTTCAATTGTTTGACATTTATTGTGTATGAGTTTATTCCACACTGTTTTGAAATCCTGATTTCAGGATGGGGTGGCAAAAATGTGAGTGCCATATTTGATTTTTTAACGTCATTCGTACATGAGAAAAAATGCAAACATATATACAGTATAATAGCAGCATGTTGAGCTAGTGGTTAGCATGTATGCCTCACAGTTATGAGATTTGAATTTCTGTTTGTTGTGGGCACTCCGGCTTCCTGCCACATTAAAAAAAACATCTTTCTTAAGTTCTTAGATTAGCCGCGACTAATACGCTTCCATACATGTGCCTTATGATTGGCTGGCGAGTGGTGACCAGAGTGTGTACCGCGCCACTTGCTCAAGGTCAGCTGAGATAGACTCCAGCTCGGGGTGTGTAGTATATGCGGTACAGCGTTAACATTTGCTGATGACATCATTGTATCTACCTCGGTGTGAAAATGGCTTCAAGCACGTCTGACCATGGAGCTACCAGCACCATTATTTTCCTACCATTTCCAACCAAGATGGTTATAAAAATAAAATAAAAATGATGTGTTCCAGTTAAGAGTCTCCTAATCGCTCTGTGATTCCATGTGGCTTGGGAACAACTGGGTGAATGCTAGGAGCTAAGCTAACTTCCTCCACACGAGCTGGAGATGGCTAGCTATCGCGGCCAAACGGCTCCTTGACTCCTCTAAGTCTTTAATTGTCATCTCCATGGTGGCAAATAAGGTAAACTTCTGTCAATACTTCTGTAGCTGCATGTGACACACTGCACAAGAAGAGATAAGACGAGAAGCTTGGCCAACCGCTAAGCTGGCTAACGTGAAAAGTAGAGCAGCGCAACACCAGAATAAGTGCTTAGATGGTACAGTAGCTACACTTTTAATAATTTTGAATGTGGCACAACAGCAAGAATTTCTGTCATAGTTATTTTATTATTATTATTATTATTATTATTATTATTATTATTATTAATTTCTGTTCCGTTTTCCCTTTTCTGTTTATCCTTTCACAAACCTTGTTTTGTGTAGAAAATAGATGATGGATCACAATCAGATCAATCATCTGAACGATGATGCAGCTAATCAGGACAGGTACAAATGAAAAAAGAAAAAGGTCAGTTATGTAGAAAATGGAAGGATAGTTTTTTTCCATAAATGTTCATTTTTGTTATAATTCATAATTCAATTATACTTAAACATATTTTATTAAAAAAGTTAAATTTAAATGTGCCAGACAACAAATCATTAAACCAATTTAACCGAGTACAGTTACCAAGTACCGATACCTGCCCTTATTTCAAGATAACCGTACTCGCGATGGTGGCCGGTTATGGCTGTTTTACGATCAGCGGACCCGTCGGCATGGGCGGGCATTGGGGGTCCGTGCCCGCACTGGCAGTCAGCTGTGCCAACCCTAGCTGTTTTAAGAGGCCTCGCCAACTATCTATTCTTCCTATCAGTCACGTAAACTTGCGCCAATGCGCAATGCTTCAAGTAAAGTATGGTGTGTCAGCCAACCACATACCTCCTTTCAAGTTTGGCTTTGATTGACAGCTAAATCTAGCCAATGACAAGACGCAGAATCTAGAGACGCGCATCAGGCAAATATACTTCCGTTCCAATAACCGAGCAGTGAGCACATCATGCCGCCGTTAAAACAAGTGATGCAAAGCAACGTATTGTAATGGGAGCTACCAAACGGCAAACCTCGATCCAGGCTGACACAACATCGCTGGGATTCCTGAGTCCACTGATTACAACGTTCACGTGTGAGTGGCAAACTTATTTTAATCAGTCAAGCCACACAACACATGCATGGACAAATTGTATAATAATGCGGTTAACAGACCCACGCAGGCACATAAACACAACAACTTATATTGGGGCATTAAATTATTTATCACTAAGCACAGTTGCAGTACAATGTGAATTGAATTCTGTGTTTTTTTATTGCCAAGTTTGATAATGTTCATAAGTGTAATTAAGTTCTAATTTTAAAAAGCCCTTTGGATTGATATTTTGCTTAGTTTTCACTGACCCCATATATCGTTATTGTATATTATCGACTTTATTTATAAAGCACTTTAAAAGCATCCATTGCTGCATACAAAGTGCTGTACATGGAATAGAAATCAGTCTTGCAGTAGAGAAAAAAACAACATTATTTATTAATTATTATTAATTATTAATTATAATTACACAAGATAAAATTAATCATAATAAATATCCTTAGCAGGTAAGTATACAAGGCAAATACAATTAATATTGACAAATTAATAACAAGACCTAGGGAAGTAAATATGTATATCAAATAAGTATCAATAAAATAACACAAAATACAGAAGGCACCATAAAACACTGAAACAATGCAAAGTCTCTTGCTAAATCAAAGGCCAAAGAATAGAGATGTCTGGCAAAATTATTGAGATATGAAATTTTGTCCATAACGTACATGCCTAAAACTAAAAAGCAAATGAAGGCAACTGCTAGTCAATCCTAAATAGAAGTCATTCATTCGGACATACAGAAATGCCGAGCCGTTTTGTTGCAAGTGAACTTTTGAGTTGAATGAATGCAAACGGAACTACACAATTTTTTCCATTTGTCTTTTAGATTTCAGAATGAACGTGGCAGAAAATATTTCTAAGCAGTTTTTCAGCCTGAAGAACATTAGATTTAGGTTGAAGAAGTGCGCCCCAAGTACCTCGTACTCCCGAAGCACCCCCACAGGACTCTCCGAGGGACACAGTCAAACGCCTTCTCCAAGTCCACAAAGCACATGTGGACTGGTTGGGCGAACTCCCATGCACCCTCGAGAACCCTTCCGAGGGTGTAGAGCTAGTCCACTGTTCCACGGCCGGGACGAAAACCACACTGCTCCTTCTGAATCCGAGATTCGTCTTCCCGACGGACCCTCCTCTCCAGCTCCCCTGTATAGACCTTACCAGGGAGCCTGAGGAGTGTGATCCCTCAATAGTTGGAACACAACCTCCGGTCCCCCTTCTTAAAAAGCGTGACCACCACCCCGGTCTGCCAATCTAGAGGCACTGTCCCCGATGCCCACGCGATGTTGTAGAGGCATGTCAACCATGACAGCCCCACAACATCCAGAGCCTTTAGGAACTCCAGGCGGATCTCATCCACCCATGGGGCCTTGCCACCGAGGAGCTTTGCAACCACCTCAGTGACTTCGACCCCAGAGATAGGGGAGCCCACCTCGGAGTCCCCAGACACTGCTTCCTCAAAGGAAGGCGTGTTGGTGGAATTGAGGAGGTCTTCGAAGTATTCTCCCCATCGATTCATGATGTCCCGAGTCACCCAACCCCTTTGGCCCCTCCCACAAGTGGTGAGCCCATGGGAAGGGGGACCCACGTTGCCTTTCTGGGCTGTGCCCGGCCGGGCCCCATGGGTATAAGCCCGCCTTCGAGCCCCGCCTCCAGGCCTGGCTACAGAGGGGGGTCGGGAAACCTCAATCCAAAATTAACATTCATCATAGGGGTCTTTTGAGCCATGCTTTGTCTGGTCCTTCACCTCCCTAATTTACTTCTTTTTTTTTTATAAAACAGGACAAATTGAAAATGAAATTAATGGTCCAAATATCCCAGGACTCTTAGTAATGTAAATACTCAAGAATTTGGCACAACTGCCATTCGGGAATTCTACAGTATATTATACTGTAATCAACAGAAGCACATAAAAAAGCCATTCTCACTACTCACAATTTAAAAAAAAAAAAAGCACATCCAACTCTTTTGATTATATTTTATATGTAAAAACTTTTGTATCAGAATGTGTAATTCAAAGTTAGCTTATAAGAGATCAGACCTATGAGATGCCTCAACCAACTCGCAAAGAATGACATTTCACAGAAAATGAAAATATCAAAGTCTAGTCTGGTCTTACGTGGGTGTTGCAGCTCTGTGCTTTGGGGTGAATGTGAATTAGCTATACGTCTATATAGTGTGTAAAAGTGGATGTGTGCATGACGATTGTCTTGTCTTGCTCTCTCTCTCTCTCTCTCTGGCCACTCAATGCCACCGGGGAAACAAGAGCAGCGCAGCAGGGCTAATTAAACACTACTCCTTAGTGCCGCAGCCAGCAAACCACCTCAACTTGGATCCGTCATGAGTCACAACCTGAAAGTCAGTACTGGTCGCCAAACACTCGCTGTCACCATGACCACCGAGGAAGGCGACGGGACGGGAAGGGTGGCCCAGCAATCCCCAGAGCGACGAGGAAAGGTGTTGTAATAATTTAGCCTTAAGTCTGTGTTACATTATACAATTTAACAGTCTCACGTCACAAGAACAAGCACCGAGCCCGAGTGATCCAAGTAGCCACCGTCTGACGTACTCAATTCTAGAGCGATGCGACTATCGTCCGATCACTCCACAAATAAGATTGATGAGCTCAGAAGAGGGATTACCACCCAACATGAAATCAGGGAATGATGTGCTCTGATTTCGACGGAAACTTGGATAAATAAAAAGCCAGACTCGGCCATCTAGCTTTAGACACACTCCATCTACCGCCGAGACCGAAGTCGCCTCGGGCAAAAACAAAGGTGGCGGAGTATGCATCTTTGTCAAGACGAGATGGTGTGCAGACTTTCAGGTAATGGAGAAATACTGCTCAATGGACATCAAACTGCTGACAGTCAAGTACAGACCATTATTTACCAAGAAGGCTCATTACTGTGTTACATGGCTGTGTACTGTATATAGACCACCGTAACCTGACAAAAATTCAAAGCTAGCTCTTCTTTATGATGTCACTGATAAACACAAGACTGCACAACCAGACGGCGTGCTTAGTACAGTGTCCAATTCCAACCACTGCAAACTCCACTAGCATGTCATGATTTCAACTAACAGACTGGATATGGCTACCAGACGAGCCTTGTGTCCCGTGTCCTGGTGGATTCTGCCAGCATCATTGTTTTGTTCCACTTTAAGCAGGTCTTTTTTTTGTTGTTGTTCAGTCTACACGCCATTTTTTTTGCGCCATGTGTATGTCAATTACCCCAGTTGTTATACCGATTCACATGATAAACCAATTGAAAAGGAATTAAACTTTATTCAATTCCTTCCTATTTACGTTCACATTCATGTTTGCATTCTCATTCTCATCCACATCTAATCGCCAGCAGGTGTGTTATCGCCATACCAGTCCAGAACTAGAACTACTTCCTGTTTCTAATTCTCCTTTGTCTAAGACTCATGGAAAATGTAGTCCTACTAGCCTAATACTGCGATCGCCGGTCAGACCTAAAGCAAGCCAAGCTTTTTTGGTGGCATATTTTCAGTGTAACAATGTGGGACCGGCACGACGTAAACGGCAAAGCCAGCTTCCAAAAGCTGCCGGCACCGAGCAAAAAAGGTTGGATAATGGTTAGTGCATTGTTTGTGCTGTTGAACTGTCAATCAAGATAGTATTTAGCATCAGCTAATAACACAACCAGAAGTCACCAGATTGGCTAGCGATTCAATTGGTCATAAATAGTTCCTGGTGAGAATTTATTGTATATTAGATTTTCAATTAAATTGTCGTGTCTCTGTTTTTAATTTTGAAAATGTGGTCACCTTAACACTGTATCTTACCGTCACATCGTCGTCATGAAAAAAAGGGGCCTAAACAAAATCATGACATCTTCGTCATCGATGAAAACAATAATGGTTAATATGTCAAAAATCGGGCTGAGTTTACAGCGCTTAATATGACGGTTGCTTAGATGAACTGAGGTGACATGAAATGATTTGTTGGGTTAGCCCAGCTGTTGCAAGGTCTCGCGTTTGACTGCTGTGCAATTTCTTTCCAGTTTGTACCTTTTTATCAATTAAAGTATAGCAAATTAGCAATGTCATATACAAGATATTTTCAGTGCACAGGAGATCATTCAAACAATTGTCTCTGAATCAGCCCATTTCACGGATTCTACCCATTTTTTTTTATCTGTCTGGTGTACCAAATGTAGGGATTTTCAATCTGTTAGCATGCGAGCATGGCCCTGACATTAGATATTCTTATAAAATGGCTCAAAATATTCCATTCAGCAGGTGATTGAAAGCCTTTGCTCAACAAATATCTTGTACAGTATGATGATAATTGCCAAAAAGTTCTAAAACATTATGAAGGGGAAATAACCATGGTTTGATATGTCCTCATGTAACCTCTTATATAAGGATATGTTGTTGTCCTGAACTGTTGTACGAATCCAGGTGCCCAACAATTTATAAATAAAGGGCGGAATCAGCCTGGGAGTGAATACCTTGTTTATACTACAGTCTTCCCTGCTTCGCAAACATGTTTTCGAGAGTGTCTGGGAGAGGGCTTGGACAGCCCGGTTACTCACGCTAACAACTTTTTGTTAACGAATAAAAGACGGGCGGAGTCAGCTGTGGAATACGTACCATTGCCCAGCCGTTATTGCAGCTTGTTTTACCCGGACCGTGGGCTCTCCGGTCTAGTGTCAAAGTAAGCGCTGATGATCATCATATTCTGCTGCTTAGCGTTGAAGTGTGTTGATTGCTGTTTGTGGGGAATAAAAGGTACAATTATTCTGCTGTTTAGAGTTGAAGTGTGTTGATTGCTGTTTGCGGGGAATAAAAGGCACCATTATTCTAGCAAAAAGAGGTGTATATAGATTGCTGTTTGCGGGGAATAAGAGGTACAATTATTCTAGCACAGCCCAGGTGTTGATTGCTGTTTGCGGGGAATAAAAGGTACGATTATTCGAGCACAGCCCAGGTGTTGATTGCTGTTTGCGGGGAATAAGAGGTACAATTATTCTAGCACAGCCCAGGTGTTGATTGCTGATTGCGGGGAATACAAGGCACGATTATTCTAGCAAAGCATATCAGTCTGTGTATTCATTGTTGCCGCCGACCACTCACGATCCTGCATAAAAATATAAAAGTGAAGTAGTTTTTTCCACAAAACACATTACTAAAGTATTTTTAAAGCAGTGACAAATATATAGCATCTAACAGTAGTCCCTTGACAATAAGAACCCCATTGCCATAACTCAACTCAAATTTGCTCTCATTTTGAGGTCCTTGTTATTTGCATTTGGTAGTAATTGCTGCAAATGTGTGGACTTGATCCTCCGTCTTCTTGGTTGGTTCATTTCACTAAATATCGCAGTTTGTTTTTGGTGGTGGCATCTTTCATCTTTGCCCATGTCTCACTGCGAGATGTACAATCACCGTTTTTCAGTCACAATGTGACCATTTTCCTACAATCCTTTGTCCCAGATGGGAAGAATTGTACAGTGTCACACAAGCTTTAAAATAACAAATTTGGACCACTTTGACAGCACACATGCTTCCATTAACAGGAAGGTCTCTCACCCTGGAAACAGCTACTTGAGCTGCCCATTATATTGGTAGACAAACCACAAAACCTCTGGTTTGTTTTTGCTGTACCTACTCGACAGCAGTTCAAGTTTGCAATGCTTTTAAACGTTCATGAGTTCATTCAAGTATAACCTGGACAACCCTAATTGAAAAACGGCATAAAAAGCAAAATAATGTGGTTTCAGAACTGACTAATCACATTCAAATGCATTTTTAATTGGAGTCTATACACACCTTTTACTTTGTTGCATTTTACAGCAAAGCTTTTCAAAACTGTCAGGAGAAGAATTTCAAAGGTATTTGATATACTGTGGAACACAGTATAGTCAGGTTTCGATCCAATTGTTTTTAATTTTTTAATCAAATTTACTGAAAATGCGCAAAACGGACATGCAACTTTACATCTGTTCTTTTTTTGCGAATATTGAGAGGGGACTCCGCCGCTGTAGTTGGCGGTATACTATACCCCATTAAGAGATGTGATCCACCAGTAATTTAAAAGAAGAAGACCAGGAAGCGACTGCGCCGTGCGATGACGTCGTATGAGTTTGCTTTTGAAATTCTTGATAAACCGTAGTGTTTCTTTGCTGTTTTCCATCTAAAATAGCATTCATATTCGCTTCTTTAATTAATTCCAAAAAGGTTTCTGTTTCGTCCCCCCCCAACAATACCTTACTTTATCGTCCGACATTGCTTTGGGACTACAAACATACGTGTGACGTGTATCCGGTTTACATTGCCAACATTTGCATTTCTTTTTTCGATACGCTTCAAAATCCACCCCCTCTAAGCGTAAAAACGTTTATTTTTTGCGAATTTTGAGCCCTTTTTCGAATTTCTGCCGTTTCCATTCAGTTTTATTTTCGCATATCTTGAAAATTCGAATAAAACGGGTGGGTGGCTGTAAACCTAACTATTGATAGTCCAGTGAAGAAAATATGGCACAACATTGGCATGAACAAGAAATGGAAGAACCTTTAGAATTGATGAAAAGACGACGGAGGGGGCTACTAAAACACTAACTACTAACCCCAAAAGATTCATATTGAACCATTAAATATCTTTTTAAGGATATACAACTATTAGATGGTATACGTCTAACAGGGCAATGGAATATGTCAGCACACAGCAGGAAATGTAACACAGGCTACTTTATCCCTCCGGTCGATGAGTCGAGAAACGTTGAGTATAAATGAAATATAAGAGCTGCACTCGTGTGATTTATAATACCTTCCTGGAGCGCGAGCTGCTCCTAACTGCATTTGGTGCGGTCTCGTAGGAAATTACGACAAGCTTTTGTGAACTCTCGTGTAAGGGTGTGAATTGGATGATTGAGAGCAGTCCGACGTTAGTTCTCTAATGCATTGTTCCTGCTGCAGAACTCTAAGTAAGCGCCTTGCTCGGGTTTCAGTCTCAGTGTCTCTCATAGATTCCGCCGTTGTACGTAATACAGCATGACAGCGCAAGGCACACCGTACCACTGTCATCTGACCAACTCAGCGCCGGGTTTGTCTCCTTCTAACCTTGTGTATTTCATTTGACCTCTGGACACTCCAGGTGCCACTTAAAATAAGCAGCTGCATCTCTGGTCCTATTCTTAAACCACTTACACTGCCAGACGGGAGAGGAAGCTCATTCCCAGTGTGATGTTTATCTGACATTTTCCACAGGCCTGCATGTGACTCAGTGGGCTGTGATTGCTAGCAGAGCCTATCTGATGGCAGGAGGTTCTTACAGTGTCGCCTCACTGGATTTTGTGCAGGTTAGCGAGCTGCTTGGACGGTTTCACAATCCTTGTTTCTTTGTCATGTTTTCACATGTGCAGCTTTGAAGGGGAAGTCAACCATAAACATTTGACAATAATATGTTCTATGTGACCTTGCTAGTCTAAACATGACAGTCTGATTAATATTACATTTATGCAGCAAAATCCAGCCGTTTTTATCCATCTCAGGGAGCGGCCATTTTGCCACTTGCTGTTGAGTGGAAATGAACACAGTTGCTCAGGTCTTAGGTAATAACCAATCACAGCTCAGCTTCAGAATACAGGTGAGCTGTGATTGGTCGTTGCCTGAGGCCTCCTGAGCAACTGTGATGTCACTTTCAGTCGACAGCAAGCGACAAAATGGCAGCCTCCTGAGATGGATAAATAACAGCCTGGATTTTGTTGCATAACTCACATTCCAAATATGTAATATGCGCTAGTATGTGAATGTATGTACAGTATTGTAACAGTTCCGTTCATTTGATGCAGTATTATGTGAAAATGGTCGACAGTATAAGCTTTGGCTTCAGTCTACACCTTTTGGTCTTTGTATTTGTAAGTGTATGTTTGATTTGATCACTGATAGTTTTGACCAAATAACTAAACGAAACTAAATTCAATAACTGAAGAATCCTTTGTGGTTTTGGCTTACCACCACCACCCACATTGAGGGCGGGTACAGTTCCAAAAAGTAGCTGACATGCAAACGAGGATGAACCTCAGAACAGCGTCGACCTCCGCCGAAGCTTGACAACCACGATTTGAATCAGTGCCAAAAGGTACACCATAGATATCAACAACCTACAATAGGCCTACATATGCAAAAATCGGCCTCGACTAAGAAGTAAAGGACAATGTTGGATTCTCCTTTAGTCTACTCCTCGGTTACATTGCGTAATCCTACCCCATGCTAACATAACAACTAAAGATCTAATAACCTATGTTTATTTTAGGGACGGGACTAATAATCACTCAACTAATTGTTGTCGGGAACCGTTTGCTAAAGAACCACATCTTGAAGCAATTGAGCCAAACAATTATACTTATTTAACATATTTTTTTTCCCCCTTTCATAAAACAATTTTACAATATCAAAATGTCCAGCTGCTTCTCTTCCACAAGGATATGTGCTTTGCATTTAAAAGACCACTTCAGACTTGCTGCAAGGAATGAGACAAGGGCCTCGGAAATCTTAAATGTCAAATATAAATACGCCATCTTAAGTGATACATTTAGTCCTCAAGCAACCTTGCGGAAACTTTCTATGCAGAAGTGTCCTCAAACAGGTAAGGTTCGTGCTTTGTTCTCTTTGTAAATATACACTCATATTTTATACGTACAAACAGAGACTCATTTCAACTTTTAATCCAATAAGATTAGTAAAACAACACTATAAAAATGAATCCCAGTGGTGCCAGATGTTGTTCACTAATGTATCCAGCAAAACACGGTCTGGGTTTCACAGGAACCCAGAGACCATATTAAGACATTTAATTACTGGCAGCAGAGCGAAGGCAAAATAAACATTTGGGGAGGACATTTCCTTCTTCTTGATTCATAACAGCAGTTGGGGGTCACCGACTAACAAAACCGCAAGGCCTCTTATAATGCTAGCCACATGTGGGCCGTGGCTAGAGTTTGGTCATCGAGAACCCGCAGTGTTAACGAGCCAAAGTATTAGCTTTGACACCTTCTCTATCAGCCTAATCTAATTCTATCCGTCTGCTTTCAGAAGAATGCTCTCAAAGAATTTTTCACAATAAAGCAAAGTCAGTTTTCCTCCTTTAATTTGCGAGAATGGCTCTCTGCGGACACAAATTACCTGACCACATCCTTGCAGGGCTTCCGCCATCTGCTCTGTTTGTATTCCTTATGCAGAGTACGTCAATCAAGTAGAGATACGCGCTGCTCTAAATGACTTGACTTTAGGGGTAATAAGGACATCATTTGATCGCTAAACTTTGAGTGAATTTTTAAAGATCATCTGTCTCTTTGACTTTGGAGGCCAGACCTGTGATTGACTGGCAATCTGTCTAGGGCGTAGCCTGTCTCTCACCCGATGTCAGCTGGGAGGAGCTCCATCTACTCTAAGACGGTAACAAGACTGAATGCAATTTATCTCCCATCTGTGTTTTGTGTTCCGAATACAGACAGTAGGGTTTTAATTTACTTCCAGAACATACGCATGGTGTGAAATTGATCTTTCTAGCTTCATGATAGTTGTTGTTCTTTAATTAGTTATAGCAATTATTTTTTATCTGGCTATGGCGAGCTTTACAGAGCCTGTTCTGACTGAAATTAACTTTCAGAGGCTTAAACCAGAGTAACATTTACCACACAAAGTGTGACCTTGGATGCAAAGACATACACGGGGAACTGGGAGTGGTTACTGAGGAAACTGGCAATGTTACAAGCAAACACGGTCACACTAGTAAGCACCCAGCAGATCCAGACAAAACCGGACAGGGAATATCAAAATAGTCTAAATCTCGGCAAGGTCAGAAAAAGGAGAGTCAAACTGGCTGGAAAACATGAATGCTTGGACAGAAATTCTGGCAAGGGTTTGAGGGAAATACCAGCTTATAATAGGAAGGGGGTTGGTAACTATTTGAACACTGGGGAGAGACAACAGTGTAGGAAAAGTGCAAAAGCTAACACTAACAAAAGAGGACAGCCTGTTTCATGACTTCTACATGTGATCACGTCATCGGATGTCTCTCAGAAAACTGCACCATGAATGACTGGCTAATTTCCTCGCCTGATTTTGACCTACATGCATCAGACTCAGTTCATTTAAAATATTGTTGGTCTGGAACACAGATAACGTTGGCTTACTGGTATGTTGGAGTTGATGGAGACAGTCCTCCAATAAATACGATCACATAAGCCGCGTTTCCACCGCATGACGTTTGGGTATGGCGGGGGGCTTTCACAGGAACCGTCCTCACAGCCGGCCCGCTTGTGGCTGTGTCTCCACTGCGGAGTACGACCCATTTCGCAACGTGACGAGTTTTGATTGACACGTAAATGCCGTGAGACGGTTTCTCCCGTGCAACAAAAATCACAACGAGGAAAGAGAAAAACTTGTGGCGGTTGCTGTTTTTTTCTGCTTTTTTATGTACTTGGCGTGGGTGGATGCTTCGAGTGAGAGGAGATGGTGTCAAGATGAAGAATTTGAAAAGGCTACAGTCGAGCGAACGAAAATAGGCAAAGGATTATTAAGAGAATTGTTTTGGTGGAAGAGACTTAAGCCGAGAATGCATTATCGTCGCGCATGAAGGTAAGATAATTTTTAGCCAATCAGCACGAAAGCGAGTACACCCTCGAGTAGGACCTCCGCTCGTCCCCGTAAGTTTCTGTAAATGTGGCCCGGTTAGGAAGGCTCCTGCAGTGGAGACGCGCACATACGGGACTGGCCCCGTAAATTTACCCCGAAGTTCCTGCGGTGGAAACGTGGCAAATAATGACCAGGTGTTACATATTTTAGTTTAGCGACCTCTATTGGCCATGTTAAATAGATTCGAACCCGGTCCGTCTGGTCGGAAGACAGTGTTTTCTTCGTGTTGACTACATGTTTTCTAACGGTGTACAACCTCACTGAAAGCCTCATCCTAAACCCACGTCCATGACGGCGAATTGACATACATGTCAACACTAAAAATGAACACTGAGATCATTACTGGACTGTTAGCTCAGTAAGATAGATGTTAGTCTTTCAAGCATACGATCCGGGTTCGAGTTTCAGTTTTGTGTATTTTCGCTATTTAACATGGCCGATAGAGGTCGCTAAACTACAATATGTAACACTTGGTCGTATCTTGTTGCATGGTAAAACGACCAATACGGTCGTTATTGTTGGAGGACGTGTTGAGTTGTCTTGCCTCAATTCCCTCTTCAGCATAAGGCAATGTGATTTATTCAATTAGGATCCCTGGTATGCAATAAATAGATCCAACACTATTGCAACAGAAATATCCATCCTTCCATCCATTTTCTTAACCGCTTGCCTCACAAGGGTCGCGGGGGCGCTGGAGCCTATCCCAGCTGGCTTCGGGCAGTAGGCGGGGTACACCCTGAACTGGTTGTCAGCCAATCGCAGGGCACACAGAGACAAACAACCATCCACACTCACAATCACACCTATGGACAATTTAGAGTGTTTAATTAACCTGCCATTCATGTCTTTGGAATGTGGGAGGAAACTGGAGCACCCGGAGAAAACCCACGCAAGCACGGGGAGAACATGCAAACTCGGAAGGCCGAAGCCCAGACTCGAGCTCACGTCCTCTGGACTGGGAGGCGGACGTGCTAACTAGTCACCAACAGAAATATTTAATACAAATATGTGCAATATAAATTTACATATATAACAGCACAGGGTTCAATCTCTCTTTCTCTTGTTTCTGCTGCCCCCTGGCTTCGACCTTAAGAAAACAGCGCTGGTTGTTTTAACATGCTTTGTAAATATAGAGTTGAGTTGAGTAATGGAAGTCAGCATTCTAACTTCCTTGGAAGCTGCATGGAGATGGGGAATATAAGAACACAACACTTTCTGAATTCAAGAGAGACAGATTCAATGAAAAGGCTACTTACTCTCCATGTTCATTTTCACAAAAATAAAAATAATAATCTTTTTTTTTTTTTTCAATAGCGAAGAGTTCGGGGAATATGTATGGGAAATTGGTTGGGTTTCAGTACATCCAACAAGGTTAAGATTTGTATTTATTTTTTTCAAATTTTATTTCAAACATGTATATAAAGGAAAAAACTGACTGGTTATAAAAGTACATGTGTAAAGACAAAATATACATCAACAAACACAACATTAAAGCAACAAAAGCAACATTAGAAAGCTTTACAGTGTTTCACGCAGTCATGAGCTACACATTTACACATACATGTCTCGAAAAGGAGTAGGAAGAAGTATAAACTTACCATGGCCGACCTATTTTTACATCCATTACACATAGTAAATAGTAGGTATGTATGGTAAACAAAAAACTGCTAGTATACAGCTAATATATCTTGATTATTAATAACAAAGGTTATCATAGTAATTATTAATAGTGAACACATTGAACAGTGTGCCTTATGCATATATTGTCATACTTTTACATGTACATATATATTTTTTCCTTATCAATAGCAACAATACTAATAATAATACAATAATAATAATAATAACATCAACCAATGTTACTTTTCATTTACGATATGATCCGTCTGTCAGAGTGCACCATGGCATTTGGGGGTTGTCTGACAAACTTCACGTCTCATGGAGCCACAAAAAGTACAATCTTACTTTCATTAGTGAGTCTTTGCCATTCTGTTGATCTATTTGAATGGCAATCTTCAGTTTTCTTCAGTCAGTCTTTTCTTTCCTTTCTAAAGCATTGCAAGTCATTTCAGCCAAGTACCTTGGAATTTTCGGCACTTTTCTAAAATATTTCTGAAAAATGTCTGCGGGGAAAATCTTAGATTTTCAGAGGAAAATTCTGCACAAAATGGGCCACCTGATTGGCACCATTTTTCCCCCCACAGAATAAATTACCTCTCTAAATGAACTACATATACACCGCTATTATTTTCAACATGGCTCTTTCAATTAATCATTCCATTACACAGACTCAGAAGCACATATTAGTAATTAGTCATATAATTTCAACCTAAAACTATGATTATCTGGTTAGCCATGTTAGATTGTTATTATTTTCAACACGTTTTGAAAAACAATTCTGGTGGCCAATAAATCCACATCAACAAAATGTGTTTTCATTTGGTTGTTGAATAATCCATATTGTGGATGACTATCAGCCTGCAAATTGCTCTTATTGTCGCACATACATTACAGCACCTGCTGCTACAACAATTGCTTTCTCTTCTCTTGGTTACAAGGTGACAGGATTGCAGTTGCAGACGATTGCTGAATTGTGTTTCCCAATGATAAACAGTTATATAAACGACAGCACTTTGTGATACAATAATAGCACTGAGCCACTCTTCAACAACAACAACAATCGTGAAAATGTTTCTCCTATATGGTGTCCATTGCGTCTCCCAGGAGATTCTCGGTTTAGATGCTATGGATTATTGTGAAGCATCTCCCTGCTTGCTTCACTTCATGCGTCATTGTCCTTGCTGGCAATGGCATCAATGTACTGATGCGAGCGCTGATGCCTGCTGGCTGATATTACATTCTGCGCTAGTGGCTTCAGACACCACCTCAAGGTCTGCTGTCACCCTTTGCTATTTAACCTACAGAGCAAACAAGCAGTATTTATGTATGGACATGCTTTACGACACGTGTCTTCTCTACTGGGTGCTACATTTCCTGCATTCTTATACGAGATGACTACTGATGAAAAGGCAAAATCGTGCCCTCGCATGCACTGGGACAGAGGCAACGAAGGCCAAAGCCTGAACTCGTGTTGAGTGAAAGAGGACAGTGGATTCTCCAAAGTCGTACACACTCCATTCTGTCATGTTGGTTGACTTGAAAGTTCTATGAACTGTACATAAAGTGCAGCATTTTTTTTGTGCTAAACACTACATTATATATTTTGGAGCTTGTGTGTCTTTAACGCTATTGATCAAATTATATAAAAATGACCTTTAACATTCCTTCAAGATGGGGCTCTCGTTCCTTCCATTTTGTATGACTCGTCTGTCCTGTTTGTGAACAACGTATGCCATAACAGACGTCCTCAAACTTGCATTCAAATATATATATATATATATATATATATATATTAATTGTTTTACATGCAACGCTAAATTACAAACCTACAGGGAGTTGGTTACTCAAAAAAGATAAACAGAGTCCTCATTAAATAATAATACTAATAATAAATATAAAGGGTTGGGAGGGTTACTTTTAAAATGTAATCTGTTACAGTTACAAGTTACCTGCTAAAAAAATGTAGTTAGTAATGTAATCCAAGTACCATAATATTAAAGTAATGTAACTGGATTACTTTTGGATTACTCCAATATTAGCATATTGAGTATGCTAAATTCCAGTGAATAGCTAGTGAAGAGCTTTTTCAAACTGCCCGCGTGTGGAGGACACGACTAATCAGTTTGTTCGTTCCCACCTCCCCGACATGTAGCAACGGTCCCACTCGCGCGGGCGTGCACACGCTCTCTCCCACTCTGTCGCTCTCTCTCTCGCTCGCTCTCTATCTCTCGCTTTGTCTTTGTCTCTGCCTCTCTCTTTTTCTCTCTCTTGCCCTCTTTCGCATTCTCTCATCGTAGAAATTGTAATCTCTCGAAGTAATACCCATTTTTAATAAATGTACCTGTAATCTGATTACAGGTTTTTTCCTGTAACTGTAATGGAATACAGTTAAATTTTTTTGTTATCTGATTACCCGCTCTCTCTCTCTTTTTCTCTCTCTCTCTTCTTCCTCTCTCGCCCTCTTTCGCACTTTCTCTCATCGTAGAAATTGTAATCCCTCGAAGTAATCCCCATTTTTAATAAGTGTACCTGCAATCTGATTACATGTTTTGTCCCCCTGAAACTGTAATGGAATACAGTTAAAAAAAAATTGTAATCTGATTACGTAACGGCGGTACATGTATTCCGTTACTTCCCAAGCCTGTAAATATAATAGTAATAATAATAAAAGTAACAGTAATAATAATAATAATAATAAAAATAATAATAATAATACAACACTAACTTAGGGTACAACAAAAAGATACAAAGAAACCCAACAAACTTACCATTAACGATAAAACGCATACCGGTAATTAAAGACAACTATTTATAACTACCGCTAAGCATACTGGTATGCTTATTGTCAACTTCACCAGCGACAGCAAGAGTTGAATCTAACCTTATTCCGTGACGTGATTTAGTAAAATAGTCTTCATAACTATAGTTTATTGGTAAATTATGTTTGCTGTTGTAGTAGTAGATGTTGTGTTTGTCTTTTTGTTGTTCCCTGTTTTTCTTTTTCTTTTCACTGACAGTTACATTTGTATTCTGTTTAGCGACCACATTGTTCGTTTTCATTTTATGTTGGGGGTGCTACATCACTTGGCACACAAAGAAAACTATTTGCGCATAGAATTGGTCTATACACCAATCCTTCAATTGAATCAAGGTTATTAGACACATAACGTTTTTTTCTTGCACAGAAGAAATACACAAAACAACTAATACTCAAACTAATAAACACTCAACTTAAATGAAGTATTTTGAAGCGTCTAAAAAAAATGAATAAAAAGTAACAAATGTGCTCTGAAAACTAATTAAAACAAATAATTAAAAAAGCAACCTCAAAATGAGAATAAGAAGTAACGATAAAAAATATTGCCAAACTATTATAACCCTACTGTGAACACGTGTGCACATACCGCAATGGAGCACTTAATAGAAAAGTGAGAAAGCAAATATTGTTTTTGTCGGTGGGCAAGTAATGCAACAGCCTTGAATGAATGCATGGCATCGCTGTTTCAATAATTCTGTGGGAAAGTGTTTTTTTCCCCCATGAATCATGCATTTGTGGTATTTGAAAGTTGAAGGCTGTTTTGACAATCATTTTTATTCCCATTGAATTTTTCCTCATTCACATATCTACGCACTGTATCATTAGGTGGAAATTTGCACCCTCCGGGGCAGAAACACTGACAAAAGAAGTTGTGAATTAAAAGAGCTCTTGTGTCGATTGTGGAAAAATATATATATATATATATATATATTTATAAACCCGCATATTGGCATTACTGTGTTTTTACTGACTTTTTATACATACTGTACTTCTGTGTAGCAGTTTCCAGGAGTGTTGATCTTGCCCTGGCAGATTGAATTCGTAGTCTGGATTGTGGTGAAGGAGATGGTTTGAGAAAAGATGAATTGATGTAATTATCTTTTCACCTTGCTTGCTTTCTGTCATTTTGTTTGATAAAATACATATTTCGTATATATTATACATATTTATATATCTTGTGCCTGTGCACCATTTTGTGTGAAGACCCTCTTTTTACCTTTCAGTATTTATATCATTTTTCCAATGAATAAATTGCATTAATGGTGCGTCCATATGCAAAAAAAAATTTTGCAAGTGTGTATTTACTCGTTAGCCAGCATTGCATATTTCCACTGATAATGTGTCATGTGACGGAGGACTTGTTTTATCCCGTAAACACTCGCCTTTCTTCGGCCACGTAAATGTGTGACTCATGAACTGAACGCATACAGTAAAGTGCTCGCAGGTGGCGAGTGGGTGGCGGTATAATGATACTCAAGATGTTCCTTCAGTGGCCTGTCTTAATAATGCAACCATTAAGAGGAATAATTGTGGCTGGAGCATAATGATTTGCATGGAAGCAAATGTATAAGAATTACAATTAGAACTGCATTTAAATGAGATGAGCATTGGGAGGATTTCTGTAAAAACAAAAAAACATTGACCTATCTTTTTTTGTTTTTACAGTCTCCTTATCCTGCAGTGTGCTCAAAGTGCTCACTGCTCTAAGCTATTCTCAATGCACATTTTTGTGATGTCATAACATATTGGGATAGGCCAGTATATTGAAAATCTCTACCTTTGGCTATATTTATACCGCATACCACTTACATTGTTGATACTGCTCACCAAAGGTGGGCACGTAAATGAATTTTGAGCATCCGTCATTCATTAACTCTTTTCCTGCCGTCAACGTTACTTAACGTTAACGGAAATCCCACCGAGTACCCCCATCAACGTTAATTGACGTCATTTGTTTTTCGATGTGCAGCTCTGGTTTCATGAATGAGCTGAAAAATCAAAAACATCCACGAACTATGGCCAGCGGATGGCAGCATTGTATCTCTTTTCAATGGGATCCTGTGAATCAAATGACATGGCAGATCTTAGGAAATACGTTTTCAAGGATGTCGTGAATGATTTGAGTTTCACTAAACAAAAAATATTAGTGTCAAAGTTACTGTTGTGCTTTTCACAAAAAGCTTGTTTTCTCATTTTAGTTTGGTGTCACTCAAATTACCTAATTTCAAATGGTGATTACTAAGGAACGGAATAAGGTAGAATCATACTTTTTTTTTCCTAATTAGAGAATGGAATCCAACCTTTCATATTGTATTCACCATGTATATGTAGTCATAGCACACATTATTCTGTTTGCCTTGAAAGATGTGTGAAAGTGCTTGAAATCGGCTTGCACTTGTCTTTTTGGATAACGTTTGGCAGTAAAATAGTTCATCACACTTCCGTCATCATTAATCCCTCAATATTTCAAGCTAAACCGCATTGTTAATTGTCATTCCGCAGCGAAACTGACGGATTGATGATAACATTGACGGACGAAACCCACAAGCCAGCAAGGCTTAGTCCGTCAAGTCTTTGTTTCCCGTCATTTGTCAACAAAACGGGCATTCATCATTGACGGACCTTCCTCTGCCAAATGCTTGTTTTATTCTAATCATAGTGGCATTTAAAAGTAAAAATAACACAAGGTAGAATACTTTCCCTGTATCCAGATCTAAATGTAGAAAACTAAACTATCAGGCCCGCAGACCACTGAATCTCTGAGGTCCAAAAACAGACTCAACACAAAGTGAGAAACAATCACGAGAAGAACAACAAAAGCTCAATGCGTCGACGTAAAACTAATACGGAATACAAAGACTAAACGTCCCGAGCCACAGTGAAAGGACGGCGCCATGAACACAAATAACACAGACGCTAACCTACATTTAAAACATATAAATATGAAATCACCAAAGGTAGTAGTAGGAGTAGTGCAGCCATTTATTGTAGAAAGTCGCAATATACGAGAACGAGATTCGACAACAACGAGTCAACTCGAAAGACAATGGATGTAAGCCATACAATTCTCTGATTGTCTTATAAGCAGGTGAGGAGAAGTAAGCTCCGCCCACCCATGCTCACCAAGACTGGAGGACAAACAAAAAGGCACAACAAGCAGGCAAAGAAAACAAAACCAATATCATGATGGCAGACTTCAAAATTACACTTCACAACAGCAGGGGGAGCCTGGGAGCAAAAATGAATGTGTTTTTGTTGGTCTTAATGTAAGCAAATATAGATTTTATATATTATGTGAGGTATTTTGGACTTCGGCGGTGGTTGGGTAAAAAAAAAAAAATGCCAAAGGGACAGCTACGTTGCTGTATGTCGGCAAGTTGTGTAAACAGTCCATCTTCCTCTAATACTTTATAAGCCGCTGGCAGACTATCAGGGCTCCTTTGATTTGGAGTATTTATTCTTTGTAGAGGGAACCACTTACAGGTTGAAGAGACGTTCATTAGTGCATGACAGACTTTCCTGCGGGATATCTTATACTCTTGCATTTCATGTTTAATTCATCATTAGACTGCAGGCACTTTAATAGGAATACTGTCAAGAGAAAACAGTAACTATAAACTACCCAAATTGGAGGCAAACATTGATCTTTTAATGTTCCCCGAGACATCAAAAGGCAGAGAAGTTGAGCAAGCTGAACGTTTATAAAGTGCACAGAACTTCACATGTCAGAATGCGTATGATTTATGAAGCCTTCACTGGGCTGGTCCAGTACAGTTCATGACAGCTGGCAAAGCCATTAATCATGTGATGTGTATCACACACTTCCCATGGGGCTGATCTACTGTCATTGATCATTTTAATGTCAACGGTGTTGGGACAGACACACGGCCTGCAGACATTATTCTTTAAATAAAGATGGCATGTCTTAACCATTTTTGTGATTTGGTGATCAACCAGTTTGGGGTTAGCCTGGATGCTCACTGTTTGAATGTAGAAAATACATGCACTTTTGCTTTCATCTTAATTGCTGATGGGGACACCGGCAATGATTAGATGGAGGTGACTAAACGGCACCCAGGGTTGGGAGGGTTACTTTTAAAATGTAATTCGTTACAGTTATAAGTTACCTGCTAAAAAAAAATGTAGTTAGTAATGTAATCCAAGTATCATAATATTAAAGTAATGTAACTGGATGACTTTTGGATTACTCCAATATGGAGGATGCTCATGAAGACAAAATAAAAATAAATATCACCACAATATATATTTTACACAATGTGCCCCTGCTATTTGCGGGTAATAGGGACCCGGGCAGCCTACAAATTGCCAAAATCCTCGTGTAATTAAAAAGCATGTAGGCTATTAATTGATTGATTGAAGGCCATATGCTGTTTTCGAACTGTCACTGAAAGCAACCACACCTTACAGTTTGATAGATGGATGGATGGATAGATGCATAGATAGATAGATAGATAGATAGATAGATAGATAGATAGATAGATAGATAGATAGATAGATAGATAGATAGATAGATAGATAGATAGATAGATAGATAGATAGATAGATAGATAGATAGATAGATAGATAGATAGATAGATAGATCCAATGAAGATGATAATGCGTGACATCAACTGCAAAATGAACTTTTATCCCAGTCACAAGTTTAGCCATGTATATGTTGTGTATGATTTGTATGATGTTTAAAAAGTGACTTGGTGGGAGGAAGATTTGTTTGGAAGGTGTAACTCACTCATTATGGTTGTAGGCTAGCGGGCTAGCTAGCAAGAAGCTACAGCGCGTAGCATGCCGCTGGACTCTCAGCTCAAACTTTCGCTCCGAGTAAGTTCTAGTGAATACCGGTCGCCATTTCCTACTCTCGTCTGTGAAGCTTTTTCAAACTGCCCGCGTGTGGAGGACACGACTAGTTAGTTCGTTTGTTCCCACCTCCCTGACATGTAGCAACGGTCCCACTCGCGCGGGCGTGCACGCGCTCTCTCGCTCTGTCCTTCTCTCTCGCTCTGTCATTCTCTCTCTCTCTCTCTCTCTCTCTCTCTCTCGCTCTGTGCTTCTCTCTCGCTCTGTCATTCTCTCTCTCTCTCTCTCTCTCTCGCTCTCTCGCTCTGTGCTTCTCTCTCTAGGTCACCGAAACACTGAACTAAAACGACACTCATATTTTGCCTTAACACAACAGCATCAAAATCATTTCAGTGGTTCACTCACTGAAGATAATTGTCGCTGTTATTGCCACAGTAACCCTAGATCATTGATCATGAAGATCATGATTGTCAGGAAGTAGATCACTCAGGAGGAGACAAAGCGGAAATGGAAGTGGCAAACCATGAAATGAATGAAACAGACAAGCTGCTGTGTGAGTCACTGCTTCAAGAAAACCCCAAGAAATTAAGATGTTAACCAAGTGGAGAAAGATGAGCCTTACTGAACAAACTCCAAATGAGTGAAACTCATATTGACTAATTGTCTACATGCTAACATGCAATGCTTTTCTCAACTGTTTGTTGCATGTTATACTAGCCATTATCTTAGCATTGAAATGCTAGTTTACTGATTAGCAAGTCCTAGGTGTGTGGTAACCCAGCTATTAGCTTAGCCATCATGCTAATGCTGACATGCTAAACTCTTGTGACTTTTCTGTTGTTGAAGTATTCATTTTCTGCTACTTTACTTATTAGCTTGATATGCTAATGCTAATTGCTAAGTCAAAGCTACGTACCATGTGGCCTGCGAATGTGATGACCTGAAGCCATGCTAGCCTAACCTTATGCTGCATTCAAGAAAAGTGTGAAGTCAGACTTTTCGGACTTCATACCATAAGTGTGCACTGGAACGCCCATTTGGACTCAAGATCCGGGACCCTGACTTCACTGACCGGCTTCAATCTGACGTCACTGATCGAGAATTGCTAACCCACAGACTGTGAATAGCAAAACATAATTGACAAGATTTTAACATATTTATTTATCTTTATTTATTCCTACTTTAATATAATTATTTCACATAGGTCACAACGTGATTTGGAACGACTGTGTTAATCAGAACTACAAACAATTTGTCTCAATCAGCCATCGTTGTTGTTTACATTTGCCTCAAACACTTTGAGGTGGGAACTGAGACAATCCGAGTGGGATAAATCCGACTTTCCGCCTTCCTCGAACGTTAGCCTAGTTAGCTTAGCTTGTGCTTGTACCATGTAGCTATGGTGTTTAGTGTTTGTTAAATACCTGTACTAATCCTTTAGTTATTTAAAGTGTTTAGGAACTATTTGCAATGATAATCTAAGATTTATTTCATGTATCAATGCCATTTAAGGTTTTCAACCTGATTGTGACAAGAAAATGTGTCATCTGAGTAGCCTACATTCCTGCTGTTGTTGGCCATTTTTGAGTTCAGGCAGAAATTGTGGCAAAATTTAAAATGAATTCTTTATTTTCCAGACCAAATGTAATTGTCCGACTCTGATTTGGTTTTTATTACTGTCTATTTACATTTGCATAGTCAAATGTTCAATATCACTGAGTTGACATGTACTGAACTTCAGGCAAAATCAGCTAAACAGCTATTTGAATGTCAACAAGGGCCAGCAGCAACACAAGCAGAATACCATTAGGTATGTAATCTTCAGTTTGCCTGAAATGATTCCTTCCATTGGTTTAGATGCAGAAACACTAGATATTGATATTTTATAGTCCCTGTAATAAATACTTACAATGCATAAGTATCAGATTTATTGGCCAAGTATGTAAAACCACACAAGGGATTTGTCTTCACAGTCACAACCTGTCCAACAAACATGAAAAATAACAATGACCAACAGATGCAGAGAGACCGGGAAGCCTGGCGGTTCCCTTACGCCCCATAATATTGATTGTACATGTGAAATATGTATACATTATTCCACAGTGTCCAAGATGATTTTTCTCACAGTCAGTGGGGAAGTGTTATATAAATGAATATTGAACCATACAAAAGATGACATGAATAATTCTTTTCTGGCAGCTAAGTTGAATAAGTCTGTTTGAGAAAGAGCTTCTTTGCTGCTGCAGTGTCACGGTGAGGAACGATTGTCCGAAATGGAAAGAAGCAGAGGCCTGAAGGTTAGAACTGCTCATAATTATTTCCCCCCTTGACTACGGCCCCTCTTCCAGTTGAAGAAAAAAAGCCCCAAGGCATGATGCCGCTGCCACTGTGCTTCACTGCAGCTATGCTTTTTGTGATGACCAGTATTGTGTTTGCACCGTTAAACATGCCTTCTCATTTACTTATCTCACAAAAACCTGGCACTTGAACAGGAGTCAGTTTATATCCACCGTTAACTACTGTGCCACCACAATGCGCAACACTTGTGTCGAGGACCTTGCCTTGATTGTATTGTCCGTTTTTATGGAGACAGCTGCCCTTCAACAGACACTCAGAAAAGCATCGCACAACACCAACGCCGACGTGTTGAAGTTCAGAGAATATCGATAACTCGTAGTAACGTTGAGTTGCTCACTGCCCTCCATGAAGACCGCAGACAATTTCCTGCGGGGGTGGCAAGTGGAGCCTGCAAGCATTCAATGGCCAAAGTGTTTTAATCACGATGTCGCAGGCATGAGCCACCTTTAAGAGCACAGCACAACATGATGAATGATCATCCGCCCGGCACAAACGCTGCAGTCCGCTATGATTGTGCAGTGGAAACGGCTGATAAGTGGCATCTGGGGGGATGATTAATTGATGCAAACACATTTCAATTTAACAGCCCTTTGATCAATTATTAATAAACCGACCCCTCCCCCAATCGCTCAACCACCCACCTTTATTATGTGTGGGATAATCCATCCTAACAAGCATGAATTCTATTGAGAAGCTTAAGAATTAATTGGTGTAAATTGAAACTCGAGGACATGCAGTTACTTCCGCTTTTTAGCCCTGTGATGTTTCTATGAGACAGACCCCTTCCTTTCAAATTAATGAAAAGTAACAGAGAACTCACTTTCGGACAGCCAGGCTCACACACATTCTTGAGGAAGCTGTAAATTGGAGCGCAGATTCCTCAGTGGACCTTCAAGGTGAGAGAGAGCTTGTGAATGTGCTGCCGGTAAGTTGGAAATTGTTCCCCCTCAAGGCATCGCCGCCTTCATTCTTGTAATCTTGCTTGTCTTGCAGTCTGGTAGCGGACGGGGAGGAAAAAAAGTAAATCAAAAATACTCCTTCTGAGGATTGAGAATTGTCCAAGGGCCTTACTTTTAAAATGCTTCCACAGTACACTGAGGTTTTTATTGGCTTTCCTGATTGCCTGGCAGTCACAGGTAATATAGATGGCATTTCTTGTAAAATGGGGAAATATCTACAATGGCAATTTCATGAATATGTTTGCACTCTTATAACTATGGAGGTCAAACAATAGCACAGAATGCAATATTTAGAAAGGAGTTACCCCATTTGGTTCATGCAGCCTCACTTATAGCAATATCAATCATCTACAATAGAAGTCATAACAAATTAAGGGTTCTTCTATTTACTCCCAAAAGATGCATATCCCATAATACAAAATTGGGAAACACACTTGCTATCATTATGTGTGGTGTTCTCAAAATAACCATACCAGGACACCACACGCATAACACTCAGCGGCTTTTCATCCACCTAATTTTCAAGAATTGTGAAAATAAACCTGAATGGAAACAATACAAATTTGTAAAAAAGGCACACGTTTTGCTCAGTATTACATCACATGCATATATTATAGTCACAAAAAATGGTGGCGGACAATAAAATAAGATAAGCCACATGATTGTTGTGTGCATTTTCATGAAATTTGCTTCATTTTTATTTTAACATTTGGCTGTAAACCCTCTTGAAACGCTCTCATACACCCTAAAAACAGATTGGTCAAATTTACCAAAGAAAAATGTTACATTTGACCAATCTAGCTGGTAGTTAGTTATGTGTCCGAGAGATCCTTTGGTTAAAATAACCAGAATGGTAGGTTTTTTTTCAACCAATACAAATAGGTGATTGTCACACCCACCTAAGTGGGGCGAAATTCGTTCTCTGCATTTGAACCATCCCCTGAGGGGGGCGGTGAGCAGCAGCAGGGGCCACGCTTGGGAATCATTTGTAGATCTAACCCCCTAATTCCACCCCATAATGCTGAGTGTCAAGTTTTATAGTCTTTGGTATGATTCAGCCAGGGATTGAACCCACAACCTCCCAGTCTCAGGGTAGACAATACCACTAGGCCACTGAGCTGGTCACGCCTATAGTGCTCTATCTAGACACACATTTCCAATGTAAACACTATATCATATATTGTAATCACTTATAATAATTAATACATGCATTTAGAATACAATACATTGATACAATAAATATTTCCAAGTGATCTCTCTAGACTTGCTTTCTATTGTAACAAATTTCATTGGTTGTTTGGCTAACCAATAAAATTGGTATGCTTGTAACCACCCGGAATGGTCAATGTCTGACCAATCTATTGGTTAATCAAGCCAATATGAGCTAAACCTACTTGATTGGTAGTTTTCGTCTCTTCTCAGTATTCACAAAATAATAAATGGAAATGGGCGTAAGTCGCATATTCGTTTTGCACATTTTCACCAAATTTGCTCACAAATTTCAATTTGCATGAAACCCCCATTAACTCATTAACGGCTTTAGACGTTAAAGATCCATTTTTGCTGGGCTGGTAGAGAATGAGTTAATATGGCCACAGACAATTGCAAGTCTCCCTCAAAACTCGATGCCTACTTGAAAATACAAAAACGTGTACTAACAGTCAGCACAACCAGTTGCGCCTCTCTTCGTGTACACCGGCAATATAGCAAGCTATACCTGTATGTCTCTTTCTAATTGGCTGACTTATTGAAATATTGAACAAGTATAATATTTATGAGCAGAGAGGAAAAGCTACTCTTTTCACACCCCACACTACAGTATAATCTATCCGGATAATCTTATAGAGACATGTGGGAATTGGCGTCCAAGGAAAATCACAACATTTGTCCCTATTATCGGTGTGTATCCCACTTCAGCAACTTTGCTATATTGGGTAATAGATATATTTTATAGGAGCCATCTCTTCCAAGGCTCTGTGACCCCTTGTTCACCCATGTATGAATAATTCATTTAGATGCAGGGTATAAAAAAGTATAAAAGGAAATATGTATTGTTGGCGATCCGGGAGTTAAAGCAACGAGATGTGCCAGGCGCAATTATAGGACAGGAAGACGAATAAGTGCTCCCATGTACTGCAGTGGCTCCCGCTTGTCCCTTTAGCTGTGTTCTCATCCCATGGAGTCGGTGTGGATGGCTGCATTAAGACACACAGGTCTACTGATAGGGATTGAAAGTGACCCTCTGCTCTCAACAGTGGTGCAGAGCTGCCCGGCGTCAGGCTAAGCCACTTTGACTCTCTCGGCTGCCTTAATTGCTCTGTGAACCCGGTCGCAGCATTGAGCGGCCTGACTTCACTGCGCCCCTGGGAGTGTATTACCGCGACTCTGTCCAACTAATCGCCTCCTTTGTTCCCCATCATCCCCGCACAGTTTGTCTACATGTAATGACAGGCCAGCCACGATGTAGCGAGCGCCGCACCCTCTTTCTCATGCTCCCCGGGCCACCGATCACTCTCTTATTTCTTCAATTCACAGATATTGATGAGTGCAAACTGAAGAGGTCAATGAAAGCATTTCAGCGCAGTCTATTTACAAAAAAACGAAAATAGTCTAAGCTATTGTGTGCCCTTTTTCCACTGCATAATAGGAAGGTAACTATCCAAATGTCACAATATCACGAAATGAGCCTTACGATACGATAATTATCACAAAGTTGTGGGGAATTTGGCAACACAAAAAAAAAGGCTATATTGGGGAGGAAAAGCACAATATTGCCTTATTGTACAACATAACAGCAGTGCCAAAGAACTATGCTTGGCCAGCCATTTTATTGTCATTGCCACGTGCTCCAATTGGCTCAGCAGCACAAAGTACAGTATCATGGTCTATGTAGTTCACGATGCTGTGTTTGGCTGAAGCAATCGAAAAGCGATGTTGAGAAAGTATTTGCTGGTATGACGAGCAAAATGCATGTGAATGTCTCGTCTATACAATGCTAATTAGCTGAGGCCGTAATTATACATATAAGTACAGCTAATATTAATCTTAATGTAAATAAACGACCTAAAACACTATTAGCGCTTAATATCGAGGCACTGACTTGCTAATGCACGCACATATTGGGAATGGAGTCAATTTGTGGAGCAACTGAAACGTGCTGCGATTAGCGTGGGTCTTTACCATAGGTGGCCAAAACATGCGTAATTAAAATTAAGCTGCACTAATAAATTACACTCTAAAAATGGAAAAACTACCAATCTAGTTGGTTAAGCTTATATTGGCTTGATTAATTTATAGATTGGTCAGACAATAACCATTCCGGGTGGTTACGGGCATACCAATTGTATTGGTTAGCCAAACAACCTGCCCACCGCTCCCTCAGAGGATGGCTTAAATACGGAGAACAAATTTCGCCCCACTTAGGTGGGTGTGACAATCACTGGTATTTTTTTGTCAGCCTCTGACACAGATTAACCAATCTCTTGGTCAAAATTACCAATTTGTATCGGTTGGCCCAATCACCAATGTACAGTATATTGGTTGTAAACACCTACCATTCTAGAGTGGTTGTTTTTTTGTCAGACACATAACTACCAGCTAGATTGGTCAAATTTAACGTTGTTGTTTTTTTTGTGGTTAATTTGACCAATCTGTTTTTATTATATAATCACCAGAGGGTGCTGGAACTGCACAAATGGAAACAGTCAGGCCTTTTTAACAGATGTGCGTCTTTTTATATCGTAACATGACAATGACGATATCGTGATATTGCCGTTATTGTTCCATTCTGATTGCATAATACCTACCATGTGGCCACGACTACTTCCGTTTGGCATGTTTCCATGGACAAAACGAATCCATGCCTTGTAGAGGTTAAGCTTGAAATCATTGTTTTTGTCATCAGCTACAGCAAAAAGAGACAAAGAGAGGTTAGTAACAACTACACACCTGAAAACAGCTTTATCCATAGTTACAGCCGTGATGTTACTATCAACAAGTTGAAACAAAGAGGTAAGAAGGATATAGAGAAGAGACGAGGAGGGGAAGCTCTGTGTATCATGAGAGATCCCCTGCCGGGTTTTGGCCCATAGCAGCATAACCAAGAGATGAGCCAGGAGAAGCCTGATTCATCCCTGACTATAACCTCGATCAAAAAGGGAAGTTAAGTCTACTCTTGAATAGAGAGAGAGTGTCTGCCCTGCAGACAGCGTTAGGAAGATGGTTCCACGGGAGAGACGCCTGATAGCTAAAGGCTCTACCTTCAATACTCCTTTAAAATTTTTAGAACCACAAGTAAATGTAAGCTCTGGGAGTGTAGCAGTCCATTGAGTCTGATAAGGCACCACAAGCTCTTTAAGGTACGATGGTGCCTGGCCACGGATGTGTCGTATGTGAGGGGGATTTTAAATTCAATTGTAAATTGAAAAGGAAACCAATGTCGAGATGCCAGTACAGGAGATCTCTTCCCATGGTTCTGGTTAGAAGTCATGTGTTGTGGACCCGCTGGAGCGTCTTGACTGATTTGCTTGGGCAACCTACTAGCAAAGGTCCTGATCCCATTCTTGATGTCTTTGAGACGTACCTTAAATTTGGATAGCTGACTGGTTTCATTTGGTTTACTTTGATAAAGTGATGTGTTGACAGTGTATTCTACTTCTAACAATACTGCCTAAGGGAATAGACTGAACAGTATTGGTCTAAACACAGATTCCTGTGGGATGCCAGGGGCACAGATTTGTAATTTACAATGGCTACAACCTGTAAGCGATCAGACAAACAACACGTTCTAATCTCTATATTAGGATGAATGGGGGTCATTAGTAGCAAATACTATGATTGTTATGTAAACATGATTAATGTATGACTTATTTGTGAAACTACAATGCAAATACTGTACTTTTTTCTTTCTTTCTAGTTTTCACGGTGCAGAACAATAAAAAGATCAAAGATTATCGACACCCGTTCGAAACGCTCTGCGTCTTCGTTTAAAAATCCAAGGGGCCGCTACATACTACACAAAGATTCAACAGGTCGAGTACACAAACAAGATGTTTGTTTGTTTGTTTGTGTTTGTTTGTTTGAATCAACAAACCCTGACCAAATGTCCTAAATTCTGGCTTTGCAGAAAGTCATGAAAAACTTTGGCGACTGCTTTCTTGAGCATCCATCTCATCCATCCATCATCTACCGCTTATCCGTCCTTGAGCATCGTGGAAAGAAAAGGAAGTTAGCCTCAAACATCTGGATTAAGATTATTTTATTTAGGAAGTTTGATTATAGCCCCTTTAAATGACTTTGCTTATTGATAAAGACCCACAGCCTGTTAATAAAGTCATTTAGATCATGTGGAATATAGCAATGCCAACCAGCGCTACAGCATCTTTAAAAAAAAAATGGGTAAGAATTGGATCTAACAAAGATATACAGAAAATGTAGAGAACAAATCAGAACATTGATGGCATAGAAAATGGCACAGCAAGCCTCTTACTAAAACCTTTTTAGCCATCTAGACGAAGCGGTAGGGAAAGTGCGTTAAGTGACTCAGCAGAAATGACATCATCAATCAAATTGCTGTGACCATGGGTGGACCGAAGGTAAGTGCTCCTCTATTAAAAATATATACTCTCTATATATTTTGTAAGGTTTTCAGCCGTAATGAAGTGTCACTCAAACCAATGCAAGCCTGTTACTCGCATGAGCAAAAAATGTCATACTAATAGCAAGGTTTTTCTTTTCTTTTTTTTCCTATGAGATTACATGTGTTCTTGTGGAAGCATAGCAAATAAAACGGAATGTACCCTTCAGCAAAAACTCTTAACATTAGCATTGTTTTGCAACCATGTTACTGCAATTAAAGTAGTCCTAAAAATTCAAAGAAATGTAACTTACCCTACTTAATTGTAAATAATGTTTTTCAGGAACATCAGTATCTCCAACAATGTTTTGCCAAATACAAGCACATGAATGCATTACGTAAAATGTGTTCGATTGCTTGTTGAGCTGGATAAAATACATTACATGATGGTTAGTTTCCTGTTTTTCTTGAATTCAAACAAAAAAAAAAGAACACAAATTCCATGTTTTTCCTGAAAACGACAAAAGATACAATACTATACTATACAATTCTGGAAATGAAAATGACCTTTTATTTTATATATTTTATTGATTCACAGCAGGATTTAAATATAATAATAATATATATCTGATGCTGCATGAGCTTTTTGTTAGTGTTTTGAAATTGTTACTGTATGTTTGCTGATAAAGCCAGCAAGTAAACGTCAGAGACGAGTCTTAGCAAGACCTAACAACAGTAACTTTTGATAGAAGCAAGAAAACTGACCGTCAATGTCAAGGTCATCAACTTCATCTCATGACTGCATGTGTACATTTATCCAGGATGTTTTGTCTTAGTGCTAGCAGATTATGGACAAAAATGGAATGCTATTCTTAACGATAACGGCACTAAAAAAGTGACGGAAAATATTCCCACACTGTGTTACAATGTATTAGATGAGATGATTGTATTAGAAACTTAACTGTCACCTGCGTCGTTACGTACCATATCATTAGCTTTCATTTATTTTAGTCTTTAAATCAACTCTTTCTTTCTCAATATCTAGCCACCCATCCATCCCATCCGTCCGTCCACATCATCTGAACTGCTGCAACTGTCAGGGAAATATTAATGTGCCAAAGAGGTGATTTGAAGATGTTGGCCTTGCTGTACAAACGTAGTCAAAAGTCAAGCATCTAACACATTTACGCATGTGTTTCACGCATAACTGACTGACTGTATAATATATTATGTATCAGAAGAGCCTCTGACTGAAGTCCAACTCTCAGAAACTCTGATGGAATGAGTTTCAGCATAAAAAGCGAAGTCGTTGAAGTCAGATAATGAAAGCTACAAGCTTACAGGTGAGAGATAATATATGTACGTATGGATTCTCCAGTCGACAAATGACCTTCAACTTGCTTTCATTCAGGACCAGATACCCTTTAGCATGAGCTTCTGAATCACTATTTGGGCAATGCCCTTTAAAAACAATGAGATTTAACCAAAGGACAGTGGTGGAATATTATCAGTGAAGGAGCAGCACACCATGTGGTCAAGGGATTGGTTGGAACTGCTCAACTGCACTTTTAAATGATCAAACTGTTCAAAACTACAGAAGTATCTCAAACGCCAAATACCTTAAAACATGTGAAATGTGGCGTTTAGATAACATTGTCTCTTAAAATAAGCCCAAAATGTCTGCATTTGATTCAGTTTGTGGTGTTTGAGTGAAGATGTAGACTGCTACGTTAGCTTCTAACATTAGCTGCTACCTAGCTACCACCAACTGGTTAGCTGCAATAGGTTTGTCAAATAGTAGTGTTACATTTTATACTACATTAGTGGCTGATGTAATAATAAATTCAGCCGTTCAAGTTAAGAGTTTCTGAAGTGTCTTTTACTGTTTCGACTCAAAATAACATTTCCAAGAACTGGATTAAATTAAACACTGTATCAGCTTTTGGAAGGCATTTTGGTGCCAAGCAAATGCAGTACAATTAAAGCTTATACCACAAAGTGTTACTATATTGAGCGACTTCGATTAGCATTTTTTTGTAATTACGGAGTGCTTTTTGATAAATCTATACATTGACTTTTTCAGCACAGCACAGAAGTGTAGCTTTAAGTGAACAGGATGTCATGAGAAATGCGAGCATAATAACTAGTTTGCACAGCACTGTCTTTGTCAAGCTGTAAAGTGCTTTTTGTTCTTGTGATTGGGGCTTTTTTTTTTTTTTTTCACGCATTGCCACACATCACGGTAATGATGTGTGGCAATGTACAATCCTCCTCCTCATTCCCTCTAGTGGCGTTTCTCCCTCCACTAGCATCAAAGAGGTGCACAGCCTGAAACGAATGCATGTGTTAATCACCATCTCCAAAGAATTAAATGATCTCCAACCACTCTGACAATTCATGTGCAAAGGAGAGCTCTCAGTATTCATGAGAGCCATGCTGCGCATTTACATGTAGAAAGAACAGTGTCGAAACATTAAGTGGGAGGTTCAGAGAAAACGGTTCTTGCAGGAGATCAAACCAGTTCAGTGTTCAGTGAGAATTAACTTCCCCATATGTCTCTGGCAGCAGCTAGCTAATGCATCTTTTAACCTGGCTGTGCTCCTGAAATGAGCCGTTAATAACGCATGTTTCATCTGATTTTTTTTCTCCCGTCCTCGGCGTAATTATTTTATGTGAGTCATCCAGCACTGAAATGCATTTCAACAAAGCAACGGGGGTGTTTGGTGGGATGATAATAACTATGCAAATGTTTTAGCTGGTTTATAGAATAAAACCAATGTTCAGATGTTAGAGGTGACACAAATCAAAGTAGATACTCTTCCGGTCCATATGTTTAGTTTCACAAAAAAAGAAAATTTTCTCAGAGTTTGCTGATCAACAAAAAGGGAAAAAGGTAAGGGTGGCGTGGCTCAGTGGTAGAGTTGTTGTCTCCCAACCAAGAGGTTGTGGGTTTGCTCCCATGCCATTGTGGCTACGTCAAAGTATTCTTGAGCAGGATACTGAAGACCTAGTTCCTCCTGATGCTGCGTCATCAGTAGGCGAACGAGTAGTCGAACGTAAAGCGTTTTGAGGGCCTTATAAATTCTGTAGAGTAAATTTGACTCTATTTTGAGTGGGACCAAATAGACTCAGTTTTAGAGTAATATTTACTAGTGATGGGAAAATGAAGCTTCATGAAGCACTTGTGATATTTTTTGACTCCTCTAGATGGCACTCTTGGTTGAAAGATGCAGTGGAAATGTAATCAATTTCCTTTGCACTAGCCTTTATATTTAAACCAAGAGCACCATCTAGGGGAGTCAAAAAATATCACAAGTGCTTCATGAAGCTTCGTTTTTCCATCACTAATATTTACACTTGAAAGAGAGGAAAACAAAGAATTGACCCGCCCCCTCAATAAAAGTCACTCAAGGACTGAGGAACAAATTCACGACCTTCAGCTTGGGAGACAGCCGATCTACTGCCTGGGCCACGCAGCTCCTTCTGTGTGCTAATATATCGCTTGTGTCAGCTGGAATCTTCGTAACTCCAAGAGACCAATCGTTTTTGGTCTCATCTTGGATACAAGTAAACAGTAGAAAGGGCATAGCTCTGGTGGTAGTGTAGCATTCTCCAAAGCTGGAGTTCATGAGTCCGTTCCTCAACCCTTGAGTGACTTTTATTTATTTATTTTTCAATTCTTTAGTTTACTTTAGTGTAAATATTACTCAAAAACTGAGTCTATTTGGTCCCATTCTAAATAGAGTCAAATTTACTCTACGAAATTTACTGTGTAAGATGGAAAAGCGCTATGTACATGAAGTACCATTCTACCTAACGTACAGAATGTGAGTACTTGTCACCTGTTTTTATACGCAAATTGCAAACCCCCAAAACAAAATAATCACTGCACTGTGCCATAATTTGTTGAACATGTATGCAAAGATCAGTCTAAAATTCTAAACAATAAGCCTTTTTCATTATCTGGAAATGCAAAACAATTTATGAAAGGAAAGCGCTTCTTCACAGTTTTAACATTTGTGCCTGTTAATTCATGGATAATTTTTCGGATCAGCATAAAAATAAAAAAATTAAAAAAAGATAAATAGAACTTTGTTAACTTAATTTATTTGTAAAACGCGTTTTCCATAAAATTTAAATAAAAATCAATTCAAATTTAGTGTCTTAATTTTTTTTGTAAAACACCTTTTCCCATTAAGCTAGTGTTTTGTAAAATAAAGATAAAGTTCAAAATTATTATTATTATTTTTTTCTTAATGATGAAAAGACCTCAATGTGCAATTTAAGGCACATTCACTTCCTTTAAACATGGAGAGTGAATTACAAAGCAGCCTTGGTCCAGAATATTGAAAAATAATTAAATAAGTCAGGTACCAGCTGTTAAACTTACCCCAGACGGCAGCTAGACACTAGTTGGTCATGCTAACAGCTAGCCACTAGCCACTTACATCGGAGACTTCTGCCGTTTCATACAATGACGGCGTAACTAATTAGTGGTTTCCTAGCGTCCACAATTAGAGATTGAACATAAGTTCGAGATAGCGTTGTGTTGATGTTGGTTGCAACTACAATGTCAATCAAAGTAACGCCGCGACGTGGACGAACTTCAAAGTAAAAGTGTGTCCTAAGGCTATTTGCATTGCCGTCAATGTATTACTGTATTTGGTCAACTTTATTTTGAAGTTAGGTTTTGCCTGTTTTTTTACGTTGAGTATGTTTCAGCTTCCTTGACATGTCATGTCAAAATGTTATCGACTGTGAATGCGCACTTTGTTTTGTTTTTGCAACCAATCCGCCTGATCCGAACTATCCACAGATCAATGATGATCCGTTGCACCACTACCGTTAATACATACTTTATGGGACCATTGCGGTGGACAAAATAATCCGTGTAAAACTTGGTGTTATTGGTTGGCATTTATTTCGCAACAGTTTTTACAGTACACACAGCACAACACAGTTAAAATTGTCATAAAGCAGACTAATAAAGTTTTCATCGGACAGCGACGATATTTAACAGCGTCTCAAGTTTCAGTATCTACCAAAGTTCAAAAACATTTATTTAAACAATGGTTCAGCAGGCTACCGAGGGAGCGAGTCTGTTTATTTCCCAGAGAGCAGTTTGAAAAGGAAATTGGTTTACACTTGATATGAGCCATTGATCCATAGAGAACAGAGTGCAGATTGCCATTCAGTCGGATTGGAGTGATACGGAGGAGTTCTGGGAGCGATGGAAGCAGATAAGTCACTATCAGCGCTGTCGAGAAGGACACACTATAGCAGAGGATATGAACGTGTGGCAGATAAACAACGGCTTTTTTTCCCAGCAATTTTCTGGTTTCGACTTTTTTTTTTCTTTTGAGGAGTCATGTAGGGTAACCGCCATCATCGCATTTCCATTTAATGAAAAGCTTTGTGTTTTGTATGTCACATTGCTCTTTGTATACATGTTGAACTAATGATGACATACCCAGCTGCAAATACCAAAAGGTGAAAAGTGGTTATGAATTTTTCAAATGGATACTTTTTAGACACAAAAAAACAGAGGCCATATTGAACTCATTGAATAATTTAATGTTATAATGCTTAATGAGAAGGTTGTACGTTATCCAATGTTGGAAGTGTTCCCATCTCGGTACACTATCATTCCATAACATAATCAATAACAAAACCTGCCAAAAAAGTGGTCAGTCGTCATTGACGGGCCGACAAACAAAAAAGATTTTCCGGTTCAAAACGTTTTTTTTGTTATACCCCTAACGTGGACTGACTGAAACCATCCCTATGAGTAGACAGGGTTTATATGAGAGTGTAAAGCAAACAAGACCTCGACACAGTAAATTCTGCAGAGTACATTTTACTCTAAAAAGAGTTGATTTGGTCACACTCTAAACAGAGTAAAATTTACACTTGGAAGAGAGTAAAATATTTGGAGTAAATTTTACTATGTATGAGGGTTGGCCTATCTCATGACAATAAAGCTTGTAAATTTTATGTATGTATGGAATAAAAAATTTTGTTTAGTACATTGCTGATATCCAAAAGAGACCAATAACATGCTCTTGTACATAAAATGTAGTGTGTACGCAGTAAATTCTGTAGAGTAAATTTGACTCTATTTAGAGTAATACTTACACAATAAAAGTCACTCAAGGGTTGAGGAACAAACTCACGACCTTCAGCTTGGGAGACAGCCGATCTACCCCCTGAGCCACGCAGCTCCAGCTGTATGTTAGTATATCGCTCGTCTCCGCTGGAAATTTTCGTAAACTCCAAGAAGATATAAGCAAACAGAAGGAGGGGCATAGCTTAGGTAGTAGTGGGGCAGTCTCCCAAGGTGAGTTTGTTCCTCAAACCTGGAGTGACTTATTTTATTAATTTTTTTCCTCTCTTTCAAGTGTAAATATTACTCAAAAACGGAGTCTATTTGGTCCCATTTTAAATAGAGTCAAATTTACTCTAAATAGAGTCAAATTTACTCACAGAATTTACTGTGTACCAATGCCAAACAGTGTTAAACTGGATCGGACCAAATGGTACTTGCATTTGTCTGGATTTTGTCGCAAAGACTCATGGAATATCCACTGAGAACTTGAGCTACTAGACACGATAAAAATCTGAGCAAAAAATATAATAGCTTCATTGTGCTCTCCTGCCCCGCCACACAAACTTTACCGGAAATAGTTATTGTAATCGGCATTTGTTCATGATCACTAACATATCAACAGTAATGGAAAAAAAAACCCTCTTTGGTGGGGATAAGAAAAGCAATCAGGAAGCACCTAAAGTCCATAAATAGAACGCAGACTGACCTGGAGAACTACAACACTACTATTTAGAACAATTTGCTGAAAAGCAAAAATGCATTAGCGGATGCTGATAAATGACGCCAATAACAATACCACTTTTTGTCTTTTGAAGAGAGGCAGAAAGAGGATGAAAGAGCTTGCAGGGGCCATGCCCCACTATCTGTACTCACAATATGTCAAAACATACTCCAGCTTCACAAGAGCCATTCAAGCTAATGGAGGCAATTACACCGAAATTATAACCTGTCTGAGAGCGAGGCTACAAATGAGTGTGGATGCGTGGGAAATGAGCAATCATCATACAATCAACACATCCATCTGTGTACGACATACTTAACCACTACTCTGTGTCTGGCACCCTTCTTCACTGTCAAGCTGGGAAAAGGGAAAGGGACTGACATTTCCATAATCTGACACCAACACTGACTTTGACCTTGCGTTACTTAACATCCAGCACAGCTCAACACTTGAAAGAAAGTCTTATCTCCATTTTGATGAAGTTCAGAGACGGGGAATCGGATTCATCCCTATCCCTTGTGGAGATACGGAAGGTTAAAATCTACTCACTCAATATTTTATGTATGTTTCTTCATTTGATGTCGACCATAGTGCTGCTTTTGAACCGCTACTTGCATTCACCATTTTGCACAGACTTGCATACAACACAGATCACTAAATCTGAAATGTAGTTGATAGTTGGTCGATATAACCATAAAAGAAAGTTAAGTACGGTATGTGAAACAACTACGGCTAAAAGAGCAATACTTCAAGAATATACAATGTATACAAATGGTTTTCACATGAGAACAATTCTCCAGTTTTACGGCGTTTAATGAATTCCAGATCAGCTTGTGGTTTTACGCGTACAGTATCATCAGTTTCAAATGGTTGACAAAACATTACTTATGGAAGAAAAAAATGCATACCACATAGATGTATGGTAATGTGTTTGTCTTTGGGATACATAAATTAGATCATGTATGTGTATGTGATCATGTGTGCTGTTGAGCATAAAACATTCTTTTTTCAGGGTTTACCAACATATGGTTCTCATTATCATGCTACCAAGTCTTTTTTAATACAGTGGGTGGATTTGACTACAGTAGGCCTACTTGGAACCTGAAAATGGAGGGTGTTCCAAAAAATAGGACATTATTAGTCTAGTAACACTAGCGAATTCTTGCTCAAACGAGATATGTAAAAATTAAGATTGCCTAATAGTTAAAAGTAGTGATGGGAAAACGAAGCTTCATGAAGCACTTGTGATATTTTTTGACTCCCCAAGATGGTGCTCTTGGTTTAAATATGAAGGCTAGTGCAAAGGAAATTGATTACATTTCCACTGCATCTTTCAACCAAGAGTGCCATCTAGAGGAGTCAAAAAATATCACAAGTGCTTCATGAAGCTTCATTTTCCCATCACTAGTTAAAAGTCCCTTTGGTGAGAAAACAACACTACAGAGAACAGTGTTGTTAACAACCTTACCAATTTTGATTTAAAAAAACCAAACACCAAATATACAAAATGATGCTCAAAAAATTGTGTAAAATCAAGCCATCCATCATCTTCTCTCTCAGATGCTGTGGGATGTCCGCGGGATGCGCTCAAGCCACGTGCCGCTAAGCTGTCAACTGTCATTCAGCTGCGACAATATACTGTGGTCGTTTAACGCATCTGTTGGCTGGAATGTATCCCCTTGAGTCATTGCGGGTATTTCCACGCCCCGACTAGAGACACTAGCCACCAGTTAGCTTGTTAGCTAACCAGGACTGTTGTGTCATTTTTAGGCCCACCTAACAGACACACTTTGGGGAGAGTCGACCATTTCTAAATATAACAGCTCCCACTATTGGACATTTGAGCACATAATGCTTTACATTTCAACATATTACAGTAGCCTAACATAAATGTACATAACAGTTGGGAATTTTAATGACCGAGCTGTTCTGTAAATTGTGGAATCGAAGGCAAGTGCATTTTCGAGGTGTAGGCATAGCTAGCTTGCTAGCTAACTAACTGCACACTATAGCAGTAAAAATGGGCCATGTAATTATGACTAAGGAAGCAAACAATGGCGCTCAGTTTTTATATAGTGGGGGTCGGGCAACTCATGCTGGACACCCAAGTGTGTCACTGGGTGACATTTTAGGCCCCCGAAAAAACAATGGAAAAAATGGCAGTACCTCTAAAATTCACTGCTACTTTTTCCTGTCTTGCATGTTTCCAGCAATTATCTCCAAACATGTTTAATTAATGTAGTCAGAAAAAAATAACCTCTGAATTCCTAAAGTTAATGTTAGTTTCATGTTTTTCAGGGAAAAAAGAATGATATTCATTAGCAATGAAAAGTGTTAGAATATGATCAAAAACAGTTACAAAAAAGTTCAAATCTTTCAGTTTGAATATTTTGATTTTTTTTAATCCAACATGTAGCCTGATTAATTCTGTTTCATGTTTCAGATGGTGAATTAATGACCTGTACATTTTCTGTCACTTTTTTTTTCATTTCTTAAGCTGACAATGTACAAGAGAAACATCTCAAAACGCGATCTAAGACCTTGCCGGTGGGGCGGTCGGATTTCGAAGCTCTGGGACAAGGGTGCCACTGAACCCCTCCAATACCAACTGTTATAACGTACTTCAATTATTCATTTGAAGTAATAGTCTTACAGATGAAATATTCATGACACCAGAATGAACGACGTATTGATTTAAAATGCAAACCAAATGATCGGTATTCAGCAGATCATCTTTTTGTATTTAGTTTTTCAAGCGCTGGGTGCTGATTACAAATTAGACTCTCTTGTGTGGAAATCATTTGGAAGGGGAAAAAAAAATCACATTCCGTATTCAGCACATCAGAAATCTGCAGTCACTGATAAGAACAGCATTGTTCCACATTGTTGCATCACTTTACGACGGACGTCATTAGTCTGAAGAACAACATCTTCACCGGGGCTTAATGACCACTTCAAAAATCGGAGACTTTCTTCTCCTCGTAATTAATTTCTTCCAAGTTGTTAAAAGAAGGTCAGAGTTCTGGCCTCTGAAAACTATGAACGTGCTTTAATGTTCATGGAGGGCGAGTGAATATCTGTAATTAATTTCGCTCCTGTGTAGGAGGCTGATGAACTGAATTATTATTTTCATATCTTACTGCTTTTATTCCGTTATCACCTTGTGGACTTCTATTATAGTCAGTCAATGGAGACAGTGATGAAAAGTATTTGCCATCACATTATACTTGCTACTTTATACCGATGTTAACAGTAATACTAATAAAGAAGTTATCAGCAGGATCTTGAACCTCACTGGTGGGAATGGAGCATTGTCGATAGGAAAGTACTCATCAAATTACCCTGTAGATATTTTCATTTTCATTAATATTGCAGGAGTTCACTGGAAGAAGACTTTTCACCAAGGCTGCTCAGTTGCATCATATAACACAACCAGCCGACAAACTGCGGCACAGCTCCAGCCCTGTGTGATCACACAGTTTGGTATTCTTTACCAGCCTCTGCATAAGCTTACAGTATTACCTCCTATTCCCAGTGCGGAGCTAAAGACAGTTTTGTTGAATGAGTGGGTACTCAAGGGTAGATATACGTAAGAAACGTCATATGTTCAATGTTATAACTTTTAAAATGGAAGTTATGACATTGTTTTGTCAGAATACAATTCATCATCTTGATATTCATGGTCAGCCAATTTGGGGGGTTGGGAGGGGAGGGGGGGGGGGTTGTTTAGCTCAATCACAGAACTTTTGCTCAAACATAAAAAAAAATCCCATCATAAACTGGATTAATTTAAAGGGGCATTCAGTGATCCTTTTTTCCCCTCTTTTTCCCCCCTTTTTTCCCTCTCTGAGAAAAAAAAACATTCAGTGATCCCTAACGCCATCTATTGGTAAACTAAAAATTTATTCATTTTTAAAAAATGACTGTTTATGCCAATAGTATGCAAAAAAATATGTTGTATCGCAAGTAAAAAAAATATTAATAATTATGTATATATAATCGTAGGTCTAGTAATCACTAATTATATGACATGGCTGTAGTCTCACCTTACTAGGGATGCCATGTTTCGCCGCCATCTTCTTGCTACGGATGTCCAAAGGACAACTTTGCGAATGTAGTTAGCCCGGGTGGTATTGAATCGAGTGTCGGACCCAATGGGTCAACCGCAGCTTACTTTCCACTGCAGGTGGTCGTCTCTAATTCTCGTGATTCGAGCCCATCGCTTGTCACTTTCTGCTTTGCTCTCGCAAGCTTTTACTAGCTTTTTTTTTTTAAACTAGCTCCTCCCACTAGCCGCTCTTGTTAGCCACTCCAGCCTATGGCTCCGACTAATGCTGCCATCATGTGGTATCTAAATTATGGTAATACCACATGTCAAGTAGAAAATTGCATGTGAATCCCGAGTTTTCGAGCTGAGCGAACTTTTCAAGTTTCAACATGGCAGACGGCGCCCAAAGATTTGTGAATAGAATCTACACAATTACGTGGAATACACCATTACAACTTATTATTTGCCGTAATGGTTCGGTTTTATGAGCAAAGAGTATATCAGCTGCCGTGTGTATTTATTTGCTAAAACAACAAAAGCACATGAACAGAACTCGGGTCATAATTAGGAGTTTCCGAGGGGTAAGGGCGTGCGCGTGCTCCTGCGTGCTTCTAATGCTATTTTTTTACCACTAGATGGCGCTAGAAACACTGAATGTTTCTTTAACATTAGACCAAATGGAGGTTGTTGTTTTTAAGTCATGAAAAAAGACTAACCCAGTGCCCTGCGTGAAAACCTATCACAAGCCTTATCCGCCATTAAGGATTACAGAGCAGAGTTTAGAAAACGCTGACAACAGCTGTGATCTTTATGCAGAACAGCTGTCATTGTTAGGAACTCCTGTGCCATAAACTGATGTTTGTCTGGAGCATCCAACAGATTAAGGCACATTTTATGGGAGAGAACAACAAATGCCCTAGGATAATTTGGTTTTATGGTAGGAGAGAAGAAGTGTGGTTTGGCAGCTTCGACTGCAAACGTTACAGAATGTGCGAAAAGAAGAACTATTTGTTTAAGTATGGCACAAACTCCTTTTTCATAGCATAAATGTGATATTGAACAATGGAAAAAGGCATTTGAGAAAGTGATATACGGTACATGCCCTTGATGTTTGAAATGAGCTCAAATGAAAGATGTTCGATTTGGCTTTTTTCTAGGCCCATATCAGTAGTGATGGGAAAACGAAGCTTCATGAAGCACTTGTGATATTTTTTGACTCCCCTAGATGGTGCTCTTGGTTTGAATATGAAGGCTAGTGCAAAGGAAATTGATTACATTTCCACTGCATCTTTCAACCAAGAGTGCCATCTAGAGGAGTCAAAAAATATCACAAGTGCTTCATGAAGCTTCATTTTCCCATCACTAGTTAAAAGTCCCTTTGGTGAGAAAACAACACTACAGAGAACAGTGTTGTTAACAACCTTACCAATTTTGATTTAAAAAAACCAAACACCAAATATAAGTGCTTCATGAAGCTTCATTTTCCCATCACTACATATCAGTAGGAGTATTCAATGAACTGGAGTCCACTGAAATGCAGAGATTTGTCAGGTGATAGGACAAGGCTCCTTGTGATTGGCTCAAAGTCAGCCACAGATCGTTCAGAAGATCCAAAATGTTCTTCTTTTACTTATGCTAATTTACTATAGCCTATACTAGCATATCCCCCCAGAACAGGCAAAATGAATTGCTCAGCAATTTTGCAGAAGCATTCCTGACCGTGGTTGATTACACTTGCTACACCAGCATTTGTTTACATGGGCAATCAAGTTCGCGCCCGTAATCACGCCCATAATGTTTTAAATTGAATTGTTTAAAAGGCCTAGAAGTGTTTTTCATACAAATCCTTCTAACCATTTGCGATACCGCTTATCCTGTTCAGGGTTGCAGAAAGCTGGAAGCTATCCCATCTGGCTGTTGGGCAAAAGGCAAGACACTTTTGGTTAGAATTTTTTTATTTAATAGCTGGTCAAAAACTTGGTTTTAGGGTCAATAATGTACAGTAATTGTATGCGTGTGTGTTTTTTTTGTTTTTTGTTTTTTTTACCTCACTCACTATTTGAGTTAATGTAATGGATAATGCAGATGTGAAGATCTTTGTATGTGTGCTTTTCAGGGATACCAACAGGTATTCTGGCTGCTAATTTGGTTGACATTTCATCACAGGTCTGTGAGGTGAGCCGGGGGATGAAGCACAAGCGGTGTGATTGATTGATATTCTGCAGTCAGAACTCACAGAGTGGCAACAGCAAAGATCAACGAGCCCGATGAGAGTGATAGCACAAAGACAGGTTGGTATTTAGATGGCCGCAGAAGGACTGCAAGCTCAGATGGGTTTTTGCCGTTTCTACTGCTGAAGCTTAAAATTTATATTTCGAATTGATTTAGATTTTATATCAAAGTACAAACGTTGGTTGACTGCAGAACACTTTTTGTTTTCTTCTTATCTGAAAATGGCCTGTGTTTTGAAAAACAGAGAATCATCCCAACTACTTAAATTGTGATGGATTTGCGACATCTGATGGACTACAGCACATTTTTTGTGGTTTACTTATAGGTATAGTCCAACGGATTTGTTTTGGCCAGGCTGGGACGCTTCTGGGCAGTGACTCAACGTTTTCCTTCCAGCCAAGTCACAGAGGCAAGCTACTAACATTAGCAAATTTCGCTGTGTGAACCCCTACTCCTGATTGGTGGACTGGTTTCACGCTCGTTCCTGATTGGCTGCTGCCCTCGGTTTAGAATTTTGTGTACTGTTTACAAACAGCAACGGAAAAACGTCAGACATCATATCATGAAGAGAAACCTGAAGCCTAGAACTCTCCATAGCAAGATCAGGTCACATCATCATATAATATATAATGTAGCAAGCTATAGTTGGTAGTAAGTGCTGTCAACAATTAGAAGTATTACTGTTAAAAATGTGTGCTGTTTCGCCTTTTTTTGGAAGCATTTATTTTTAACCATCTCAAATTAGGGCTGGGTATCGATTCAGAGTTCAGTTCGATTCGATTTTCCCCTATTCAATTCAGTTCAATCAGATATTGATTAATTATGGAACATCAATTCTTCTTAAATGTCAAGGACATGATAAAAACTCCGCAACTATTAAGTTCCAAAGTAAATTTTGTGGAGGCTGTCTCTGGTCAAATGATTGTTTATTAATGAAAGTAACACGTGTTATAATCACTTAAGTGTTACACAAAACATTGACATCAGCAAGGATGAGATGAAAATATTTTCATGATTCTAATTTAATAATTGTAAATATAAATTAAAATATTCTAAATTGTCTTTAAGTGTAATAAGTCAGGTCTTTCATAAATGTAAGAAAATACAGTACATTTCAAGAAAACAGTAAGATACAAAAAAAAAATCAACTTTTAAAAATTCTATTTCTGATGAATTTATGGGGAAAAAAAGATATTTAGATAATCGATTCATGGTTCAATGAATCGATATTGGGCTCGAAAAGGAAAATACATTTGATATAGATTATTCGATTTTTTAAACCCAGCCCTATCTAAAACAGCAAATATTAGATTGTAAAAAGTTTTAAAAACTGTGTTTCTGTGGCAAAACAATACAGTAAACACCAAAATGACTTATATTCGTGGCGAAATACCGTTTTTAGTATGTTTCTATGTAATTTGGGACAACAGTTCTACGGTAACAGCGTTTAAAATATGAAATTGCAGCAGCAGCACAGCATCTGTTTATCTTTGATGTATATAGCGAGCAAACAGTACTTTTAGCTCCCGCTGGAAAGTAAACAGCGAGCATAAACACACCACTTAACCGCTTCAGTAGACAAAAGGATCTGCACTTTACCTTAAACGCTTCCTTGTCTGATCAGAAGTATTTCTCCCCTTGTTCACTGCCATCCCAAAGTGGCACCTGTGTAGTTCTATAACTGAATGGTTCATGAATCTGGCACGTTGTTAGCGGTCCAAGTTTGTGTTAAAAATACAGCTGAGATGTTATCCTCGCTCTCAGCTCATCTTGTTTTCGAGAGACCGGCCGCGGGTTGTCTTCCAAGAAGCTACGTAGCTAGCAGCTAGCTACAGTTTTTAGCATAGCACATAGCCGCTGTCTCTGGCCAACTGCGTTACATTGGCTAAGGGCTTTGTCCTTTCACCTCGGTGCTTTTTTACCGTGCTGTGTGCCAATGTGCTTATGGATAATCCTCAGAAGTGTTAGAGCAGCTCGTGGAAGTATAAGAAAGCACAAGGAGTTGATGAGGTCCCGGCCCCTGGAGCAGGAAACCAGAGGTCCAAAGAAAGCTCATGGTGAGTTTTTCTGTTTTCCAAAGCACTTATTTTCTGCTTTTCTCTCTCTTCACAAATTTAACACATTTCCATCAGTACTTATTATAGACTCCAGACGATCTGAGAATGAGCTAACAGGGCACTTGGACAGTTTATCGGCCATCCGAAGAGATGCCAAACAAATCAACCACAGATGGTTCTTCTTTGTTGTTTCATCCATGAAACAACGAGAATGAGTCATTTTCCTCTTAAATAATGTTTTCAGTCTCTTATGATATGCTTATGACCTTTTAAAACAATCCTGGTTGACAAATGGAGAAAATAAATTAACCTTTGAGAAAATTGTTTGGGAATGTGACACAAAATAATGACGTAAGAAAATGTTGCAATAATGCATCAGCTATCCTTTTTCATAAGTCGGTTCATTTCATGAAAGACAAACTGTAATATTTGAGAATTAATCATATTAAAACAACATCCTGAAAGACAAACCTCACTGTAAATTAGGTCATAGACAATCTAAGTTGGATATTGCAGAAACTTGAGTTCTTCAGCTCACGTTGCGTACTTTGTGAACATAAGTTAATTTAATTCATTTCTGATTTAATGTCTGCCGTCTATCCAATTGTGTAAATATTAAAGCACCACCTATTCTGTATGCTGTACGCAGTAATCTGTAGAGTGAATTTGACTCTATTTAGAAAGAGACCAAATAGACGTAGTTTTAGAGTAATTTTTACACTTGGAAGAGAGTAAAATAAAGAATTGATAAAAAAAATAAAACAAGTCACTCAAAGGTTGAGGACCGAACTCACAACCTTCAGCTTGGGAGACAGCCGATCTACTCCCTGAGGCACGCAGCTCCTGCTGCGTGTTAGTAAATCGCTCAAGTGAGCTGGAATCTTCCTAACTATAGAGGGACCAAATATTGTATATAGACCAAAACATTTTTGGTCTTTTGGAGATAAACAGTAGGAGGGGCATAGCTCAGGTGAGAGTATGGCAGTCTCCCAAACAGAAGGTCGCTTCGTTCCTCAACCCTTGAGTGACTCTTTTTTTTTACTCTCTTATAAGTGAAAATATTAGCCTACTCTAAAACTCAGTCTATTTGGTCCCACTCTAAATAGAATCAAATTTGCTCTAAATAGAGTCAAACTCTACAGAATTTACTGTGTTGGTGTCACCAACACATCCAATAAAAGTATCAGGATTGCTGTAAATTCAGCCAAGAAATCTAAGCCTTAATGTACTTTGTCACTAGCGATGGCATGACCACTGCAACTCAATAATCCAAAATTACAGATGTTACCGTTTAGGTAAAGACAGGTCAGACCACTGAGACAATAATAAATGTCTCAAACGATGACATTGCAGATTAACTGACGGACTGATGGACGAATAGATCCATTTTCCATAGGATAGGAAATATTTTTTGCCAACCCAGTAAAAAAGTGCAAAGAAGTAAGATTAAAAAGAAGCAAAGAAGGATTTGACTTTCTAACTGAGGGCTTACAGCACAAGTTATCAGAAGGCAAAGGAAGCAGATAGGGAGTTTGCCATGTTATGGAAAATTGTACCTGCAGGGCATTACAGAATCACACAAATCCCACCACCACAAGTCACATTTTGGAGTTTTTGGAAAGGGAACTTTCCTGAGGACACAGACCTGACATCGGGGAAAGAGATTAGTTACGAAAACACACCTATTAACTCTGATTGACATTACAAATAAGACGCGTCAATGATTTGCTCTGTAATTAAGAAAAAGGTTGGCGATGGAAAATGTCAATCGCAAGCCTCCAGTGCACTCAACAGTATCATATTGGCGGCTGTTTGCTAACAATTGCCGTCTGCATACGGCATTAAAAGGGCTTTATCAAAATGTCACTGCCTCTGTGATTGTCAATTGCGCCGCCCATATTGATCGCAAACTCTTACCTCTTCTTAAACGTCCATCATTTATCCTTAGCAGCCTCCGCATCGCCACCACCCACTTAGTCATATTCTCTGCCGCCCATTTCATTTTTCCTGTGCTTGGCAAAACTTTATTTCCTCCCTTTATGCTTTCTAACTGTGCCGCTGTCTCCAGGCAAGTCAAAGACTGTTTTAGCTTGTTAGGCCCATATCCCCTACAGACTTTTTTACCCTCTCTACACTTGCAGTAGTGCGAGGCAGTTCGAACTCTTTTCAGATTGCTGCCAATGTGGCTATTTGCGGCATGCTGTCGATCTAACAAAATGACTAGACCAACAACAGCTGTCAGTCAATGCACGTTTACTTGCTTCGTCTAAAAGGTGGCATTGTTGTACCTGAACAAGCTCAATGAGCGAAAGTTCATGAACTCGTTCATATTTTGGGCGAACGTGAACTGAGCGTAGTGCATTTTTTGCTTTGTGAATGTTTCTGTGAACGAGCTCATTCTGGGGTAGATGAACGGCTCTGAATGCAGTTCATTTTTTCTCCGGGTTGCCAGGTTTTCTCTTTTTAGAAAACCTGAGTAAAGACACCACAAACGGGCCTTAAAAGGCAGGAAATGCCATTATTTGGCAACTCAGTGGTGATGAACGGTCGCAAGGCACATACGTCATCAAAATGCGACGCTGGCTTGTTGCTTGCAGAGCGTAACACAAAAATAACACACAAGAAAAAATACACACATCGTATATTTAACTCTTTGACCGCCATAAACGTTATAAAACGTTTAGCATAAACCTAGGGAAGAGCGCCGAGGACGTTAAAAGACGTTCACTATGTTTTTTTTTGTTTTTTTTTGGAAACGGGTGCAGGAAAGCCTTGGGCAGCTGTGCTGAAAGTATCAGGCAGATCTGGTTAGTAAAAGACTCGTTTTGGCCCCTACAGGGCAGCGATGACTCTCTTTGCACAAGGTTGGATGGGCCGCCCACCGTGGGCGTCAGTAGAAGACGTGAGGCGGAGCTAGAGTGTTGAGGAGACATGGCTGAATAAGCCACAATGGCTGACCAAGCAACCGGTTGCAAGCAGCTCACGCTTCAGCATTTTTTTCAAAGACGGAAAGCATCGATCAATACTAAAAAGCGCATTGATGTCGACGATGATGATGACTCCGAGCTTGACGCCAAAGTTGGAAGCCTTGACGCGACTGTTATGATCACGTAGTAAGCCTCACCGGCTAAGCGCGGCTAGCGCGGCTACCGCTGCTAAGGCCGGAAAACGCGCACAATAACCGACCGGGTACTTCTACACAATCGGACATTCGATCGGGCGATGGAGAGTTGGCATCGACCAATGCAGATTGATGATGATGATGATGGTGAATCCCGAGGTTGACGCCACAGTTGGAAGCCTTGACGCGACTGTTATGATCACGTAGTAAGCCTCACCGGCTAGCTCTGCTAACGCCGGAGCTTTCACATGCGGACATTTTGTCGGACAATGAAGAGTACTACCAATGCATATTCATCGGAGGAGCGGGTACAGTCTGATCACGGAGAAGACACTGTTTCTGGACTACGATGCCACCATGAATGGAGTGGATAAAATGGATCAAAACATCTCTTACAACCCGGTTTAGCAACTGAAGGACATGAGGAAGCGAGACGTAACACCACCGTAACGAAACCGTAGCATGATCCTGATATTAGACTTGATGGCAACACACACTGCAGTATATACTTGCTATTCCCCGGAAAAAACGGCCTGCAAGAAAGTGGAGCACGCGAAGAGGCAATCTGTTGTGCAAATGCTGTTGCGTCTTCTTGCACGCAGGAGAGTGTTACAAAAAGAAAAACTGTCGTTGAAACATCCACATATTTGTAAATAGCACCACAGTTGCACACATTTGTAAATAGTTTGTCAAATTGTTGTCAAATTGTTACACTGTTGAATGTAAATAAACGTATTTTGCTATCAAAAAACCCTTTTTCATTCTTGGTGGTAGTGTTTTATAGAAGTAAAGCACTATTTAGGTGTTTGTGGCATCATTCATGGACAAAAAGAAGTGTAAAATTCACTAGAATGTATGAAATAATATCGTTTCACTAAAAGCTTGATTTCTCCGTATTTTGGTCCAAAACAGGCGAAATTGGATGAAACTAACCATTTTCTATTGTTGATTACTAAAGAACGGAATAAGGTAGAAACAAACTTTTTTTTTCTGATAAAAGATGAAAGTCCAATCTTTCATTTGGTAGTACGTGTGTTTCAATAGTCCGAACAGAACATTTTCTGTGGACCTTGAAAGATCAGTCAAAATGCTTAAATCGGCTGGCACTGACGACATCCCTTTTCTGAAAACGTCTGGCAGTCAAAGAGTTAAATACAAAACATGCTTTGTTTATAAAACATTGCTAGCGCTAATGCTAAAGTCGATGACAAATCCCATTCAAATGCTAACAGGAAATTAGCATCAACTTCTGGAGTGCTATTCCGTCAAATAACAGCTATTCACACATAAACGCTTTGGAAACACATACACACAGGTAAGATAACTACTCAGAGGTACATTTTTTCCCACGCTATGAAAAACAATTTGTGTTAACAGAGCTCAAATGCGACCTCATTCCATCCCATTGTACTCCATGCATGCACGGCACCACACTGCCCCTAAGAGGCCAACATGTGCAGGGATCGTCTGTCTTTGTTTTTTGTTATTTTATTTTAAAAATGTTAAGTCATGCATTATTTATTTTTAGTGTACAGTATTCTTATATTACTTTCCTACTAATTTAATTTCTCATTGTTTTTTAAATTATATTTAAAGTTAAAAAAAAATAGTTTTCATTTTTGGACCAATGAACTCAGTAAAAAAAAATGTTTATGAACTATGAAGTGAACTAGTTCAATTAAAAATGTGTCAGCTGAAGTTTCAACTAGTTTGCGTAGTAAATTGATTTTCCCAACACTGACACGTGGTAATGGTTCGATTGATTTAGAAAGAAGAAGTAAAAGAAATAGAAAAATAAAAAAATCACATTTTAAAAGAGTTTCAAAACATGTTTCAAAAGAACGCTACAAAAAGTGTCGTAATGATCTGTAGAACCCAAGAGAATAAATATCCAAATTTCCCAGACTTTACCTTACTGAACAATAATCACAACAAACTGCATGTGGAAAGGCTTAGTATCTCGGTTATTTTATAACGGATAAAATGACTGATGATGAATGCGATTATAGGCAGCGCCATGTGTTGTATACACAAGCGAAGATGCTTGGACGCAAGTTTGATGGTGCACAAATGAGGTCGTAAAGCCATCTTTGTTCAGCGCATACTGCAATCCTCTCTTATACAGCACATCTGTGGTCAAATTATAATAAAGTTAGCCTGCAGAAAATAAAAATCCTACAATGATGCCCTGATATGATTACTCAATAGATGTACCAGTGCAAGTGAAATGTTTGTGAGTGATCAATCGTGTCTAATAGTGTAAGTGGCCGTTCTAAGAAATCTAATGTACAAATTTATCTGCCGGCTACATGACTCAAATAATGCAATCAATTGTCAAACATCAGTTTAGAGATGTTGGTACTGCTGCGTCTCGTGTGTGTGCGTGTGTGTGTGGGGGTGTGTGTGTGTGTTTGTATTTTCATTTTTATATGGTGTATCTTGTATGTCTGTAATAAAACAATTTATTCAATAACAGTTATTGGTATACTCTGCTAAATGAAGATATCCAAATAACTGTCCGATATCATGAATTTCAAATGACCTCGTATGACACAGCTGTCAAATTCAAGGCCCGAGAGCCTGATCTGGTCCACCACATCATTTATGTGGCCTGCAAAAACAAATCACGTATATCGACTTCAAGTTTCTTACTAAAATGTTTAAATACTGAAATTGCAAATTGTCTATTAATAACGTTTAATAACGTTGATATATTGTGATCATTTTTGTTGCCCCCTTTAACATTAAATTATATATATATATTTATTTATTCATTTATTTTTTTGAACAGCTTTTTTTGCTGCCCTCTAATTTCTAAACTGGTAAACTATTCATCAATTTGTTGTGTATATGTAATTCGCCGATCATACATTTATTTGGGTTCACAGTCATAATGGCCCTGCAAAGGAAACCGTAACTCCAGTGTGGCCTATGACAAAAATGAGTTTGACACCCTTATCTGATCAAGAGGCAGCAGAACTGTGGCTACAAGAGCGGTGGTGACACATTATGACCATTTCAAGACTTTATAAAAGATTGCCATGTCAAGAGAAAATAAATAATTACATACACCCACTCAAGACACTATAAAAAGAGCGAGGAACGCGTAAAATTCTTGTTTCCTTGCAGATGGTTCTCTCAGTGAGGAAATCATGGACTTTAATATGATGCAAATTAAACTCAAGGGATCAAAGCCGTCAACTGTGCCTGCCAAACTTCCTTAAGCAAAAACATGTCTCACGCGTGTGGTCACTGACAAAGAAAAGAAACGTCAACAGCGGGTCCGAGCCAGCAGGGTAGAGCATTTCATTTGAGCTGCTGAGCCCAAACAGATAAATAGAAATATGTGACATTGATGAGAAGACGGAATGAATAACAGCAGTATACAATGAAACAGAATGTTTAAAGTCATAATATTTCCAACACCAGATAACGAGACATGGGCAGCAGAGCATGTGGTAAACAACATGCAGACATCAATAATAAACTACTAAAGTGAACGTATAGCAAATTAATTTGTCAACAGAAAGCAGGACATTGTCTGTGGCCAGCATACTTATTTTCAGAGGTGGGCATGAAAATAAATTGTACTGGTCTGTCATTCACCAATGGTCGGGTCACTCGTCAGTCATTCATTCATCTTCATTATTTCAAGCCGAACCAAACTGTAATCGTCAATCCATCAAGGTTATTTTACAGTTTGTCACCACTATTTTAGGACGTCAGTAAAAACTATTAGTTACTATTATTATCGAGTATTCATTCATGTATTCAAAATGTGATTTTGTAACATTTCGCAGGTCTGGGGTTTCAGAGATGGGAAAAGTACTGACGTTCTGTACTTGAGGAAAAGTACAATTACTTATATAAAAATTTTTGGGGGGTATAAATAAATGCACTAATTCAAATAATTACTCAAGTAAAAGTAAAAAAGTATAGGCTCTCAAGTTTACTTCACGTGTAAATATGTAAATGTGTCCTCCTCGTGTCATATAATTTGAAAACCATTCAATTTAAAAGATCATCACTTTAACTCTTAAAACTCACTAGATCGCCTCATTTTTTTTACTCCTCTAGATGGTGCTCTTGGTTTAAAGGTGCGATGTAAATTAAGTTTCCACTGCCTCAACCAAGAACGCCATATAGAGGAGTTAAAACATATCACAAGTACTTGTCATTAACCAGGTCCAAGCTAACGAAAGGGTAATGATTATTTAGCTTTACTCTACCTCGATATGTTTTTTTCAGATTGGACGGGGAGTTCTTCTTTTATTGTATTTTTTTTTATTTAAATTTTTTTTTTTAAAGAGCTCAGTATTGTTCATTTGGTAATGTCATCATCATTGCTCTTTTTTTTGTTTTTTGTATGTGGGTGAGGATGTGTATGTGTATGTGTATGTGCATGTGTGCGTGCGTGCGTGTGTGCGTACGTGCGTGTGCGCGTGCGTGCGTGCGTGCGAGTGTGTGTGTATTCGTTAGTTCACCAAAAACCTATTTTAAAAAATCCCATACCGTTCACCTAAACCGAACACCGCCGTCAGGCGACCCGAGGAAGGACAAAAGAAAACAAAGGAAAGTGAAATCCAGCACCGACCAGACACCACCCACCGGGCCACCAACCAGAGTTCTTCACCAACCCCAGAAACATCTAAATTCCAACAAATCCAAAAAATCAGGGAGACCTCAAGAGACCAAAGGAGAGACTTAGGAAAGGAAGGAAGGACAAACGAAGCAGAGTGAGATCCACAGACACCAGCCTCCACCGACGGACGGGGAGTTCTTGTAGGCGGCTAGCTCGTGGACTTTAGGTTTACACAGGACACAATGTATTCGCCATGAATCGTTCTTCGAGCCGACCAATGTGAACATGCTCCTTCTGAGTTGAGTCCATAATGTTGACAGTTTCAACGTCGACACACTCCACATTGTCGCCCGTGTTGCTTCTTCTCACCTTAATCCTCATCTGTAGAAGTGGCGGGAGCTAAGGGAAGCATCGCGTCTTCTCGCGTCATCTCATAGCTTGAGATAGAGCCTATCACAAGCGGGGATGGATGTCGGGGACCGTGTGTAACGCTTCATACGATTGGCCGAGCCAGGAACATTGACGGCAGCTTTTGCGCTAGGTCTAATCTCTTTTTTAATCGTTGTCATGCATGTAAAACAAAAGTAACGAGTAGCGACCCTCTGTTTTGAAAATGTAAAAAGTACATACACTGTTTTTAAAATGTAACGGATACAAATAAAAAGTATTCTAAAAAATGAACACTCCGTGAATTACAAAGTACTGGAAAAAAATACTCAAGTACAATAACAAAATATTTGTACTTCTTAGTTTTAGCTCCATGATTGTCCTGGCCGGGGGTCCCTAGAGTCGCCGGTCTTCTCCAAGGACCGGGTGCCACGCACACACTCGGCACTTTCATCAGCACTACTAGTAGACTAGACACACTATTGCTCCTGTCTCTCTTGCTCCTGTCCATGACCAAAAATGGTGTGGTACTGACAGAACATGAGCGGCCACTTTATCTTACTTGCCTTCTGCTACTTCTTATTTTACTTCTTCTCTATAAGTTTATTTGTGGATTACAGCTCCTTGGTGCATACCGCCACCTATTGTACAAGAAGCACAAGGGAATTTAGCATTTCCATATAAACCGTAGGAAGTCAAGTTAATGCAGTCTGCTCAAAGCAAACCCCGGAGTATATTCACCGATGCTAACAACCGTGCTAGACACATTGGTAACTGATCCTGGTTACTACTTCCGCCAATGCTCAATCAATTTTCAAAGATTTTCCACATTTGTCAACAAAATCATAAATTAAACTTGAGCTGGCAAAACAGCAGAAAGTGTGTCATTTCTTTGGATGTATCAGTATGAGTGGAATGAAAATTGTATATGTGAATATGAGGATGAATTATTATGGTGTATGCCTATGAATTACATGTGCATACCGGTATGCTACTGGCAAATGTACGTACATGTCGAAGTGCAGTTGTAAACACGAACAGGTTTATACATTTTCTTTCATTTAAATATATTAACCTATTATTGTATCTATTGAAATAAGTCAAAACATAAGGTGTAGGACTAGATACGTTTTTAACTTCTTCCCTTTTGAACATGTAAACTCTTTTCTTTCTCCCTATTCTTTTTTTTTTTTTTTTTTTTTTTTTTACTTCAACTTCAATAAACCAACCAAACCAAACCAAAAAAATGGGCGTCCATCATTGATGGATTGACAGAACGGCCATTACAAATACAGGGCTCCTTAGTCAGTCAGACAGTTACGTTCCTTCGGCAAGTTGGAATGTGACGTAGAGTCCGGGTTCGATAACAAAAGTTGTCTTCATTCCTACAGCTGGTCTACTTAATTTTTTCCAGATTCGGCCTGAAATAAATGTAATGAAATTTTTTTTTCACAATTCACATGTCATTCAAAACAATCTTTCAATATGCATCATCCCATACATTATATCTACTCTTAGAATTTCAACAACTAACTTTTTTTTCATCTCACAAAAATTTGGCCGCTCCCTTTACCCTCCCCATTTTTCCAATGTTTGCTACCTAACCGTGTGTAATGCTCCTCCTACGTGACATTTCACATCAAATGCATTAGTTAAGCAAAAGCCTTTAAAACTGGATTATTTTGTGAAGAAATGATAGAATGTTCCAGCTAAAGATAAAACTTCAGCGTTCACATCAGAGCACAAATTGCTGAGACGCGTAAATAGCAGAGCAATCAAGAAGATGTAAATGCATATATTATATCCTGGCATGTCGTTTCGCTGCTACTGTTCCGCTATTGGCTTTTTCAAACCATTAGACAAGGGCAATTGAGTTGTGCCGTCCAATTCAACAAGATCTATATGTCTATTCAGAGCGAGAACACGTATCGCTAATCATACAACACGAGGTCATTTGCGTCCTTCCTTGACCCTCAAACTCATTGTGACCACACTGCCAACACATTATATTAATAGTTCTGGTACATGTTGGAGATCACCAGGACTTGCTATCTTACCATCTTACCCTGTAATCAATAATAAATTACAGCAAACGCGTCTTATCTTTTATTTATTTAATAATTCTTCAGCAAGTATAGCAGCACAATATTGTCAGCAAATATGATGCATAATACACAAGGGGGCCCTGCCAGGAAAATTGCATATGCAGTGATATCATTACGGCGTTAAGAGGCAATCACCGTGGCAACATTGTCAAGGGACAGCCGGTGTATGTGCTTCGTGACAGCCTTACAAGTGCAATTTTGTGCGATTATCTTCTATTCATAGAGAAAACAACCAACTTCTTCATGCCGCTGCATCGGACCATGTGGCTAAACTTGCCCGCTACGATGTCTCCAGTTGGATCGTACGAAGTAAACAAGTTACAGGACAGAAAACAGAAAAGGTTTACCAGGATTCACGCTTTAAATGCCGATAACGAGGACAAATGAGTACTCACAACTTTAACAAATTATATCTGGACTAATGCTGATAGCAACACTCGCATGACTAAAATAAATTGGCTTAAGTTGTGTTCCTGAAACCTAAACGGCTATTTTTGACATTTTGAATTGAAGGTTGTATTTATTTACTTATTTATTTAATGGACAAATATAAATAAAGACAACGTTTTATTTATCTTTTGTTATTTTAAATAATGAAAAGACCTCAAAGTGGAAGTTAAGGCACATTCCGTTCCTTTAAACATGGAGAGTGAATTACAAAGTAGCCTTGGTCCAGAATGAAGAAACAAGCCAGCTACCAGCTGTCAAACTCATTTACTGTTTGTTACCAGCCAGGCACCCGTTGCTAGCTGCTAGTCACTAACATACATCGGAGATTTGTGCCAATGACGGCGTAATTAGCTAGCGGTTTCTTAGCGTCCTAAATTAGCCATTGACTATGAGTTTGTCTCAACTATATGATGTCAATAAAAAGTACGATAAAGAAATCCTTAACATTGACAGGGGAAATCAAGCTAGCCATCACGCCACGACGCAACCCAACTTCAAAATAAAAGTCTACTAAGGCTATTTGCATTGCTGTCAATATATTATTTGGTAAACTTTATTTTGAAGTTAGCCTTAGCGTAGGTGGCGTGTTACATTGAATCTGTTTCCAGCTTCCTTGGCATGTCTGAATGACGGTGTCGGGACATGAGGCAGAACAAAAAAAATCCTGTATCATTAAATTGAGGACTAATTTCACCCCAAGTGGCCGGTTGTGCGAACGCCCGCTCCTGATTGGCAGGCTGTTTTCGCGCTCATTCCTGGTTGGCTGCTCCTTCGAGGTTCCGTTTTGAATGTTGTGTTTACAAACAGCAACGAATTCAAAATCTGTCCGCGAGCTATTCAAACTACGTCACGAACGAGAAGCCTGCTTTATAATATCCAGTGTGAACATTTGAACCTCTTCCGGTTATGCTTGTTTATACTAACAATAACTATCGGAAGACTGTTAACTATTTAAGAGATGCTAATACACGGCCGTGGAGTCTTTTCTGCCAGATGTGAAAGAAGGTATTCCCTGCCAAAATGGTTCCTCTTCTTATACTATCTTAGCCACTTCCACAAAGAGGGAGGTGGGGGGCGACTTCGCCAAGCCCATCTAATCCACGGTTCTAACTGGATTCAACTAGTAAATGTGACAAAGGGTACCATATATTAGGGAAGGGCAAATAGAAGCAAGTATAAAGCTCACAATGATATAACAGCCTAGTTGATTATGTCTGCCAAAGAGGCCTAATCAAACAAGTTTTCAAAACGGAAAAAGAGGCAAGATTATATTTTTAAGACGAAACGGAATCATCTGCTCACACAATATTTGGTGTATTGTAAAACACGCTGATCTCATTTAGGAGCAATCAGAAACCTCAATAAAGTTCAGTGTCTACCGTAGCGTGCATTTGGATGCAGTCAGTGACTACGTTTACACGCCGTCAATAAACATTTAAAAACTCAAATACAAGGAGTCCTCGAGTTACGAACGAGTTACGTTCCTACGCTGGTGACGTAGCCCGAAATTCTGCGTAAATCGGATTTTAAAAAGTTAAGTCGGAATTTACGTTAAAATACTTTATTTTTGCGACCCCCAGAAGTTGCAATATTTCCTGTTCCCGCACGAACATTTATTGCTGACGGACGCTTGGTGCGTTTTAAAGCCTCTTAGTAGCTAACTTAGCTTTAGCGTGCTGTCTGTGTGTCGCTGAGCAATGAGTGTGAGTGTAAATTGCCGTGATTACTGTGGGAAATGTTAATACGTCATAGGTCGAGTATGCCGTAACTCGAGGACTCCCTGTATTGTCGGGTTTTGAAAGGCCAAGCAAACATGCGCAACAACTCAAATATTCTCTTATTCCGGTTTTCGAAAACATAGGTAAGACTCCTCGGTTAACGCTTTTCCAACCCGGCTATTTGGTTACATAACCACGATCGGAATCGTTACTACTTGTATGCGCGTCGGCCATCTTACGTTGCCACTTGCTAAGACAGCCAAACTTGAATACAGAGATTTCTCTGCGGCGTTTTCACATTATTTTCTGTCTCTTTGGCGAAAATGCCACAGTGTGTATATATTCTCACACATGCGTGTATAAGTCCATGCATCTGGCGCACAACACACTGGAAATAGACAAGTAGAGGTAAACAAACATGGAGAAACTTAGACGCTGGACACTTTACTGTAGAAAGTTCAAAGTGAAAATGACGTTGTCCGTGCATCGCGGTTTAAATCGGGATAATTATATGGGAGTAACTCTGTCCACTCACACATATAAACGGGTTATAAAGAAGCATCCATTGGGCAGTATTTGTTGGGCGTTCACAATTTCTTAATAATATCCGGAAGTTGCAGCTTGGCAAAAAAATTGCACACCGTAAAATAGGGAAGATTAGATTGTTTTAAACCAAACAGATTTATCTCATCCCATGTCCGTGCAGCATTTGTTTTATCGCAAGACAAGCTGATCTTATTTGACAGCAGGCGTCTACAATGTCAACCATATTTCTTCATAAGAGCCGTCTATCCCACACCTTTCCCAGGGCTGTCACCCAAACACATCCACGTCCCTTCCTATTTACACTGGGCTCCTCTCACCGTGGCACGGCCCATCATGCCGCGCAGGGGACGCTTGACAGCTGTTTGTTGATGTGTGTGCCACTGCTTATTTCCTCTGTCTTGTTTGTTTTGATGTCAACGTTTCAGAATGACGGATGCTAGATGGGTGAGTGAGCGAGGGGGGGAGGGGCACTCCTGACAACGAGAAACGGACACCATCGAGGAGCTGGTCTTTTTTTTCCTGAATGTCAGGCCAATTTGAGCTGTCCAGCGTATTTCTTTTCGGAATGTCACATGACTGCCTGCAGGCTTTTATTTTGAAGACAATTAATTATAGTGAGATGTACAATATTCCTCAGTAATGAAAGCGGTTCATCTTAAGCCTGAAACTGTACAGGCAATGTAACCTTTTGACTGAAACACTTGTGACTAAAATATGTGATGCTGCTACCCTGGATATTTTCAAAAAACTACTCAAGGACCATCTGTTCACAAAAGCATATATTTAGTAACATGACTGCACTGAACCTCCGATATTTGTGGGGGATAACGACCAGAGTACATACACACACACACATATAGATTTATTTTAATTCTACTCGTAAAATATTATGAATGTCCTCGGGTCTTTTGAAAGGTGCAATATAAATCTAAGCTCTTATGTAGGGATGTCCGATACCACTTGTTTTCAGACTAACGCGAGTAATCACTGATACATAAAATTTCCCCCCAAAAACAGCAGATTATTTTAAAGACATATATCACCATATAACATTTTCTTTAAGATTGGAAAAAAAGAATAATGGCAATTTTGTATCCTTCTAATTTCTAGTTCCTGATCTTAAAACAGCCACAATGTGATTACCGATACCTTGAAATAGGGCCAGGTATAGCGGAAAATAAAGGTCATAGGCACTGTAAAATAATAAGTAATAATAAATAAGAAGAAGAAGAAATAAAGCTAAAATAAAGTTAAACTACTTACTCCCTCCGAAGAGCCTTGCTAGAGACTTAAGGAAAAGACATTACACACCCTATTTCTTGTCTTGTTGAAATTGGCCAGTCTGTTTCATTCATGGGCAAATGAGTAATGCGGGTTTGCTACCTCGATAATGGAGGGTTTAAGGGCTTCAACAGATTAAGAAATTGGAGCAGAATCCAGAATTTGGTTGAAAAGTGAGCTCTCGTTAAGCAAATTCAAGCATTTTCATTCGCACAGGCAGCACTTCATAAATCACACTTTGTGTATGTGGCTCATAGACACCAAACACAAATAGTCCCCACCACCACGTCAACAACTTCAACGACCGATCAAGCACGTCAGAAGCTAACGCTAATCTGTGCATCCAATAAAACTCAGTGCAGCTCTGCTTACCTTTTGACATTGTCGCACAAGTGGAGGATGTGAGATTTTCTGCATTGTAGTTCCTCTGCATTCGTTTCAGACAGCGTTGGGCAGAGAAACATGCTATATCACTCACAGACACATTTTCAGAAATAAGTCGATAATAAAAGACTTACCTGGTTGTTTACACTTGATGGATGGGGGGGGGGTGTACTCCAGACAATCAATTATCTGTAAACAAGCAAAAGAAACAAAAACAATATTCCATAAAATGTCCCCCAAAAGACGCATTTGTTTGCAAGCCTCACTGATCATTTTCATGCTAGTCTTGAGCAATTATGAATTCCACTCTATGCTGTTTACGCTAGCATTCACATTTTTCATAGACATTTTATCATTTATATTGCTTGTATTCAGCAGCAAGGCCCTTCCCTGTCATAGTAAGTTGCTTTATTCTACTTATAAGGTTCTCCTTACCCTTTTCCTCTTTGTGGTGATAAAAGTCAAATGAACCCCACCTAGCCGCCCAACCCTAACCCTAACCCCAACAAAACAAAACAAAACACTTGAAGAGACAAGCTAATAAAGCATGATAATCATTTCAATTCCTAATTTTGTTTTACTTTTGAGGCATTTTTCCCCAAACGTTTTGACACATTTTTCGATTTCATCGCCAAGTTGATCTTATTATAGAAAAATAAAAACACTTTTTTTTCCAATTGTAATGTAACATAATAAACGAATGGTGTGTGATGAGCGAGAGCTTATTGTCACTTTGGTACCCGAGCCAGTCATCAATCTTTGTTATGAATACATCTTGTGACTCCTGTGTTGACAACTCGATTTCCTGAATAGGCCCAAATAAATTATCCTCCATATTGGCGGGTCAAAACATGAAACAGAGAAAATGAATCTGCTCAAAATTCCCACGGCGTCTTGACAAAGCACTCGCTAGAATTAAAGGGAACGTCACCTGTCACCGCCAATAACCGCAGCCAGTCCATCTTACACCTTGACTCCCACCCACCAGCCCGCCACCTGACGCGCTTGCACATCACAGTCACTTTGACTGACGTCCCCAGCATTTAGGGGAACATTCAATCTGCAAAAAGGTTGGGGCATTAAAAGCATTATTTTGCATATGTCACCAGTATTGCAGTATTGACATCTAACAGATTGACATCAACTGGATGGTTTACCTTTCTGATTAGGGCTGGACAATTCATCAAGATTTAATCATGATTTAGACTTTGGCTTCTCATGATCATAAAAACATTATAGCCAAAGAAAAACAATTATTGTGTCGACTGGTGTGTGCAAATGAATGCATCGTCGTAGGTTCGTCTTCCCGCCCTCAGCATGCTTTAAGGCGTTTAGTGACACCCCAGTTGGAGATTACTGTAAGATAGAACTAATTGTAAACTACACAACAACGCATTGTGTATTTTATGTATTTATTTATTTATTTTTTCATCTAGCCTTGCGTGTATTCTCATTCTCATTGGCTTAAGCACTTTTTTCTTCTACCGCGTGGAGGTCGCAGTAAGTCAAGCACCTTGAGGACATGAAATATCAAATTGTATTTGAAGTTTGAATGCAGTGGCGATATGCACACCTCATGCTAATAATATTGTTACCGACACCCAGAAAGGTGGTAAATGATCTGTCCAGTCTACTCATGTCCAGTCCCGTCAAGGCGACCAGTCTACTCACGTCCTGCCCAGGCATGGCGACCAGTCTACTCATGTCCTGTCCAGTCATGGCGACCCGTCTGGGTGCTGTCCCTTGGTGGGGGGGATACTGTCATGTTTTGGTACTGTGGGGGTTGTGTTTGTTATGAGTGGTCTTGTTGTCTAACCACGTCCACCTCTGTGTGTCTTCCCTTCCCCAGGTGTGTCTCATTAGTGCTGGTGTATTTAGTCTGTTGTGTTTGTACAGTTGGTGTGGGTGCATTGCCTATGTTATGTGTGGAAGTTCGTGCATCAAGTCATCGCTACAGCCAACCAAGTCATCATTGCCAGAGCCAACCAGGTGGTCTTCGTCGCAGCCAAGCAAGTCGTCCTCGTCACAGCCAGCCAAGTCGTACCTCATCACAGCTAAGAAGCCATAGCCCCAGCCAAGTCAAGTCACTCCACAGCAAGTCAAGTCAAGGCACGCTCCGTTTCAGTCATGATGACCAGTCCAGTCACGTCCTGTCCAGTCATGGCAACCAGTCCAGTCATGACGACCAGTCTACTCACGTCCTGTCCAGTCATGGCGACCAGTCCAGTCGCGTACTCTCCAATCATGGCGACCTGTCCATTCACGTCCCATCAAGTCATGGTTATCTGTTCACCTTGTTCCCTATGGTTAATTAAAGTTCCACGCATTGCACTTGATTCCTGTTTCCCTGTGTTTGTGTCCACCATCCCTCAGCCACTCAAGTTCCACCCTGGCACATGCAAATTTAGGAAGATTTGTCCCATTATATAGCTGTTTGATGGTACCTATAGGGTGAAAAAGGTGTACAGTACTTTATTCCAATTTGATACTGATGTCAAATATGTTACAAATTCACAGATAACATCATTTTTGCTGCTCACCAAGAATCATGGCGGCCTTGTGAGTGGATTTCTCCTGATACAGGTCTCGGCGACGAACAAGAAAATGACCATAAATAAAAACAAAAATGCCTTTCTTACCCAATGCCGTGGCTTGGAGATTGCCTCACAACAGAAAGCAGTGACAGCCTTGACGAAGGCTTGAGTGTAGACAATCAAAACCGCTAACAAGGTAAGTACACCAAAAAAAAGCACTTCAAATAATGTTTTTCTTCACCTTAGAAAACAATTTCAAGTTGCACAAAATCAACGATCAGTCAAAGCTGAAATCTTAGGTGTGACGGATAACTTCAATGTTTCAGTGTTGGCTCAATAAAGTGTGGGAAACACTGCCCATATACTGTATACTGTATACTGTATGTAACGAGCATAATATGTGGTTTGAACAAATGTGTCAGAAAGACAGAGGCATACATTTCAAAATGTTGCATTCAGGTTTGCATGTTTAGGTTTAATGCCTACTTATTAAAATGGTGACTATATGCTCCTCAGATAGTGATGGTTTTATTTCCAGCAAAAAAAAAAAAAAACCTCACAATTTTGAATTTCCTGTAATCTGAAATTGATATCCATAGTATTCATAATTACATTTTTCAGTGTTCATAGAAACCGGTGTTGGTTACTGCAAGCTAACTAGATTTGTTTTCAAAGTTTGATATGAATGAGATTGGGGGTGGGACTTAATAAGTTTGTCTTGCTCTCACTCCTTTTCAGACTAGGTTCAGTTGAGCATTTTCTGGAGAAATTGATAAATTGTTGATTTTGATTGCTGCCTGAAATAAATGAACAATTAATGAATTTTTTGGGATGCTACACCAGTGAAAAGAACAGTTTGTGTAAATGTGGTCCACAATTCCAGGTAAAATTCTCCTAAAGCATCATAAATATATTTACACAGAGTAACAGAAAAGAGGAAAAACTGACCAGAAAAGGTCAACGGCACAATTAGATTTGAATACAAACTGCTGCACAATGTATTTATGAGCATTTTATCTTCAAATTACACAAATAACCTTTTATTTCCTCCCTAACCAATAGCAGATTGGACACATTTAGTACAGAGCGCTGTCATGACCAAAGCTTTTTTCCCTCGACAAACAGTCACTTCACGAGTTGCCCCAGTGGGCTTTAAAAGTGTGCTAACTCAAAAATAGATGAAACCAATGTTCAGTCTGTCAGCCGTTTGTTGTGCATACCGTGCAACACAAATGCTTTGATCCGCAAATGAATCACCTCATGTGTGCCGACACACTTTTCATGTTCGCTTATGTTTAAAACGCCATGCGTGCGGGATGCAAAGAAACGTAAATATAAATGTGCATTATCACCTGGTTGTTGCACGACTCCGATGCGTGAATGGTATTTGCAAATGACCAAAAGTGCAGCTTAGAAAAGAGCATCATGATTCACATATCGACTTGTGTGTAAAGGACACACTCAGAGGGAGTATTCTAACAAAAGGTCGAGATGAAGGAGATGGATTTTTTTATTTATTTTATTATTGTAACTCTGACTTTCACCATGAATGTCCACAGAAGTACTTGATGCTCAAGGACACACAAACAGGTTTATTCATGAATGGATGTAGTATTTGGGAGGAACTGTCATAAGAAGGGCCAAAAATATTTAAAAGGGATATATTATGGCAAATTGATTTGTATACAAACGGTTGGGTTTCTGTAGTTCCTGCCCAATTGTAAAATTAAACAAATGATAATCATGAAATTTGTTCAGTATTGTTTGAAATCAGGGCCAGTGACGGTTCAAGCAGGTCCACCAAAACTTAACTCGCCACCCAAAAAAGGGCAAATCAACCCCCCAAAAACATCTTGACAATAAAATGTTCTATACAGCCCCGCTAGTCTAAATACGGCATTATAGTTCATATTAAATCCAGCCGTTTTTTATCAATATCAGAAGGTAGCCATTTTGCCTATTACTGTTGAGTGAAAATGACATCCCAGTTGCTCAGGTCTCAGGTAACCAACCACAGCTCAGCTTCAGAAAACATGTGAGCTGTGATTGGGTATTACCTGAGACCTAAGCCTCTGTGATGTCATCTTCAGTTGACAACAAGTGGCAAAATGGCCGCCCCCTGAAATGGATTACAATGGCTGGATTTTGCTTCTTTACTCATATTCCACAAACGTAATATTAATCAGAATGTCATGTTTGGAATAGTGAGATCACATATAACATATTATTGTCAAGAAATGTTTGAGATTGACTTCCCTTTTAATGCCATGGCCCTGGTGACACCCTTATTGTGTCAATGTCAAAAAGTAAAGGGGCTGTTTTGACAAAAGCATAGTCACTGACTGTTTTAAATTGTCAAAAGAATGCATTTACCTCACAAATGCTGCGTGTTTATAATCATACACATTTGATTCTGGCTCTTGGAATGGCTTTTCAGGGTAAACCATCAGTTTCGGCCAGAAGGAAAGTGACACAAGAGAATTGCAACCCTCGGGGAAGACACTGTACCACCGTCTTGTTAAAGTGACAGGATCATCTGGCAAGAGCACACATCTATTAGCTTTTTACGTCTTTCCTCACCATGGCTTTTATCAACCAGCTGTCAAAATCATCTCAGAAAAGAGTGAGTCAGAGTATTAGGTGGGATATTTGTAAATTTGTTCGGAGGTTGAATACAAACTGTTTCAGCTGTTCCACAGTTGCTCTAAATTAACATTACCAAATAATTGTTTTCATTTTCCGTAATGGTTAATACATCTGCATGTAAAAGCTCTTTTACCAAAATGATGTATGTTATGCTAAAATACAGCTATTATTGTTATCCATAACTTTTTTAAATGGGGGGGGGGGGGAAACACTACATTGTCAAATTGTAGTCATTTACTTTCTAACAAAAAACAACAACAATATTTTAGTGGTCAAATTCTATGTCGTATTAATTTTTGACTTTCAAATTTAAGCATAAAAATATAATTTTTAGGGGGGGGGGATTCCTCATTTGTATTCAAAATGTTGAAACACAGAACAAGCACTTTTTAGCACATTAAGCTGCAATGCTGCTGCATGGTCTCTTAATGACAGGTGGTGTCATTTGTTAAGCTTTGTAGTCAGGAAACAAATTGCCCATAGTAGATAGTAAGAAACAATTTATAATTCCAGGGTCAAACTGTTGACCTAATAAAACACTGATTAACTGTTCAAACCGTGTTTTAATTAACATTTTGTACAAATGTAAACACTGTTAATGTTGGGATAAGAAAACAATTCGGGGGAAAAGGCAGCATGAGAAGGTGACTTGCGTTATAGACGTGCTCCGTGGCATACAATAATTTTTTTCCAAAATGCAATAAATCCATTTGTATTATTCAGAGAAAAATGTATGCACTTTAACCCAGACCGGCCAATATATTTGTTTCACTGTTGTCTGGAAATGTTTAACAAAAGATAATGCAGTCTGTACACAATGAATGAGTGAATGAATGGGTTGTTTCATTGGGTCATATGGGTTTTTGGGCTGGGTCATGAGGTCATGAGGTCGTTATGTTGTTATTATGTTGATGTTGTCAGTTGCTCTGCAGTCGCTATGTAATGATGATATATTTGTCACTCTTGTTTTATAGTTGCTATGTCCCTTATGATGAAAAATGAATGAATGGCGTCACTTCTCACTGTATGCGATCACCGTAGCATATAGCGTCGTTTACGCTTATGTCCTTAAAGTTCTAAATACTAAGGTGATCATTTTGATATATTCTGCAGATCAATGTGGGGCATTAGGCCTATTAGACATGTCCATGTGATTTTTTTGATAGTTCCGTTCACACCTCCTCGATCAAGACTCCAACCTCGCGTTCTGATAATTTCAGCTTTCTATAATAATAATAATAATAATAATACTTTCATTTAATTAATTAAATTTGGGAGACAGATACCGATACTTAAATCTTCAGTACTCACATAAAAATGTCCCCCCAAAAGCAATTACAGGTTGTTGTTTTTTTAAATGACATATATATTCCATCTAAAGCAAATTTCCTTAAAATTGAATGAAATTAAGGGCAATTATATTTTTTCAATTTACTCATAAAGGTCATTTTGCATAGAGCACACAATAAAATGAATTTCAAAAAATAGATAAATAAGATCAAACAAATAATCCAGTGGCCAGGAAAAAAAAAAGTCCCAATCAAAATATGTGGTTGTACAACATCTTTTTAAGGAATACAGTGAAGTGCAAAGAATTCAATTTGATACAATAGGGCTTCAAGTAATTTAGTAATATCTACCATGTTAAGAATTCCTCAAGCTGTTTAGTGTGTGATGTACAATTCTTTCTTGTTTTGAAATCAATGCTTTTAATTTGGAAGGCTGCTCTGTATTTCCGTTTCCTGTTTCACGTTCTCGTTCATCGTTCATCTCATAGCAGTGCAGTAGTCAATGACGATATACAAATACTAAGATATGTCTGAACTTCAAAGCTAATTTAATTGTTGAGTGCAACTGAAGACTTACGTGGTCTCTTACAGGAGCCCCCTGTGGCGGCCAATAAATGGAAAATAACCATTTCAGCCTTTCGTTCCCGCAGTGTTGTCCACATTAACTTAGAAGAATTACGCTGACTGAAGCGGCGTAAACAGCACCGTTCTATTTTTAGCACCGCATCTCAAACGTTAATGAGCCAATTAAGCGCGCCGCAACGGTCAACAAGGCAATTAAACACGTCGAAGTTACGTGAGCTACAAAGATATGCAACACACATCGAACCACAGATATAGGTGATATTACTCACAACAAGTGCACTTACTTATTCTCAGTAACGCACGCTGAAATGGCGCCGCCGGAAGTAATGAAATGAACAAGGGTTACCTCATAAGGAGACACACAGGAAACAAACGTTCATTCCCCCCAGTCTTTCTGACAGTTCCTGACGAAAAAACGGCCACAAGAGCGCGGTCCGATACCGGTATCGATACCTGGCATCGGTACTCGCCCATCCCTGTTGTCTGGGTTTGGGTCCTAACTCTGTACCTCGCGTGTACTCATTTTACCCTTTATCTGGTTTCAGAAAAGAAAAAAATATAGTTAACCACTCTAAAATATAAAAGCACCAAACCACTACCTTAAGTTCAATAACGAAAAAGCACAGAAAATGAAAGGAAATGCCAAAGAAAAAGCTCAGCATGTGCTTCTGATGCAGAGGCTGCGAGTCGAGCCTGTTTGTGAACCATTACGGCCTTGTTCTCTTTGTTAAACTCACGGGTGAGTCACATGCTGTCGCCATCTCACCTACGATAGCAGGATGGCGGCGCAAACGACAGCCTGGTCCAAATGCAGCGTTCAAGTGCAAAATTGCCCTTCAGCTTTTTTCCTCTCATCCTAAAAGCCCTTTGCCATTTTCCCTTTCCTCCGCTCCTGGCAAGAACACAGGTGATGTTTTACTCTGTTGGAACCCCCCCCCCCCCCCCCGACATGAAATCAGGAGTGCTCACCGCCTCTCAAATCATCACCTTCCCCCATTACCTCCCCATCACATGACGCAGCCTCGCTGCTCCAAAGGGGAGAAATTCATTGGAACAGGTGGAGCTGTGGACCATATCCCATTAGCGAGCCTGCCAAAGGCCCATTCCTGGAGGAGTAAATCCTGCTCTTCATGCACCATAGGCGCAAGCTACTGTATGGAGAGTCAAATATATAGGCAAGCAGCCTTTCTGGCGAATGATGAACATAAAGATCACCACTTTAATTACTTTTTATAAGATAGCCGACTTCCCGTTTGTGCTGGTTTCTGAGAAGCAGTCATTTGCAATGAAAGTCAGCAGCTGAAGAAAAAGAAAAAAAAAGCATCGCGGCCTTGCGGGCATGTGAAGGGCGGGCTAACGTCTGACTTGGACTGGCTCGCCTCTTTGCCCCCGGCTTTATGACTCTTCCCACATGGCAACACATAATGGAAACACTCGCCTTTCTATACATAGACCAAGACACAATGTCGAAGGCAATGACAATGATGGGTCGTCCTGATTAGATCAACACGTTTCGTTGGGATGAGGGTTGCGGAAAAATGAGGACACGAGATCCGCAAACTCAATGTGGGAACTTTCACAAAACAACGCTGTGTATGTTGTTTGGAGGTAGAGCTATATTCAAGGACATCGGGCATCAATCTGGTGGGCCAATTTAGTGCAATTAACTATTTTGGGAATCCCCCCACCACCCCCCCATTTTTGTCCCCAAGAGCCCAGCCTAAAAATCAGATGGAGCAGCCCATTAAAGGGGAAGTCAACCCAAACAAGTTATTTTACAATAATATGTTCTATGCAGCCTAGTAGTCTCATTATGGTATTTTGGTTAATATTTCGTTAGTGGAATATAAGTTAAGCAGCAAAAAAAGCTGCTTTTCTTTATTCGTTTCTGGAGGGGGGGAAGGTATTTTGCTCTCTCTCTCTCTCTCTCTCTCTCTCTCTCTCTCTATCTAGCTATCTATCTATCTATCTATCTATTTATCAATCTATCTATCTATCTATTAGAGCTGTCAAACGATGACATTTTTAATCAGATTAATCACATCTTGTACTGTCTGTACAAAAACACACACACACACACACACACACATTAAAAGATATGGCAAGTGTTACCAGTAACGGTAACAAAGCTGTCTTCAAGTTAGCATCAGGCAGCTAAGTTATTGCACCAGAAGTGGTGTGAATAGGTTTCAAAATAAGAGCACTAACATCATCATTAGCTGCCTTAATCTTGCTGATTTAACTGCAATTGGTAAATGTGACCTTGTTACGTGTAAAATGTCTTATCCCATTTAATGTACACTTGCCTACTGGTCCATTTTATGTTCACATACTTGTTCAGATAAACACGGACCGCCATCTTGTACGTGTATTCAATTGTAAATTAGATTTTTGACCAAATGCACCATGAAAATAGTTGGAGGGAATGGTTATCTATTTTACATTCATACACTAATAAGTTACTGTTCAATTGTATATGTTCATTAAAGTGGGCCAGCCTGAGCCCTGAAACTCCACAGCTGAAAATGAGTCCCAGTCCGGCCCTGAGCATGACCATGGACAAGCTGTTCTGCAAACTAGTTCGGTGTTCCACACATTCTATGATAGTATCATCGTAAAACAATGCCACCCTGTGAAATAAAATACAGAGTCCAGGGATAATGCATCATCATTTTACCAACAATGAACTTTAGTAAATTGATTCTATAATGTGGCCTAAGGTCTTGAATGCTGCCATCAAACTAGGACTCCCGGTAATTAGCTATTAGGCCGACTTGATGTCACAATATGTCTCATTTAAGCCCGACCTCATATGTGGGGTCAAAATCCACAACGAGCTGCTGCAATTACAATAGCTCATTGCTTGAGAGGAAAATTAGTAGGGCACCAAGCACATAAAGGTTAGACTACATACCAGGAAGACAACACTCTCTCTTATATGCCAACATGCATAATTCATTCCAATTTGTCTGATGGGAAGGTAATAAACACCATGTTTTCTTTTTCTTGACACTTTTGAAAAGCCACATGTTGCTCGGCAGAGGGCTCAATCATAACTGCGGCAAATTTGCGAGAGCAAAACTCGTGTAGACTATAAAGCGGCAAAGTTGCGACTTCATAAAGTGGCAGATTTGCGAGAAATACACGTAGCGTAACTATAGTCTGGACAAGGTGCTCTGGCTTCTGTCCACCAGGAGCTAACGTAAGGATTTGTTGTGGTTAATGGAACACTCTTTATAAAACGAAAAGGCAGGATGAAGACGGATTTATTTTTCATTTAAACTTTACTCGTCATTCACCGCAGCTAGAGCATGGTATATCTTTGCTAAGGTAATTACTATCTCCTTATTTAAAAAACCCGACCTTAAAGTATTGGCACAAACATCCAAGTTGTACGCTACATATATTTCTCGTAAGTTTCTGAGTTTTTTTCTCGCAAATCTTTGACTTTATAAAGTCGCAAATTTGCCACTTTATAAAGTCGCAAATTTGCCACTTTATAAAGCCACAAATTTGCGACTTAAACACCAATTTCATAACATTCTAAATGGTGTTGATTTGTTGAATGTACATGAATGTGTATTTTATAAATATATATTTTTAAATGTATTAGATTTATTATTTATAATTAGGGATGTTTGATACAACCTTTTTTTAGACTGATACCAATACGATTACTCAATTCGGTTACTGACAGTATTTTGGAGTGCACTCATAAGTTTATATACTCCTAAGGTATAAACTTTCCAGCACAACTGTACACAGTAAATTCTATAGAATAAATGGTACTCTAAGCAGTCTATTTGGTCCCACTCTAAACAGTCAAATTTACACTTGGAAGAGAGTAAAAAAAAAGAAAAAAAAAGTCACTTAATTGTTGAGGAACAAACCCACAACTTCAGGTTGGGAGACAGCCAATCTACTCCCTGAGCCACGCAGCTCCTACTGTGTTAGTTTATTGCTCGTGTCAGCTGGAATCTCCTCTTGGAAATAAGCAAACAGGAGTGGCATAGCTTAGGTAGTAGAGTGGCAGTCTCCCAAGCTAAAGGTAGTCACTAGAGTTAGTTCATTCCTCAACCCTCGTGTAACTTTTTTTTGTTCGTTTTTAAATAAACTAGTAAAATTTAAGTTAAAATCTCTCCTTGTAAATGTACTTAGAATTTCTGAGTGACAAATCTGTAATCGTTTTTTTTTACGAGGCAAACAAATTCTCTTGTACACACTAAAAATGTACTCTTAACTCATTCATTGCCATCCACAAATTAACTCGGGTTTTTAATCTAACCGCTCAGTGCCATCTACGAATTAACTCAGGGTTTTTTGTTTTTTTTATGCGCTGGACGTAGAACAACTTCATGCACGTCCCCAGCAAGTATTGAGCTTAAAAATGATTGTAATGAGGTGTGGTTGCCAGTAGGTGGAAACAGTAGCTTTGATCAAAAGAGAACCAGCATGTTGGGGGAGGAGAAGAAGCCCACAGTAAACAAGAAAGTAGGTGGTAGCATGTGGAGGAGCATTAGCTTAGCGCTAAGAAATTTGTCAAGACGTAAGCAGCCATCTTTGACTTACCCATTCAACGGATGAAGCTTCGTGGGCAAACGGTAGTGATGGGAAAACGAAGCTTCATGAAGCACTTGTGATATTTTTTGACTCCCCTAGATGGTGCTCTTGGTTTAAATATAAAGGCTAGTGCAAAGGAAATTGATTACATTTCCACTGCATCTTTCAACCAAGAGTGCCATCTAGAGGAGTCAAAAAATATCACAAGTGCTTCATGAAGCTTCATTTTCCCATCACTAGCAAACGGCATCAAGCTAGCAAGCCACATTGATCCAAAGAAGCCACGTAGCAAACGTCACAGGGCTGTTTAACTGAATCAATTGGACGCCGTGCAGAATAAGGACCACAAGGTATGTGGTAATAAATGTAAGTGCAGGAGCAAAAATAAATAAATTTTTGTGATGTACCTTTTTCCTTACATTAGATGGTAAATCCGGCACCAGAACCATTCAAGCTCCTCCTGTTGCAGTGTAAAGAAAGGTAAAATGTTTTACTTCACATTGCAAGAAGTAAATATGTATACAGTGATTAAAAAAAAAAAAAAAAGTATTGTGCACATAAGGTAACAGACGTCAAAATGGTCCTTGGATGGCATCATGCTGACTTTGTGGTGGGCATCATGTTGCACAAAGGACAACGCTTTCACCTCTACCAGAAAGTATCAAGGTGGATGAGACTGCACACATGCACACGCACTTCATAGTTTGGAAATATGTTAAAATTGTAAATTGATATTTGGATACATTCGTAGTTCGATAATTGTTTTTTGGCATCAATATCCTTTTTTTTCCTGAATTGTTTGATGTTATTTTGAAGGAAAAAAACTGTTTATTTGTTTGACATGTAATAAAAACAAAAAGTATTGCTGTCAAAGTTAAAAGCTAAACCCTCGATTTCTCAGTTTTTGGTTCTTTCTTTTTTTCAAAAACAGGATTTTCCGTTAAACTTGCCTCTCTTCTACTGCTGATTACTCAAGAATGACAAATGCTAGAGAAAAACTTTTTTTTTAATGAAAGATGAAGGTTTAAGCTTTCTTTCGGTATGTCCCATGTTTATATACCCATAGAACACAATATTCTGTAGGCCATGAAAAATTGGTTAAAATTCAATGAGTTCATATATTACTCTCTTCCAAGTCTATATTTTACTCTATTTTAGAGCAACCACTCACATTCACATCGATTGGCAGTTTAGTCATGATGAATCTAAGGTGTATGTTTTAGGTATTCGGAGTAGTATTCGGAGAAAAACCCACGCAAGCATGGGGAAAACATGTCAACGCCACTCAGGAAGTCTGGACCAGAGATTCAAACCCTAACTTCACATTGCTGAAGCAGACGCTCTAACCACTGGCACCACCATGCTGCCGTTATAACATCACGTCTTGAAACATCTTTAGTTCGCACATCAATGTGGTGCTAACACAAGAGCTGTTCATTCTGCCCCACTGATATTATCGAGTAAAATCAGAATGTGATGTGAGGTTGCCGTAGCAATGACAGAGATGTAATTCTCCTTCTTTGCACCGAGTGTGCCATCAATGTGAATTTGCAGCTCTTATAGTCAAATTACTACATGTTGTTGCATTGAATCATGTAAGCTGTCTCACTCAGACGCCCCCCCCCCCCCCCCCTGTATGCCTCCCTGAGTTCAAACTGCATAATTGATAGCCTACAGTAAGTGTTTTGGAGCACATGCATCGGCAGACTATTTTCCCTACTGGTGACATGTTGTTGACGCAGAACAAAAATGACATTTTCTTCCCCCTGCGCCCACTTCAATTGTCACACATAACCCACGCTCTGCTGAGACAGCACTTGCGGCACACAAAAAGGTCCATCAATATGGACGCATGATGTATTGTTGTGCTCGTGTGCGCGTGTGGTCAGACGCGCCGAAATGCTACTGCTACTTTTTAAAATTTTGCCACGGCCCACTCCCTGATGTGCTTTAAAGTGCCGTGGTGTTTTTTTTTTTGTGGGCATTTGTGCCCACAGTTGGTCATGTTTTTTTTTTTTCAGAGGGAAAGAGGAGGAGGTTGACTTGGGAATATAAAACATGACAAAAAAGTGGCACGCTCTGGGAAAAGCAGGGCGAAGTTAGTTGCGGTTGAAGAAAAAGGGGCCAGAGGAATGTTTCCCTGGTGTAAGTGGATGCGACAGCTCCTCACCCAGGAGAGCACTTGTACTGAGCACACACTGGAGGCCAGCAGGGCCACCTGTCACACAGATCTGTGACTAAACAACTCTATTAGCGAACACACACGGGGAGGGGGCGGCAGGGGGTCGCACCCACACGCAAATATACCCTTTATTATACACATGCCACAATGCTTGAATGGATGTTCATAAATGTCAACTTTGGGAGAATTGGGCTGCGCATTTACTGATCTTTGCTTCTTTGACCTTGCTCTCGTGGTCATCATTAGCCTACATGAGGTAAATGATTGCTGACGGCAGGGCCGGTCCAGGGCATAGGCAAACGAGGTGGTCGCCTATGGCGCCATCTAGTGGAGGGGACGCCAAATTGCAGGGCAAAAAAAAAATGTTTTTCCCCCTCAGGTTTTCGAAAATGAAATATTTAAATGACTCTGCTATTATTTTTTTATTTATTATTTTTTTATTTATTATTTTTTTTATTGCAGAATTGTGTTTTTGTATTGCGCTATTATAGTTGTATTCTGTTTTTTTTAATAAATTCATGAAAATGTCCGGTTGGCATTGCGTGACTAATAGGAGGTGAAGTACACTGTGCGACTGCGACTAATACTACAATTTCAAGGCTGGGGCAAGTGTCCCCTTTTTGGGGAAATGGGAATATGGTCACCCTAGTATATGGCTTAAATACGGTAAAAGGATACACAAAACATAGCGTTTGAGTTATTAATGGCATTTTTTGTTTATTTGTATTGTAGCTCTTACAGTGTGTTCACACAAAGGAAGGTTGAATAAAAGTTGTGAACCATCAGTTGGAGAGACCACCTTTATTTCAACCGAGAATGCTATAAAATGTTATAGAGCATATATATTTAATTTATTTTACATTATTACGTTACATTATTTATATATGTTATATTATACCGCATATATATTTGATATAATAATTCTTTTTTTATGGCTTCTAGTCCAAATAAATATGAGACCTGGCACCCTGAATCTGACCCGCTGCTGCCGTTTACAGTGAAAGGTAGGGGGGAGGGGTCGCGCATCATCTCAGAGTGTTAGCGCTATTGATAGATAAGATGGCTCGCTTATGTTGTTGTCTATATATCAAAAACCTTTACAACGAAAAGGTCCAAGCCCTGAAGGTACTGCATTAAGAAAGTGGCGAAAGGAAGAGGAGGAAAAACGGGCCCAGGGTTGAGGCATGCATGTCAGAATTGTCTATAAAAATAAACATCAAAATAGTATTAATTTTTTTAAGTTTCCAATCAATTGTTAACAAAATGGGTGTCTGTCATTGACCTCATTATTTGTATTACTTTTTATATGTATCTTACACAAATATATTGTACATAGTTTGAAAACATTTTGTAGTTAATAACTAAACAGTTGTATTGCACTGTACTTATGCTATTTATTTGTACTACTTGTAGTTGTCTGGGGAAGGGGGGTGGGGGGGCTACAATCTACACTTTCGCTTAGGGTACCATATCACCTAGGGCCGGCCCTGCTGACGGCGACCAACGAAGTAATGTGGAGTGTTCCACCAGGCTGTTTTCTCACAGTCTGGTTTGTAATTATTTATTTATTTTGCTAAACATTCGTGATTCCATGTTTAAAAAAACAAAACAAATGTTTTTTTTCACAATCCTTATGGGGCTCCGACGGCGTGTTAGGACCACGAATAATAATAATAATAAATATATATATATATATATTAGGGGCGGAGGATTGTGGTACAGAGAAAAAAAACTCACAAATTTGCCACTTTATTAATAAAAGACTAAATGGTCACTTGTTTTGATGTGCCCTGTTCTTGATTGGACCAGTGCGTGGTGTGCGTATCCCACCTCACCAAAGTCAGCGGGGGACAGTATAGGAAATGAATGGCTGCATTGTTGGCAACAATTGAGGATGCATTATTATTTTAATTGATAAACAATATGATATCCAACATATTTTAATTTTGTTTTCTCATTTATCTTGTTTTGCCTCATTTACTTTAAATATCAAATTACAGTGAACGACAGTCGCTGAGCATTCACACGACAAGACACAAAACGTTCTTTGGTAAAAGCGCAGCTTCATATTTTCCCCCAATACAATCAAAACAATGCTGATTACCGCATGCTGGTCTTCTATTCCAACCACCCCATTCATCAAAGCATTGTTTCGGCGCTTGTCTGAGGTTTTGGGCACACCTGCGAGGCCTGTAAGTGCTTCTCCTCTAAACCACTACGCTGTGAATGGAGATAAGGCTGATTGAAATATGCTCAGCTTTGGAAAGCTGGCAAGGAATTTCATACGTTGGAATTACATTCAAGAAGCGTGACGTGACGTGCATAAAAGAGCACGCGCGCCATTGCCCGGGTTGAATGGCTGCAAAAGCACACTAGCGCCACACTGAGGCGTCCCTCAGCAATTGCAGGCAATTTAAGGCCTGATAAAGAAAAAAGGGATTGTGCACACTATGCATATGCATTATCATACACAAATGGTTTGATTGTCCTCCACCCTGTTACAATTTTCCACATGCAATGAAATCATGCCCCATGTCAAAGTGTGACATCATTTTATAGGCTCCTATTATCATTTTATCGGAGGCCATTTGAGCTGCATCAAATATTGCTGACCTCGCATGTTTGCACTCCATTCGGAATGTATAGTTCTTAATCGTGCCATGAACCCTATTTAGGGTCTTAAATGGACATCTTACTATAAGGCTATGCGGTTTCTGCCAAAACAGCAGACGAGTTGCCAGGCAATCACAGAGCACAAAAAAAGCATTCAGTCACACTCACATTCTCACTTTTAAGAGTCTTTACTGAGCCTAACGTGCAACTTTTTGGAATGTGTGAGAAAGCCAGAGCGCCCGGAGAAAACCCACGCAAGCACAGGGGAACGAACATATGCAATCTTCACTCAGAAAAGGCCTGATTTAGAGTCTGACCTAGAACTTCGATAGTTAAGCAGACGTGCAAACCACCGTTGCACTATGCTGCCTAATTGTTCTTTAATGTGTCATATTCTGAGTTGTGCTTTGTTGTTTGTCAGTTGACCGGCCCTGTGATCCTCTTCATTTTCCCAAGGAAGCGCAGGGAGTAGTTAAGCAAGAAGGCGCACACCCGGGAGCAATTGAACCATTGGGGGGCAAGTGCTCCAGGGGGGGGGGGGGGGGGGGGAGACACTTTTGTGCACAAGGAATATACCTTACTGACAATTCCGAGATGTCGTCACAAGTCAAGATGGCCGTCAATTTGGTGAATGAAATCTATTTGCTCATTGAAAAGCGTTGGACTTTTGGATTGTTGTTATTTGAGATGTCGTTTGTATGATAGTCACAGGAAAAAAGCATTACAATTTGTTTTCACCGAATGTAAAGGAAGCATTTGCATTGTGTTGCATTTGGGGACATATCAGAAATGCCCAGATGTTCGGAAATGTCAATAGAAGTTTTAAAATAAACATTACACACACTTAATAATACCCCACAGCTAGTTTTAATAACAGCCTATTGGGGCAACATGACTGCAAGACTTGTAGCATAGAAGTAACTTGCAGTTATGGTTTGTACTAAATAATAGCTAATAATTGAGCTAATAATAGTTTCATGCCTGCTGATTTAGTACAAACTACTTTTAAAAAGATTTTGTCAAGAAAATTAACCTTAAGGAGCAAACAAATATTAAAATGGGATCTTTAAAAGGTGCTAAGGAGTCGAGTCTGACCTTTCCTCTTCATGCGTCTTTGATTTCATCCAAGAGAGCAGAGAGATGCTTCCCTTGACTGCTTGCTGTAGATCCTTTTCTTTTTCCCTTTTGAGCCTCTCCTTTCTAGGCATTATGCTACAATTACTAAATAAATAGACCAATTGTAACCAAACAGACCAATGGCATGAGAATGAATAAGACTGAATGTTGTCATTACAAGAAGGCAAACGGGGATTTTTCACAGGTAATTGACAATTCTTAACATCCGGGCATTTCTGATATTTCCACAATGCAACTCAATGCAAACGCTTCGATCACCAATGACGTATTTGATTGTTTTTTGCCTGTGACCACTAGCATAATACAAACCAGACACAAACAACAGTTCGTCACATTTTGAAGTCAAAATAATCCTCACAAATCAGATTACAATGATCCAAAGTCCAATGCTTTTCAATGCACGGATGACAGAGAGCTTCCTTTCACCGCCATTAGTCTTAACTATGTGGTGGTTATCACGTTATCTATTATTGAATTAGCATATAGCATTTTAAACTAGGTGGCTAATATCGGCTAATTTATGCTCAGTTGTTTGTGCTGTATGAGACATGCTACTTCACAGCTAAATGTTTATAGGTAGGGAATAGAGGGCAAACGAACAATACAATTTCACTGGATTCACAACACAGTTACCTTGCTGGGGTGGAGTAGCGGGGGGGGGAAGAGATGCGTGTGCGTGTCCCACACCGCGACCGTGGGTAATTAGCGTTCACGTGACAAAAGGGAGCGATCTCGGTCGAGTGCGCGCGCGCAGGGGATGATTTTTTTTGTCCACACGTGATTAATCATGCAGTTTTTCTAAAAGATTGTGTCAACATAGACCTTTCTTCAGTAAAGTGTTTATTTATCTAAAAAACGAACTTTCCAAAGTGCACTTTTTTGAGAGAGGGCAGAGGGGGTGAGCACCACTAGGGGTCTACCTGTGCACGCCAGCGCCAGGAGTTGTTATGTAGTCTCAGAATGCATACAAGATAATGAAGCTTTTGTGAAGCAATGGACCACTTGTTTAAAAATAAAAATAAAGGTTCATTTGTTGAAGTATCAGTTACAGTGACCTCTCCTGGTGAAAAACAATACTGCAGTAGAGTTAAAACACAGTGGAACCTATTTTTATATCCTTAGGGCTAATTGTCCGTTACATCAAAGCACTTTTTTATGGTCTAAATACATCCAATAAATGACTAAACTATTGTTCTGCACTTTTTTTCTTTACCTTAAAAAATGCCCGGTACAGTACTAAATGAATGTAAATATTAACTCTTTGACTGCCAGACGTTTTCAGAAAAGGGATGCCGTCCGTGCCAGCCGATTTAAGCATTTTGACTGATCTTTCAAGGTCCACAGAAAATGTTCTGTTTGGACTATGGAAACACACGTACTACCAAATGAAAGATTGGACCTTCATCTTTCATCAGAAAAAAAAGTTTGTTTCTACCTTATTCCGTTCTTTAGTAATCAACAATAGAAAATGGTTAGTTTGACCCAATTTCGCCTGTTTTGGACCAAAATACGGAGAAATCAAGCTTTTAGTGAAACAATATTATTTCGTGCATTCTAGTGAATTTGACACTTCTTTTTGTCCATGAATGATGCCACAAACACCTAAATAGTGCTTTACTTCTATAAAACACTACCACCAAGAATGAAAAAGTGTTTTTTGATAGCAAAATACGTTTATTTACATTCAACAGTGTAACAATTTGACAACAATTTGGCAAACTATTTACAAATGTGTGCAACTGTGGTGCTATTTACAAATATGTGGATGTTTCAACGACAGTTTTTCTTTTTGTAACACTCTCCTGCGTGCAAGAAGACGCAACAGCATTTGCACAACAGATTGCCTCTTCGCGTGCTCCACTTTCTTGCAGGCCGTTTTTTCCGGGGAATAGCAAGTATATACTGCAGTGTGTGTTGCCATCAAGTCTAATATCAGGATCATGCTACGGTTTCGTTACGTCTCGCTTCCTCGTGTCCTTCAGTTGCTACACCGGGTTGTAAGAGATGTTTTGATCCATTTTATCCACTCCATTCATGGTGGCATCGTAGTCCAGAAACAGTGTCTTCTCCGTGATCAGACTGTACCCGCTCCTCCGATGAATATGCATTGGACTCGGGGTACTCTTCATTGTCCGACAAAATGTCCGCATGTGAAAGCTCCGGCGTTAGCAGCGGTAGCCGCGCTAGCCGGTGAGGCTTACTACGTGATCATAACAGTCGCGTCAAGGCTTCCAACTGTGGCGTCAACCTCAGGATTCACCATCATCATCAATCTGCATTGGTCGATGCCAACTCTCCATCGCCCGATCGAATGTCCGATTGTGTAGAAGTACCCGGTCGGCTATTGTGCGCGTTTTCCGGCCTTAGCAGCGCTAGCCGCGCTAGCCGCGCTTAGCCGGTGAGGCTTACTACGTGATCATAACAGTCGCGTCAAGGCTTCCAACTTTGGCGTCAAGCTCGGAGTCATCATCATCGTCGACATCAATGCGCTTTTTAGTATTGATCGATGCTTTCCGTCTTTGAAAAAAATGCTCAAGCGTGAGCTGCTTGCAACCGGTTGCCATTGTGGCTTATTCAGCCATTGTCTCCTCAACACTCTAGCTCCGCCTCACGTCTTCTACTGACGCCCACGGTGGGCGGCCCATCCAACCTTGTGCAAAGAGAGTCATCGCTGCCCTCTAGGGGCCAAAACGAGTCTTTTACTAATCAGATCTGCCTGATACTTTCAGCACAGCTGCCCAAGGCTTTCCTGCACCCGTTTTCAAAAAAACAAAAAACAAACATAGGGGACGTCTTTTAACGTCCTCGGCGCCCTTCCCTAGGTTTATGCTAAACGTTTTATAACGTTTATGGCGGTCAAAGAGTTAAAGACATAAAACTGTTTCTAAAGTTTTCAAGTAAATCTAAAATTAACTTCTTGGGGGAGACTCCAAGTTGAGCTCCAATTTTAGTGCTTCCTTCTTTCAACTTAATTGAATGCTATAGATAAGGGCTTTACCATGGCTGGACTGACACCCAAAAAATCGGCCCTAGCATTTTGACTTAATCCGGCAGTCTAGCTTGGTGTGAGTCAAGACCAGTCAGGATAAGGTAAGGTTAAATACATTTTGTTTGCTTGCTCTTCAAATGCAGCCTTTTGTTTGTTGTGAAGTTGGCTTGTTTCACGCTTTAAAACGGCTACAGGAGGTTCTCAAAAATAAAGCTCTTGTGAAAAATGAATATACTGGTTAATAATAGCCCTTTGACTAACTCATAGATGAGCACGTCCGCCTCCCAGTGCAGAGGACGTGAGATAGAGTCCGGGCTTCGGCCTTCCTGGGTGCAGTTTGCTGAAGCAGATGAGGGTAAAGCTAAAGTTGCTGCTTCTGACATCATGAGCAAACTTGGAAGTTGTCAAGAAATGGTGCATGTTGGAGAGAGTGGGCCCAAAGGCAAGGAGACACATTAGGGAGACAAGAATTGTGAACAAAAGGAGAAACTTTATTGGAACAAATGGGGACGGGCGAGAGGAGGCTGGTATCCGTGACTGGACTGGCTTGACCCGGGGCTGACTTGGCAGAACTTGGGAAGCTTGGCTGGACGAGGAGAACTTAGCAGGAACGTGGACCACTAGACTGAGACGTGGACCACTAGACTGAAACAAAGACAACTTAACTGTGAAGAGGCTTAGCTTAGCTTGGCTTGGCTTGACTTAGCTTATTTTATCTTAGCTTAGCTTGACGGGACGGGACGGGACGGGACGGGACGGGACGGGACGGGACGGGACGGGACGCACAGACTCCCATACAGGACTTCGACACCTGATGTAGGCAATGATCCCTCACCGACTGGACAAACACAACAGACTAAATACACCAACACTAATGAGACACACCTGGGGAACACAATAGGAAGAGGGCACCGATTGGTCAAACACACTGAGAAGGGCACACAGGTGGACGTAATCAGACATGACGAGACAGGGGAAACACTCAGAAATGCAAGACAAACACCAATCACAGAAAGACACAACAAACACACCAAATAGACAAAACCCTAACCCATACAAAACCGAAACGTGACAGAGGTAGTGATTCTACAGAATTGGAGCTAAAATGTTTGACGCACAAGTCGAAATGTCTGACTTCCATTTTTGTTTTCCACCATGTAGCTCTTTGTTTCTTGCAAAACATTCTGACCTTTTTGTTGATAATCCACCCTGCTTTACCGCTTCCTCATTAGCCACTCTGTACTTTGCTGCTTTTCCTCCTCCTTTTTCATAGCATATGTTTATTACCTGCTTTATATTACCAGCGCTATTAAATATCAATGGGACCAAATAACTTGTACCCACACCTCTGCATGTCAGGCCTGCTATTAGGATTCCTCCATCATTCACTAAGAAATGCCAAATCATTTACCATAAAACCTGTCAACATAATCCCCGTAGGAGATAATAGACATAGATCATTTGTAGATGTTCATTGAATTAAAGGCGGTTTGAAATGTTTTAAGTCTTATGAAGCTGAAAGCACTATTTTACACAATTTTTAAAAAAAATGTGGACCTTAGGGGATCTGAATTTTAGAGCCCCTAAAGGCTAAAGCATTAACCGCGGGACTCACCTGCTAACAATCCAACTTTAGCATTTTTCCCTTGCAATCGTTCATAAACCCGATCGGTGGATGTCTCAGAAAGGTTATACTGAGTGATTATCCCGTGTTGTCGGGTATATTAAGCATGATTTTCTTCCCTGATCTACTCGATAAATGGTTGGGGTTAACAAACGTAAATGTTAAACCTGCGGTCAATAATGCGCCACTGACTACGATTGTGAGGCTAAACGAAACGACAATCAGGAAGTGACCTGAAGATTTTCATTTTCTACTACTACCCTTTCTTCTTTGTATTTTCCGGCAGTTTGGATGCCTCCATGCGGCCTAATACCAGTCAGTCAGACATCGTGATGCGCTGACGTCATCTAGCAGCAGCCAATAGAAAAGCACCTTCAGATGACGTTGCTCCTAGGTGACAATTTTGCATGCTTGAATTTTGGGCTCCGATGTCTCGGCGTGTTTGCTTTTTCATTTGACTCAGCCGAAGTGCAACGATAGGTAAGAAATGCGTTTTTTCATGTTACCATGGTGTTTAAATATTGCACACAAGTAATACGCAATTAAAAAAATAAAAATAATAATACCGAAACTAACTAAAACTAAGCATTTTTAAAATAACTAAAATAATAAATAAATAACAGAACTGCCGAGAACAAAAAAAAATTAAAAAGAAGAAAAAATAAAAACTAATGAAAGTGAAAATTCCAAAACTATAATAACCCTGCTCAGGACTCATCTTGCGAACGTCACAACCAAACCCAGAAAACTGGTGAGCCGTGACGGTCGTTACCTTAGGCACTGTGATGTCATTTTCAGTCAACAACAAATGGCTGCCCCCTGAGATGGATAAAAACGGGCGCATTTGGCTGCTTACTTTATATTCCACAATATTAATCGGAATGTCGTGTTTAGACAAGTGCGAAGTAAAGAAAAATTTGGACTTGACTTCGCCTTCTAGGTATTCTGAAAAACTGTCAAGACTATACACTCAAAATGCATCCATTGGACAAAGAAATGCGTTGTGATCAAACTGACAGTTTTTCTACCATAAATATTTTCTAATGCCGATACTCGCCAACATCCTCTTTTCCTTTCGCCGGGGGATCTGAGGCTGATGCTTTGCAGCATCTGCACTGGCCTCTTGTGGGTTGCAGCCTGACAGCTTGTCTCCACCAAGGCTTGGTAATGAGAAAGGCTGTGTTCATTCTGTCTACACGTGTCAGACGCTGTTGGGTTTTTTTGGAGCTCGCACACGCTGCGGTTTTTCTTTAGCTAAGTTTGACGTCGATAGCCAGCAAAAGCGGCAACATTCAGACGCTTATTTGGAGTTAGAAGTTAAGTTGCCTTTTCGAGGGCTCTATTGCATATAAATAAGTTATATTCCATGTTTCAACATTACATTAAGCAGGCAATAATGTTGCAGTGTTGACTCAGTGGATGCTCTGTGTTCCAGGCAAAAATAAATCATTTGTCAGAATTTACAAAGAATCACTACTTCCTAATTTGCTTCAACCTCCCATCATGCTTACACATCCCAGCACTGACCAGACCCACGCAGAGCAAGTGTTCCACAGTACATCTACCCAGTATTGCATAATTATGCAGTGATGCAATCAAACGCATAAAGTATCTTAGATTTCATAACTTTACTGGCTTGGTTGCAAAAAATAGGAAGTCAAACTTCCACAGATGATAGATTCAAGGTCCACAATTTAAGTGATTTCAAGTATGAATTTGTTTATCTTTAAATTTTTGGAGCTTCCAGCTCATAAAACCCACAAAAACAGGATATCAAAAAATTACAATACTGTGAAGAAATCACAGTGCATACTTCTCAGTCTTTTTGCATGCAAAAGGATGGATGGTATTGGTATTGCCTGGGGGCCCTGGAAGCCCAAGTTTTCTTGATGCTTGCTGTCAGCTCTTTGTTTTTGGATCTGGGTGCCCTCATTTCCCAACCAACGACTGAGATTGACATATCATTTTGAAAATATCATCCATCAATCCTTTTTTTTCATGCAAAACACTGAAAAGTACTTCACAGTATTCCTTTTTTTTTTTTACATCCTGTTTTTGTGGGTTTTATGAGAAATAATGTCAAGATAAACAAATAAATACATGAAATCACTTAAAATGTGGGCCCCAAATCTATAATCTATGAAATTTAGACATTTTGAATGGAATTATAGAAATTATTCAACTTTTCGAGGATATTCAAATTTTGGGACGAGCACCTGTATACCGTATGTGGAGAAGGGAATGTGGACGAAAGCAGCAATAGTCAGCAACACTGTATATGTAAAGTAGCAAAAAAACTGTCAATACAGTATATAAAAGTGGCAGCTGGTCATTAGAGGGTGCTAGGGTGCCACCCCACCACACACTGTGGTCACCACATGACTTTCCTTGAAGACAACAATTTTTTTTAAAAGTAAAATTATTATTTGGCTAATACAATATTGAGTCATTTTTCCACAAGTTTAGTCGAGAAGGTTTCTTACATTCTTCACTACATTGAAATTGTGATTGGGATGATCAATGATCACGTAATGAGGCACTGTGATTTCCAACAGCTTCTCAAAATGTCACCATCGGGGGTTTTCGCCCCACCAACAATTTGTTCCCCCTACTGAGTGGAAAGTCACTGACGAACCCCGCTTACAGTTGATTGGTTGCTGTGAAAGAAAGACATTTATGATCTTTGCCCAATGGGCGGCAGATTGCAACCTGCTCCAGACATTGCATTTAGACTGGAACGAAAACAAGTGTGTGACTGAGGTGGACTTTCAGCCTTAAATCAAGGAGCTTCACAAAAAATATGACATTAACCAATTAGGATTTAGGAATTCCAATTATTTTATAAAGGACATATCCAAAACCATCCATCTGTTTTTATATGGCGTCTTGCCCTCAATATGGTCACAGTTAAGATGAACCCTATCACAGCTAGACCCTGGACTGGTCACCAGCCATTTCCACAAATTGCGAGAGAATTATTCACACCATCACTGACTGGGAAAGCTATCACTATGGCATAAAAAAAAGATGGATGAAAATCCTTTGAAAAGTAGTCAACAACATACAATTGATTGTTTAAACTGCTCAAATCGCATAACGTCTGTCTGCTGAATTTTTCAAATCCTGCTGCTAATTCCATTCACGAGCCTGTGAGTAATATTTGGCCTTCTTTGTAGCAGCGCAAGCTATGGAAAATTGCTGCCTGGCTGTCACATCTTTTGGAGATTAACACAATAGGGCAAGACACAAGTGAAAGTGGAAAAAAATGCTGTCTTAGAATGAAATCCGCAGCAGGTGATGATATTGGCGAGAGAACGATGAGCAGGTGAATGCTGTATTATAAGGTCAGCATTATGGCTGGATTTACACTGCATGGTTCAAATGACACAATTCCATTGCTTTCTTCTCAAGCTGGACAAATCGGATATTTTCGGAATCAGGCATCTTCCAGTTGTGGATAAAGTAAAATGTAACTGCTAATGTGATTGTAGTTTAAAGGGTAACTTAACACAAACATTTTCTTTCCAGTAATATGTTCTGTTTCTCAACTAATATTTTCTGTGAAATAAGAATTAAACAGATTCATTTATATCCATTTTAGGAGAGCGGCCATTTTGGCCTTATAACGCCCTCTTCTTCTGTCCAATGAAATTGACGAACAACACGGCTCACCTGATTTCTGAATTTGGTCTTACAACACATGTCCGCTGTGCGTATTCTTTGTCCTCTGCTTACTGAGTCACTTAGTTGATAAACTCTCCATTTTGAATGTCTATATTATATAATCAATAACGTAAATACAGTGGAACCTCTCGGAACTCGTACAAATCGGACTTCAACCAAAAAATCGGAGTAAAAAATGCCTCGGAGTTCGAACACCCAAGCAAAGCAAGCTAAGCCGATCGTAGCTTGAAAAGGGGTAGCCGAGTGAAGCCGAGTGAAGCCGAGTGAAGCCGAGCGAAGCCGAGCAATGCCGAGCAATGCTCACGTTGCGGTAGTTGAGACGAGCAAAGAAAAACATACAGTGCTACAAACAACAGTGGAATTAGGATTAAAGATTATTGCGCCGTTGTAACTACCGTGGCTAATTCTGGAAATACTGGCATGAGGACCCCCTCCTAGCTGTTCAACAACGTGACTAACGTTAAACAACGCACGCAAGGACCGCTTAGTAGTCTAACAATATGCCCAATGTAAAATACACAAACTCAGGACTGAACTAAAGCAAGCATTAACAGCATTTTTCATCCACGGATGCCATCACAGCACAACAAAAAAGGTAAGGTATTTTTTTATTGTTTAAATGCTGTACAGGGTGTAAATGTAAAAAAAAACATAAAACGAAATCAAAATAGGAATTTTCTGTTTTTGGGAACGGATTAATTGCATTCACATGATTTCCTATGGGGGGAAAAGTTTCGGAGGTTGAACAATTCAGACTTTAAACACTTCGCAGGAACGAATTGTGTTCAAACTCCGAGGTACCGCTGTACACTATATTAGAGTTGTGTCTATCATTTAGTCAAAGAAAATAATTCCTGAGGGTGGCCAATGAAGTAATGTGGAGGTTACCCTCATTTAAGTCAACAGGGGGCAAATAAACAACTCTAACGTTGAATTTGTTATTTAAGTATTGTTTGATGCGTTGTCACCATGGCATCCCATGTTGTGTGGATTTATTTAGGTGACATTTGGGAGTTTGTGGGTTAATTCATATGTACCAATATAGGCCCACATCAGATGTATATGCAAATCAAGAAATTAGCATTAGATTGGAATCAAGTACTTGGACTTGTAATCTAGCGCATAATAAAGTCATTTCCCACTATGGATCTTACTGTATTACGCTGACATATAACGATAAGGTTTTGCCACCATATTTCTAGTGCACATATTGTGAGGTTTGAGGTTTGCTTGTTTCCTGTAGAATGTGCAGCATCTCTGCATGATTGAATGGGAGTAATGAAGGTTCCATGGAATGTGATCTCTAGCCCTCAGCAGAAAACGTTCGGGAGGTCAAGTTGCTTTTATCCAGCGTACGCAACAATCTCAAGGTCTCGACTAACTCTGAGCGTTGGAGAGGCTCGAATGAATGAAAGTGTGAGCCAAAGTTTTCAAATCATTTTAAAATGTTTGCACAAAGTCCAGGTCAATTTTTTGGGGGGGAAATTAACAATTTTGGGGGAGGTGGTTGGTATTGTAGACTGAAGTTCACTGAAATAGTTTGAAGGGCGAACGTTGAGTGAGAATGGTAGTTTGAGAGAGATTGAGAAACCTGTGAATTGTTTTAAGATGTGAAAACATGTTTGATATTTCCTCATTCAATAACGCCTAAAATTTCCTTTCACATCCCTCATTGTCGTGGTGGCTCCGTGGGTCAAGGAAAATGCTCAATATGCACCGTATAAATCCAGTTATTCTTGTAAACTGATGATTTTGATGATACAACTGACAGCTCGCATGACGACTCAAACTAACAAGTGAAGCTGATAGGAATCACATCTCACCAACAATAACCACTTTTTTTTTACGAATGATCCCTGTCCTCCATGCATAAAAGTATTTTTATCATTCAAAAGGAGGGCGCTGACTTTAGCTCTGTGTCAAAGCCTTTAGCTTACATAAGAGATAGAAAAAGCTTGGCACGGTGCGCCGCCAACAAAGACGGGGTCTAACCAAGCATGCCTTTATTACTGTTACCAAAGACCATTAGCTTACAGCCGCCTTGGCTAATGCTCTTGGGCTGTGTTGTATGGAGGACAAAAAATGAAAATAAATAGATAAAAGTGAAAATAAAAATAAATTAGGGTATCAAAATTAGTGATCAGCTTTTCAGCAAGCTCTGCATAAGGATGATAACGATCCTGTTAATTGGAATCAGCTGCAGGTCGAGCAGGGAAACCTCTCAAACCTGCAGGAGCAAAGTTTGCCATTCCTGATCTATGTCATATGTTTGTGTTGTTTTTATTTATTTCAACAAACCGTAACTTTAGGTTGTGTGCAAAATAATGACATTGAGGTCAATTCCATGTACAATTTGCATTGCTCATCTGAGGATTGCTTGTAAAATTATGATTGTTTAAGTTTTGATTTGGGCCGTCTGACTAATTGGTCTGACATTACTCATATTTTTTTTATTTTACAATATCATCTCGTGGGCCGGATTAAACCCCTTTGCGGGCCTGATCCGGCTTTATGTATTTATTTTTGCAGTTATTTTCACATTTACTTGTATATTTATTTTTATTTTTTGAAAATCGTTTATTTATTTTTTTTTGCATTCATTTGTACTTTTATTTACTTATGTATATCTATATATTTTTTTTTACATTTATATTTTTTGGGGTATACATTTTTGAGGTTTTTTTATATCCGTTTTTTATTTTAACATATTTTTTTTCTTTTTTTTTTTGGTCCTCCATGGTGTTGGTTATTCTACGTTGTTTATTATCGCCAATAGAATGGTTTGGGGCTGCATGTGTTCCATTAAGCTCTAATAATTGTATGCTGCCTAATGATGAACAACAATGTCTCCTTCCCTAGTGTATATATCCCAATACTGTAGGTAGTTCCAAGGGGTTACGCTAATAGCATTACATAGTATAGCATTGTTGGTAATGTGCTAATGTCAACAACACAACTTTGGAGGTTCCACTGTACATCTCTTGGACAGTCATGTACTGCCTATATCCAATTGTGCTACAATAGCCATATTACCGTAAACACAAATCAGACACTATTATCCAAATTACCAAGCCTTCACAAACTAAATGACCTCACTCGAAACTGAACACCATCCTCTGGTTGTCTTAATTAAACGCAAATGCGCTGTATCAACAAACATTAAGCGACTAAACTGCACTTGAAACGCATGCAAATGGGGAGAATTGCGGCAAAATATTAATAATTAGTTGAGAAGGGCCTCCCCCTGATGTGCCTCGCAGCTTTCACAGCAAGACTGCCTTCATAATGATTTATGTGGTTTGTTAATGTTTACGTGAGTGTGATTTACATATCAATGTGAAATAAAGGCATATGCCTGGTGGCTATACTTGTCTTTGCTAGTATGACTGCGTGCTAATTGTTCATATAGAACAAGCTGTACAAGAATTAGGTCAAATGTAACGAGGTGAATAAAACTGCTTGTTGTGATTACTTCCCTATTGTTTACCGCAGTAAGATTTTTCATTGTCACTAAAATTATTATGACATTTCCTTAAGTAGTGGCCATCTCTTCATTACCTCTTTTACCGCCAAAAACGTGCAAGCATGATAGCGTCCCGATGCAAGCTTGCCCATAATTGCAAGTTCTTGCATCGCAGTCAACCAGGAAGTAACCAGAAGGCATTTCCCGCTGTTAGCACTCTGAAATCACTCTGCCAGTCCCATTGGATGCACATTGTAACGTCGCTGTGAACTCGGTCTGGAATCAAATATTTTTCATTTTGAGTGCACAGCACCTCGCAGCTCGTCCCACAATGAAAGAGTTTGTCGACAGCAAGTTGCTAAGTGCAGCGTGAAAGGGCCTTAATATAAAAGTGAATTTTTACTTTGGGCACAGGGGACTGTGGATAAAATCCCGGTCAGGGTGAACGTTACTCGCTGTTTATCGTGGGTTACTCAAGAAGGTCATCTGCCGTATTAACATGCGGCAACCCCTGCCTGACAGAGATTAAGCTGGAAGTCGGAACAAAAAAAATACTTAATTTTCACTTTATTATTAGTCAAAAAATACATTCCTCCATCTGCAGATGAGTAAATAAATGTCCCCGGCCACTACGGTCAGCTCACCTTGGCTGTGTTATGGAGAGTGAAACAAAGGGAGTGGAACAAATTGTAGGATAAATATTAACATGCATGGAAACCAAGTGGAAGATTAAAAGTAACCTCTAAGGGTACTGACCTTTCAGCACAACTTTGTACACGAGAAGCGTCCTTCCGTGTGATATTTCAAATCATTTCCAGTCTCTAATTGATTTATTTTCATTAAAGTTGTGCCGATGCAATCACATGATCGGAAATCAAGCGATCACGAATTGTTTTAATTGACATCAGCTGAAAAAGATCAGCTTTCTTATTTTTTTAAAATGAAGCCCAAAAAATGTCTTTACAATAATATGCGTAGCAAGTGCTCAAAAGACACAACTTCTGCTCTCTGATTGGTTTGCCAACGCCTCGGAAATGCACTTGATGGCGACTGTGTCCAGACTCAATCACTAATACAGCGATGAATCTAGTTTCCAGGTTAGTTCTATGTGCCCCCACTAGTCTAAAAAGCCATTTTGATTAATATTGTGCTTGTGGAATATGAATCAAGCAGCAAAAACCACCTCTCAGGTGGCAGTCATTTTGCCACTTGCTGTCGGCTGAAAATAACATCACAGTTGCTCAGGGCTCAGGTAATGACCAATCACAAAAGAGGCCCGGGTCGGATTTGAAAAGAAAAAAAAAAATTGTACTGTTCACACTGCATGGGGAAAAAATCGGATACATGTCACATATATTGGCCAAAATAAATGATCTGAATTGAGCTTCAGCGTGAACGTAGCATAATGCTATGTTCAAACCGAACACAAAATCAACTCACCAAATACGTCAACTTGCTTGCTCCCCATTCCCCAAGTCTGCTCCTTTTTGGTCACGAGCCGGCATTGGAAGCTGGCTGTAATGGATATCTCCTGGTCCAGACTGAAATGATATGCGCACATTTAGCTCCTTAGTCGACCTCTCCTGCGGCTCCCGGTGGTGCATCTCTAAAAAAAAAAAAAATTTAAAAAGTTGAAAATATTTTTTTTTACATATATATTTTCATTTTTAGATGAAATATTATTTGAATGAATTAACAATTTTGATTTAAAAAAAATAAATCATTAAATATTCAAAACATGCCAGAGTCCAAATTTATAAGTAAATATAATAAGTATAAAGAGAGACGAAAGGTAGATTTTTTTTCTTTCTAAATAACTAAAATTGTCCAAAAAGTGATCATAAAATGTCCAAAAAGGAAGAAGAAAAACGTAAAATTACCTTATGCACACAAAATTGCAAAAAGTCAACAAAGAAAACGCTCAAAAAGTAACCATAAAATGTCCAGAAACAAAAGAAAGGCAACAAATTACCATATAATGTACACAAAATTGCAAAATAATAATAATTCTTTTTTTTTTAAAGGCAGAAAAAAACATTCAAAAAGTAAATATAAAATGTCAAAAAACAAACGAAACCCAAACCAAAAACGTCAGAAAGTTTACAGAAAGACAGAAAAATCTAAAAATGTATGAAAAACGAAGTCTATTTAAAAAGAAAAAAAGAGCAATGGAAGACGAAAGGTGGAAGAAAATGAATCTCAAAAGTATTGGATGTTGCATATCTTTTGTTATGGTGCAGCTCTTGGGCCCTCAGACTAACACTGACGCCGTTTCGGTCATCGCAATGTTCAAAGGTTTTGCGGCTCCAGACAGATTTCTGGCTATTTATTTGGCCTAAAATGGCTCTTTTGACAGGAAAGGTGACCCCTTTTGTAGACAAACACATTCATATTCACACATATGTTCAATTAGTCTTCATTGAAGACCTAAAATGCATGTTTTAGGAATGAGAGGATGCTGGACAACCCAGAGGAGTCCCACACATTATTCTTAAAAAATTACTCTTTTCTGACTAGTTAGGTATACACTAGTATAGTCATTATCCAAATATTCCAGAATGGTGCCACTAATAATGAGCGTGAACTGTGCACTGTCAAGCTGCTCCATCAGCTGTAACTGCTGAGACGTACATGTTACCTCTGAATTGTGATGAACTGGACTTGTGTGACCGAAACAAATGATTCAGCCACATAGCTGTAAAGGAAAACACACGATGCGTTTTATTATCATGTTCCATTGTGTAAGTGCATTATAACAAACCATATTCCACTCCTAAAAACGAAGTAAAGTAAACGCAAACTCCGTTTTCTATTTCTTTGGTGGAAGAACAAAATCTTTCACCACAAGCAGTCCACTTCGAAGCTACTGAGCGATGTTAATATTCAAACATCTATTTGGCTTCTAAAAAATAGCTTCGAGACGTATTAAAGATTGCGCATACTGACGCATGTCAACATACCGGTGCATGTGAAATAAAACACGCCCTAAGTATAAAATAAACGTTTAGTTAGCGTCACAGACCCGCGTGTTTTTTTATGAGCTCACTTATCGACTAAATCAGAGCGTTTAGGAGGACACATTTATCCACGAAACGGTGGTCGTGATCGCCGACATAAAGATGATTTCATATGCCTACGTAACCACGCATACGGCCTTTAGCACATCAGGCTAGCGAATTAGAACAGTTGCTTTGCCTTTACAATTGTGTTATAGCCTCACTTTGGGTAAACAATAATAAATAAATAAAAAAGGACAAACAAATTTAAATAGGAGCGTCAACATACCTACAGGAGAAGAACGCTGTGAGTATGATTAGTTCAGGGACACTGTGGAATTTTATCAACGCTAAAACACTATAAATACCTACACATTACACGCTTGATACACGGCGCCCAATCACGTTCATACTTTTAGTGGTCGCATTTTAAGCACAGGTTGATCCTTCCTAACTTGACTCATGTTTATCAGTCCAATAATGTTTATTTTCAACAAAGAGTTTCTCAATTCCAACTCTCAAACAGTACCATAACGCACCAGAAGTTGTTCAAATGACTCATTTGATTTTACCAAGAAAAAAATGAATGAAAGTACAGTCATGTTTACATAAGATGAGCAAATAATCGTACTTCCATAAAATAATGATTTGCTAGCTTTCAGTCCAGCGGTCCTCAAACATTTGACACCAAGTACCACCTAAAAAAGTACTTAGCTCTTGAAGTACCACCATCTTGAGCAACTGGTCCAGGTGTTCATGATTCATCAAAACACAAGCCAGAAATTTTACCCGTAAAAAATATAATATTTTATATTCTAAGTGAGTGGCATGCATGCTGTGAACATGAATGCTTAAAACTGTACAAGTGATTCAATTGAAATGTATTACACAAAAATGTATAATAAATGGTACTCAAATAGTTGCGTCTTAGATTAAACACAAATGCATATTGTGTTATATTGTGAAAGTTGAATATAACTGCACACAGTGATTCTTTTGCTTGTCAATAGAGGGAGCCCACGCACCACTACTATATCATAATTAAGAATCACTATTGAAGTATTTTGCAAAAGTTGTGTTCCACCCAAACACTTGCAGAGTTTGTCACAAGGAGAAACTACACTACACTCTTTCAAGTAAAAGCTGGACAGCACACAAACCTCTTGACATGCCGATGAGCCTCTTTGACTTAACTTGTAGTTAGTCACAGTGTTGCTGTAAAAATCCCTGACTCCTCCCAACTTGTTCAGGCATTATAACTCCTGAGAGGTGATGCCAGGCGTGCAATCCCAGGGTACCATTGGCGGTTCACAATCAAATGACAGAGCGGCTATCAGGTCCACACAGCCTCCTTCTTCAGTGTAAGTACTGCACCACTATATGTTACTGCATTTAACTGACAATTACCTTTACACTTCCTGTATGAAAAAAAATGATTGATGTTTTCTATCGTATGTTACGATTCAGCATTGATACACCTGTGTATATTGCTCTGATGACACAAAATTCATCTTTCTGACGTTACTAAAATGGCATTACTGTATAGTGAAATGTATTTTAAAAATGCTGTATTAAAGACCTTGCTTAGTCAAAGAAATGGAAAAATATCATTTTTAACCTGGATTTAAAAACATTTCCTACTTCAACATGCCTTAACGCAAAAACCAAAATATTGGCCATAACTGCTTTTCATTGAACCTTTTCATGGTAAAATGATGTTTCCTTCATCAGTTGCATCCATATTGTAATGTATCTAAAGTTGTAAAGTATAATCGTGCAGAATTTGAGCAATTTCAGTGAAGGCCAGATTAACGGATGTCTCTGAAAGACCTCTTGGGCTGCCACTGCACCGTAGAAGAAGTAGTAGAAGCAGCATAAGAAGACCGTCTTCTGGCTTCAAGGCAAAGCAAGCACGAAGAAAACAAACTACTTTCGTACAGTATTTTGTTTTGAAAAGAAGATCAGATAAAGATTTTCCAAGTCCCAATTTTTTAACCTAATGGGAGATTATTCGTTCCCGTTCAACTGAGACAGCAACACTGCCTTCTAGTGGACAGAGTAGGGGCGTGCCTTTAGTTTTCACACGTGAATGTTTCAAACCTGTCTTGAAAACGGTGACATTTGTCTCAAAAATAAAATTTGCGCGCCCGCTGATCCACAAACCCACATTCAACAACTCACAAATTGAATATTTACAAATTATAATTGTAGAACTGTCACGGTGTGGTCATGGAGCGGCGTGGTGTCTGTCGGCGCGTGAAGTGGAGGACTCAAAATGCAGCGAGGCAGGAGAACCACAGCAGGAGTGCGGGCGAAACTATCGTGCTTTATTTTACAGAAAACACTAACCAGGATACTGATTAATGCTAACTAAAGAACAAACTGAAAAGATACGAAATCAAAATGACAGACATAACTGCGGTGTTGATCGTGACAAGCGGCAATGATCCCACGCCGACTGATCACCACCCGGGAATTAAATACACTCACACTAATTGGGTAACTAGCCACACCTGGGGCCAGGCATAAGTGGCTGAGGGCCCGGATTGGTCAACCCGGAAGGGCTGGAACCCACTCAGGACCAATCGGGACCCTCAACCAAAACCAGATCTTCTCAGACATGACAAGAACTGTCTGTAATGTGAACTACATTTTGTTTTGTTTACAAATGATGTGCCAATTTAATTTACTTATAGTAACACATGATTTCTTGTAGTGCATAATTTTGTGATTACACATGTATTTAAATTTTCTTATTTGTGTACATATCTTTTAGTCGAGCCAATTACCTAATGCCCATGTTGTACTATTATTATAGGGAGTAAGGAGAATCATGAATGAATGGTTCGCACCTGTGTGTACGGGGCACTCTATATGCGTATCCACGCCGAGCTGTCTTGTTGTCGAATGTCAGGACCAGGATGCCTCAACGGTTTACGACCTACTAATGCTAACTACGACTAGTGCTACTACTAATCTCGCTAACGCTAACGGCGAGCACAAATACTGCTACTCCGGTTAAATGTGAACAAGTATGTGAGGCAGTGTGTGAGTGTGTTGATGTGTGTGTGTGTGTGTGTGTGTGTGTGCAATAAACGACAGTTGAGTTGTATCCGCCGTGCTTGTCCTGTCTACCCTTCCAGAGGGAGTGAGTTAAACTAAAAGTGAGTTTAATTAACAACTGGACAATAGTGATAAATGCAAACAGCATTTAAAAAAACACGTGCATTTGTGTGAATTTTGTGACAAATCTGTCACCGTACAAAAAAAGCATCGTTCAACCAGTAACATTGCATCGTGAAATAGAGCGAGCCATTTTTTAACACTTTAGTTTCGTCATTTAGTTGTAAAGGTAGCACACAAATGGGTTAACTGATCATGAGTATTGATTAGGGAAAGGAGAGTACCGATACCAGGTATCGGTATCGGGCCAATACCAGACTTTATTTGAAGTCGGTACTTGTGACAGTATTAGCCACCGTCTTGTGGTCATTTTTATCAACAGGAACTAAAAATTGGAAGAACTGAAAACTCTCATTAACTCATTCACTGCCATTGACGGCTATAGACGTCAAAAATTCATATTCAGCATATTTCTATTAGTTAGATTTTAGATCAAGAGTATGAAAACCTAGGACAAATTTATTGTTCATTTAGAACAGATATCAAATTTGTGATTAATCGTGAGTTAACTAGTGAAGTCATGTGATTAATTACGATTAAAAAAATTAATTGCCTGACGCCCCTAATTTTTAATAATCTTTTTTCTTTTTCTTTTAAAAATCGCATTAATTGTAATTAATTGCATGACTTCAATAGTTAACTCACAATTAATCACAAATTTTATATCCGTTCTAAATGTACAATAAAACAATTCTAGGTTGTCACACAAAATGTGAAACTAATAGAAATAGTTCAAATTAATTTTTGACGTGTATAGCCGTCAATGGCAGTTAATGAGTTAAGTTCTTGCAATGTTAAGGAAAAGTACTATGTTGGGATATATAGGTCTGGTGGGAACCTCCACTGGTTCTTGTATCTTAATGTTTACGATATTATGCTAACAGTAATGACCAGAAGACTGCATGTTCTCAGTTAACTATTACTGAATGCCAGAACGATCGAGTACACAGCTGTGGAAGAGGAACTGCTCTATTCCAAAATAGTCCCTACTCTTATACTGTCTAGACCGTCTCCCCACATGGGCGGACGGTTCAGCCTTGCCCATGTAAGAATGATAGAAAGGCGCCAAGCAAGGATGAATAATTGCGACACAACGGCCTAGCTCAAGTCACCTATCTAATCATTAAGAATCCTAATCTAAGAGGTCTTTCTTTAAAATGATCAGTCATTGCTTTTGGGGGGGGAATTTTATGAATCAAAAGTACTGGTGGTATTGGTACTTAGTATCGATGAATACTCAAAAAGTTCTCGTACTGGTTTCAGCCTGGAAAAAAGTGCTATTGAACATCCTTAGTATTGATTTGCCCCAAAAAATATATGAAATTTCTGAAATTGTGTCATAGGAGTTTCAGCCAGACGCCAGCAAATTATGCAAATAGATGAATGGCGCAAAGATTTACCAGCAATGCACAGGCATGTTTTAAATGTCAGCTAAAATGTTTTTTGGTTCTTTTATGACTTTATTATTGGTTAACAGAAAAAGTGACCACATCTGCTGGGTCCAAAATAGACATACAGCAACATGAATTAGCAATTTTGGTGACTTAGAAAGTTTTCCAATGAAATGAGCTTCATAACATTGCCTCTTAATTTCTTGCGTGTGATTTTGAGTGACTGCGACTTCTCTGAGGCCATTGAAATCAGGCTCATTGGATACCAATGCCCACAAACGCTACAATGGACAGTCAAGCTCCCTTTTCCCCTCTTTACTGGTAGGCCTATGCCATGTAGGCTTTAACTCATTCACTGCCATTGACGGCTATAGACGTCAAAAATTAATTTGAACTTTTTTTATTACTTTAAATTTTTTTCCACTTTTGTTAACAAGAGTATGAAAACCTAGAATTTTTTTTAATTGTGCATTTAGAACAGATACAAAATTTGTGATTAATCGTGAGTTAACTAGTGAAATCATGCAATTAATTACGATTAAAAAAAATTACTGCCTGACGCCCCTAATTTTTAATAATCTTTTTTCTTTTTCTTTTAAAAATCGCATTGTAATTAACTGCATGACTTCAATAGTTAACTCACGATTAATCACAAATTTTATATCTGTTCTAAATGTACAATAATTTTTTGTCTAGGTTTTCATACTCTTGTTAACAAAAGTGGGAAAAATATTAAACTAATAGAAATGGTTCGAATGAATTTTTGACGTCTATAGCCGTCAATGGCAGTGAACGAGTTAATTATGACTGCTGGGAACTGAGCTCGGTTTTTAAGATGAGCCACACTGGTTCTCCTGGAAGCAATAATTTGAAATATCAATTTAAAAAAAAAGACACCAATGAGGACAAAATAAAGATTTTCACTCGTGGAAAGAGCACTTTATACACTTTTCAATTAATTAATTCTTCATTCTGTTCACCACAGGAGCACAATGCTGGGAGTCGAAAATATGAAGAGCAAGGATTTCTGGAGGGCCGTAGCTGCAGAATTCCTGGCCATGCTACTATTCGTGTTTATCTGTACGGGCTCCGCCATCGACTGGAACTCAACTAAGAAACCAACTACGGGATTGGCACACGTACCAGACACCAACCTCTTCATTTCGATAAGCTTCGGCTTAACCATTGCCACCTTGGTGCAATGCTTTGGCCACATCAGCGGCGCACACATCAACCCGGCTGTCACGGCGGCAATGTTCGTGACCAAGAAAGTGACCCCAATAAAGGGGCTGTTCTACTTTGTGGCCCAGTTAGTGGGCGCAATCGCAGGTTCTGCGATCGTGCTTGCCGTCACACCCGCCAATCTCAGGAAGGATGGTGTGGGCGTCAGCAAGGTGAAGACTCTGGATTTAACATGTACTGTATTTTTCTTTCCTTGACAATCTTTGCGTTTGCTCAGATAGATGAAAATGTCGGCGAGGCACTCGCCCTACTCGTGGAGCTGCTCTTAACATTTCAGCTGGTCTTCACCATTTTTGCCACATGCGACTCCAAACGGACTGACCTCGGTGGATCTGCTTCGTTGGCCATCGGCCTGTCTGTAATGATTGGTCACTTGATTGGGGTGTGTATTTATTATCCAATAGTTGTTCACTTCCATGAAGGAAGCATGCGCTCAGTTTCAATTCAATATCATGAAGAAGTCTTGTCTGTTTATATACAATATGCCTGGTTTGAATCAAGGCTTTTTGACTATGCCTGCCTCCAGCGGGAGTCTCGTACCTGGCTGGCCGCTTACCGTGAGAGCAAGCCAGGGTTGCCAAATACTGTGTCAAATATTCCCCACAATGTCAACTTGAAGTACTTTGAGTCCCCTGTAGGTGGAAAAGCGCTAAACAAATTGAAGGCCCATTTATTTACCATTACAACAAAAACGCTGGCTTTACTTTTAATGACAACGATGCCAGGCAACATAAAAGGAATACATCCGATTCTAAAGACACGAGAGGTGTTACAATTAATTGATTAACTCATTCACTGCCATTGACGGCTATAGACGTCAAAAATTAATTTGAACTATTACTTTTAGTTTCACATATTTTTCCACTTTTGTTAAGAGTATGAAAAGCTAGAAAAAAATGTATTGTACATTTAGAACAGATATAAAATCCGTGAGTACTCTTGGGTTAACTAGTGAAGTCATGTGATGAATTACAATTTAAAAAAAATTAATCGCCTGATGCCCCTAATTTAAAAAAAAAATGAAAGCAATTATTATTAAAAAATGAGGGGCGTCAGACGATTATGTTTTTTAATTGTAATTAATCGCATGACTTCAATAGTTAACTCACGATGAATCACAAGTTTTATATCTGTTCTAAATGTACAATATTTTTTTTCTAGGTTTTTATACTCTTGTTAACAAAAGTGGAAAAAAATGTGAAACTAATAGCAATAGTCCAAATTAATTTTAGACGTCCATAGCCGTCAATGGCAGTTAATGAGTTAATGGACAACTAATCGATTGTCAAATTAACCCTATAAGGCCTGAAATATAACTATAAAATAAATGAGAAAATTCAGATTCTTTGTAAATAGAGTATTTATTGGTCCTTTAGGACATTTTTTAAAATCAACTTCCACATATATGACTTTTGATTTGTCGTCATATTTGATACATCCTGTCACAATGCTTTAAATTTGTACATTTATAACTATCAAAATATAAAAATAAACAAACGTATCAGATATTTCCAAAAATCAGAAAAAACATTTCCCACTATTAAATTATAAGTATTGGTGTCTCTCCTTTTTCAATCGGGGCGATCTTGCAAGGTTGTTGGAAAAGCCATCAACTGGGTGATACTGCCCTCTAATGGATTATCCGTGCAATGCATGTGTCAGATCATATACGTCAGGGTTTTAATGGAGAAATAAATTATTATAATCACGAAAAAGAGGACTCAAAATGTCTTGTATTTAATATAGTGCTGTCAAAGTTAAAGCGTTAACTAATTAATTACAAAAAAATTATCACAATAATATTGTATTAATGCAGATTAATCACACTATTTTGACCGCAGATGATACTTTAGCAAACAGCGGATGGTTACATTAAAGGTAGCACAAGTTGTGCTACCTTTCAAGAGCAATAAACATAACTACATGTACTAAAGTAAAGCAATTATTAAATGTTTGCGTATGACATTCAGAATATTTGTTCATGTCAAACTATTGGGGTCTTAATTTCATTTTAAATTATTCAAGTAATTGACTGATTAGAAAAAGAGGATGATGAGCGTGTGCAGTGGATACTTTTTTTTTGAAGACGTCCTCATAACATGTCATAACAGGTGCTCTTTAAATTTGGCGGGCAAAAATATGTTGATAAAAAAGCCTTTTTATTAAGCGATTAATCGTGATTAATTAAAATTCTAGCAGATCTGATTAATCTGAGCTCTAATTTCTTATGATACGTTTGGCGTTATAGGAATAATCAGTTATTTTTGATAATTGATCATTTTTTTAAAGACCTTGTTAAAATTGTCCAGATCCTCCATTTTCTTAGACCATTATGCCTGGTCATTACGGTAATACTTATCTGCCATTCTATGTATGCTATGTCTGGCAAATGGGTTAAAAAATAAATTAGCCAATCAGAGGGAAGATGTCAAGACTTTATGTCTGGAGTCACTTTTGGAAAACAAACCATTCTCTACTACAACCGAAAACACTCCAGTGTGTGACACTGTGCTTCAGTATGCTGATTCACATTTATGTGCACATCTTTAGTTGTAGTTATCACCTCATGGGAGCTTGCCTAAACCTCGTAGATTAAAAACGGGAGCGCAGAGAAATAGATGTTGCCATCCACTGAATTGCTTGAGTGAATGATCACCTCTGAGTTTCAGTATTATTGTGTGTATTAATTAACGCCTTATATGTCCTACAGATTCCATTCTCAGGCGCCAGCATGAACCCGGCTCGTACCTTCGGCCCGGCAGTGATCTACAATAAATTTGCGAGTCACTGGGTAAGAGATCTTGATGATGTCGTAGAGTTTGTAGCATTCTCTTGTACTTGGGATTTTAATCTGCTTGGTTGCTATTAGTGAAAATGGTTCTCCAAGTTTTGTCTTCCATTCAGTTTCATAGAATTGCTCCTGATGCTGCGTCATCAGTGAGCCCTTTCAGGGACTTGTAGGTTGGAAAAGCACTATATGAATGAAGTACCATTTGTTAACTCCAGCTGTTAACAAAGCTCGCTAGACCATTCTTTACCTTTGTCTATTGTGGGCTATTGGTGGTATTCGTTGACGTGACGGGATGACGGAATCCCCGCATATGGTGTGGCGACTTTTCATTCAGTGTACTGAGCCGTGGTCCCGTTGTGTTTACGCCGAATGTTATTTTCTTATCGATAAATGGCATCCCACGTTACTTGTGTTAAAAAAAGACGTATGCGGAAGGTTTAGATCAACACTCCTTGCAGCGGTACTTGTTAAAACGTTTGATTAATGGCATTGATAGGATTAGAAATGTTTGCCGGTGTTCCGACATTCACGTATCCCAAAACACGGACACTCTTGCGTCTTCTGTACTTTCAACTTTTATTGGTTGCTATGTGCATTTTTTATTTGTGAATTAGAGGTGAAGAATGGCAAGTTATTTTTGATACCAAGTTAGCTCGTTCCCCGGCGGCGCTAGCTACACACTTTAGCATGCTGCAACAACAACATTGCTGACTCATCACTTCTTATTTTCGTCAACTTTTTAATACAAATTCAACTTTTTGAGCTGCTGGGAAAGGATAATAGAGACCTTCACTCATTCACTTCCAGCCATTTTCACTGAAGCAATCCCCTTCACTCCCGGCTGTTTTACTGGATTTTGACAGATTTCGCAAGGCCCACAGAATATTATGTTCTATTGCTATAAAAACATACCAAAAGAAAGATTAGAGTCTCTTCTTTCATCAGGAAAAAAAAGTATATTTCTATCTGTTTCCATTCTGCAGCAATTAGCATTAGAATATAGCTAACTGTGGAGAAATCAGCTTGTTTGCAACACAGCCCTGGTTGATCTCTTATACTCTGCTGCCACCTGCTGGCTGTTTTTGTAATTGCTACCATTGCTTCACCCGTTCTCTGCAATTCAGAGGCTGCATCAAAGCCTTCTGTATGTAAAAACGTATAAATACGTCTTTGGGAGACTTAAAACATTTAAAATAGAACATATTTATTCGTTTTTGGGAGCATAATGAGTTAAAAAGGGTATTTGGAGAAATTTTAAAATAAAAACTTTTGACCACTCAGATCTATTTTTAGCCAGAGCCACGGCTAGCGGGGCACATATATCACAATCGCATTATGGTCAAATGCATCTCACAACATCATCAAAACGGTCAGAACACACTTTGGGAGACTTTGTCGGTTGTAAATCTTTTTAACTTATCCTTGAATTTCTCTACGGATGCACCTTTGTTAATTCACATTCAACGTTTGACATTCCGTGCACCCATGAACAGCACACGTGTGGCACTTGACGTCATGCGTCTACCACAGAGGTGGGCATCGAGGGCCGGAGTCCTGCAAGTTTTGCATGTTGCCCTTCTCCAACACAGCTGATACATGATCAGCTCATCAGCAAGCTCTGCATAAGCCTGATAACGATCCTGTTGATTGGAATCAGCTTGTGTTGGAAGTGAGAAACCTCCAAAACCTGAAGGCCCTCGAGGATCGAGATTGCCCACCTCTGGTCTACCATCTGTATCAGGGGTGCTCAAGTTCGGTCCTCGAGAGCCCCTATCCAGCCTGTTTTCCATGTTTCCCTCCTGCAGCACAGCTGAATCTAATGATCAGCTAATCAGCAAGCTTTGCAGAAACCTGATAACGATCCTGATCATGAATCAGGTGTGTTAGTGGAGAAAACATGGAAAACAGGCTTGATAGGGGCTCTCGAACACCGAACTTGAGCACCCCTGATCTATATGCTCGAGTGCAGTACATCTTCTGACCTTACAATCACAAACTTGAATGGATTTTGTTGAGATTTTATGTGATTGACCAATACAACAAGTAGCACATAATTGTGAAGTGGACAGTGGTGACCACTAGTGTTAATTTCATCAACAAAAACTGAGCAAAAATACTTTTGTGAACACAAATTTTTCACCGATCTAAAACTAGACTAGACTAAAACCTTCATTAAAACTAGGACTAAATCAGTATGTATTTTCAGCGACTAATAAATACTAGATGAAAATGTACTTCACTTAATAAAAAGTGGATTAAAATCTATGGACATTTTAGTTCATGAACAAAAACGAGACGAAAATTATATGATTTTGTAAAATCTTGTCTATGCTAATCTGTCATGTGACACACACCCTTTCAAATCTGCAGCTAGCTAGCTAGCGAGTGCAACACATTGGCACAGACAGGAGGTGGTTTCACGGTGAAAGGTTAAAAAAATATATATATATAGTTATCGTAACGTAACATTAATCCAACGGCTGTAACATTCCAACAATAATGTTAAACCGACCGCTAACTAATGCTAGCTAACTTACGTGCTAATAGCATGGAGCCATAGTAGCCACTGTAATTGTGTGTCAAGGTGTTTTTCATCCCAAAAAAAAAGAGAGAAATGTTTATGTGAAATAGTTTTAGATCCGAAATGTTCAACATAATCTTATGGAGAGAAAAAATACGGGGGTTAAATGATTGTCCTGACTTAAGATAGACTAAAATGTTGACAGTTTTTGTTGACTAAAATGTTTTCTTGGACTAAAATAAAGACTAACAAGCTAGATTTATAGTCGACTAAAAATGGACTAATTAAAAACGGGATGAAGTTGACTAACTATGATTAAAAACTAACATAACAAGCTAGATTTATAGTCAACTAAAAATGGACTAATTAAAAACGAGATGAGGTTGACTAACGAAGATAAAAACTAACAAGCGTGATTGAAACTAGACTAAAACTGAGACTAAATTTAAAAATGGTGGATAAAATTAACACTACTGACCACTGCAGTAGCTAAAAGCCCAGGTTGCCAGCTCAGCGGTCAGGTCAGCGCCTTCTTTGAAGAAACCAACGTACAAGCGTAAAACTTTTCTCTGATACCCCTAAATACAATTCGTCACCTAATTAGTTAATAAAGTGCACCTGCGTGTTATTTACTCCTCGTATGAATACTTGTATTGTGGTTCCGTGAAGGCCTCAATGGTTTGTTTTTTTAGGGGGGGGAAACGTTGTTACGTTGACATACCAGATATAAAAAGTTAACCCAGCTTTTTTTCCTCTTATGCTTCTACTCTTTCTTTCTTTATTTGTACTTTCTGGTAGTCTGGATGCCCTGTGGCACCACGCTGCGTCCGACAGGTCAGGGTTGGAACTACAACAAACATCTTCGGTGTGTGGTGTGCTTTATTGATTATCTCGAGTACACCACACACAAGCCCATTTAACATACATTGATTCATTTTCTCATGTGTTGGGTCTTCCACAAGAAATTGGTTAAGATGTTAAAAACAGGTATATTTGTACCCCACTCTAGGTCTACTGGGTGGGGCCCATGCTGGGTGGCGTCATCGCCGCACTCGCGTATGAATTCATTTTCTGTCCGGACAGCAGCAAGCCAAGTCCAGGCCAGGTGATTCCCAAAAACCAAACAGGCACCTACAAGGACATGGAAGGGCCGGGCTCCATGCAGCCGCTCAAGAAGAAGAGGAGGACCGAGAGAAAAGACCCGCCGCCAACGAGAGACGTGCTGTCCACCGTATGACGAGCAGATGCGCTGGAAATGGAGAGCAATCTATAAGACAGAACGGTTTTTGGCTTTCATCTCGAGTCCCCCACCCTACATCTCATTGCCTTCAAATAATTCATCCTTGAATGCGTTTTTGGTCCAAGAGGCTTTGTGCACTGAACAATTTAGATTACATGTTGCCATATAGCTTTGCGAGCTGCAGAATGACTCTGCAGTCTAAGCGAGTGTGTGTAATGCTGCAGTCAGACCGAACGCAAACTAGCGGCGCGTTTCCGTATATAGTCAATGCAGTTTGCGCGATTGCGTGCTAGGTGTTTCATTTGGAGTAAGGCCGCAGCTGTATATTTTGGAATTTTGGATATCTACTGAAAATATTTCGATTTTTTTTCCCGCTTGGTTAAAGAAAAATGTTAATACAAAAGACAAAACACAACGACCAACTGGTTTTCAGTTTTAAATATTTTTTTTACTTAAATGTAAATGTAAACATCGTTTTCATCACTAGAAACATTAGTGAGATTTTAAACAAATCCCTCCCCTTAGATTTTGTCCAATGAGACGTCGGAACAGCAGTAGCGATTTTGCCGGCTAAATCAGCACATTCGACTAAGCCTGGTTTTCTAAAACGTGATCAGAAGGACCGACAACTGCGTCCGGCTGTCAGCATCAATGTATGCAGTCATTTATAACTATTAAACTGCCTTAGCAGTAATTCAATGGCAATCACCAGTCTATGTGGGGCACTTGAGCGCTGCTAGCTATGCTAGCAACAGGCATTGTCAATACAATGTCAGCGTAATTAAGTGACAGTGAAAGCAAATTAACCCTAATAGTGAAAGATGAGTCAGCCGTTATGTGGGAACAACTTGAAAATACAAGTTTTTCAAGGCATTAATCCACATAATTTTTATTTTGGTGGGTGTGCACGTAAAATAAACCGGTATCCAATGCAGATAAAAACGCCTCGAACGGAGGTACTCGAATTACCGGAAGACTCGTTCAGACCTAATTTGAAGGGTTAAGAGGAGAAAATGTGTGCATCTCAGATAGCCAATCAGTGTTGAGAATGAACCTGCTCCATCACATGCAGATGTTGTACAAGCAGACAACAGACAACTAAAGCCTAAAACAAAAAAAACTGATGCAGTCTGTTGAAATAAAAACAATGCGGGACAATGTCTGCGGGATCGGGAGGTACGCAACGCAGCCAGCTTCTGATGCCGGTCAGGGCCGAGCCGAAAAGGAGCAGACTTGGGAAATGGGGAGCGAGGAAGTTGGTGCATCAGGAGAGTGGATTGTATTGTTTACAGCTGTTGAACTTTCAACCAAGATAGAATTTAGAAGCCAACACGACCAAGTTTTTTTTCTGTCACAGAATTTAGAAGCCAACACCAATTTTTTTTTTCTTGTCACGAACAAAATCATGCGAGATAACGCGGGGACGACGTGACATTTCGTGTTCGGTCTGAACCTAGCATAAGGTCCATCAGTTACGTAGGTTCATCATTGGCAACGGTGAACGAGCGAGGAAGAAAATGTGGCCTTGTTATTTTGGGATTAGTGTCACATTTACTCAAAAGTGCATGTACTGGTTAAGCGTATTATGATACAACAAATGTCCAGTAAGTTGATGACTGCTCTCTATTTTCAGTGCATAGGTGTATGCTCTCATGGGAAACGCACTATTTGTAAATGTTTATTTTTTTTTTTATATACACTGAAATGTACTTCATATAGTTGTAATCAATTTCACGCACCGGTTGACTAGTTTTAGTACATCATCTAAAAGATGGATGAATCGATAGATTTTTATTTGGCTTCAGCTGCGTATCATTGTCATCTGATCTGGAAATTGGTGCTGTGAATTTTATGTAAGATGTGATAATAAAGTTATACCAAGATATGGACATAAAAAATTGTATGACTTAATGCATCATAGGAAAAAGACCCACTTCGATAAAATGACACTCAAAACACAAGATGACTGATGGGATGTATGAAACCTCTACCACAGTTTGGCTTTAGCCCCAGGTGCTAGCTAGCTCGCTCCAATGGTGCTCGTTTACCTGCTAGTAGTGATGGGAAAATGAAGCTTCATGAAGCACTTGTGATATTTTTTGACTCCTCTAGATGGCACTCTTGGTTGAAAGATGCAGTGGAAATGTAAAATTTCCTTTGCACTAGCCTTTATATTTAAACCAAGAGCACCATCTAGGGGAGTCAAAAAATATCACAAGTGCTTCATGAAGCTTCGTTTTCCCATCACTACCTGCTAGCTCCCTAGCTAGCTTCCATGGTCATCATTTACCTGCAAGCTCTCTAGCTAGCTCCCATGATACTCATTTACCTGCTAGGAAACTACCTAGCTAGCTCCCATGGTACTCATTTACCTGCTAGGGAGCTAGCTAGCTAGCTAGAATCAGGGGCTAAAGCCAAACTGGGACGGATTTTACTTTCTGGACCTGGATTTGCCACCTCTGATTGTGGTTATCTTCTACCCATACAATTTTTTGGCTTTGTACAAGTATTAAAGGTGCACATTGTCGTGTGGGCAGTGTGATTCAAACACGTGAAAATGACATTTTTGATTATGCATTAAAAGACAACTTTACTCGTGTGTTCATTTGTGTAGGGCAGCAGTGTCGAACATTGGCTACTCATATTAAACTATATGTATCCAAGCTTAACACAATCAGGATTTTTTGGGCCAATCAGTGAACAAGTTTTGAACAAAATTATTGATCATTGACATACAATCAAGATGGAGAAATATATTTCTTTAAAGGCAGTCGACAGCCATCCACGTATAATTGATGTCATTTGAAATGCATGAGAAATAAAATAAACCCCCAAAATGTGGATAAACATTGAATATAGCATGTAATGTCTTATTTCGCGCAGCCAATCAATGATGTCATTGATCCATCGGACAAATTAAGACATTACACCTGATCACCGATTTTATATCAAATGCAATATTTGTCCGAACCTGATCCAGTCTAGTATGCATATACATGTGAGTATATGAGTGTGTGGGGTACACACTAGTGATGGGCCTACATCTAGTGATGGGAAAATGAAGCTTCATGAAGCACTTGTGATATTTTTTGACTCCCCTAGATGGTGCTCTTGGCTTAAATATAAAGGCTAGTGCAAAGGAAATTGATTACATTTCCACTGCATCTTTCAACCAAGAGTGCCATCTAGAGGAGTCAAAAAATATCACAAGTGCTTCATGAAGCTTAATTTTCCCATCACTAGTACACACATCAATATTATACAGGTATATTAGTGCTGTTGAATACAAAACATTTTTTTACAAATTAATTGCACAATTCTCCGTAATTAATCGCGATTAATCACATTTTTCTAACATCGTCAAATAGAAAATATATTTAGAATCAGACTGTTCTAAATAGCCTTTTTTGATCCTTAAATAGAATCCTGTAACACAAGCATAGGGAACCCTGGTCCTCGAGAGCTACTGTACTGCCTGTTTTTTTAGTTGTGTTCACAAGCAGCAGACTTCAGAATTTGCGAGGCCCCCTGAAGGAACTTGAGCAGGATATTTTTCCTGTGAGATGATACGGCAAAAACATACAACTATGCTATTTGAATTTGGCTTTGTAAAGTGTACAAATTACTTGAGATTTCTCCGACAAGCGTCAAGTACAACTGAAAGTAAAACTACCTACAGTCCGTGTTTGTCTATTTTCACGCCAGTGGCTGCAGGTTATGGACTAAAACAGGAAGTAAATAAAACTGAGTGTAAGAAAAAAAACACTTTAAAGAATTGTAGTTAATCTGCAGAGTTAACGCTTTAATTTTGACAATATACAATTTGCCTATGAGTAATGGTATTCTGTATATACTAGAGCTGTCAAACGATTACATTCTTTTAATCGGATTAATCACATCTTAGAATTTTAATTAATCATGATTAATCGCTTAATTAAAAAGGCTTTTTATCAACATTTTTTGACTGCCAAATTTAAAGAGCACCTGTTATGTGTTAAATCTTTCTACATTTAATGTTATGAGGACGTCAAAAAATTTTGATCCACTGCACACGCTCATCCTTCCTAAGAGTTAATTATTTTCATAATTTAAAATAAATAATAAGTATGACATGAACAAATATTCTGAATGTCATACGCAAACATTTATTAAATGCTTTACTTGAATGCATGTAGTTATGTTTATTGCTCAAACACAACCTGTGCTGCCTTTATGTAACCATCCGCTGTCAATTTTAAGGATCATCTGTTGTCAAAACTAATAGTGTGATTAATCTGCATTAATACATGATTAATGCAATATTTTTTTGTGATTAATTATTAACGCTTTAATTTTGACATATATATATATATATATATATATATATACATATACACACACACACACACATTCAGAGGGGTCTTTACTGTTATAGATCATTTAGGGATCAAACTTTAACATCATATTGGCCTGCAATCTCAGGATTAAATTATATTTTAGATTCTTAGCTAAAAAGCCACTTTTCAGGAGACCCCCCCCCCCCCCCCCCCACACACACACACACATAAAATTAAATAATAATAATCGGTTCGGAAAATGGACGGATAATTAAACAATTAAATAATTATTAAATAGATAAATAAATAAATAAACAACACCCACATGTGTTGAATGGACGGCCAATAGTAAAGATTTTTTGAAAAATATTAATTTGACCAAATAGTGACTTTTGAGGTTTTGCCCAATGCCAGTGATATTAAAACAAACAAACAAAAAAAACATTTACAGTATTAGGTTTTTACTGTATGTTACCATCAGTGACCTTATAATAAAAGCCAAAAAACATATTCCTTTTTTTTGGTTGCATTTCACACATTTTAAATGGAGTAGTTACAGGAGCAAGAACTCCTCACACAAGACAACCGTCTGCAGATCACTGATCAAATCACTTACAGTATCTCGGCATATTACTCCACCTTGGAAGATTTATTAGAGTAATTTCCTTAAGTAAAGTGTCATCTTTATGTGATCTAATTCCATTGCAATTTGCAGCTTTTTTTTTTCTTTTTTTTTTGTGACAACTTTGATCGTCTGTATATATGCCATTATTGTTGAAATTGATGAGGTTTTTCAGTCACAGTCTAAATGCGACAACAGCATCACTTAGTGGTTGGTCTCTTGTGTAAAATAAAGGCTCACCTCAAGTGTTTCTCCAGGGGAGGGCAGCCACGAGCCTGGAATGTGCACTTTCCATCCATTGCTCACACAGTGAGTGACACAATACATGTGATAGGCCTTACTTCACTTGACACTGACTGGCCTATTTAACTATTCGCAATTGTTTTTCTCTAATTTGCACCTTTGTTGCGCTATAAATATTCTTCACTTGAGGCCAACACCGGCTAATCTCCTTTTAATCATCTTTCCTGCCCTTATGGGCTATGTATGTGGATATACAATATGTGATGTTTTGTGCACCTTCTCGGACAAATGAGAAAATAAGTCTTGCTTTTGTGCAGGTCTTAAGTAGTGATGGGAAAACGAAGCTTCATGAAGCACTTGTGATATTTTTTGACTCCCCTAGATGGTGCTCTTGGTTTAAATATAAAGGCTTGTGCAAAGGAAACTGATTACATTTCCACTGCATCTTTCAACCAAGAGTGCCATCTAGAGGAGTCAAAAAATATCACAAGTGCTTCATGAAGCTTCATTTTCCCATCACTAGTCTTAAGTAGTGTCGTTTTTGGTGAGTCAGTGGGACCTGCCAATAGCCTTTAACCCTATAAAGCCTGAACCATGAAATATATGAGAGAAAATAAAAATAAAATAATGTAAATAGACTATTTATTGGTCCTTTTGGAGGGATTTTTTTTTTTAATGGTTTTGAAAATCAACTTCCACATATGACTCATATTTGATACATCCGGTCAACATATTAGTTATTTCCAAAAATCTGAACATTTCCCACTATTAAAAAGTAAATGTGTCTCTCCTTTCTCAATTGGGGCGATCTTGCAAGGTCGCTGGAAAAGCCATCAGCTGCCATCATACTGCCCGCTAATGGATTATCCATGCAATGCATGTGTCAGATCATATATGTCAGGGTTTTAATGGGGGAAAAAAATATTATTCTCATGAAATAGAGGGCTCAAAATGTCTTGTATTTATTTTAATACGATACGATTACAAAAGCGCGGGGTCTAATCCAATTTTGGCACAAGTAGTGAAGGAGAGCTCCAAGCACGACAACTTGGAACAGTGAAACCATGATCAGCGTTTTGCAGGACATTGGCGAACAAGCTTGAATATTCCAAAATGATATTACTTAAACAATTTCTGGTCGGGTTGATCTCATGTTCTGTCGCTCCATTAGTGTCGCTGTCCGTTAGTGATGGGAAAACGAAGCTTCATGAAGCACTTGTGATATTTTTTGACTCCCCAAGATGGTGCTCTTGGTTTAAATATGAAGGCTAGTGCAAAGGAAACTGATTACATTTCCACTGCATCTTTCAACCAAGAGTGCCATCTAGAGGAGTCAAAAAATATCACAAGTGCTTCATGAAGCTTCGTTTTCCCATCACTGCTGTCCGTTAGCTAGCTAGCTTATCATATTAGCTGTTTGTTCCCTCGGTTTCAAGATGTTGACAAAATGAATGTGTTAAAAAATAATGATAAAAAATGTCACCATCTTTTACATTCGTCAGGTTTATAACCTCATTTATTCTTTCATTCTTAGGGTGAAATGGTTGGAGGTGTGCAATTGTGTTTTTTCCCGCCAGCATCCAAGCCTATGAATTCCATTAGAGCAATTAAACATGGCACAAAGTGTACCGAACATTTTGTCACTTAAGGCTTAAAGTCTTTTAATCAATGCTTGCAAACTTGAAGGTGCACAATTAGGCATACACTTTTGTGCTAGCATACAAAATTTCAGTGACTGCCTTTTTTTTTTTTGTAAAGAACTTGATCTCACTCATTCACAGAGGAATTGTGCACTTCGCTTATAGGCCGAGTGGTAGGCCTACATCTAGTGATGGGAAAATGAAGCTTCATAAAACACTTGTGATATTTTTTGACTCCCCTAGATGGTGCTCTTGGTTTAAATATAAAGGCAAGTGCAAAGGAAATTGATTACATTTCCACTGCATCTTTCAACCAAGAGTGCCATCTAGAGGAGTCAAAAAATATCACAAGTGCTTCATGAAGCTTCATTTTCCCATCACTACCTACATCATTCACTGAATTAAAAAAAAATGTAAAGGTATATACATATACTTTTATATGTATACTACATACAGCGCTGTGAAAAAGTTTGGATTCCGTAACACTCGAACTGGACTTTTTGAGTGTGAGCGTCCTTTTTAAGGTCATGACACAGTATTTCAATCAGATTCAAGTCCGGACTATAAATTTTTGCTCAGGCCATTCCGAAGTACCTATCAATACCATGTTCAACTGTTGGTTTGATATTGAAGAAAGAAAGAAAGAAAAAAAGAAAGAAAGAAAGAAAATCAGCCATTCATTTATATGCAGTATTGTTCAAATTTCAGCTAACAAATGACGAAATAACGAAAAGTTTGCTAATGCATCCATCGAGCACAGACTGACTTCTTCATACTTCACAATTTGCATTTGCAATTTCAATTCCCAGTGCGGTGCAGAAAGGGCAAAAGATAAAACACACACCTTAAAGATCATTAGCAATTAATATTTGGGGATTCATGGAGGAAAAACTGCGTTAAACACTTGTTCAATAATTCATACTATAAACAAGAAAGTCTCCCACTTCCTTAATAATTTAGACGTAAGCTAATGTTGATTTATTCAGGAAGGTCTGCGCCACCAGCGCTGCCTGCAGTGCCCACATTTGAATTAAAGTAGGACAGTAGCAGGCGAGTCTGTAATAACATTTGTATAATTTTATTATTGCTCGCGGCCCAGTTCATTTCCTCCTCCAGTAGCTGCGTGAAATTGTTTGATTCTGCAAAGTGCCTTGAGTGCGACGCTCTGGGCTGGCAGGGAGGTGCGGGAACAGGAAGGCGGGTGACACTCGGTTCTGATGCTGTAAAGGCACGCGCACTTGCGCTCACGCAGATAAATAACGTTGCCAGGCTTTGTTACACTACCTCACTTAATAATTCACGCCGTCTTGAGAATATGATTGATATTGTCACTCACCCTGTCACTCATGATGAATATTTGAGGCAACGCGTTTGATAAGGCATGGAAGTGTAATAATAAGGCATTCATTACTCCTTCGCGTCAAATACATTGGAGCGTTTGTCAGTATGCTCACAATATCGTGATACCCAAAATCACAGCATGTCACTTACAAAGGAGTATTAGGACCCCAAAAGAAATGCAGTTTTATGGGGGGAAAATGGTAATACTCGAAGAATTAAGTGGTATATTATCAATAAAAAGTTTCATATTTTTACATTAAAATCTCTTCATTTTTCTTTCGCCATATACTTCGGGTTGGAAATGAGCAAGCTATTTATTTTCAGAAATAACTGATTTTTAAAAGGTGACCTTCCCCACCCCAATTATTATTATTAAAAAAAAAGAAGTATTGTTCTATGCAGCCCCACTACGGTATTCTGGTTAATATTGCGTTTGTGGAATATGAGTTAAGCAGCATATTCCAGCCGTTTATATCAGAAGGTGGCCATTTTGCTACTTCACTCGAGTGAAAATGACATTACAGTTGCTCAGATCTCAAGTAAGGATGGGCGAGTACCGATACCAGTTATCGTATCGTACTCGCGACGGATATCGATACTGGTATCGGTTCCCACTCTTGTGGCCGTTTTTCGATCAGGAACTAAAGGCTGAAATAGTTATTTTGCATTTTTTGAGCACCACAGGTAACGCGAGTACTCATTTATTTAAGGCTATAGCGTAGCTGACGCACAGGCTACTTTTAATTTAGCCACTTACATCTAGTGATGGGAAAATGAAGCTTCATGAAGCACTTGTGATATTTTTTGACTCCTCTAGATGGCACTCTTGGTTGAAAGATGCAGTGGAAATGTAATCAATTTCTTTTGCACTAGCCTTTATATTTAAACCAAGAGCACCATCTCGGGGAGTCAAAAAATATCACAAGTGCTTCATGAAGCTTCGTTTTCCCATCACTACTTACATCGACGCAAGGGAAGGAAGAACATCTTCAGTCGACAGCAAGTGGCAAAATGGCCGCCCTCCTGAGATGGATGGCTGGATTTTGCTTCATAACTCATATTCCACAATTGTAATATCAATCAGAATGTCATGTTTAGACTAGTGAGGTCACATATAGCTTATTATTGTCAAGAAATGTTTAAGGTTGACTTCCCCTTTAAAGAGAAACTTGACTCATTGAGCCATTTTTAGTTGCAGAAAGTTAACATTTTGTCAAGAATTAATTTGATAACGTCATTATTTTTCATGTACATTTAATACCTTTAAAAACAAAATTTCCACTTGCCGGGGGCTTGTTTTTCCATGACAGTCCATCTGGCTCCTTTTCCTTTGTTTGAGACATTCACTAAGCAGGTCGTCCCTGGGGCCCATCGTCTTGATGTATTCTTGGAGGCCTGTTGTTTTCTCCTGTATGGTACCCATGACGCTAACTTGTCCGCGGTCCCCACTCTTTCAGTTTTGTGTACAGCCTTAAGACGCTAGACTTCGGGTGGTCTTGATATCAGTGGCTTGGATCGCTTCCAGGCAATGCTGGCAGGACATAGGTGTTAATGATCTTATTCTTTCCGTTCAGCTGACTACTCAGCCCCTCTTTAGGGATTCGGCCATGGCCAACCATTCGCGCTGTCCCCTCATCTGCACATCTCTTATGCTGCATTACAGTAGTTCAATCCCTTCATTGTGATCATCTATATTTAAAAAAAATAGTTAAAATAATCAAATATTGGACACTTGGACCTGTAGTGTAAATCCAGACTGTGTTTATGTGCAAAAGAGTAATTGCTACACAAACAATCACATCTGGTAGCACACACCTGAGACCCTGGTGTTTTTGACACAGGAAGGGAGGTTCGAAGGTGCTGATTGGTTTCCTCGGGGCTCACAAGTTCCCACCTCGCTCCCCGTTCGTTCCTCCTGCAATTCCTTTATGCAGAGCAGCGCAAAGTACAGTTTGATGAAACACATTTGTTTGACTTAACTCTTGCTTTGCCATCACGCCCACATCTCGGGGGCCTCTCGCCAGCCCGACAGCAGTGGGGCTAATGAGAGGATGTATGTACAAGTGTGCCACTTGACCGCGGGAGTTGTCTTCCATTTGGGTTTTCGGTCTGCGTTATTAGGGAAATCTTTATTATTGTTGTTGCCCTCAAGTGGGAACGGTATAACAGGATTACATTTTATTGGACCCCCCCCCCCCCCCCTCTTGTCTCTCTTCCCCTCACTGTCACTTACTTCCCTTGTCCACTGTCGGGGTTGAAAGGGTGGGACGCTCATTCCGGGGTGCTCGTCAACCTCCATCTATCCATTTTCTATCGGGATTGTCTTCATTGAGGTCACAGCTTATCCCATCTGAATTTGGAAGGCAAAGAAACCATAAATAGGCTACTTACTATATATGAGGGATGTATCGATATCCAAAACGTCACAATACGATATTATCACGATATAAACCTCACGATATGATAATTATCACGACATGTGAGGAGGTTGGTATATTTAAAAAAGTTAATAAAAAAAAAGCTTAGGTCAAAATTATAAAAGTAGTTCAAAGTACAGGCAACATTAACCTCAATGTATATAATCGAACTACAATCACTAATGACAATATCGAAGCACTTGCTTCTGCACACACACATTGTGAATGGAGTCAATTTGTGGAGGAACTCAAACGTGTTACGTTCCCCTTCAACTAGCCATTAGGGAGGGGCTTAAATGTAGGTGGCCAAAACATGCCTACACTAAATTTCCAGTGTTTGATGAAATATGCAGTAAGCAGTGTTATTTTAACACTGTTAGGATAAAAAGTGATTTGGTCAGAGTATATTTCCTTGAGTGTTGGGGTGGATGATGGGTGTAACCTGAATAGCACTACCTTGAGTGTTAAATTGACCACACCCTCATTTCCGGTGAAGGAGAAACTTTTGCAAATTTCCAGCGTGCTGTCGACATTTCAATATCGATAAATCCAGTTGTTGTCGTCGGGACAGCATGGCTCAGTGTTCATGTGGTCGTCTCCCGTGGGTTCGATCCCAGGCCAGTGTGTATATGTCAAAGTGTCCTTGAGCAAGATACTAAACCCCCAGTTGGTCCTGATGCTGTGTCATCAGTCGTCAAAATGTAGAGCGCTTTAAGGGCCTTGTAAGGAGGAAAAAAATGGGATATAAATAAAGTACCATTTATCAGAGTAAAGTGTAGTGTAAGTTAAATTTTTAACACTGCAATACACTCAAACATCAGAGTTAAGTGAAGTTTGGCAGAATTAAATGTTTAACACTGACACTAGTGTAGACTACTTTCAACACTACTCTACCACACCAGTGTAGATAGAACACTATACAGTGTTGGAGTAACACTGGTGAAGTGTGAAGTAAAACTTTGAAAAGTGTCAGATTTACATTTATTGGTGTGGACACATATAAACACTTTTCTAGTGTTAGATTTAACACTCTCAGTGTTAATCTAACACTGGTTTGCACTGTACTTAAAATTAAACTGCACTAATAAACTAACCACCAGAGGGTTCTGGAACTGCAAAAATAGACCCCCCCCCCCCCCCCCCCCCGGACTTTTTAACCTGCTGTTTTTAATATCGTAACATGACGATGATGATATCGTTTACATGAGCAAAGGTACAACAAGAAGTGTCCCCAGGTCGTTTACCTAGGGTTCGACATCAACAGTGGCCCGTTTGCCTGGCGCCTCTACATAACTATGTTGGGCCACTCGAAGTTAACTGACGTCGGCCAGTATAAAATTCAGAAATAAATATGATGAAATATGTAAACATGTTTTTGCTTTTCGAACATAACATTTTCAATATGTTGATCAATCATCATGGATCATTTCACTGCACTACACCTTCTTCTTTTTTTGCGATTAAAAGTAAAAAGAAGAAAAAAAGTAGTATTGAACATCCCTATGTAAGATTTTTGTTGTTGTTCCGCCCTCTTACTAGCCGTGGATGGCCAAGGCCTCTGAGTCAGTGAGCAAAAAAACAAAAACAAGATGGAACCAGGTTTGCAAGCTCTTCATTTATTCACCATGCACCATGTCCAGTAGTGATGGGAAAACGAAGCTTCATGAAGCACTTGTGATATTTTTTGACTCCCCTAGATGGTGCTCTTGGTTTAAATATAAAGGCTCGTGCAACGGAAATTGATTACATTTCCACTGCATCTTTCAACCAAGAGTGCCATCTAGAGGAGTCAAAAAATATCACAAGTGCTTCATGAAGCTTCATTTTCCCATCACTAATGTCCAGCATTCTCTTCACATACAACAGTTGTTTTTATAACAGATTACGGAAACCCTCTTAAAAAGTGGTGGCCTCAACCACCAACCTTAAATGAAGGGTGACCCCGCCCATATACAAAACACTTAACACGTATATACTTATAGATACACACGTAGAAATGCAGTCAACGTGTTCTTACTAGTCAAATTAACAGTTGTCAACAACAACAAATAAAAAATACTACACTACTAACAGTATCAATAAAAGTAATACAATACAACTTGTGTTACAATAATTAGGCATGGCAGAAATGGAACATTGAAATGATAAAATCATTTGGAAGAATTGATTCACAAAAATAATCGATTTTTTGGAACGTTCAAAACATCTCCCCACAGCGACATCTGGTGGCCAGTTGTAAAATATGTTTGGAGGCCACGTGAGGCAGATTTAGGAACGCGATTCGAATCACAAGTTCCTAGTGATGGGAAAATGAAGCTTCATGAAACACTTGTGATATTTTTTGACTCCTCTCGATGGCACTCTTGGTTGAAAGATGCAGTGGAAATGTAATCAATTTCCTTTGCACTAGCCTTTATATGTAAACCAAGAGCACCATCTAGGGGAGTCAAAAAATATCACAAGTGCTTCATGAAGCTTTGTTTTCCCATCACTACAAGTTCCGTCTGTGTTCCGGTACGTACCAAAACACAGTTTCGATTTTGCCATCACTAACAATAATATAAAATAAATGATGAATTCAAATTACCATGAAATATAATCACATTTAGTTGGTGTATGTTGCATCTCCGCATCATGCATACACAAAGTATTTTTTGGGGACATGAATTTCTATTTTTTTTAGCCATTTATCATTTTGAAGCATTGAATTTGATCCACACGTAATGGAGGAATGTCTTTCAAGTTTAACATAACAAAACCAAATCCAAGTGAAAACAAGAACAAACTCTTGACAGGAAGTGACACGTAAACAAATGTGAGACTTAAAGTGCTGGTTGTCTCGCTGACGGCAGAAGCCCTGAAGCGAGAGCGATGACGCCGTTTATAATAATGGCGTTTGAACAAGAACAGATGGAAGAGGAGAGGGCAGAGTAGTGCATGATGGGAAATCCCCAACTGTCTGGGCCTATAGCAGATAATTCAAGACCAGCCTCGCCTGTGTTGAGATATAGAGCAAGTTGTATTTTGAATGTTTTTGACTGGAACAAAAGCAGTCGTTTTTCCCGTGCTTGCCCCTTTCTCGTGAATATATTTATAAGTCGATGATATCACTCTGTCTGCTTGAAGCGAGCTCACATCTGCAACCAATCTGGAAAACAAGTTCACCAAAGTACCACAACAGCCGCTGTTCTCCAAGAAAAAAGCCTCTTCTTCCACAGCAACATTACAGCGTTGGCTTTTGGCAACTTAAGCCTCGAAGCTGCCAGGAAATCCTAATCCACGACCGATGCATATTTTCAAGGCTGACGTGCCAGGACCCCCGTTATGAACGAGCTCCATTTGTTTGGAAAATGGCTAACGTATGGGATTGTGGTGGCCTGCGGGCTCGCTCTGCTCACTCTGGTTTGTCAAGCTAATGGCGTAAAAATGTGTGTATACATGTGCGTGCAGCCTCCACATTTGAGCCTCTGCTGAATCATGTGCCAGTCGCTAAGCTGGAGGGCAAATAACTTTTGAACAACATTTCAAGCCTCTGTTACGTTCCCTATGTAGGATGTGAAGGTCTGCCGTATTTCCTGGGAGGGGCGGGCAAGGCCAGGCACGGCTGGCCTTGCCCTTAAACAACATCATATGCATGATCGGCAATGCAGAAAGAGCTATTTTGTCAAGTAACGGAACTCTATTTTAATATTTGTTGTCTCAATTACACAGATGTGGCAAAAGTACTCGCACTCAATAGTTAAGTACATATACTTAGAAGTACAGGAAAAAATGCTGGTAAGACATTTGATTCAGCTCTGGGCTTGTAGATTTGTATTTAGTTGCTTCATGCCGAGTCATCAAACTTGGCTGCCATGCTACGCCCATTCACAGGGATGGATAATAAAATTCTTGAATGTTAATGTCTGTCTAATCTGAAAACAAACTATATACTACAACAAGTGAGATTTATTTCAGTTGTCATTTAGCATTTTTTGGGGTGATTCCATTCAGAATGTTAGCAAAGATGTGCAAATGTTTTAATTGCATAGAAGTCGAGCCAATGCTAGCTAGCGCTCAACAACTTGCGACATGCTATATGGATATAACGGAGGTTAAAAAAGGCAATACATTTTGTGTGGAAAGATTTTTTTGTTGTCACAGAATTTCAAAATGTGTATTGTAAAATAAAATTAATTTAGAAGTCAAGCCAATGCTAGCTAGCGCTCAACAACTTGCGACATGCTATATGGATATAACATGGAGATTAAAAAAGGCAATATATTTTGTGTGGAAAGATTTTTTTGTTGTCACAAAATTTCTAAATGTGGATTGTAAAATAAAATCAATTTACTTTTGTGCTTAAAGCTGCTCTATGTAGCAATTTGCCCAAAAATATTTTACAATAGAGATCCGGACGTTGACACGACGTGTCCCAAAATGGACGTTAGCGTAGCCATTTTAGCAGCATAGAAAACACATCTGCCACTTTGAGTAAACGGCAAACGCCACACTTTAACAAAGATTGAGAGCTGTTGTGGACCAGCTACCACAACGAGAAGAGGCAAAAAAAGGATCGAGCATTCTTCAGGCTACCAAAAGAGGAGCCAATGTGTAGCCAATGTTGCACTTTGTACATGGTGGCTAAATCAGCAGATGCTAACTGTTACCACACGCAAAATGTGGGGGAAATAATCTGTTTCGTTCATTTGTGCTTCTGCGGTTTAATAGATATTACACAGTTGAATTGAATAACTGAAAGACTTTTTACGGTATAAATGACCGAATTAGCAGCTACTAAGTTGCTAGCGTACATAAGTAACACTGCAACACTTGCGTGAATTATGCCAACTTTGATGGCATCTTGACCACACATGAAGGGGGAATAAATCCGGATTGTACAAACTTGTAAAGCGTTTGTATGATCAGATTTGAAAGCACTCACCGGTGTAAGAGATGGGGTAATTCCACGTAGCAGTGTCACAAAGTTTGTCACTTCATCGGCAATCCAACATGTCCACCTTGCGCATGTAAATCATGTCCTTTTCATCAAAGTGACTTTCAATGCTCTTGGGTGGAAAGTTGACGGATAAACGCTAGTTTTTGCCGTTATTAATCCATTAACGCTGCGCCTCTACTTTTCTGCCGCAGGGGGCGTGTTCAGAGAAATAGTCACGTGACATACGGATATCTATATATTTTTATTTGACTTTTTATTATTCAAACATCTTCTAATAAGCACATTAACACTAGTGATGGGAAAATGAAGCTTCATGAAGCACTTGTGATATTTTATGACTCCTCTAGATGGCACTCTTGGTTGAAAAATGCAGTGGAAATGTAATCAATTTTCTTTGCACTAGCCTTTATATTTAAACCAAGAGCACCATCTAGGGGAGTCAAAAAATATCACAAGTGCTTCATGAAGCTTCGTTTTCCCATCACTAATTAACACCTTAGCTGTTGGCCAATAGTTTTCAGACTGGAATCGGGTTTGAATTTCCCACCCTCTGCGGATGTGCGCATTCTCATGTTAGCTCATTGTCTCACAGATTCACCACCGCAGGAGCTAGTATTTCGCTGTAATGGATTCTACTAGTGAAGTGTGAAGCGATTCAAATATCGATATTATCGATACCAAGTCAATATCGGATCGATACTGCCACTATATTATCGATCTAGTTGTTTACTTTCAATTTGGCTCTTGTATGCACTGCTGCAGTTTGGTCAAACAGATAACAGGTATGTCACCGCATACTTCATTTCTGTCTGTCGGAGCAGAACAGGCACAGGCAGACCTGGTCCCGCTCTCCCTCCTCCCCTCCTGTTTCAATCGTGTGCCGTCACGTGACTCAGCATCTCATTTTTGTAGTAGATTGCCTGAACACATACAGTATTGCACCGTTGCACGTTGTTTTATATATATTACTGCATCATAATCTTTAATATATTGTTTATTAATGTTGAAAAAATCCACAGTGCAATGAAGGAAGAATTTGTAGTTATTTTTTTGCATTTTAGTTTCTGAACAGTTTATGATAAAGAATTTGTTTAAATGTGTTTTTCATGATCGCTTTACGCACTTTAAAAAAAAAAAAGTTTAAAAAATATTTTGTTGTGATTGTAATGTTTCTGGGGGGGGAATATAAAATATTTTCTATTTATCAACAAAATTTGTCCTAAATTTGTCCTTTGTTTAAAAGGGAAACTTCACAAAAACACTTAAAGGTTGAAAATATGTTGTGAATAAGCAATTTGATGATACAGCTACCTTAATAAATAAAAATATATATACAAATACCATCATTTTTTTAAAGTATCAATATAGGTGTCGGCGATAATGGCCCTGTATTTCCTTGGTATCGGATCAATACCAAAACTAGCACACCACTAGATTCTACATTTGCTCAAGAGATCGCCATCTATCACAACTCCAAACACACACAGATACTCCGCGGAAGGTTAAAAAAAAAAACACACGATGACGGCATTTAGCATGAAAGGAATGCCACAAAGATATGAAATTGAACAGTATGGGTAACTGTTATCCATTTATAAACAACAACAACAACAATTTAGATTTATTTACATAAAAGTAAAAATCTTGTTCAAATGCAGTAGAGGAACAACAAATAACTGTGTCATCTCTGCAAATAAATCAAAACAGACATTTGACACATTTTGACAGCGATCTTTAATATAAATTGATAACACCAGTGGACCTAGAACACATCCCTGGGGGACACCTTTGGGAACAAGAAGAAAGGAAGAAGAGAACCCGGCCAGCTAAATATACATTGCATTCTCTCCAAGTACCATGATCAACAGTATCAAAGGCCTTAGACAAGTCAATAAAAAGTGCAGTACAGTGCAATATTTTTACAGTCCAGACTTTTAATAATGACATGAAATACCTTTATAGCAGTTTTTGTGCTGTGCCCCTTTCAAAAGCCAGATTCATAACTTGATAAAATGCCATAAACTTCAAGACAGTTTTTAAACTGTTCAGCAACTAAATTGCAAGACCATTTTTTTGTTTTGTTGCAAGACTGCAAAATTTCGATAACGGCCAATACTTACTGATGACTGAGGAATCACCTCATTTTAATAAAGGAAGAATTTTCCACAGAATCACTGGAGAGCTGCAGCCTAACCCACCTGACTGAGAGCAAAAAGCGGACTGGTCGCCAGCCAATCACTGGCGAAACACATTGTCATGCTCATGTTCTCACCTATAGATAATTTAGAGTCTTTGGTGAACCTAGCATGCATGTTTTTGGAATATGGGAGGAAGGAGTTCTGGCTGAAAACCAACACAAGCACATAAAAAGATGCAAATTCCAGATTCGAACCTCAGAACTGTGAGACAAATGAGAACCACTTTTTATTCCACTGTACTGCCCTATATGATACATATACAGTATACTGTACACAGATTCACACAGAAGTTGTGTTACTGAAGACCAAAAAGACTTATTAAAAAGTAATTCACTTTGCCTCCATCTTGCTGCTGAACGCATGCATGGCTGAACATTTGAAATGAGCTCTCTTTCACACGCACGCACACACACGCCTCGGGCACTGTTCCAGACTTGATTGCATGGAGGGAAAGAGTAAGAAAAAAAGAACTTAAGTGCGACCAAGTCATTCTCTTCATAGCAGATGCCAATTCAACAAGTTGACTGAGTGGAGCAGTTGTGTTTGATAGTGTTAAAAAAAAAAAAAAGACGAAGAAGAAGAAAATCAAAGCAGCAGCAATCTATATAATTATCATCAAGTGCAGTTTTTTTCCCCCTGCCTGGCAAAAAGAAACACTCCATCCACTTGCCGCTGGCAACGTTACATCAAAACTAATCATAACGATTAACATCAGCTGCTGTGAGACGCCAGGCTCTTTTAAATTCACGGAAAAGAAACAGATTTCTCCATTTGATTGTGAAAAACATAAAAAAGAAAGAAGGGGAAAAGCAAGACTTGAGTGTTAACCCCCCCCCCTCCCTTTTTTCCTCTTTCTTTTTTACACTGGGAGGCACAGAGACATGAGCTAATTGTATCCTGATCTTTGCCTCGAGGGCTTAAAGAGCCCCGGAGCAACTATTCTCTCCATTTTCTACTGTCTACCTTAGCCAAGCTATTGCATTTCTCGCTGGCGGTGGCAAGAGAAGAGGCAAACGCGGAAGAATTTGTTTCTTTAAAGCAGAATTTCAAAAAGAGCTTCTTTACTCCAGCAGGTAAGCGCAGATTTCTTCTCGCTTTGGACCGGGGGGCGTCGTGGCGGAGGGTGGGGGTGCTCAGCAGCTTTTACGCATGTGCCGGCGCACTTTGCGAACCGCGTTTAACCACTTCCTGGCTTTTTTCCCGCACGCTTTCGGGCTTTATTAAAATCGAATCCGAGCCTTCTGCATGAGCGCGGCGCTGGTGTGTGTCATATTGTTGCGTAAAACGTCCAGTTTGGGTCCGAAAACATCCCACCCTCCCATCCCCCGCCAAAAAAAGCGCGTTCCGATGCTCCCAGTCAACGCGTCCTCGACGTCCTCAGCTAAACTTGCGCTCAACTGTCTCGAAAGCCTTCTCAACCCCATTTCAAAGCGTTTTTTGGGGGCTTCAAGAACGCAATCCTACTTCCTGGCTGGCCCACAGCCTCTATTTGAAAGACGCCATTGTGGAGTCATTACGCCCCAGGCACTTTTCCCCTTCATTCTCTTCCGAAGAAGACATGATGTACCTTTTTTTAAAACGTAGAATCAAGTGATAGTTCCAGAAATAATAACCAAAACATGTATTTATGTTATCCATCTCCTCTTTGACGACGCCTCGCCACTGGCGTCGTGCGTAAAAAATGGTCCTGTTATGATGCAGCTAGTCGATCAAGTCTGGACTCATTCTTCTTAATGTAAAATAACACCCAACCCAAACATTATACGACAGTACTCCCTCAAACGAATGAAATGGTAATTAAAAATATTTTAAATACGCGTGTATGTTCAAACCCCCTATAATGTGAATTGGATTTGGAATAGGAGGCGTTTAAATAGAAATGCTGTGTGACATCAGTGGTGGCCACTTGGTGGTGCTGTTAGAAAACTACACAGCATCTTTGCAGGCTCTGTGGCATCTCAGTCAAGTTGGGAACAAATGCATTGAGATTGCTCTTAAAGGGCCAGCTTGCTGAAACTCAAAACCGAGCCTAAACTGCACGTAGCAGAACGTAAGTCTCGTAGCGTAATTGAACATAACATACTAAAACATAGTATATAGTATATATATATACTATAGTATATATATATATATAGTATATGTAACATAGCATATCATAATTTAAAATATCACAATTTAAAATATTACAGTAGCCTTTTTTGCTGAAAAAAACACACCATAAGTTAGCATACCCAAAGATAACATAACATATAATGCCACACTACTATATCAAACCATAATATATTAAAACAAACTATATCCTATATATTACAGTATAACTAGGGTAAACAGATTTAAAAAAATAAAAACCTGAACACTACAATTTAGCTGAAAATCAAACATACAATAAATTCTCACAGGAACTATTTACAACATATTTAATCACTAGTGAATCTGGTGGTTATGTTATTGCTTTAGCTGATGCTAAATGCTATCTTGGTTGACAGTTCATCAGTGCTAAACAAGACAATGCACTCACCATTATCCAAACTTTTTTGCTTGCTCCCGGCAGCTTTTGGAAGCTGGCTGTGCTGTCGACATCGCGCCAGTCAAGCTTTGTAACATTGGAAAGATGCGACCAGTTCAACATGCTTTTTGTCTGACCGGCGACCGCAGCATTATGCTAGTAGGACAAAATTTCCCATGATTCTTAGACACAAGAGCAGGTAGTAGTTTGACTTCCAGTATGATGAAAACACTCGTGTGATTATTAGTGTTGTATGGTGACAGTGAAATCAACTCAATTCATCTTCATTATATTTTTTGTTTATATATAGAACATTTCCCCCTGGTTTGCTGCAATACATTTCCGTACATACTGTATCATACTAGACCATAAAATGTAATAAAACTTAAATTGGCCTATAGACTACACCTTCCCTTTTTTTTTTAAGTTGATTAAATCGATTTTTCTCGTGCTGCATGTTTAAGAGGTCTCCCTCCTCCAACACACCTGAATCGAATGATCAAGATCCATACCAGTCCTATTCAATTCTTTGAATCAGCTGTGTTGGAGGAGGGAAACCTCTAAAACATGATTGACTGGCCTTCAAAGGCGGAGTTTGAGACCTGTGTCTGCACACACTTAAGGTATGCCTTCATTAACTTCTGTCTTGACATTTTTAATTGACTCTGTCTAAGAGTTATTAAAGGGGAAGTCAACCCCCCACTAGTGATGGGAAAATGAAGCTTCATGAAGCACTTGTGATATTTTTTGACTCCTCTAGATGGCACTCTTGGTTGAAAGATGCAGTGGAAATGTAATCAATTTCCTTTGCACTAGCCTTTATATTTAAACCAAGAGCACCATCTTGGGGAGTCAAAAAATATCACAAGTGCTTCATGAAGCTTCGTTTTCCCATCACTACCCCCCACCCCACATCCCCCGATACTTTTGACAATATGTTCTATGCAGCCCCACTAGTCTAAATATGGTATTCTGGTTAATATTGAGTTAGTGGAACATGAGTTAAGTAGCAAAATCCAGCCGTTTTTATTCATCTCAGGGGGCGGCTATTTTACTACTTGCTGTCGACTGAAGTCAACATCAGTGTTGCTCAAGTCTCGGGTAACAACCAATCACAGCGAAGCTTCACAAAACATGTGAGATCTGATTGGTTGTTGCCTGAGCCCTGAGCAACATTGATGTCATCTTCAGTCGACAGCAAGTGGCAAAATGGCCGCCCCCTGAGATGGATAAAAATGGCTGAATTTTGCAAAAATGTAATATTAATCAGAATGTGATGTTTAGACTAGTGAGGTCACATAGAACATATTATTGTCAAGAAATGTTTAAGGTTGACTTCCACTTTAATTTAACACTAACTTTATTAGTGTGCTTTGCAGTGGTGTCGAACTGCCCTGCATCAAATTGAGTGTCTGTTTCTCATATTTGAGTTGCGTTATACGTTTGAAATGTGACAAACATGACTCAGTGTGATGCAGTGCAGATTCTTCACCACATCACATAAAAAAAAGTTCGATGGCAACAGTTTAGTAGCAGAACAGTAAACAACATGTATTCGGTTGTTGTTTTTGACTTAAGCGAGCTCGACGTGTGCAGTTCGTCGTCTGTGCCGTGTGGACATTTGAGACAAAATGGCCACGGGGCAACAAAACAGAGACAACCCATCCAGATTATGTAAATACCAGTCTGCCTCAGTTTCCACTGAATGTTGATGCTCTGATCTGAAATGCTAATTGAAACGTGGAAAAGCAGCGTGATGTTGATCCCGCACTCGTTGCGGCAGACAGGAAGTCGACGCTGTGCAGTTTGCAGCTTTCAGGACAACATGATGGAACATAACAGGAGGCCTGGTGTGGCTTTTCGGTTTGAATGCACTGGTTCTGGTTTTGATTTGTTTCATTAACTGAAGCAACGTGATTCCGCAAGCGGTTTAAACAAGCAAATATCGACAAAGATGTTTTCAAACAAGTTCTGGAAACTTTTAGTGCACAAACAGTACGTTTCATTCACCGACCTCGATGAAGTCCTACAAATTCAGAAGACTTTAATAGTAGGAGCAAAGTTGTTGCCTTACCATCGGGAAATTCTGCATTAAGTCACGCCGCTCCTCGAGTTTCACGCTCTTGTGATAAAATATTTAGGAAATAGACACCAGTTTCTACCATGAAAAGCAAGTAGAACATTTTGGAACCACACCAAAAGTAATCGTTAAATGTTTAATTCAAGTAAAAAAATCAGTTGAGCACTTTTCTGAAATTGAAATTCACCAGAAAGATGATCAATCATTTGATAAATTATTTACGGATTATTTGTTCATCGCTAAGAAGAGCATTGTGAATATTGCACAACAAATGGGTGTCACCTTGCCCCGCGGGGATAAATAGCGTTTACTGAATCTGAAACCTTCAGGCTTTTCTCATGGTATACTACAAGTATATACAGAAAGAAAGGAAGCTCAATTCAACACCAATTCAAACACTTTAATAGGCAACCTTTCTTCTTATTTCGACTATACCAGTGTTAGGAGTGCTGCTTTAAGATGTATTCTGATACAATTACTAGTTACTGCTAAAAAGAAATATAGTCAGTAACATAATCTATCCATTTTCTAAGTACCATAATATTGAAGTACATGTAATGTAACCTCATTATTTTTCAATTACTTTTGGATCACTCACTCATACAATGATGATTTTTTTAAATTATTATTACCAAACACCAATGACAAGTTCAGCCACTTTCATATTGGTAATATGATGTTTAAATACTAAATTAAATAAATAAAGTAATGTTGTGGGTGATTTGTGACCGGAGTTGAAATACCATTACTTCACAAATGAGCAGCCAATGGTGCAGCGGTTAGGCTAGCCAGCTAGCTTGCAGCTCGCTCCTTTGTAGGTCACTTGTAGGAATCTGGACAACTTTTGACGGCTCAGGCTCACGCTTTTCTTTGTAAAAGTTGTTTAAAATGAATAAGTCCTGCTGTGATTACAGTCCAAACAGCCACTTACTGTACTTCTTTACCGCCGTGTCGCTTTTTTGAAAATGATTGCTTTTAGGAAGCCGAACACAGCCAGTTCCCAACGTCACCGACCTCAATTTCAAGTCTTTTCGCCCAAACCATTTGGGTGTTGTAGTACCAAGAGTGACCTGTGGGGGAAAGCACAGTGTCACAGGGCATTCAATCTGTAGGAAAATAAAAAGAAGAATAAAAAGTTGTAGTAGCTGAAGAAACATAAGAAGGTAGGCTAACTGTTAGCTTATCTGCTAACTAAATTTCGGTATTAACGTTCCTTGCCATTTTAACAGTAGTGCCTTTTCTGATTTGGATTTGAAAGCTCAACTTTGTTCAATTATTGGTATGCGTGCTGGAATGTTCTTACAAATTTATTAGCGAATCATGTGACACTTCAATGTGAGGTGGACATCGGTGCATGTGACGCACACACATGCTTGCGTGTACCTGCGCCGACCCAACAGCACGTTGCGCCACATTTCTGCTTGCTTCCGCCCACCTGGCATCCACTTCCCTTTCTTGCCTGCTATTTTCCATAATGCCTCACAGATTTTACACTCAATCCACCTTTGCGATGACAAGGCTTTGAGGAAATCCAATTCCACCGAGCTGTTTTCAGAACTTAACTCTCCACGGGCACACTCCTTCCTCTCCAACGCGCGCACACACGCAGGCAGCATCATCCCCGCAAATTAGTCAGGGAACAAATTACCTGCATTCTGAGTGTGATCCCACGCACTTTGCCGGCTGCCTTACACAGGTCGCCTTTTGAAGAGCAGCCATGTGATTTCTCTCTCCCTCTCTCATTTGCCCTGCAGCTCCCCTCTGCCTTCTGCGAGGGATCCTGGAGTTGAATTTTAAAACTATGCATGGCTGCCGCCTGCCTGCTTATCAGCGCGTGCACAAATGGCATGCAAATCAGACCGGGATCACACAGCACATTGCGGGCCCGCACTCAAAGGCAAGCTTAATTGCTAATTGGGTAGTCTTAGGTGTGAAACTCACACTGCCAGCACGACTCGCCAGTGTTCATGTTTTAAGGCCACTGCTTGAACTAATTAATTTCAATCGGAGTGTTATTAAAATTGGTGTTACCCCTCCTCGCGCGTCGCCACCCCTCTGAATTTTTGGTACGACGGACCAGGAGACTTGTAAATTGGGCTGAACAATTAATCCACCTCAAATTGACATCGCTATGTAGTAGAGTGCAATTCTCAAATAGTAAAGGCTGCAATTTGGTGGGGGGAGAAAACGAGCTCTGTAATCTGATTTATGATGACATGTGACTGACGTATGTTTACGCCACACTCGTATGGTAGAATTTTGTGAAGTTGTCAAAGTGAATGCTTAAAAGACTACAAGTGTTTAGTAAGTACAACTCAACTACTAAACTTTGAGTTGAGTTGTACAGTTTGTAACAGTGCCTAAGGGCTTATCTTGCGAACGTCACATTACCATACCCAGAAAACAAGTGAGCTGTGATTGGTCGTTACCTGAGTCCTTAGGCCAGAGGTCACCAACTACGATGCTCGAGAGCCCCTATCCTGCATGTTTTAGATCAGTGGTTCTCAACCGCGGTCCTCGAGTACCCCTATCCAGCCTGTTTTCCATGTCTCCCACAACCAACACAGGTTTTTCAAACAATCAGCTAATCAGCAAGCTCTGCAAGAAGCCTGATAACGATCCTCAGCTGTGTTGGCTTAGGGAGACATGGAAAACAGGCTGGACAGGGGTACTCGAGGACCAGGATTGAGAACCAGTGTTTTAGAGTTTTCCCTCCTCCAACACTCCTGATTCAAATGATCAGCTCTGCAGAAACTCGATAATGATCCTGATCATTTGAATCATGTGTGTTGGAGGAGGGAATGACCTAAAACATGCAGGATACAAAACCTTGAGGATCGGACATAACATGACATGGCCAAATCTATTTCTTTGTCACTGCTGTTGTTATTTACAAAACACAATATTCTACCCCCCTTTTTTGTATAGCTAACCTCCCCACAATAATGTGATCATTATCGTATCGTGAGGTTCATATCGTGATACTTATCGTATTGTGAAGTTTGGATATTGTTACATCCCTGCTATATGGTAAATAAAAAAGCTGTTCAAATAGAAATCTGTGATCAGTTATCGGTTTATTCTAACTTGTTGATTGTTTATTGGCCAATAATTTCTGATTGTGTAAAGCCTCTAGGTTGACTGAAATTTACTGCCTCTAAGATGCGGCGTAACTATGTTTGGGCCGTCCATGTTTTATAAATGGCCTTTTTTGGGGGTCGGGGGGGGGGGGGCACGCACTATTGGAATGGCGGCTGTGATCTTTATTTCTTCTGTTAGTGCATCTAGTGGCCAAATGGCAGATGTTAATTGTCTGCTTAAAAAACGATTACTGCCTTAGCACTAAGTGTGTTTTTATTAAAGACAAAACAGCACATTGAGCTTCCCCATAACACAGGAAAGGAAGTTCTGAACGTCCTAGAAAGCACTTGGGCTGTAATTATCGTTCCAAAATATAACCTGCTATTCGGTTTTAGGTGTTCATCACTTAACCAGTAAAGGACAGTCAGCCTCTAAACATGCCTAGAAGACAGGAACGGAAAGTTATTGTATTGACCTCATGTAGCTAACAGCTAGCTCTACCCTTGTTTGCGCATGGAATAATGTTGAAGCATTGTCTGTGACTTTTAAGACACTATTTCATGTGGATATAATGATGTATGTGTGAACTAAATGGAAGTTAGTGTTTGTTTACCTGAAGTGGTAATCGCTAGTGCACTAGCGCTAATCGTGATTGCTAATGTTTAGCGTAGACTAATACCCTTGTTTACTTATGTTGAAGAATTGTCTGTAAGTGATTTTTAAGACACTATTAAATGTGTAATGTAGATATATGTGTGTGTGTGTATGAACTAAATGGTATAGTGTTTGTTTACCATAAGTGGTAATAGCTAGCGCACTAATGCTTGTTGTGATTGCTAACCGTTTAGCATAGGCAATGTTTTGTGTGTGTGATTAATGGATTTATATATATTAATTTATTTATTATTATTATTTAAACTGCGGGAATGGGGTATTGTTGAAGTTCTCGCGTGCGTGTGTGTGTAGTGGATCACCCTCATGAGGAGGGGCAGGGGGGGAAAAGGGGCACAGGTCAGCCATACAAGAAGGTGGGTGTGTGGGTGTGTTTGGGGTGGGGGTGGGTGGGTGTTGGTGGGGGGATCAGACCCGTTTTAGTAAAAAGGAAGGGGCAAAAAAAAGCGAGTACAGAAAGAGGATTGGTTTGCCCGTGAAAATGCGACACTCGTACCTGCTGCCGCTGAAAGAGCGACAGCCTAGAAGAGCCGCGGGCGCTGCGATGCTAATGTTGTCGGGGGCTTTGACTTCTCCCAGCCATTGCGAGCGAGCTGCTCTGCCTGACAGCCACGCTCTCCCCGCGCCTGCTCCAAGTCGTCTTCTACCACACAAAAAAACAACACAACCGAGGAACCGAGACAACAAATCAAACCTCGTGACAGCACCCAAAAATAAAAAATGGACGAGACGGATATCATGGACCTGACGCATCAGAAGGCGAGGAAGCGGCCGCGGCCAATCACCTCCGCGGACGAGGCGGCGGTGCACGCTCCCCTCAAACGAACGCCGATGCGGGCGGCCGAGTGCCGGGAGACGGCGCTCATGTACGCCGTGCGCGGAGAGCCGGTGCCCGCCGCCTCGCTCAAACAGAATGACCACTCTTTGACCTCCTCGCCCACCATGCCGGCACAGGTAAATAAATGCTGCATTTTCGGGAGGGAGGCACTGGTAGTCATAGTTTCGCTTGTTTTTTGGGGGTGGGGGGGATTTTACGCATATGGTTTGTTTTTGGGGGATCCATCTAAAAAGCTTTATGGTCAACTTTTTGTGGTCCTATTCAGTGTGCTGCCGCTAATTGTGTTTTTAGGTTAAGAGGAGGCAGTCTTATTAGCCCCCCCCCCCCCCCCCCTAAAAAACATTAATTTACTTTTTGGCCTGCAGGGGTTGAGTGCTTGTGGATACTGGCAACATTCAGGTCAAGGTCGAGCTGGCAACTTATTTCATTGTCTTATTTTGTGCACTTCAATGACTGTCAAGCGTGGTTAGCATGCCTGACTTATTTGAGAGGTTCTGGGTTTGAATCTTGGCTCAGGAGTTTTTCCTTGAATAAATAGAAACTATACTCAAGTCAATGTGAACTCATTGTATGTCACAATAAAGGCATACTTTTGTTTGTGGTCAGTAGTTTTGCCTCACACCGAGGAGGTTCTGGGTTCGAATTGCGACTCAGGATTTTACGTGATTCAATAGATACCATTTAATCATGTGGCAAAAAGTAGAGGGCACGGTGAGGAAGTTGGCAGTAAGTCTGCTTCATGTTTGAGAGGTTCCGGGTTCGAATCTCGGGTTAGGCCTTCCTGTGTTAACGATGCAGGATTATAGACATGTAGTCATCAATGGCATTGCATAAAGCAAAATGTACATCTTAAAAAGGCATACTTGTCACGGGCGGCATGATTCTCCTGTGGTTTGAACGTCTGCCTCACAGTTATAAAGGTTCTGGGTTCGAATCTCTTACCTGTTTGCATAGAAAATACTAGATAGATCATTATACTGTACACAAGTGAATGTGAACAGCAGTGAAAATTGTCAGCAGCATTAAATGGAGGCATCATTTTCAGCACGGTACACAAGTGGTTAGCATGTCAGCCTCACACGTCTGAGGTTCTAGGTTCGAATTTCAGTTCAGGCCTTCCCGTGTGGAGTTTGCTCTTTCTCCTCATGCTTGTGTGGATTTTCTCAAAGTACTCAAGCTTGCTCCTACATTCCCAAAACGTGCATGTCTGGTTGATTGAAGACTCTAAATCATCCATAGGTGCGAATATGAACATGAGCGATCGTCTGTCTATATGTGTACGTATAGCTCCTGCGCTACAGAAAATGGATGACTGAACTAATGAACGGCAACTGGATTGTGTGTTCGCAGGACAATCGCTCCAGCATGTCGCGGCCCATGATCACACGCTCGCCGGTGTCCCCCTTGAGCAACCAGGGCATACCCACGCCGGCGCAGCTCACCAAGTCCAACGCCCCGGTGCACATCGACGTGGGCGGACACATGTACACCAGCAGCCTGGCCACACTCACCAAATTCCCTGAATCACGGTCAGTTCCACAGTCTTGTGTATCGGGAGGCAAAATGGAGGCTGAACTACTAGAGCGCCACCAGCTGAGGCGCTGTTTGTTCGCGCTCAACTGGTTTTCGGTCGAAAGGATGACATGACATTGTATGGAGACAGGAGCTCAGAACATTCAGAAAAATATAGTCCCATTACATTAGAAATTACATGATGAACAACGTTTTAATTGTCAATTTGGAATTTAGAGTTTATGAATGTTCTAAAGTTGAATAATCAGGGATGGGCGAGTATCGATACTGGCCTTATTTTAAGGTATTGTGTACTTGTGAAGGCTGCCGATACCAACCACGATACTTATGGGGGGAGGGGGGGTATGACCTCGCATAAGTAGCCCTCAGCAGTAGTTGGCACTACATTGCAATTTTTTTTTTGTCATTGTGTTAAATTAAATTTGATAAAGTTTGTCAAAAGTGCTAGCGATATTGGCAGTCGGTATCGGTGAGTACTCAAAAAGTAAATAGTCTGAGAAAAAGGACATTCCTGGTAGTAATTAGGGCCCGACTGATTAATCGACCAGCCGATTTCGTTGGGCGATATTAGGTTTTTGAAAGAATAATAATAATAGCTTTAAAAAAATATATTACAACATAAGACAAAGATAGTGAAATTCAAACACATAAATAAATAAATGAGAAAAAAAATTGCTCTCAGTTGTAAAAGTTAAACAACAATTAAGGAACAAATGCTTTTAAAAACAATCAAATGTCTGCCCGCAATTCATATCTTTATTCTTGTAAGCTTTAAGGGACCCAAAAAGTTATTTTATTATTATATATTCATTTTTTTAATTTCGTATATTTATTTTCATTAATCGGTTATCGGAATTTTATTCTGCCAAATATCAGAATCAGCCTTAAAAAAAAATCCATATCAGTTGGGCCTTAGTATCAGTAAACCTTTATCCCATTATTAAAATTAGCTATGGGAAGTTTGAGCAAGTATTCCACGTTGTTATCCTGCGTCGTATAAAGTTGACGGAAACAGGAGTTCAGACCAAAGAAATGATTTGTGTCAATTTCTCCCCATAGTCGATGGAGGACATTTGGCCAAATGACCATCCTCAGTTTCTTAACATTGAATTGAACTCTCAATGTTTCTCATTCTGTCTCGTTTACTGTCTAATGTCCCCAACTTCTGTTCGTATACAAGTTTCCCTGCAGCCAAGCCCTCCATTTTGATTCCATTGCTTCAAGACACGATTAATCAACAATTAATTCCACACATCTGATAGAATTCAAATATTTGTACTATTTATCAATTATTGTTTATCTCTGTGTTTTCACTAGCTCGGGGTTGATTCTTGTGGCATTTTTTACATGTCGTTTGGGATATCTGTGCATGTGTCTCATCAGTGTCATATTTACAGTATGTCACTTGAAATGTCCACGGAAATGCAGCCCCAAAACGCACACTCGGACCCGCAGTGTAAATCCGGTTTAAGATGTTGAGCGCCGCATGCACGGTGCAGACAAAGACAATGTGCTTATTTGGACAGATGCCACAGCAGCAGTAAAAAAGGCCAAAGGGCGCGGGGCCATCTGGAGGCTGTGAGGTCGCTGTGGGCGCCGCGCCCGAGGGCAAGTGACACCCGGCCTCGGGCAAAGCGCGACCAGCTGGCCCTGACCTCTCATGATGTCTTTATTTTGCTTCATTATTCCACTACTACTACTTGTTCTTGCCTCTGCACTTTATAGTGAACGTTATGCATTAAAGGCGACATCGTATGTGTATTTTTTCAGCATTTAAAATAGTTCCCAGGTGTTTTATTTTGCCCAAATACTCTAAGAATTAAAAATATAGCATACTTAGAACATTCCATATTTCTTGTCTTGCTGAAAGTTACGTCATTCAAGTTAGCAACTGCATGCTTCACCCTTTACACTGATGGGCTAATTGCGAGTCTGTTTTTTGTTACCATGACAACCAATGAAGTACCCTGAGTCACTAGACTGTCTTCTTCTTGTTGGAGCAAACCTCTTACTGTAGGAAAATAAATACAATTTTGCATGAGGAGGTAGCGATTAGTCAAGCACATGATCAACTATGTGCTGCTTAGTGGAAGCTAACACTGTTAGCCTAATGCTAACTCTGTATGGGCAACCAACTCAACTCAATGCAGCGCTGATTTTATTTTTGACGTGTTTTGTGTAAATAACAGTGTCGTTTGGTGGTTGCTTGAAAGTGGGTTTGGATCTTCACCCACACAGTAAATTCTGTAGTGTAAGTTTGACTCTGAGTCATTTTTGACTCTATTTAGATAGGGACCAAATAGACTTAGTTTTAGACTAAACTAAGATTTACACGAGGAAGAGAGTAAAATAAAAAAACATCCATTTTACCTAAATATCAAGGACATGAAAAAAAACCCGCCACAAACATTAAATTCTAAATTAAATTTTGCGGAGGCAGTAATTGGTTAAAGGATTTAGTTTTATTAATGAAAGTAACGTATTATAATCCCTTAAATGTTACATAAACATCAGCAAGGATGGGATGGAAATATAAAAAATATTCTGAATTGTCTTAAAGTTGAATAAGTCAGGTCTTTCATAATATTCATGTGAAAAGTAAATTTCAAGAAAACAGTAAGATACAAAAAAAATTATTCTTAGGTTTTATTCATGGTTTTATAAATCATAATCAGACTTGAAAAGGACAATTGATTCAGTATTATTTTGTTTATTTATTTATTTTAACCCAACCCTAATTATTTTTTCAAGACCGATATGTTTTTTTCAAGACCGATACAGATACCAATTATTAGTCGTCAAGGAAAACGATAACCGATATTTCAAGCCGATATTTATTTGCAGTAAAAGAGAAAATGTTGGCGCAAAATTTTTCCCCAAAATACTTTTTCTTTTAATTATAAAGATATATATTGAATTGACAGCTTTTTTTAAAAAATCTAACAAAAATTGCAGGGAGCTTCCAGGGTCAACAGCTTGTGTTAAGATACATTAAAAACTAAGCAAATAAATGGTTCCCGAAAGATTTCTATTGTAAGTAGTTTTGCAAAGTTTCAAGTTCAACATAATTTCTTAACTTTATTATTAAAAAAAAAATATATATATATATATATATATGTGTGTGTAAGTGGGGGAAGGTGACTACCATGTTGTTTCTTTAGGAACGCTACGAGACTTACCTTGCTTTCTTTATGGGCGTTTCACATTGCTCGGCAGAGAGCCGCCGCCATTTTACGTCACGTAAATAACAATAGCGGCGTACGTCCAAGTAAAGTTTCTACAAAATGTAATAAACTGGAAATTATTTTTGAAAAATGAATCTTATAGTTATGTTAGTAACAACCAAATAAATAATATAGAGCAAACGTCATTACAGTCGGGGTTCCTTTTAAGTTAACTTGCTAAGAGATGACTCTGCCACTTTGGTTTTTATTTGAAATTAAAACGACGTGAAAGTTTAACATTTCAGTTGTTCTGAAAGTTTTTCACTTTTTAAGACCTACTCATGAACCTGGCAGAATGGGAGATCCCTGAACTTGTTGACATTTTAAAACAAAAATGTCTTTTATCTAAAGTAAAGTTCATCAATAAGACATTTCAACAAAAAGTTTGAATGTGTATTTTTCCAATATTTTTTCCCCTTTTACTAAAAATGAAGATGGGCTTCAAATATTGGTTATCTGCCACGTTGTTATCAGCCCTGGGAGAGAAAAAAAAAGAAGATCTGTGGGCCGGCACTCCAGAGACCCAAGCATTTGTCTCCAAATGATTTCAAGTTGATTTCCCACCGCTTCACATGCCATCATAACCTCACGCAAAACGAAAGCGTCTGTTTGTGTTTGAGATGCTGACACTCTTCCAACATGTCTCCTGACCCCGCACAGAATCGGCCGCCTCTTTGATGGCACCGAGCCCATAGTGCTGGACAGCCTGAAGCAGCACTACTTCATTGACAGGGACGGACACATGTTCCGCTACATCCTCAACTTCCTCAGGACGTCCAAGCTGCTCATCCCGGACGACTTCAAAGTAAGCCCACAGAACATCTCGTCGGCCACGCACGCAATGGGGTTCTGATGCCATGTTTGAATTGCCGCAGAGATCAGGGGTCTTCCCGGCAAGGGTCACACTAGGCAAAAGATGAAAATAGCAGAGGAATTAAACAAACAATTTGTCATTGTTTGATACATGAATGAAGTCTGTGTGCAGAGGGCGAATTACACTACATGTGACCCATTAGTATTCCTACCATTTAACTCTTGTGTACAGTTCAGTCAGTAATTACGTGATTTGGCCCTCGGGAGAAAGCAAAGACGCACATCATCTGATAGATTATCCACACTGAGGCTCCATCGGTGGAAAGTATGTCAGCTAAAATAAGCAGAGACAAAAGACAGGCCCAAGTCGAGCAGCAACTCAAATGTACTGCCTTCAAGGCCCAGCGGCGCTCTTGCCGCCATGCTGCTCTATCTACATTTGTCTTGTAATACATTGTATATTATTAATTAGTACATTACAATATTTTAGTGACGGGAAAATGAAGCTTCATGAAGCACTTGTGATATTTTTTGACTCCCCAAGATGGTGCTCTTGGTTTGGTAAGGCTAGTGCAAAGGAAATTGATTACATTTCCACTGCATCTTTCAACCAAGAGTGCCATCTCGAGGAGTCAGAAAATATCACAAGTGCTTCATGAAGCTTCATTTTCCCGTCACGACTGTTTACTAGTACTTTCATTATAACGACTCAGGAATTCTAAAGTAGGATTTTTGCATTTACAGTGATTCACCTATTCGCAGATACTCAATATAAATATATATATATATATATATATAATTGTGTGAGAAATTCTCTCTCTCCCTTTCCCTCCCTCTCTCTCTCTCTCTAATATGATTATAATGGATGGCAATTATGCACAGATTTTCATTATTCATCAATTGACGGACTTAAAAAAGACAGCAGTGCCAAAAACAAAATGAACTTAAGCCAAAATAAAACCGGATTTTAAATTATTTAATCCTTTTTTTTTATTGATTAGCCTACTTTTCATTGAACTTTTCCACAAGGTCGAAAATGAAAAATTTCACAAAAGTTAACAATCTAACATTTGATTAAAAAAAAGAAGAAGAAAAAAAAAAAGAACTGAAAATGTTTTCATTAAAGTTTCAGAAGAGACAGACGGGGATGAGCGAGTACTGATACCAGGTATCGGTATCGGGCTGATACCCGGACTTATTTCAAGGTATCGGTACTCAGGCCAGTATCGACCGTTCTCTTTTGGTCGTTTTATGATCATCCATCCATTTTCCGAACCGCTTATCCTCACTAGGGTCGTGATCAGGAGCTAGAAATTTGAACTTAGAAGAATATAATTTTAGTTGAAAATGCTACATTGGGATATACTGTATAGGTCTTTCTTTAAAATTCTCAGGGTTTTTTTTTTGAGAAAAGTACTAGTGGTATTGGTGACTACTCAAGAGTTGACTACTCGTACTGGTATCAATCTTGAAATAAAGTGGTATCGAACATGACTAAAAAATAAATAAATAAATGTTTGAAATAAATACATGTTTAAAAAAAATTGGCCCTATGATAAAGTAAAATAAAATACGTAAGGCTGGGCAATAAATCCAATTAATTAATTAATCGTCATTTTGAAAATCGAATCGTTGAAAATTTGCCAAATCATGAAATCGAATGTTGTCTTCTGGATTATTAAAAGCTGTTGTTCTTATGTTCTGTTACATCCAATGTTATTGTGAGTTGTAATTTTGCACAAGTGGCAGAATGCTGAATGGCATGAACAGTGACAGGAAAGCCATCTGTATTGCTTCGTCAAAGATTGCACAGTTCAAGCTTGATAAATAAATACAGCCAGCTATTCATCCTAAACATAGCGTTGACCGAGTTGACGTTAAAAACAACAATCACTCACTTGTGTGCCCCCCCCCCAGGACTATAGCCTGCTGTACGAGGAGGCCAGATACTTCCAGCTGCAGCCCTTGCTGTCCGAGCTGGAGCACTGGCGCCAGGACCAGGAGCTGGGCCGGGTGTCGCGCCCCTGCGAGTGCGTGGTGGTGCGCGTGGCGCCCGACCTGGGCGAGAGGATCACGCTGAGCGGCGACAAGGCGCTGATCGAGGACGTCTTTCGCGAGATCGGCGACGCCATGTGCAACTCTGTCAACGCCGGCTGGAACCACGACTCCACGCACGTCATCCGTTTCCCGCTCAACGGATATTGCCACCTCAACTCCGTCCAGGTAAGCCGGCGTAGTTGTTGTTTTTACGTGACTAGTTTGTATTTATGGTCTAGACGTGTTCTTACGTGATTGGTTTGGCGTGTTCAGACTCGGGCCCTAAATATATCATATATATAATATACACACATCTACTGTACCTACATACAGTATACTTGTGTATCTTATCTTAAGATTGCCCTATAAGTAGAGTAATCGATTGTTAGTTAAATAAATTAATCGACAACTATTTTAATAATCGAGTAATTGTTTTCGAGCCATTTTTTATTTAAAATTGTCCAAATCCTTTGATTTCAGCAAATCAACAGTAATTGTTCTCTGATTTCTGTAGTCCTTCATGAAACAAGACTAATTATCTTCTGTGTTTAATCAAAATAAGACATTGGAAAACGACGCAGTACAAAATCAATGCCCCCCCCCCCTTTTCTTTTTTTTTAAATCACTATACGGATAAAAAGTATTAAATAAACATCAATCACTGGTTAATAAACAGTAATCAGGAGGGAAAAAAAGCTTTTGTAATACACTTTAATGCAAAATGAATCTGATAAGTCGATCAATCGATTCTAAAATGATTCTGTAGTGACAGCACTACCTATAAGATGATCCTTTGGTCTGCGATGTGAAGAATGGATTTGTCCCGATAACGGGATCCTAAATGAGTCGGGCCGGCAAAACATATTCAAAATGTACAACCAAAAATCGACTACTCTCGAGTCACATGACTCCATTGACTGAGTAATGAAGAAAGAAGAGGCGTTAAATAAAACAAAACCTGTCCAACCTTTTTAAAAGTGCAGGTTTTCCCCAGGAAAACTTGCTAAGGGACAGAATGGGAGCAAAATTCAGACTGGGTTTGATTCCTTTATATTCAATTAATTATGTTATTAAAAACAGACTTGGCAAAACTCAAGGACAAATGATCACCACAGGGCATAAGAAAGGCAACGGATGTATGCAAAATATTAATAGAGCACCGACCTTTGACCTCTGCTGCAACTAATTAATCAGTATAGACCACAGGTGTGATGCAGGAGACTCCACCCACCAAGTCGTCAAAAATGTTCCAGAAAGCATCAATTTACTGTAGCTTCAACTTCTCAATGTTTCTTTTTGAGTATCCTGCTACTTGAAAATGTGAATGACTTGGAAATGACGATTATCTACGTATGTGAATTTTAGGAGCGTGAGATCATTCAAATGTGAGGAGGATGAGCACGTAGTTGGATCAGTAGTTGCGCACTTTAGAAAAGAAGGGTACTGAAATGCTGTTGAGCAATCTTAATTGTTAGCAAGTAGCTTTGTATTGATGAAAGCACGCCTGCCTCTCCCAGTTGTAAGGTACGGGGTTTGAATCTCATCCCCAGCATTCCTGTGTAGCGTTTGCATGCTATGCGGGTTTTCTTTAGGTTTTCTTCATATTTACAAAAGCATTTGTTAGTTTGCAGGGATTCCCAAACTGGGGTTGAGGGACCGCCCGGGGTCCAAGAGTCAGAGCTTGGGGCCCTGCAAAAATAATTTGTAAAAAAAAATGATTAGCATATAATTTGAAAGTGTGCATATCGTCGCTGTCCTGTGAAAAACACTTATGTCCGTCATTAAAAAAAAAAATGTTTAGGTTTTTTTGGGATTAAACTGAATGCAGACATCCCCAAAAGGTAAATTATTATTATTATTATTATTTTAAATGGACATAAGTGTTTTTCACAGGACAGCAAAAATATCTATAGATATGGTATAGAACAATCAAAATAAAACATTTACCCTCCCAACATTTGCTTTAGGCTAGGTAAAAGGTGTGAAATAATTGTGGCACATCATCACACAGATATGATGTCCCAATGTGAATAAAGTTGTGATAAGTTCACATATAGTTACTATTCCTAATTCTTTTGAGAACAATTGGTGTGTGTGTTTTTTTTAGACAATAAAGCAAAGTCGCATGTTGTCTTGTCATAAACTTTGACTTTAATATTGTATTACTGTCAGGTTCAGTCAGCCTAGAACATTTAATAAACAACAGACAAAGAAGGAAGACAAGAGATTTAGATTATTTTTGCTCGTGAGGAGAACGGACAGAGATGTGCACAGATTACAATCTCTTACGCCGCCGAGTCCTCTCTTTTCAATAGGATTTTCCCTAGTTACACAGGAGTTGCTGCTCTAAAGGGGAGGGGGACTCACACAGCAGCAAACATCATGGATATTAGTCATTGTGCAGATAATAATACAGACGTGTCTTTCCTCTGCACGGAAGGTTTCAACAGTCAAAGTTCAACAGTTCATCTGCAAAGTGTTTCAGCCGCCATCTTGTGATAAGGCACAGTTCCTGTCCTGCAGCTGCAGGAGCATCCTTCCCACGGGGCTCTGCTCTCCTCACAGATAACTCCAACTCGTATGATTCAATCAAGTTTATACCGCTAAATTCTATAAGAGTAAATATGGGATAACTTATGTACATTTAGTCTAACAATTACAACTTAAAAAAATACAAATTTATTCTTGTACAATGGCGACTTTTTTTCTTGAAACGATACAAACTTTATTCTTGTAACTTTTTGTGCATTTAGTGGTACACATGGTAGTTAGGTTTAATTAGTGTTACAATTAAGAGGGGGGCCCAAGGAAAAAGTGTTCCCATGTAAGCGGTCCTTCGACCCAAGAAGTTTACCCCAATATTGAAAACTCTTAATTGCCCATAGCGGTGAGTGATAGTGTAAATTGTCTAGATGTGCCCTGCAATAGTCTGGCGACCAGTCCAGTGTGTACCCCACTTTCTGCCCAAAGTCAGCTGGGATAGGCTCCAGCTCACCCGTGACCCTAATGAGGACAAGCGCTGTGGAAAATGGACGGACGGATGGATGGCTTTAGCGGAGGCCTGCATGACACTGAGTACTAGTCAGTCTGTTAGAAAGAAAGAAAAAAAAAGCTTTTCAGCTTCTTAAGTTCTCAGTTCTCGTCTTATGCATTATTGAAGGAGTGGAGGCATATTTGAATAGATTTGGCATTGATCTGGACAGTCTGAAAAACACCAACAAAAAAACAACAAAACCGCCTCTGAAGTGAGTGCAAGAGAGAAACTGAGCATGCTCCCTGGCAGCTTGTCCCCAGGCGGGGCCCATAATCCTGTTTGGTTATTAAAGCACGCCGGCGGTGGATGCTGTATCTGCGGCTAATGGAGGCAGGGAGAGATGAGGGGGGGGGGGGGGGGGGGGGGGTACGGAGAAGAGAAGGAGGGCGGGGGCTGCCAGCAGTATGGGGGACCTTTGTAGTTTCTGCAGAGGCTTGGGCCTGGGGGCTAGGGGGAGAAATGGGGAAAAGGGGATAGGGGGCGGGGGGGGGGGGGGGGGGGGTTGAGCAGCCCACATTGAGCCAAGTGCTGGAGAGAAAGCCACACTGCTCCCTGGGGCCTCTTCGATGGAATGTGATCCTACAGGCCCAAGGACACGTCTGTGGATGTCTGCGAGGCGGCTCGCTCACAAACACGTATGCAGACCGACACAAACACACAACCAACATCAACACACGACACAATAACGGACGTGAATGCGAGACAGAGACTCGGTGAACGTCTCGTATGAAATTCCAGTCAGTTTTTTGTCTTTAAAGTACCCTCAAAAACAACACAAGGCATCATTGGATACCACGGGGATAAACGGTGGCATTATCCAGGATTCAGAGTCAGTTATTAATGGGAGTGAATTGCTTTGTCGGGATGGGCATAACAATCAAAAATAATAATAATAATGATAATAAGAATAATAAAAACTTTATTTGTATAGCGCCTTTAAAAAAAGCGTTTACAAAGTGCTTTGACAACCCCCCCCCCCAAAAAAAAAGATCCAGATCATAACATGCAAACAACTATAAAAGAAAATAGGCAAATCCATACATACGCACATAAACACATAAGAAGTAGGAATCAACAACACAAATCCTGTCAAAATGGATTCAGTATGAACTGGTTTGCAGTCGATGTGGCCATGACATGAGCGACAGGAAGTTGAGCTACATTCACGCTATGCTAACTCCTCCAGGCAGCATTTTACAGATCCAGACGTGACGTGACTGATCCCTGCATTCGTTTTTTTACGCCGCCATGCTGGCATGATAGTAGCGATATCGGCAGGCAAAGGATTGACATTGGTGAGCAGCGGTTCCAGTCAACAATCCGTCCAAATTTGTTTATATTTGGTCCCAACCTAGCTTAGCACTAAGCTAGTTTGTCTCCCAGGTCCTTTCGTTTGTTGCTAGGACAGCATTAGCCAGCCAACAACTTCCGAGCGTCCACTCTAATGTAGCGGGTACATGGCTTTGAAGAATTTACACTCCCCACGTAGCTACATCAGCGTTAGTTCTCAATTATTTCTATCCTGCCAAAATGGCGTCGTTTACATTTAGCGCAGTGCATTGTGGTATGTGAGATGTCACATTGCAACATTTTTGCCGTAACAAATGCAACATGGGGTTGACAGATAAGCAGAGACATATAATTTTCATCTCGTCTTTGTTCATGAACTAAAATGCCCATAAAGTTTATTCCAGTTTTTATTAAGTGAATTCAATTTTCGTCTCATTTTCATTAGTCGACGAAAATGCATACTAATTTAGTCTCAATTATTGTTTTTTTTTGTTTTATTAATAGGGTATTAGTCTAGTTTTCGTCGGGTGAAAAATGTGTGTTGACGATTTCAGTTTTCGTTAACGAAATTAACACTACTTCTAATGTGAGGTCACATGTGGGTTTTCATTGAGGACGCAAAATTGTTATTATTTTTTTTTTGTGGCCTGCAATTGTCTGGCCAGCCACCAGTCCAGGGTGCATCTATCTCGCAGCCACAATTGGCTCAGCTCCCCCGCGATGGTGCACTTTTTTCAACCGACCTCGCATACGATGCAAATAAAAAAGCAGCCCACGCCTTTTCTGTCTGACTCAATTAATTTCTGAAATCCCTCGCCTCCTTTCAGGTTCTGGAGCGCCTGCATCAGCGAGGCTTCGAGATCACCGGCTCCTGCGGGGGAGGCGTGGACTCGTCCCAATTCAGTGAATATGTTCTGCGGCGGGAACTGAGGAGGACGGCTCAGCGAGGAGGACCCAATTCCAATAGGATAAAGCAAGAGCAGCTAGACTAGAGACTCTGCCGGACTTTTCCGTGTAATGGACTCTTCTTCACGTTTTCTTCACTTGTTTTAATTTCTTGTTGATGTTTTGTTTTCTTATAAAATCATCTCGAGAATAAAATAAAAAAAGAGGTGCATCTGCCGTGGGAAGATTTGCGATGTTTGAATTAGAGATTGCAAGGACATTTGTGATTGTCTACCCCCATAAAACACAATTGAGAAAGATTTATATATGTTGTATCCCTAAATAAAGTTTGTTTTAAAACTTTGAGCCTACATTAGGTTGAATATGATTTGAAATCCTGGCGGGTGGCACCTCTGCTCCGCAGATGAGAGGTTCCGGGATACAATCTTAGCTCAGACCCTCCAGTGTGGAGTTTGCATGTTCTCACAAAGCTAATTGAAGATGCTAAATAGTCCACAGGTGTGAATGGTTGATGGTCAGACTGCTTTGGTTCATTTAAGATTCTAAATTGTCTATGGTGCGAATGTGAGTGAATGGTTATTTCACTACAGTGGACTTCCGAGGGGGGTTAGGGACCAGGCCGCCCTGTGAATAACGAAAATTCACACATAATTGACGTCCATTGAAATGCATTGGGGTAAAAGACTTCAAAAATAAAAAACACTGATAAATATTCAATGTGTTTTCCGCGAAAAACTGGGCGTGGGAATGTGGAAAATAAAATGATTTTGAATCCTATTCCTACTCCATGAATTTTATTGCATTCCCAATTGCCCGTAGTGGTGACTTGACGTCATCACCTGACTGGTGCGGTGGGTTAGTGTGTGTGATTACGACTCACTGTGTAAAGGTCACTGGTGCGTTGCTTACGGTGCGGAATGTCTCAGTTGTCACCAACAATTAGCTTCACTGACGCGTCTTTTTCACACTAAATATTGTGATACCAATGAAGTGTTTTGTACTTTAATAGTTTTTTAATTGCATAAAGATATACATAAATTGAAAGGCCATGCTAACTATCTAATTAAGGAATCATCATCTTCTACCACTTAAGGCCATCATGGTAATAAAAAACAAAAACTGATCGTAACATGATTGTCAATGTTTTCATTGTTTATGTGTTTGTGTTTTTAATTGACATTTTTAAGCAAATGACTGAATTGAAATTTTACCACTTTAAAATGAAATTATATCCATTTGTAGCACATATTGATATGAAGTTGGATTTTTTTTTTCTAAGACGAATGATCGACCTACGCTCCCGAGTTTGGATTAAAAGAGGAATGTAGAAAAAAAAATCAGGAAAAAAAAGTGTAATAAATGTCAACTCAAGTTGTCTTGGTGTTTGGCTTTCTGCTTTCTATGGAACTTTTCTACTTTTCAATGTGATCAGTATTTTCCGCCATGTTGGAAATTGAGATCAAGATCTCAACTCATGCTCATTCGAGTTGGTTCATTTTGTCCCCCTGTATGAACAGTAATCAGTTAATATCAAATATGTTATTAATTGTCCATTCTCCCTCAATGTGCTAATGTTCTATTTCCCAGTGTGAGTACTCCCTTGAGGTAAGGAATACATGGCAACTTTATTTTAGACAATTAAAATGTACAAAACATGACATTATATGATCGCCAATCTTGATACAAGTACAGTGTACAATATCTTCATGCGCTTTTGTTTGTCAGTCTTAACACCAGAGAGGCAAAACCAACATCACCCAGGCACAAACGTGCTACCTTGGAGGATTCACGCTGGTGCACCAGTGGCTGCACGGAGGCCTTCTTTACTTAGTTGCGATGAACAGAGCCGACTTCTCCACGCGAGTCCTGTCAGCTGCGCTTCCACACAATCCCCGCGGGGCCCCCGAAAAAATCCAAAGTGAAATCTCACACAGAGTCCTGTCATCTTGTCTTCATCCCTCATGGCAGAATCGCTACTTTCTGTGGCTATCTGCCGCTTGATGCTATGCTACGTCTCCCTTTCAGGCCTCTTGTGCCCCAGATCCCCCCCCCCCCCTTCTTTTTTTTTTTAGTTTGAGTCTCATTCTCCAAGGCTGCAGGTGCACTAGTTTCGCTTTCATTTCCAACTCACTGGATAGTAGCTACTGTGCAGGTACTGTATCAAACACAGTGGATACCTGTTCACCACAGCTCAGCTACTATGTAAACAATCATATTAAATTCACACATTTGATGACAAATGGAGTGATTTGTGTATAAAGTTGTAAAGGGAAAGATGAATCCAGAATAGAAGTGAAATGCTAAATGCTAGCATAACATGCTCAAGAAGGTGATCAGATTCGCTATTCACTTTATTACAAGCTTGTGCACCATCAACCTTATTTTAAAGCTGTGACATTATGGTTAAATTACAAATTGTAGAAACTGCAACATTAGCATGTGGTGCTAACTGTGTTGAGAAACAGTTTATTGGAAATGTGAAGCACATTTAGAAAATCTTATAGGACTAGCAATGCTAAGGCTCCTCTGTTCCATGTATGTCTCACACATTATAAGAAGTGTCGCTATCTGTTGCTGTTTACTTAAATCTACTTAGTATTTTTTCTAATATGTTTAAAACACAGCATATACTCGCCTACAGAGCCACCATATTTACATCATTAGGTGTGTGAAGTTGTGAGAATGTGACCTCGACTAGCCCCTCCTACCTGCTTTATTTACTCACAAACATAGACAGTGTTGGTAAATATTCAGCAATGACAAGCTACACATCTGTCAAATCCACTTATTTAGCCAACTGTAACGGTGGATGAGTTGACTAGCGGCTAACAGCTAGCTGCCTTAGCCATTTGTCTCTGGCGCGCGGCCGGGCAGCGTGGCTACTCTGCCGGCGCCAGTAAGTGTCCGATAAGCTCCCGACAGTCGGCGGACGACTCTTCGTTGGCGATTTAATAATAATTTTTTGACAAACTTCGTTGAACGTTTTTACAAATGTAAGACAAATGTAAGATACGATAATAGTGCGGGCTCGTTGCCCATATTAGTCTGCTGCCAATGATGTGTTCTACCAAAGTGCCGCTGCTCGTATATTGATGAATTATTCCACAAATACAATATTAATCAGAATACAGGGAGTCCTCGAGTTACGACCGAGTTTCGTTCCTACGCTGGCGATGTAACCCAAATTTGGACTTAAGTCGGATTTCACCGTTAAAGTCAAATATTTACATTGACATCAAAATACTTTGTACAGTAATTTTTAAAAACATATTTGCGTGACCCGGAAGAGCCGGAACCAATATTTTGCGTTTCCGCACGGACATTCATTGCTGACGGACGGCAGAGCGGCGCTATAAACACGGAAATGTGACACGCCTGACGGCAAGCTGACCTGTTCGATGGACGTCCGTTGCTGAGGTAACAACAACACAACTTTGAATAACTTTAAAATGGCGTGATTACTGTGGGAAATGAATGAAAAAGAAAGTGCTACGGGTGAGGCACGGGCGCCGTAATGTCGAAACAACGTAGGACGTGTAACTCGAGGACTCCCTGTACTGTGTTTAGCCTAGTGGGGGGCACATGGAAAATATCGTATGCAATCGTGGACGTCAACCTTAAACATTTCTTGACAATATGTTATATGTGATCTCACTAGTCTAATCATGACATTCTGATTAACTCATTCGCTGCCATTGACGGCTATAAACGTAAAAATTTCATTTTAACTATATCTATTAGTTAAACTTTTTTTTTCACTTGTTAACAAGAGTATGAAAACCCAGACATTTAAAAAAATGTATCTTCTCTTTTTTCCAAAAGAAAAGATTATTAAAAATTAGGGGCGTCGGGCGATTAAATTATAAAAAATTAGGGGCGTCAGGCAATTAAAATTTGTAATTGTAATTGTAATTAATCGCATGACTTTAATAGTTAACTCACGATTAATCAAAAATGTTATATATGTTCTAAATGTACAATAATTTTCTCCTAGGTTTTCATACTCTTGTTAACAAAAGTGAAGGAGAAAAAAGTTCAACTAATAGAAATAGTTCAAATGAATTTTTGACGTCTATAGCCGTCAATGGCAGTGAATGAGTTAATATTACGTTTGTGGAATAAGAGTTACATTATGAAGCAAAATCCAACCATTTCTATCCACCTCGGGGGGCGGCCATTTTGCAACTTGCTGTCGACAGAAGACGACATCAATGTGCCTTAAGGCTCAGGCAACGACTAATTACAGCTCACCTGTTTTCTGAAACTGAGCTGTGATTGGTTGTTACCTGGGACCTGAGCAACATTTATGTCATCTTCAGTTGACAGCAAGTGGCAAAATGGCCGCCCCCTGATATGGATAAAAATGTCTGGATTTTGCGATATTAACCAGAATACCATATTTAGGGTCTACATAGAACATATTATTGCCCCCTAAAAAAATTGGGGGATTGACTTCCCTTTTAAGATTAAATACAGAACATTAATGCTAGTAATGATGCTAAGTGCTAACTAGGCTGTTTTCATCATCAATAGCAAGAGAAGGATCAAAGTGATTTTAATGAAGCTATTTGAAAGTATAATTTCTTCTTAGATTACAAGAAGGAAGCCAACCTGTAGTTCATTTGAAAGGGATGAAGAATAAAAGGTAAAGCTTCACAACTGTTCTGTGGTGTGTCGATGGTGGTGTCTCTCTCTAGTGATTATTTGAAGTCATCAAAAGGCAGAATAGCGCCTGGAGAAAGCGACTCGCACGGTGCAGGGTCAATGGATGGACGCAGTCAGCTCGCCATTATGTTACACAAAGTCATTTTAACTATCTTTCGCCCTCCGTGTTGATCTTTACTTTAGCTCCACAGATGCGTCCTACCTTTATTGAAAAAGCCACCCTCGGCCATTTTACACCAGCGTGATGATTATAAATGTAACCCATGGCGAAAAAAGCAAAAACACAAGTCCCATACCTCTCCTGTGCCATTTTTCTCTTCCCTCAGCCGCCCTTCTGCCTTCCCCCTGCCTCAGCCTCGGGGGCTGATTTCACATTTTCAAAGACAGTTGAGAGACTGAAGGCTCATAACTATCTTTATTTTAATACAATGGAGGAATTATTTCTAGCAGAGAAATTCGTTTACTGGTGTGATGAATGTCTACACGGACTTTGGGCTTTAAATATCCGTCGACGGATGCTAGGATAATGCCTCACAAACTGACACACGCGTTGAGGAAATAAAAAGTCTGTGTTGTTCCTGAGTTTCAAATAGTGATGGGAAAATTAAGCTTCATGAAGCACTTGTGATATTTTTTGACTCCTCTAGATGGCACTCTTGGTTGAAAGATGCAGTGGAAATGTAATCAATTTCTTTTGCACTGGCCTTTATATTTAAACCATGAGCACCATCTAGGGGAGTCAAAAAATATCACAAGTGCTTCATGAAGCTTCGTTTTCCCGTCACTAGTTTCAAACATAGTAAAAAGTATTGCATGACTTAGTTAAAGAGACTCAACTGCAAGTTGTGAATTTAAAAAGACAACGTGATAATGATATGAGGGGGGAAAAAAGGTGAGTGTATGAGATAAAGTTGCTTAACTATTAGAAGTAAGTTTTAATGACATGACAACAAAATTGTAATATTGTTGCAGTGTTACAATAATTAGGTTGTAATATCATCCGGTTGTAAATTTTAGGGATAGGTGGGTACTGATACCGATACCTAGGTATTAGTACTCACGGCGCCACCTCTGGTGGCTGTTTTATGATAAAGAACTAGAAATTGGAAAAAAAAATTAAACATCAATTTTATAAAATTTTATGGGAAAATGCTATAATGGGATGCTTAGGTCTTTTTTTAAAATGATCTGTTATTGTTTTTTGGTGAAATTTTATGTATCAAACATTGACTTGTACATTTAAAAGAAACAAGTTGTGACAGTGTAAGAAAAATGTTGTAATTTATCAGAAAAAATCTCTTAAAAATATACGAATGAATTATGACAGAACCATCATAATGACACGAGAATAAAAATCGGAATATTTTAAATCATAAAATTACAAGATTACAAGAAGAAGAAGAAAATATTACAATGTTACAAGAAAAAAAACATTGTGTGGGGGAGTCAGTCAATCATGAATTTTTGATATTACATGAACACCATTATAATGATATAAGAATAAGGTGGCAATATTATGACAAAACAGTAAGTGAAGTTATGAGACAAGTTTTTTATTAGGAAAGTTCGATACCACTTTTTTTCTGACCGATACCAGTATGAGTATTCCGCCCTTCAGTAGTCAGAAAGGTTATTTTAGTTAACGAAAAAACTAAAATTCAAAAAACAATTTCGTTAATGAAATAAAATAAAAACAAAAATGCTTTTTAAACAACGAAAACAAACTGAAACTACATTTTACAAAATTAACTAAAACTAACTAGAATTATAGTGAAAATGTCCTTCGTTTTAGTCTTTGGTAATTAATTTAATGCATGAGCCTTTGGAGATGATTTTAAATGTGATTTTAAGTATATTTATTTTTACATTAACCGGAATAAGGACGTTTGAAAGTGTGCCACACAAAGGTGACGTCATCTAGCAGCAGCCAATAGAAAATAAGTAATAAAAGTAATAAAAAAAATATATAAAAAAAACCAACTAAAACTAATACTGAAACTAACTAAAACTAAACTAAAACTAAGCAGTTATGAAATAACTAAAACGAATAAGAACTAACAGAACCACCTTGAAAACTAATTAAAACTAAACTAAACTAAATTTAAAAACCAAAACTCAAAACGAAATCAAAACAAACTAAAATAAAAAATTCCAAAACTATAATAACCCTGTTAGTCAGCAATACCAAGTAACTAGTACTGTTGATACATAAACTTTTCCCCAAAAACAATGACAGCCCTTTTCAAAGAAAGACCTATATATCCAAAAATAGCATTTTTACTTCAAATCACATCAAGTTAATGTTTGTTTGTTTTTTGTATTCTTCTATTTACCACTGTGTAGTTTCTCATCGTAAAATGGCCACAACAGACCAAGAAGTTCCAAGTACTGATCCCTTGAAGTAAGGCTGGGTATTGGGACTTGCCCATCCCTAATTATGACAAAACCGTCAGTATAGTTATGAGATAATTTTTTTAAGTTACAATGAACAAGCTAATATTTTGCAAGAAAAAGTTGTGATGTTACAAGAAGTTGTAAATTTGTAATGGGGGAAAAAAATGTGTAGGTATGAGAGTAAAATTGTTACATCGCAAACGTTCTATTTATAGATACATCAAGTTGTAAATGTTGCAAAAACAAAGTCGCATTAAATGACGTTAGAAAACCATTTCCAGAGTATGAGCACTGGTGTAGTCCAGGGTATACTTTTTTTCAGTCAGCGTTGCGTAAAATAAACCATGATGTGCACTGTTCAGTAGTGATGGGAAAACGAAGCTTCATGAAGCACTTGTGATATTTTTTGACTCCCCTAGATGGTGCTCTTGGTTTAAATATAAAGGAAAATGTAATCAATTTCCTTTGCACAAGCCTTTATATTTAAACCAAGAGCACCATCTAGGGGAGTCAAAAAATATCACAAGTGCTTCATGAAGCTTCATTTTCCCATCACTACTGTTCAGTAATACATGTGAACCAGATTATCCTCTTTTTTTTCATTATATCATACCTAGATGATCTAGTTTAGGTTTGTAGTAGCTAGGCTGGTAGCTGATTTTAAATATTTTCAGCTTAAAACAATGTTGAGGTCTTGTAGTGACTGTTTTTCACTATTTGTGTTCATTGTTCGCGAAATATTGTTGTACAATATTATTTATATTGTATACTTGTCACATGATAAATACATTTCAGATTAATTTAGTCTGCTTGTATTACCGGTAATAACTCTTATTTAAGTCGTACTTTTATTATTGTGAGCAAGTCCAAATGATAGATTTTCCTTACATGTCACCGTTTTTAAAACAGGATGTTTTTCTGGACAACTTTAAAAAAAAAAAAAAAAGGGGGGGGTGACCAAACCCAATTATCCACGCACCATTACATCACTGGGTATGAGAAATAAAAGTTAATTGCCTGATCTTGTGAGTAAATGAAATGTACAGCATATATTCACAATTTAATATTTGGGCCTCTTGCCCAAAGTCAAAAGGGACAAGCACTCTAAAAAATACATTCGATATCCTCCAGAAAATGTCTCTGTTGGATACGAGAAGTCCGAGTGGAGGATTTGAGGTAAGACTCCTCGAAATGCTTCACTTTTCGCTTGTTGTTTTTACTGTTGTCGAAAAAAGTCACGGCTGGAGTGGAGGCGCGCTTTGCGGTGAGGAATTTTCGAGCCGGGGCTGCGTCTTCCTGCGGGCCCTTTGGCATTGACTGTACGCTGAGAGGGTATCATTTATATTCTACTCCAGAGGTAACAGAAGAACATGCGATTGGGAAACAGCTCAAACACCACTCGGCTTGTGAGGCTCAAGGCGTCCAAAAGTCAAGCCTCGTCTCGTTTTTTGCCAAGACTTTTCTTTCCTGTTTTCTCCATTTTTTGGATACTTTTTCCGCCCCGATGCTCTATTTTAGCATTGTGGTGCAAAATGGCTGAGTGGAGCTGTGATGGAATTTGAGCAGCAATGAAATCTGACCAGTGAAGCTGTCTTTAAATGCCATAGGTGACTCACTCTAACCTGTATTGAAAAAGCCCACCGGGCATTTAAAGCCATTGAGATAATTGCAAATGTATCCTTTGGCGCAAAAAAAAAAAACGGCACTCGCCTTCTCTCATTTTCTCTCTTTTTTCTCTCCTCACCTCCCTCTCATGGCTGACAATTAAGACGGGATACCTCGCCTTGATTAAAAGGTTACATTTGTACTGCGAGAGCCTTTCACACGGGGCAGACCCGAACCGCTCTAATGATCATGGAGTCCGCCATTCAAGGGCCAGCCATCCATCATAGCGCTAAGGCCACTGGCTTTATTATAATACAGAGGACAGACGTGCTCCCGGGCTATGTGGGACACAATAGAGGTCTTTCAACAGACCTATAAATACATGATCTGTCAGGGCTCGCTGCCCTGGGGGCTCTCTCGGCAACGTTTGAGCCCCGCGGTCGGCCATCACTTATGCTAAGATATGCGCAGCAGCCCTCGGGCTGAGGCTAAGGCTCGGTTCATTTCAGCCCCTCATCAACCACCGCGTTCTACCTCCAGCCATGAGAATAAATAAGAACAAGATAAAAAAGCGAAAAAAAAAAGTCCTTCATTAGGACGGAGAGCAAAATGCTACTAAACAAACAAACAAACAAACAGTGAGAGTCCACTGTTGGGCATTGCCATGTGAGGAACTGTTGATTATGATCCTAATACAAACACAAGTTGTGTAATTACTGTTATTCTGTCATGTGTTTTTGATTCATATTTAGTTTTTTCCATGTTCATGTCTTGCCTGACTCATTAGGTTGCGGTTTCTTCCTGTTTTCAGCCGCCCAGCCAGTCCCTCGTGCCTACCAATCAGTTCTCTCTGCCAATCGTGTCTTGTGCAAATGTAGCTCGTTGTCTCACCAGTTTGTATTAATGCTGCATTCGAGAAAGGTGGGAAATTATTAGTTATTCGCTCGGACTGGCCCAGTTCCAATCACAAAACGTTTGATGCGAACATAAACAACAAAGATGGCTGACTCGGATTCATTGATTGTTGTTAATATGAGTCACATTGTGTTCTGTGAAGTTACTTTTTCGAAAAACTAAATTAATTTAATAATGAATAAAGAGATAAATAAAAGTTTAGAATATATTAGTGTATATTATGTTTTCCCATTCACAGTCTGTGTCAACATGGGGGGGTCGCCATTGTCAAGTGACATCAGAATGAAGCAGGTTGGTGAACTTAATTCACAACTCGGACCTCCACGTTCAAATCAAGAATGCACAGAATGTTGTTCTTGTCAGCTAGCTTAAACTAAGGTAGCATCGGGTGGATACTTAAAAAGGCTTGGGTAAGAAAATATCCCAAGTGTTTCATGCTGCGATCACAGAACGCGTTAGGAAGTAAACAGCCATACCAATTTACAAAGAGACTCGCGCTCACTAGTCTAAACATGACATCCTGATTAATATTACATTTTTGGAGTATGAGTTTTAAAGCAAAATGCGGCCATTTTATCCATCTCAGGGGGCGGCCATTTTGCCACTTGCTGTCAACTGAAAATGACATCAATGTTGCTCAGGGCTCAGGCACCAACCAATCAGAGCGCACAGCTGCGCTGTGATTGTTTTTTTACCTGAAACCTGAGCAACCTTTATGTCATCTTCAACAAGTGGCAAAATGTTGAATGTATCCCCCTGAGATGGATAAAATCGGCTGGATTTTGCTTCTGAACTCATATTCCACTAATGCAATATTAACCAGAATACCACATTTAGACTGGTAGGGTTGCATAGAACATATTATTGTCCCAAAAAATTTAAGGGGGGGGGGGGGGGGGGTTGACTCTTTCGGAAGTACGTTCTTGCGTACATTCATTAGGAAGACCGTACTTGGCGAGTTCACGAGACTCTACTCTGCGCTCTTCATATTGAGAAAGGGCCATTGTCTCTGTGAGCCTCTGGACGTGAGTTTTGGCCGAGTGTAGCTGCTCGCGAGTGTTCCCATTTTTTTTTATTTGTTCACTGCTTGTACCATTCAGTAAACAGCTGAAAGTACATCCTTTTGTTTTTACTTTACTACTTGTAGATACTTTACCATATCTGAAGTTCATTCGTAAATTCGTCTTTTACACACAAAGCAAAAAAAGTGACAAGTGGTAACTATGAAAACTTATTTAAGGTACGTACCACTCTATGTGCATTCTAGCGGAATATTACAACCCCTTGTTGAATTGCTACATGCAATATGTTTTTATGCATCTCTTCCATGATATGCAGCGCCTCGCCCTCCTCACTTTATCTCAGGTAAGAATCTCCTTCCACTGTTGCCTCCTGGCCAAGATCAGTAATCTGGTGGTTGGGCGTGTTCTTTTTGGAGATTAGTCTGGATGTAGGCTGTCGCACGTTCGAATAATAAACAGGTGAACACTATAGCTCTGCATAATTCTCTATCTGTGTGCCACCTTAATGTATGAAAATGGTATTCTTGCTTGGGGCACAAAACCAGCAGCAGATTATGTCCAGGGCACGCTGAGTGGAAAGCCAATGACAAACCTTAGCACTTGCACAACAATACTGGAGCACTGGGTTGCTACTTATCATAACTGGAATTATGGGTTATTATTTGGATGTTTGGCTGGTAGGAGGATGGGTTGATTGGTTGATTGGCTATTTGGGTTTGGGATTAGGATAGTCAGGGTTAAAGGTTTAAGGAGGTTTGATTGTCTAAAGGTGTGATTATTTGGTTGCTTTTTGGGGTGGGGTTAGCATTCGAAATAGGGTTAGGGAAGTTAGGGCTGTCTTGGCGCTGCTTAGTTGATTCATGAACTGGAGGTTTGATCATTTGATTGGTTGGGGTTAGCATAATCGTCAGGATAACTGGTTAGGAGCGAGTGAGTCAATGCATTGAATCAAGGGTTAAGTGTCTAGTTAGTGAAGAGGGTCTTCTGCCCAGATTTAGTCATAACTGTTTTAATTTCCTTATTTCCTCAGTAGAGCTTTGTTCTGCGGATGTATCTTTGTGACTGTTATCGCAATTTCTGCCAGGTGCAGTCATGACTGAAAAACCTCCTCTATTCCTCAAATGGGCTTTTGTTTTGTGTCTGAATAGTGTCCTTGAATTTATCTCATGTCCGGTCAACTCCGGTTGAACTGTTTACTGGAAACTGTGTGGTACCGCCCTTCAAGATAGTATAAGAATATTGTAAGTCCTCTGTAATCTTCGCACTTGTGAGAAGCTACAGCCATTGCCTGTAACTCACTTGTGCCCGGAATATTTTGTAGAAATAAAAGCTTCGAAGGAACTGTTCATCGATCTCCAGCCTGTATTCAGATAACCAACATTCTCACTATCCGAAAGAAAATGAACACGCGGAGGAAAAGATTGCCTCCACAACATTAGCTTGTTGGCTAAGTACTAGCAATCAGGGTAGTTTGTGGTAGGGTTGGGGTTAAGGTTAGGGTCAGTTTAATAGGTTGGTTGGTTGTAGGCTAGTTATTGTTCAAGCTAGGTATATGAGAGTTAGCCTTCCCTTGGGTGGCTTAGTAGTTAATTAATTCACTGGTGAGTTAACTGATTGGTTGTTTGGATGGTGTTAGAATAGAATAGATTCATGGTTTGATTATTTGGTTTGTTGACTGGTTGGCTGCTGGGTGATGTTTTAATGGTTTAGATATGGGTTAAAGGTAACATTAGGGGACTGGTTGATTGATTCACTCACTGGTGGGTTGATCATTTGGTTGGTTGGGGTTAAATCATGTTTGTAGTAAGGAAGGTTAGGGTAGTGTGGGTCAAAATATTGATTCATGAGTTGAGTATTTGGTTGTTTTGTTGGTCTATTGTCTGGGGGTTAGCGTAGAGTAATTAGTGTCTATGTTAGCATTAGAGTTAAAGGGTTTGGGTTGGCTTGGCTAGTTAGTGTTCGAGTTAGGGATATGGGAGTAACCCCCAATCCCATTACTTCCTTTTCACCCTGCACTCTTTGTCTCGTTCATGTCCCCCCTCTCTCTTCTACTACTTTAGGGAGGCAAAGACAAAAAATCCTTCTAGGAATTGGGAATGTACTATTGCGATCCAATCCGCTACATCGCCACAGCTGTGTGCTGGTTGTAACCTAGCAGACGCGACAATAGTGAGCATTTACCAAAACACATAACTGTGCTAATTTCTGCCAAAGTATAGAACATTCAATAAAATCATTATCATTGCTATGACATTCAATAAATATAAAAATACTTATATTTATGTGTCACCTGCTTTTTGTTATTTCCTGTTGTCCCCATTGCTTCCGCCTGTGTTGCCGAGGGGGCGTGACTGAAGTAAGGGAGAACCTAGGTAGGTCGGTGTCTATCTTCGTGAAATGGGACCTGCAGCCCTTGTCTATAACCCTACCCCTACAGTTTACGGAAAATTGGGAGATTCCGTCGTCGTAAAAGCGCATTCCGAGGACTGAGGGACAAGACAAGCGGTAAGGAGCGGTATTGAGATTGAGCCTTAGTGTCCGCTTGATGGCTGGTTGGTTGATTGATTCATTATTGGTTTTATTTGATTGGCTAGGGTTAGTATTGTGTTTAAAGTACTGTAGGCAGGGTTATAATAGAGTGGGTTGGTGGGTTGACTCCTGGTTAAGTATTTGGTTTGTATGCTCAACGGAATGGGTTAGGGTAGTAAGCGCTTGGGTTAGGTTTATGGTCAGTTTGGTTGGTTGGTTGAATGGTTGGTTGGTGTTCGGGCTACAGTTAGGATGAGGGAACTTAGGGTCAACTTGGTTGAGTTGGTTGGATGATTGACTGGGTTGAGTTGGTGGTGCCTTGAAACCTGCATGGATCTTAAGCATGGCCTGATATACTGTACAGACTTGATGCACCAAAATCTATTGTGTTGGTAAACAATCAAACATAAAGAATCCAGTTTATCCCTATTAAATGGCACAATCTCCACAGGTAAGGTAGTTGATTGTGGCTTTCTGCAGAGCCTCCAAAGGTGGACGCATTTATTGACTGAGTTGATAGCGACTGTGTAGCCAGCTGGTTGGAGATGTGACCAGAGGCGCATCGGTTGTGATGGTAAACTAAGAACCTGCCAGGGGTATGGAAGGTCACCAAGGCCCTTTGGGGCTTGACTGGCCTTGAGGCTAATTGGCTACGAACAGGTCAGGATAGCAACGGGCCCAGAAGATTTAGCTGTGTTTAAAGGAGGTGTTTAGGGGTGGGAGAGCAGTGGATCATGGGTAAGATCTTTGCAAAGCTTGAGAAAAAACACTGATCTTGACACAGGGTTTTGTATTAGCCCTCTTCTTTGGTGGAAAGCCTCTGCTAGGCTTTTGGAAGCAGATAACCAAGTACATTTTGAACAAATGTGTGTCTACGCTGGGAACACTTTATTCAAAACATGTGTGCACATCCACTACATTTGTATACCCACCAGCCTGTGGGGGCTTATCCCTGTCCCACTCACAGCCGATCCAGGTAGGGGGTAGGGTTAATAATAGCTGGTGTTCTTGGCTTGAGATTTTTAGTCCCCAAACTAACCCGCAAACTCCCCTTTCACACACACAAAACACTCCCCGCCCCCTTGCACCAGTCGTATACTGCCCACGGCACTCGCACACTCCTCCAACTCACTCTTCTTCTTCTTCTTCCCCCAGATCTCTCTTTGCCACAGCTGCAGCCTCCTGGCTTGGCCCGCAGCTTTCAGGAGGCTTCCCGACTCGCTCTCCTTCTCCCCTGCAGCCACAAAGGGAGAAAACAGGCAAAGGAGGAAAAATAAAACTTCAGGCACACCATGCGAGGCCATCTGGGTAATCTTGTTCAAAAGGCTCGAGGTGATAGCAGCAATTTACACAGGCAAAAAGAAGGTGGGGGGAGCTTATTTCCATACTTAGCAGCCTCAAGGAAATGCAATTGAATAAACCAAGAATTAGAAAAGAATTACAGTAAAACCAATACGGAATATTCAACATTAGATCAATTTGTCCTTTTCACCCTCCCCCTAAAACAAACACACACATTGAAATGTGGTAACGTGACAGAGAGTCAACACACACACAGCTGAGGGGGAAAACAATATTTGTGATGAAAGCAAATCAAACTCAAATCCAACATGTTAAAGTCAAGTTGATTAGTGTGAAAATGTAAAAAAAAAAAAGCGTCTTGGGCTGGCGTATCCCACAGTCAAAACGATATGCTAATTTGCAACTTAATGGCTAAGGGCAGCGTTCTTGCTTATATAAACCTTGAAAACATGCTGCAGTGCTGATACGTGTGCCTTTAATTTAATGAAGTCAAGCAGCGGCAGCAGCAACAAAAAACAATAAATGCCCCAATTAAAGAACAGGCATGAAGAGAAGTGTCTATTTCCCGCTTGAGCCCCTGCGGACATATGTACCCGAGCGTGTCTGCACATTTACCCACACGCACGAGCATATGCATCGTGTGCGGCCCATAAAAAAAGTCCTGCCTTTCAAATTAGCATATGCGCCATGTTGTGGGAGATGTGGGTTATCTGGTGGGAGATCCGAGCTACGTTTATGGTGCTTGCATGTCTGAGGGGGGGGTAGACATGTCTGCGTGCATACTGATGTGTATGTGTGTGGTGCTATGGTGTTACAGTATAATTAGTGCATCATGTACGGCATGGGTCAGGCTGACGCGTGTTGTTGGAGCATATTGAGCATTAAAGGCAAAGCGAGGATGTGCCATCTCGCATTCTTCTTCTCTTACTCCCCCCCCCCCTCCTCCTGCGACTGTATGTCATCTGGCCTTCTTCGCACCCCCGCGGGCTACAAGCCCATCAGGCTCGCTATGCTCCAATGTGTCCCGACAGACTTGATGTGATCTGAGTGGCTGACGGGTTCGTCCCTGCTGCCCGCTGTCGCTTCCTTTCCACGCTTCACTCATACGCGAAGGCCGAGGAGCACACAACCTGATGCCGTCTGATCAAGTTTGCTGCTCGGCGGCGGCGACGGCATCAACACTATACAGGGCGCTTAATCTTCACAATCTGGTTTGAGCTGTGTGAAGGACTGCTGCGGGCGGGGGGGATTCAAGGATAGGAACTTACATTGTGTACATTCATAAGAAGACGATCGTTGATGAAACAGGTTTGGATTGAAATTTAAAAAGGGAAAAAAAAGCCCTACAGGTTTGACAATTTCGACCATCCATCCATTTTCTTTACCGCTTATCAAAATTAGGGTCACGAGTGAATTGAAGTAGATCCCAGCTAACTTTGTCTTTTTTTTATTAAAAAAAACACGTTTTATTATTTTATTTTTAATGTAATTTTTATTATTTTTTATTTTTTTATATAATAATAATAATTATATATATATATATATATATATATATATATTTACAGATCCCTGCTAACTTTCAACAAGAGGCGGGGTACACCCTAATCTGGTCGCCAAGCCAGTCCTCGGGGCACATAAAGCTACACCAACATCATTCACGTTCCAAGGTTATTTTAGGTCATGAAGACTAACAAAATAACCGCAACAAAAATAGAAAAAATCGATCTAAACATTTCTTGACAATAATATGTTATATGTGACCTCACTAGTCTAAACATGACATTCTGATTCATATTACATTTGTTGAATATGAGTTATGCAGCAAAATCTAACCATTTTTGTCCATCTCAGAGGGCGACCATTTTCCCGCTTGCTGTCGACTGAAAATGACATCACAGTTCAGGGCTCAGGCATCCACCAATCATAGCTCATCTGTTTTCTGAAGCTGAGCTCTGATTGGTTCTTACCTGAGCCCTGACCAACTGTCATTTTCACTCGGCAGCAAGTGGCAAAAGGACCGCCTTCTGATATCGATCAAAACTGCTGGATTTTGCTGCTTAACTCGTATTCCACTAACACAATATTAACCAAAAAAACTGAATTAATAAAAGAAGCGAGACTATCCTAGTTTAGATGTTAGGTATGTGTATCTAAATTTAGAAGTTTTACTTATTGTAATTCAAAATCTGCATGAATTTGATTTGTTTTGAAAATAATATTTTTGTTATATACAGTACAATATTTTTGTTAAATAGTTTTTACACAATACTTACTGTGATTTTTTTTTGTCTTGCACTCAAGAAATATACTCAATAAAAAAAAAGAAAAGAAAGAAAACTAAAATATAACAACTAATTCAAACTAAATTTTGAAAAGAAAACTCAAAACTAAATAAAAACTAACAAAAATAAAAAATCTAAAATTATCATAATCCTGTCATATTCTTACACTTTATTTTCACCAGGGACCGGTTCATGGTAGGACTGATAATTCGCGGGGGGAGAGGGGTTGACAGGAGGTGCTGATTCATGTTCTCGCCCAGGTGAGAACGTACGTCATATGTGCTCCGCTACAACCGTTCGACCGGCAACCATTATTTTGGATGGGGAATGCTGACGTTAGATGAGAATGTACATTCCTGATTTGGACCATAAATGCTACAAAATAAATAAATGGTCTTGCAAATAACTTAGCTCATTAGAAAAGACAAGAAGAAGATTTTGCTAGTGTAGTTAACAGATATGCTAACAGCTAGCCTAGCATCTAAATCTTCCTGTAGAACTACTATTTCTTCTTTGTCTATATGGCAATCTGTATGACCCATACTGCCTCTCACTGGTCATTTTTAGTACTACAATAGACACCCATTTTAGGGGAGGACTGTTGTAATGGTCGATGGGGATATGGATGTGTTGTGTGTGATTTTTTTTTCTTTCCTCGTCATGAGTAGGGTTTCTCAATTTGTATACATGTTCCCCGCCTCAGTGCTGAAACATACGTCCAATCAGTGATTATCTCATACATTTTGCCAAAATACTTTTTGACCCTTAAAAGCCACCATACTTGTAAGTGCTTAGACTACGCTCATGGGTATTTGCACTACTGAGAAAGAAAAATACACTTTGTCATGGACAACCAAGTAGTTAAGAGACAGTGGATCAGCTTTTGTGGTGCATTCTGGGATTTGTAGTAATAGTTGTGCTTATGTTTAACACACTATGTAAAGCAGAGAAAAATTGCGCTCAACCTTACACACAATGAATTATTATCATTACTGCTACCAACATTGATATTTCTACGAGGGCTAAAACAGAAGTAAAGATTTTAAAAGGGTCTAAATGCGCCTCGCTGTGTGCTTCAACTTTTAGTATCCATGCCAGCACGTGCTCAGAAGTGAACCTTCAATTGTGCAACCCTGATGGAGAGAAACAATACCCTCTTGGTTCAGTAGCCATTTTATACAAGCGCACTCACACACCCACAGAGGCCTGAGGGGATGCAGAGCGAGTGGGGGTTGGATACCGTGAGACGAGGGCATCAAACTGGAGCTTTGGAGACGCAGAGCTGCACCAACTGCAAACGTACGAGTAAAGCGCGCGCAAGGCGCGCGCACGCTCGCTCACGTCTTGTGTGAACACAAATTCACACATCTGGTGACACACCGAGGGAGGGATAGCGAGAGTTTATGGAGGCTAGTTTGGAGGCAGTTGAGCTGCTTTCAAGTGAAGGACGTCGGTGCCTTTGCCTGCAGGGATCATTCCGATATAATCGTTCTTTTGAAAGAAAATGGACGGTGAAAATTAGGAAACTGCAGATTTCAAGTTTTTTTTATTTATATTCTGCATATATTCTTTAAATATATAACTTCAGGAAGAGAACTAATAGCCGCGAGTGTCTAATCGATCATTAACCATTTATAGACTCATTGAAATAGTTGGACAATTGTTAACCTCAGAAAATTACTGCAGCACACTCAAATGCTACAATAATGAATAAGTCATTGATGCAATTAAAATAATAAATTTACAGTAGTATTAATATGTCATCCATTTATTTTTGGTTTTGCTTTAAAAAAAAGTTATACCAATCCAGTTTTAACATTTTAAATTTTGTTACCATTTGATCATTTTTTATGTTTGTTTAAATGAAGAAAAACTGCCGAGACTTTTTTCCCCCTGTACTATTCTTTTTCCATTAGAAATAATAATGATAAGATGATGATGATAATAATAATAATCATCATCATCATCATCATAATTAGAGACTTTTTTTTCAGACTGATACAAGTTGAGTATGCACCAATACCGAGTACCGATACCTAGTGATGGGAAAATGAAGCTTCATGAAGCACTTGTGATATTTTTTGACTCCTCTAGATGGCACTCATGGTTGAAAGATGCAGTGGAAATGTAATCAATCTCCTTTGCACTAGCCTTCATATTTAAACCAAGACCACCATCTCGGGGAGTCAAAAAATATCACAAGTGCTTCATGAAGCTTCGTTTTCCCATCACTACCGATACCTCTAGTACTTTTGATACATAACCTTTCATTTAACACAATGACAAAAAAAATTGTGAACAAAAACCTCTCTTTCTCAAGCATATGATGATTTGCCAATATGACGAACTGTAGTAGTATAGCGCCAACTACTGCAGAGAAGGATTAATGCAAGGTCAGATTTTGTATCAGTGACTGTTTGAGACCTTAAAATAAGACTGGTATCATCACTCGCCAATCCCCAATAATAATAATAATAATAATAATAATAATAATGATAATAATAATAATAACTATTATTATTATAAAAATACTAAAACAAATAACATAATAATAATAATAATAATTGTAAAATAAATACATTAAAATAATAATAATAATATAAAGTAGAATAATTTCCGAATTTTCTTTATTCTGTACCAGCATAAATAAGATTTGAGGTTTTAACGATAATACAGTAACTTCTAGTCATTATCATAGCATATCAATTAAATGCTACTGTCTTATGTGCGGCTTATGGTGTCTATTTTGCCTCAAGTTTAAAATTCCAAAGACGGTTCTGTGTCCCACAAACAACACATTGAGGCGCACAAATGAAGCAAAACACAAGTCCAATGTTTTCAAAAATGTCTCCCAACACAAATGTTGTTTTGCTTTTGCAGCATCGCAGTGTTCAAACCTTTTCCACATGAATAATGTTGCAGACCACCGCTTGAAGATGACACATAAGCTTGGTCATTTTTGACATGATGTTTTGACACTGTCAACTCTGGAAAATTCTTCCTCGCAGAGCCCGGGGACGTCGCCGCCATTTTGGGGGGGCACATGTGACCCTTTGCGCCGTCTGCGATGGCGCCAAGCATGCAGGCGGGGCGGGTCAGTAGTCACTCAGGCCATGTGACGCACGCCCGGGGGCGTCGTTGGGAGCGACAACGGAGCCCAAGAAGCAGAGAGTGCGGTGTGGCCGCGAGGCCCCCGAGTGAAAGAAAAAGAAGGTCAGTGGCCACAGGAAGCAGTGTAAAAAGCGCCCTGGGCTCCTGTCCTTAATGAGAGCACATCCCCTTGGGTACGTATCCCAGCAGCCCCCGCTGCCACGTGGAAAAGTCCAATCTATACAGAGCGCCGCGGGCCAGCCACAGCAGCCATTTTCATGGTTCATTCCCGGAGCCAGGAGCCATCTTGTGAGGTAAACAAACCCAAGTACAAAGATGTGCACGCCACTCGCCGCTCGGATGTTAGCTTCTTTTCTTTTTTTTACCGTTTGTTTCAATTTGAACGGGGAGTCGAACTTGTTTTCGACGTGAGCCTTTATGGTCGGAGTTACGGTTGGTTAGAATGGTAAAACGTCACGACCATGGCGAATGATGCTGTGAATGACGCTGACATTTCAATTTGCTCCAAAAAGTGAACAAATTTGATGTTCTGCCAAAAGCGCGTCATTCGCAATGACATACTGTATGTGAGCCAGAATTTGAGCTGCATTGGGTTTCTTTACACTTTTTGTCCCGTACCTAATATTTTGTCTGATTGGAGACCACAACATTAGGCTAGTAGGACTACATTTCCCATGATTCTTAGACACGGTAGTAGAAAGTGGCTCAGCAGTGTGACAAAAACTTTATGAGTTAATAGTTCAAATTCGTTTTAATAGGTTTAGCGTATGAATCGCTATGACAACAGTTTGATTGACATGCATATGGCCCAAACAATTGGCTTGCTAACTGGACTTAAAAAAGAAAAAATGAGACCAGAACGATTGGAACGTCTACTCTTACCTAATTTTGACGTTCTGCCAAAAACATGCCGCTAGCCATGACATCTGTTAGCCAACAACTTGTCCCTTACTAATACCTGCATTTGATTATTATCATTTTCAGAATGGATGACCACTTTTGAACAAAAGTCAAGTGTAAATTTCAGATCGGAACTTTCCCCAGTTCTTTTATCTTGAATGCTTGCTATACTAATAATAACAACCAAAAGGATTTACTGGATACCAGAAAGATCGAGTACACAGCTGTGGAGCCTTATCTGCTAGATGCGGAAGAAGGTCTAATCTATTCAAACTAGTCTCGACCCTTATGCTGTCTTGGCTGCCCACCCACACGGGGGACGGTGAAAATGTGGGACCCGATGGTCTTAACTGGTTTCTGCTGGATAAGTGTGCCAGAGTGCAGATAGATAGGAAGACGCCAAGCCAGGACAGGTCACAGCGACACAGCGGCCGAGCTCAAGTCACCTGTCCACTCATTAAGCGGCCTAATCTAACACAAGCAAAAAATAATTGTAAATATAAAATGACGTGGAGGGCCAGATCTGGCCCACGGGCCTCGAGTTTACCACTCCAAATGTCTTATGTGGGGGGTAAGCAAAACAACGTTTGAAAAGAAACTATTAGATTAGGAAAATTATGAGAAGGCTCGGCCCCGAGCACCGCCCCAGGCAGTAAATCTCATTAACGGGTTTTTCGATTCTTCCTTTCAATACATTTGTTAAAGTGCCAGGCGCCGTTCAATTATCAGCCAGGCCTTCTCACCTTCAAGACACGGGCCGACGTCAAAGCCCGCGGGGCGAGGGAGGGTTCACAAAAGCACATAAACACACATGCATAGTTCCTGTGAGTAATGGGCTCTCTGACCGTTTGTTTGTTTGTTTGTTTGTTTGTTTAATGCTTCCAACAAAAAATGCTGGAGGGCCACACGGCGTTGCAGTCCTGCACTTCCCCACAACTTTTAATGACGCACATTAAAAAGCGCGCACATGTACAGTCTCATGTTGATTCGAAAAAGCTTTAGGCCACAACGTGCCCTCATCTTTCTGACATTCTAAGCTCCCAAGCAGCTGCGTGGCTTTCGCAATAACAACCAAACAATCGCCCCGCCTAAACTTCGTTCTTTCAACTGTTTCCAATCAGCACTTTGCCCCCGGGCGACACGCCCCCTGAAGGCGAGAACGTTTTTGCAAGCCTGTGTTTGTTCTGGAACCATTTGCTGTGCCCACGTCCTCCTGGCTGCAGGCAAGGCACACGGCCTCGGGCCAGTGAGGCGTGACCTATTTGGATGAAAACGAGGGTGACACCCAGCTCCCCTCTGGTGGCATCCACAAGTACTACAGCGACAATCATTTGTGCTAAAAGTGACAATAGATATAAATATTCGTGTGAATTTGACAACAGATAAGAATGTAAAACAGCACTGCCAAATTTGAATATTTCAAAAACAAAATTGCTAAGTTTGTGCTGAAGGCTAAAATGAGTATTCACAATCGTGAAAAATGAAGGCTATCTCTGTCAGATGAATGTGCTGAAACAACGCCGCACTCGACTGTCAGCATTAGAAAACATACCAGTACTATTACCATCTGACTTGAAAAAAAATAGGGGTGGGGGGGGGGGTGTCCCCCTTCTTCACTCTTCTGTCTTTGGCCATGTGAGGAACGCACACTCATGGTCGACAACGACGAGGCACCCTATCACTCTAAAAAGAGAATTGTTGAACCAAATTACGATAATAAATTGAATTGTTGACCAACTTTAAAAAATCGCTTCAAGTGGTAGCACACGAAATCCAAATTGAATATATTAAGTTGAAGTGATTATGAGTTCATTAACTCATTAACTGCCATTGACGGCTATAAACGTCAAAAATTCATTTGAACTATTTCTATTAGTTAAACATTTTTTTCCCACTTTTGTTAACAAGGGTATGAAAACCTAGATTTGTTTTATTGTACATTGCAAACAGATATAAAATTTGTGAAGTCATGCGATTAATTACAATAAAAAAAATGTAAATGCCTGTCACCCCTAATTTTCAATCTTTAAAAAAAAAATAATAATAATTTATGGCAGTGAATGAGTTCAAATTAATATATTCACTTGCATTAAGTTAAACCAAAGTGACTCCAATCCAAAGCATTACGTATCAACAAGTATCAACAATTTAATTGTAATCTTAAATTGGTTCAACAATTCTTTCCAGAGTATAAAGTGGCCGATTATCTGTTCCATGTCTTCAATGCTCTCTGCACTATGAATGAGCAAAGTCTAACATATTGAAAACAAAGAAAGATGAATACCAGAAAGATCATCAACACAAGGCCCTGCAACCTTATCAGCCACACCGAAGGAAGAAGGTCTAATCTGTCCAAAATGATTCCCTGTTCATACTGTCATTGACACGCCCACACAGGGGTGAGAGCCTAAACAAATGGCAGTATTGGTTTCAAACTCAGTCTAGATAGATAGATGGATGGATGGTCATTCAAATATGTAATATGCAAATCTAAACAAATGACTCTAAAGGCAGTGTATGGACAAAATGTAAAGTATGCTCAAATATGTGTCTGTTCCTGTTTTAAGACAGAAGATGATTCACAGGGAGGTAGGATTATATATATATATAAATAAAAAAAAAGACTCCAAGCTGGAGGCGAAAAGGTATTCATTCCTTTCCTTGCCCTTTAGCAGCCAACCTGCTGTTGTTCATTTCCATTTCTGTGTGTGTGCGTGTGTGCGTTGAAACTGCAGCACGCTTAACCTGGTCTACTTTATATGCACTGAATTGTTTGAGAAACATGATATTCACATGAGGGTTGGTTATGAAAAGACAAACATGGAAACATACAGAATGTTACTGCATCACCGACATGCAATGCCGTAACTTTTTTCTAAACTTCAACGCAGCATTTCACAATAATAAACATGTTAGGTTGAAATTGAGTTAAAACAGTAACATATTATCAAAACAACTATAAAGTACTGAAATCATTTCTTGGAAAAAAAACTTTTAAGACTTATTTTTAAAAATAAAACCAAAAGAACAAATGATGTGCTAAGTTGTGGCAGCCCTGTTAGAACTGCACTGTAAACCCGAACATTCAAAATTAAAAAAATTAAACTACTACTAACTTAACACTTTGAAGTTGGTGTAATTTTGTATGCTTTTATGAGTGATTTGTACTATTAATTTTTGATTAAATCGAACTATACTAGATTTTGGGTATGGATAACTTAAAAACATTAATTAGGTATATACAATTAATAAAATAAAACTTATGTTAGAATATGAATAGCAACCATAACAGTTTTTCCCCCCACAATTAATCAGATTGATCCTCATAGCACGGTGGCCGACTGGTTAGCACTAGTGATGGGAAAACGAAGCTTCATGAAGCACTTGTGATATTTTTTGACTCCCCTAGATGGTGCTCTTGGTTTAAATATAAATATAAATATTTGGTGTTTATTTATGACGTTTATAATTTCTTGGCCAAGCTAGTATCGGTATGGTGGCCCACCACAGTGCCATACTGGCCCAGGACCATCGGGTCACCATTAATGTAGGACCCAGTAAACAAAAACGTTATTATAATTGATTGATTGATTGATTGATTGATTTTTAATGTACATGAATACCCCTACAATTACCATATTATATCATATAATATTTAGGAATACAAAAAAAGGGGGCAAAAATAACTCAAACACATGTATATATATTTTCTTATTTACTAAATGAATTCTGCACTCTAAAAACAGTTTGGTCAAAAATAACCTAACTATGAGTCAAAAATGGACCGATCCTCTACTTGGGTCGATTTGACCCAACTTTGAGTCAAGAATGGGTCTTTCAGTGTAAAACAACTCAACAAAAAAATTTGGGTCATTTTGTAAAAAGACAACCCAAAAAGTTGGGTCAAATTGACCCATAAAGTCGATCGGTCCATTTTTGATCCATAATTGGGTTACTTTTGACCCAACTGTTTTTAGAGTGTGCATCACATTTTCTGACAAAGTTTTTCAGGTTTGTGGGGTAGGCCTATCATATTTCCACAAATAAACAACAACAGTTTGTATGATGCAATAATTTGATTTTGTAAAAAAAAAAAAAGTTTTTTTTAAAGGGACCAAACTCAACATCTTTGACTGGTTCGCACAACCCCAACTACTACTATTTGAAGTTGCAACAAAAATATTTAGTTTCCGTAGAATAATAATAGCACAAAAAGGGGGAGAGAACAAAGCTGTACACTGCTGCTGCCTGAAGGTGGCAACACTAATTACGTGAGTACATGAGTTTCAAACACATCTGACAAAATTAAAACAGCTCTCTCTGGAGAGTAATCTATAAGGATGACACCTGCTTAAATATAGTTAGTTGTACTTATGTGAGCGTGGTACATTCACTAAGATGACCAAAACAACAAATATATTCATAGACTTTTGTAAACTGGCAAAAGGATTAAAACAATTATAAAATATGTTGAAACAATTCAAACTTGAATGTTTTTTTCATTATTATTTTTTTTAACTACATTATTAATTGTCTTTGAAGTCGAGAACTAATCAAAACCGAGCTACTTTACATCTTTATTCCACAAGCCCCAGATTAAATGTCTGACGAAATTAAAACAGCTTTCTCTCCGATAGGGAACGTATGCCGCTTTAATGTGCTTTAGTTGTATATGAGCGAGGTAGCCAAAAATAAAAACGATGCCAAAAAAAGTCCAAATCAACCACTGAACTTTAAAAAAAATAAAAATAAAAAAGAGGAAAAAAATATGCAGGCCAAAAAGCGCATACACACACCCACACAGGCACACACACGTACACAGTCAAAGTTTTTGTGCTTAGTTTTGGTTCAGCTCTTCATCACCACAGGGCCCAACTCCGGTTCGCTCCAGTATTAGGCTCAATTAGAACAAGATCCAATTAGAGGGCTGCGTTCCCCTGGGGCAAGGAGAGGCAGGAAATGGAGACGGAGAAAAAAAACGTGCAAGTCGACAACATGCGGACACAGGCAGCATAAACAAACTCACTTTGTTGATCTCGGCTGTTGCTACGCCGAAGTCCTCTGGGAGTCAAAGCCCTGCTAGTCTAAGCTATGAGATAAAACAAAATACAAAATATATATATATATATATATATATATATATATATATATATATATATATATATAAAAGGAGGGAAGAAAAAAAGGCCTCCAGCGAAACATGAACTCTGTGAGCACAAGGGCTCCGACACCATGAAGGGAACGTCTGGGCCCAGAAAATGAAAAAGCCCGCAGGCGTTTTCCATTTACAGCGAAAAAATCCAGCGCTTGCTTCTGGCCAGGGTTAGCATCAGACTCTCAAAATGAACACTTACATTACTGGAGGAACAAATGGAGCCGCTTTCCATTGTCGCTCTATTAAATCTGTGCCTTAATGGACATATACCTTACAACTGACAGAAATCAATAGTGTACAATAAGACAGAAGGGGAGGAAAAGCAGGAAGAAAACAGCAAAGGTGTAATTGGCCAAGGACTAGTGTGATGCTGTAGTGTGAGATCGCCCTTGCCGGGAGGGGGGGGCGCTCCAGCCCCCGCCCTGCGCCCCTTAGGCAAGCATGTGAGGGAAATGACGAGGGCCGACCTTGACCTGCTGAAACGAGCGCAAAGAAAGACGAAGAGGAGGCGTCACTCGCTTTGTCGTCGCATCGCAACAGCCTGGCTGGCTTTTTTGAGGGGGGGGGGGGCATGTTGTGCTCAGGTGTCGTGGGTGGCATGTGAAATGCTGCATTAAAACCACCCCCGACCCACCTCGAACCCCTCTGCAGTCTGCCAACTTGTGTTTGGAAATCCCATTAAGTCCCGTGCTGAACTTGGCGCCACAAAGTCAGAGTCATTTAACAAATTTGCTGCAATTACACCTAAACTGAAAGCGTAACCTTTCAAGTCCAACGGCCCTCAAGTCGTATCATTTGGAGAAAAATATGTCCCTAAAAAGTCATACATCGGCTCTCGATCAGCCATATGACGTTGTGTGAGAACTCAAACATCAAACGATTGCTTTTGGCTTTTTCTTCCATTTTTTCCACAAAGCATATTCTGGTTTGTCTTTATCGTGACACTTATTCCAAATGAAGGAGTCGGAAGTCAACCCAAACATTTTCTTTACAATATTATGTTGTATGCGCCCCATGGATAATAGTAATATGAATTAAGCAGAAAAATCCACCCGTTTTTTACATCCCAGGGGGCGGCCATTTTGCTGTCGAATGACCAGCAAGCAAATGACATCACAGTTGGCCAATAATTGACAAAAAAATCACAGCCAGGTTCAGAAACCAGGTGAGTCGTTCCTTTGATCCTTCCTCTGGTCTCCTGACAACTCCACGACTCTGAAGTATCCGGTTAAGGTGAAGGGTATGGGATTTTTAATAGGTTCCAGGTGAATTAAAGAGCTCAAACCTGTGAGGAAAGTGGTTAAGAAAATGGATGGAAACTCGCACGCACATACAAAAAAAAAGAGAGAGCAATGATGATGACATGTTGACTCGGTAAACTGAGCTCTCTAAAAAAAAAAAAAAAAAAAAAGGTGAGTTGTGATTGGTCGTTGTCTGAGCCTTGAGCAACTGTGATGTCAAAATGTCGCCCCCTGAGATGGATAAAAAAAGATGGCAAACTAACTGAATTTAAAGGAAAAAGGTCAAAATGAAATAAAAACCATATATGAAGAAAAATCCAAAGCTATATAATTATATATATATATATTTTTTTTTTTTTTTTAGAGAGCTCAGTATTTTTCATTCAGTAATCTTACCGATTTGACATGTCATCTTCATTGCTCTCTCTCTTGTTCCCTCTTTCTTTTCTTTTTTGTATGTGCGTGAGTACGTGCATGTACGTGTGCAAATGTGTGCGTGCGTGTGAGTCTGCACTCATTAATTCACCTCAAACGAAACGACTTACAAAGGCATCAAGTGAGCTTTCTGTCCCTCTCCACGATGAACAAAAAAACGCGGAATTTAGCAATTGTCACACAGCGCCGTCGCATTGGATGCGACGGAAGACTGTAAAAAGAGACCCAATAAATCAGAAATGCAGTCCATCCATCCGCATCATCTTTCACATCAGCGTGCAGGTGCAGCTCTTCTATTTCTTCTCAAGTGCAGCTGCATGTAAAGCCGACTCTCTCACAGGAGGTCAACGTTTGGCCATGGGGGCTCCCAGCTGCGGCCTGGCTGACCCGCGATGGCCGTCTCGCCGAACTGCTGCTGGAGTCAGCCTCCCCCCAGCAGTGTGAGTGCTCCACTGATCTGGTGCTGGCTCATGCGGCCTGGCATGACTACGCTGCCTCACGTGTCACACACACACACACACACACACACAAAAAAAGGGTCCCATCATGCAGATCGAGGCTCTCCATATGTAGAAGAAGTCGCCGTTTGGGTTTGTTTTATGACTGCTGGCAGATCTAACCCTAAACCTAACCCTAACTCCAGTAAAAGTAAGAAGTAGGCCTAATAATTAGTGATGGGAAAACGAAGCTTCATGAAGCACTTGTGATATTTTTTGACTCCCCGAGATGGTGCTCTTGGTTTAAATATGAAGGCTAGTGCAAAGGAAATTGATTACATTTCCACTGCATCTTTCAACCAAGAGTGCCATCTAGAGGAGTCAAAAAATATCACAAGTGCTTCATGAAGCTTCATTTTCCCATCACTACTAATAATTACTCGAGTAAAAGTAAATACTTCGTGAAAACTATTTAAATACTGAGTAATCAGTGAGCTATTTCTGATTTATTTAATCAGGATATAGAAAACAGAAGATAAAATGGGACTTCAGATATTGCTCAACAATATAACTTTAACGACAACAATAAATTTAATCTTTCTAAAAAAAAAAATACCGTCACACAAGACATTGTCTTACAGAAACTTTCGTTGTTTACACTTGTGAAACGGCACATTTGGCTGACCATTACACAGAAAATGTGTTTTCTCACGTTCCAAGTGAAGTTCTTGAAGGGTGAAATTTTAAGATGACACAGATGACGGCACATTATGTAACTTTTCGTAGTCCATCCATTACATATACCACTTAACTATAAGGAACATCTCTCTGAAGAACGAAGAAGATCGCGCAAGCAAGAATAAATATCTGCAGATAAATTCAGAAGTGAGTGGAATTGATATGATTTGATTTTTATTTGTCTCGAACAAATACAATATATATATATATATATATATATATATATATATATATATATATTAGGGGTGTTAGAAAAAATCAATTCGGCAATATATCGTGATATTACAGCGCGCAATTCTCGAAATGATCCGATAGGCGGCCGAATCGATTATTAAACATCAATTCTTTATGGAAGTATTCAACAAAACGTCTTATTAAGGGTTAGGGTTCACACATTAAGCATGGAAGAATGTTATATGAATGGAACATTAAGCCTTAATATTTTATTTCAGTGCTGTTCAAACATACGACAGACTGCAACCTGCTCAGTTATAAGCCCGAATTTTCAGATAAATAAATAAATGTTCATACAAATCTTACAGTGTACAAGTTTACTGATTAGAATTTTCTAAATTTGATCGCAATAATCAATTTATAGATTCGTATCGGTATTAATCGGTCTCGAATCGAATCGCCAGGTACTAGGCAATGCACACCCCTAATATATATATATATATATATAGATATAATGTATCATGATGGTGATGGTCCATTTTTATATTTTTATTCTTTTCAAAGGCTTGTGAAAATCTCTCGCCTCGAATGGCCTGGAGATTCCGTTAATCTAGGGTTGTCCGCTCGCGATCAACAAAATTCCATCAATGAATTCATGTCATCGTTCCAGGGTAAAAAGAGGCCGCGTTGAGGGCCAGGGAAAGTCAAGGCGAGGTTTGCCGAGCCGCTTCCTGCCGGCCTCTCTCTCCTTTATCCGCCAGGATCAGTTGTTAGTGCTGGCACTTTTCCTCGCCTGTCCTCTGGAGAGAGGTGGCTCTCAGCTGGAAAGAGGCGCCGCGGGCCTTCCATTGTGTGCAAAAAGACACACGGCATACTTGAGTGTGCCGGTGCAGGTGCACAGAGGAAGAGTACGAGGGCACGCACCTGAGGCCCCCCTGGTTTTTCCCCACTCCTCCTCCTCACAGACGTCAGGCTTGTGTTTGAGGGGCCTTCCGCGTGTGCTTATTTGTTGTCGGGGGGAAGAGGAAGGAGTGAGGCAGATTTACAGAGGCTACACTGCGCTCGAGGGAGGCAAGGGCACGCCGTAATAAAACTCAAAAGGCATTCAGTTGAATGAAGACCTCCGCCAAGGACAACTGGTAACAAAAGTAGGGGTGTCGAAATGAGTGCGTTCATTTTGAGTTCATTTAAAGTTCCACTCATTTTTTTTAACGCGCGATTAATGACCGCCCCCGACTTGGAAAGCCTGCACTGGGGGAATTCCAGTCGCAACACAGCAGACACGTCCACGTCAAAATTTAGCAGTAATACATTTAATAATAATGCATATATTTGTGGAGACTGGGGTCAAGTTGTGTTTTACAATTTAAAAAATGTGCAGAATTTCACAAGTTACTTCATGTTAAAGATTAGATAGCTCCTAATATGAAAAGAGAAATCAGTGCTGTCACTAACATTCTTACAAATGCAATTCTGCCACCTAGTGGCAGAAAAATGACCTCAACACAAATCAGTATCACACTCGTTTTTTACATTAAGTACATCTTTTTAATTTGTAGTAATTTTATGAAATATGAAATTACTGTATCAATGACTAAAAGATGCAGTCATATTTCTAATACTTTAACATTGTGTTCCATTTTTATGTTAAAAAGAGTATGAAAACTTTGTACATTTACGATTAATTACGATTCAAAAATGTCATCGGCCGACAGCCCTAATCAAAAGTATTTGTTTGCTTGTTAACCTGTTATATCCTGGTTCAGGGAGGATGACGTAAGACGGCGTTATCCGTTTCTGTATATGTAGCATTATAGATCCTGATTGTATAGCACGGCCATTTTCATTCTGGGGTAAATCTTCCATGTGATCCAGACCGGAGATGCCCATCCATTAAGTGTAAAATTAACCAAGAAAGTATATTTCGCAGAATGTCGCAAAAATAATGACGGCACAATATTACCTCTTCAATAATTATGTTGCGCTCATGACCTGGGGGCTAGGCTGAGTGAAGATCCAGAGCCACTTTCAAGTGATAGTCAGGTTCCGGCCATTAGACTAACTGTGTACACCCACATCCACAAAGACAAAAGGTAAGCAAAGCTGCGAGTTTTTCTGGGATGCACAGATCAGTATTGGCTTCTTATAACCGGCAAACATTTGATTTTATACAGCTATGTCTCTTTGTAAATTATCATCCCAAAACTTCATCACTTTAGAGTTTTCTCAGTGACCTCTGACCCAAGTAAAACTCTGCCGTAAACCATTACTAAATACATTGACAGAATGGTGCAGGTGAACCTTGGCCTTGCTCTAGGATTTTTTTTTCCCTCCTGCGCAAGTGATCCTTTTGTTTCCTGTTGGTTTGGAAGCTGACAGGCTACAAGAGTCCCTGTGACAACAAGCATCCATCTCCAGGTGTCAGTCGCAAAGACAAAAGAGGCAACCAGGGACAGATAAAGAAAGTGATGGGGAACAAAAAGAGAGTTAAGGCTCAATGGAGAGGAAGTTGTAAGTCTGTGTCAGGTGATTCGAGCATGTTTAGAAGGCCTTCAACTTATACAAGAAAATGCTTTAACGACATTTCAGTCTACTTTTTACAAGTAGTTGAGTCAGTACTTCTATTAATAATCAAAGTTCCTTGCACATTCCATAAACATGCATGTTTGGTATATTAACTCATTCACTGCCATTGACGGCTATAGACGTCAAAAGTTAATTTAAACTATTTCTATTTTTTTTTTTTTCCGCTTTTAGTGCCAAGAGTATGAAAACCTAGATTTTTTTTAATGTAAATTTAGAACAGATATAAAATTGCGGGTTAACTAATGGAGTCATGGGATTAATTACGATGACAAATTTTAATCGCCTGATTTTTAATTATTTTTTATTTTTTATTTTATTTTTTATTTTTAAGAAGAAAACATTATTAAAAATGAAGGGCATCAGGTGATCACATGACTTTACCAGTTAACTTACGATTAATATTTTTTTTATATCTGTTCTAAATGTGCAATAAAAAAATTCTAGGTTTTCATACTCTTGTTAACAAAAGTGGGGAAAAAAAGTTAAACTAATAGAAATAGTTACAATAAATTTTTGACGTCTATAGGCCTCAATGGCAGTGAACGAGTTAAACATTTTCAGTTGTCTTTAAGCGTGTATGTGACCTACTTGTTTGTATTTATATCAAACAAATGACATCTGATGTTGTTCTGGTCAAATTTCATTGTACTATTGAGAAATTCTGATCAAACTTCTACCTGCCCTTTTCTCTTTAATACTCGCAATATTATGCTATAACTATGAGAAGTTTGGATATTCTCATTTGAACTATTTAATAGATGGCAGAAAGATCGATACACGGCCCGAGAGCCTTTTTCTGCCAAATGCGGAAGAAGGTCTAATCCATCCAAAATGCTTCCTACTCTTGTACTTATTTAGGGGCTGCTATGCCGAGCCCATGTGACAATGTGTGACTCGACTCTTAACTGGTTTCAACTGCGAGGGTCCAGAGAGATAGGAAAATCCAGGAGAACGGTCACAGCGACACAAAAATGCCAAAGAGACCTAATCTAACACTACCCCAAATTCTGGCCATTTTCCACACGATTTTAGAATTGATTGCTCTGTAACAGAAGAAGAAAGAGTCCTATTGATTTTGGAAAATCAATGGCAATTTTCAAACAATATCCACCAAATGTTCAGGGATTGTTGCTCTTTATCAAAAGAAGATCCCAATTGATTTCCTGCTACGCTACATAAGATGTTTGAGGTACTTGAAGTGAACGTCAGATCGATAGGTAATTTCATCCCCAAACTTTCAGGGACGAGAGTGTGTTAAATCAAAGCAAGTTGTTTATTGATTTTGAAAGACATTTGACAGAAGATACTTCTAATGTGATTTTCGGATTGCGTCTCGATGCGATTTTCAGCCAGACGTCTTCTGGTTCCGTCGTGATTTGAGCTCATGGCGGCAGCAATTTTGTGCGATTCGCCCAGCGAGAAGCGGGCGGGTGACTGGGTGAGGGCTGATGTTTTCATCACAATTATATGTCTCACTCAGCACACTCTCCCTGCTACCCTTGCTAATTTAGATTGAGATCCTTCCAGGCTTTCCCCCCTATCTTTCATTTCCCTGCCTTCCATCTTTCCTCTCTGCATCCCATCAGCCCCTTGATAGGAAAAAAAAAAGCCTTCATGTCTGTGACTTTCTTGCCCCGCAGCGCTCGAAGCCCTCTTTTATTTTGATCATCGCAGCACAATGGATTCATGCCATTCTGGCAACTTTATTCAGTATCAGCCCGAATTTACATACTGCTTAACAAGTTTGTGCGTGACTGTTGATGCCCCTGATCAAAGTGCTTTTGGAAATCTTTCTCATCTGATTTCCCACTCCCCCTTCCATCCTTCATTTTAAATGCACGCTGCAGACAGGCATCTCTAACTCAGGGGCAAAAAAAAAAAAAAAGTAACCTTAGTGCTGCACAAGCCCAAATGTCATCCAACAAGGAGGGTTCGTGTCCCCGGGATACAGATAATGTAATCTAAGCAGTATACAGTGTGTGACTGTGTCTTTGAGCACGTGTGTGTGCGTGTGTCCATGACTTGCCTCAGTGTGTATTGGCAGCTTCGGTTTAGGGGCAGAGGATGACAAAAGTCAAAGCAGTCATGTGTCATTTTGGGTGCTGAGGGGCTCGGACCTGCCTGGGGGGCTGTCCTCTCTGTCAGACGCACTCAGACATCTGCGCTGAACTCCCCTGCCGTCTCCTCCTCTTCTTCTTCTTCTTCTTCTTCTGACGGTCAGCCGCTAGGATCGGACAATGGGCTCATTATTACGTCTCAAAAAATGTACTATTTATTTATTTAATCTTCATAATAGTAAATATTGCTTGCATGCTTGTAGCGGGATCCATTAGTGGCAAGAAAGGTTATTTTTGTTAACTAAAAGTAACTAAATAACTAAAACTAAAATTAAAAAAACATGATCATTGACGGAATAAAATAACAACGAAAATGCTTTTTTTTTAAAAAAAATTTATGAAAGCTAACTGAAACTACATTTCTAACTAACTTACTAACTAAAACTATAATTGTAGTGAAAATGTCCTTAGTTTTTGTCTTTGGGAATTAATTTAATACATGAGCCGTTGTGTTCATTATTGACCGGAATAAGGACGTTTGACAGCGTGTCGCACAGACGTGACATCATCTAGCAGAAAATTGCAATTTATTCGTTATATTTACATTCAACCTTCATTTTCGGCTTGCAATGCAAAACGCTGATTGTGAAATTTCCCGCATACCAGCGTCCTCATACTGGTCAGTAGAAACGTCAATCATGTTCCTCTTTCTCATCTGATCGCGGTTTCATGCAACATTAGATATTCGACTTTGCAACGAGAGGGAATAAAAGTTTGGACCTTCTGTCGGGAGCATATCGGGTCTTCTTTGCACTCTCCTCTGAGGATTCTGACCACAACTTCATACACGTTGAGCTCATCAACAGGCTGCTGGTGGTACAGCAGGCGGCCAACATAAGAGAACTGGAACACAGAGGTGGCGCTGCAGGAGTCTGTGCTTACTTGTCACTGACTGGTTTTATGTTAGGGGGGGGGTATTTATTTATTTATTAGAAAATTCAGCTTTATGTTTTTCATTCATTTTATATATAGATTTAAAAAAAAAATGTAGTGTTTTTTTATGATTTATGTTCAATCTGTATAGTATGTGTACATAACTTTGTTTTAGCTGCTGTTGTTAGTGCTCCATAAATAGAAAAGTAGGTGAGTTGAAAATCAGGAAATAATGTCTCACAATTAAAAAATCAAATGTCAGACTTTTTAAATGTCCAAGGTCGGTCAAAGAGCTTTTTTCTTCCTAATTTGTTTTGACAGTCAGGAACAGTTTGGAAGTTGGACTCCTAATGAATACAAGACTTAAGTGGAAACGTAACCATGTGAATGTACAGTGTGATCATTCAAATGTTAACTTTGACCTCCCGTCCAAATTGTAATTCCTTGCAACACACAAATACATAATTATTATTAAACCTGCTAACACATATAAGGGAAACGCCAAACCCAAAACATGAAATGATCTTGTGATACGAACTGTGGAAATGCCAATGTGGCATAAACATGCTTGAATGGCAAATACATTTGAACAAATTTACAAATACTTAAACATATTTAAATTAGGGGTGTCAGGCGATTAAATCTTTTAATCGTAATTCATCGCATGACTTCAATAACTCACAATTAATTGCAAATTATATCTGTTCTAAATGTACAATCAAATGTTTTTTTAAGTTTTCATAAAGTTAACATAAAAGTGAAAAAAAGTTAAACTAATAAAAATATTACTGCATCTTTTAATCATTGATACAGTAATTTTCAAACGAGTGTGATATTGATTTGGGTTGAGGTAATTTTTCTGCCACTAGATGGCATAATTGCATTTGTAAGACGTTGGTGACAGCTCAGTGCAGTTTTCTTTTCATATTAAGAGCTATCTAATCTTTAACATGAAGTAACTTGTGAAATTCTGCACATTTTTTAAATTGTAAAATACAACTTGACCCCAGTCTCCACAAAAATATGCATTGTAATAAAATTTCTTACTGCTCAATTTTGAGGTGGACTTGTCTGCTGCAATGCGACTGGAATTCCCCCAGTAAAAGCTTCTTAATCGCGCTTTAAAAAAATGACCGTAGTGGCATTAAAGGAACTTTAAATTAACAAAAAAATGAAAGCACTAATTTTGACACCCCTAATTTAAATATATTCGAACGTATTTGCAAATAATTTAAACATATTTGCAAATACAGTATGTTCAAATTAGATTCGGAAGTATACAACATTTCAACATATTTGTGTAAACGTATTTGCAAGTACCTTTGAACTCGCTTGTAGGCAAAATGCTAAAAAAGTAAAAGAAACAAACACAACTTGGCATTTTTGAGTGTCTGTTATATCTTCAACGTTGTCGCACTCTTCATCTTAAATTCAAATTTTGAATCGCAACAGAACTACCGATAATTGCTGACGATTGACCACACTTGAAACTAGTTACACGACAGTAAACACTGCACAGCAATTCAGCCATGTTGCCCCGAGAGAGGTAGGTTACTAACAGTGTAAACTAATATACAATGTCAAATGTATCATTATTTAACTAATAATGACAATAACAACATATGAAAAGCACATCCTAGTTTCTGGTGATTATAATAAGATAATAGGTGGGTGTCATTTTCTGTAGAGCCAAAGCACAGTGTCGTCTACTAATTCCTTCACAATGCTACAAATATAGCCTACTAGCCAAGCAAACATGAAAAAAAGCGAGACAGAAAAATGGCTTGAAAAACTACAATGAAAAGAGGGCGTGGGTGGAAAGAGGGGAATCGTGGGAATGCAAGATTGCACCCCCCTCGGGCAATCTAATTATCCTACGGGCCGATGGTTCCTCCTTATGCATCGGCTGACATTTTCCTGTAACCCCATCCCGAGTAATGCCATGTGATGTGTGACTGGCTTCTGCCACGGCGCCGAAAGGCCGCCGGTCCCCACTTTTTGCCCCGCGGCCTCCCGCGGATTGTTTATTTTCGCATCGGTCCATATTTTGCTCTCTCTTTGTCTTCGCCCGCTTCTGTGTCGACTTTCAATTAGAGGAGGATTCGCTCCTGTGGGGCAAAACCCGACAGGTGGCTCTTGAGAGGTAACCCAAAACCTTGTCTTTAGTGTTGTTTCCCGTTAAGCGATTAGTCGCCCTGCACCTTTCACAGGACACAAAGACAACGAGCCGTCAGCCGTATCTGTTACTGAACTGTACGCTGGAAATCAAAAAAAAGAGAGGGAGGCTTAAAAATAAGATTCAGGCACAGAAGAGATGAGATGTTTGATAGGAGATAATGGAATGACATTCAAAATGCATCCCTGCAGCTAGGGGAGAACATTCAAAGGGAACATATTTTATTTGCTTTTGGATATGTAAGCCGGCGTGCAGATATGCCCAAACTTAACTTTACATTGCAAGAGCCCCCAGGGGGGGGGGGGGGGGGGGGGGGGGTGGAGGCGAGCCAATGCGCTATACACACAAATAGTTGATGTGTGTAGCTGTCGACGTGTGACAAGCAGAAAAGGGACAGTGTTGAGAGCGTAGCCTTTTACGACCCAACACACTTTGACAGCTTGGCCATGGCTGGGGGACACAAGCGATGCTGCTGTTTCATCTGACAATTTGAAGCAAAAAAAAACCAAAACAACAACGCTCCTTCCACGGATTGGCTTGTTCACATTGTGTGTGTGTGTGTGTGTGCGTGTGCGTGTGCGTGTGTGTTAAAGTAAGGAGACAAAAACATGTCTGCAAGATAGAGGTGTCACACTGTCAGTCTGCAAGATGAAAAAGCCAGATGAAAGCGGAAATAGAGACGATGATGACGATGATGCTTTTGAGGCAACACTGCGCTCTGCTGGTGAAGGCCCACGCAGACGCCTCGTCACAAAATGAACGACCCCACGACTATATTACTAGAGACGGCAAAAGCATTCACGCTGACGTAGAAGTGTAGCTCGTTGTAAAAGGGAAAAATAAATTTGCATATTTGCATCAGGAGCAATTGGGTGTTTGGAACCTTGCTCAAGGACACCGACATGGTCACAATGACAGGGGATCAAACCCCCCCTCAACCTCTGGGTTAGACAACCACTCTACCACCAAGCCATGAACCCATATATTATAAAACAAATAATAATAAAATTGTTATCATGTATACAACTCATTTTGATAGAAACTGTAAATCATAAATAAACATGAATACAAACCAGGGCCGGCTATCCCATTAGGCGAGATTGGCAGATGCTAAGGGTGTCATGGAAAGGGGGGGGGGAGGGAACTCTTGTGAAAATGTACCTACAATATAATTGAATTCAAACACATTAGTACTATTAACTTATTTAAAAGTCAGAAGGAAAGAAGAGTATATGTAGTCCGGATGTTGACATCAGCGCAGCCATTTTGGCAGCATAGAAAACGCGCCTGCCACTTTGAGTAAACGGCAAACGCCACAACAATGATTGACAGCTGTTGTGGACCAGCTGCTACAACGAGAAGAGGCAACAAAAAAAAAGGATCGAGCACGCTCCAAGCTACCAAAAGAGGAATCAATGCATAACCAATGGATCACAAGACGGAGGATTTGGGATCCTCTTCATTGCTTGTGTAGACTATTTGTGGTAACGCTTCCATGCACAGGACGAGACACTTCGGCAACAAGACAAGGGAGACGCGGTCTATTTAACACATGAGGGTGATTGGGAAAAGGTGGCCACAATCAAGGAATGGGGCGGACACAGACACCACACGAAGAAGGGCAAGTGACCTGAAACGAAAGGAGTTCGACTTTCAAAATAAAACCGGAAATGACAAGACATGACAAAAAAAACAAGACCACCTCACTGCGACAGGACATGACCTTACCCCGACTGCTCCACCTCAATGGCCGGGCTTGGACGGCCCAGGCGGTTCAGGATGTTCGTCGTAAAAGTCATCAATGAGGGTGCCGTCCACAATGAACCTGGAGGGAACCCACTGTCTCTCTTCGGGACCGTAACCCTCCCAATCCACCAGGAACTGTTTTCCCGACCCCGGTTACGGACGTCCAACAGCTTCCTGACCTTGAAGACGGGCCCACCGTCCACAATTTCAGGCGGAGGCGGGGACGGAGCGGTCGGAACCAAGGGGCTATTTTTGACCGGCTTTACTTGGCTGACGTGAAATGTTGGGCGGACACGGAGGGATCGAGGCAATCCAAGGCATACGGCTGCAGGACCTATGGTCTTGGAGACTGGGTAGGGGGTGGTACCTTGAGGTGCAGATTCAGCCAGACTCGCTGGCCGGCCCGGCCGGTAAGGGCTTTCTTTTCCAATCAGCCGCTCTCTTGAAACGGTCCCCTTGGCGTTGTAAGGCATGTCGAGCTGCCAACCATATCCGGCGACATCGGCGGATCATAACATGGACGGATGGGACGGACGGATGGGACGGACGGATGGGACGGACGGATGAGACGGACGCCTTCTCCTCCAGGTCGGCGAAGTAAGGTGGGTCGTATCCATAAACACACTTGAAAGGCGCGAATCCTGTTGCAGACGTGGGGAGAGAGTTATGTTATGACACCGGGCATCTGAGTCCGATCTCAAGTTGCTGGTTGAGCCTTTCTGCTTGACCGTTGGCCTCAGGGTGGTAGCTTGAGGTCAGGCTGGCATCTTACAAAACTCCCTCCAAAACCGGGAGACGCACTGAAGGCCCCGGTCCGACACAATGTTTTGAAGGAATCCATGGACACGAAAAACGTGGTCAACCGTGAGTTCGGCAGTCTTTCTGGTTGAGGGTAACTTTGACAGTGCAATGAATGTTGCCATTTTTGAGAATCGGTCGACAACGGTGAGTATCAAGGCAAATAATAAGTGCGGCGATGGTGCTAAAGTTCCTGATGAACCGCTTGTAAGAATTGGCAAAGCCCAAAAACTGCTGGACCTTTGGACCTGAGTCCAAAGCATTTCAGAAAGCCGAGACTCCCTCCCGCCGATGAGCAGGAGCGCGCGGTTGGGGGGCGCAGGGGTGGGGGTGCGAGTGTTAGGACGCGGCCACGGCGCTGATGTGTAAAACCCGGAAGTCGGAAGTCCGTGGCATCTACCCCATTGTCTCGAGAAGATGTTTCTTTTTGGTGTTGTTTTGAAAGATACAAATAATGACTATTTGGTTACTACTTCTTATCCTTGGAATTTTTTTGCAACATAGATGTAAAAAAAAAATATATTTTCATGAATTTGGTTCTTTTATTAAGACCATTAGACTTATAAAAAATAGAAATGCTATTAATGTTATTTGTATAATTGACAAATACATGTGGGAAAAAAAAGTAACTTCCGGACTCCCAAGACACGCCCCATGAAGTGCATCTCCTTCGCCCTTCATGCAAGCACTTGCCTGATTTGCACCTGAGGGCAGTTTGTGCAGACAAAAATTCATACATCCCACGAGGGACACATCTCTTAAACGAGCCCGCGGGGTCAACACATTAAAAATGACTTAAAAAAAAAAAAGTGGAACTCTTCAAAGTGAAAGCGGGTCGCTATGAGTCAAAAATTAGTCAAAAGCAAGCAAAGCACTAGTTGTGCCTCATGGAGACATGACGGTTGATTGACTTCCAAGTTTTTCTTATTCAAAACCACACAAATGAATACGTTGAATTGATCACATCAACCTTTAGCAACAGTACAGGCCATGCTTTACAACCACATACTAAGGATCATAAAGTGTGCCCCCATTGCTACGAAAGTTATTCTTTATTTAGGCTACTGCAAATAGTGTACATTTTTAGGCAGAAAATTTAAGTGCGCTTCCACTAGATGGCAGAAGATACAACTAGCCTGCATGTTTATCCAACTGTAGCCCCAACTTTGTGTTTTCAGACGCTAAGAAAATTGGGAGGAGAAAATCATTATTTCAGTATAGTAGCATATTTGTTTAATGGTTTGCCAATGTATGTTATTTTTCTAGTAATCTAAAATCTTCACCTTGGCTCAATAAAGGTTGAGGGGAAAATTTTTAAATAACAAACTTCAGTTTATTTCATCCCAAATGTATCGATTGAACTGTTCCACGTTTACGGCGTTTGACATTGAAGGTTCGACTGTACTGTGTATGCATGGCAGATAAAAAGGTGTGTGGGGGGGGGGTGTGGGGGGGTGCTCAAAAGATGTGAAAACAGCATTTTCAACGTGCATGTGTAACTAGCCTGCAAGCTGTGTGTGTGTCTGCGTGTTTGCATACAAACAATGCACTTAGTTGACAGCCCGCAGCAGTGTGCATTCTTGCTTGGAGAGTACATGTCCCCGGGCCGCGTTCCTCCGCTGATGACCTCTGGTGAAGCCATTATCTTCTGCATTAATGATGAGCCCAAGCCGGCGATGAGAGAGATGGACTTTGTCCTCAGGCGCAGCAGCAGCAGCAGCAGCAGCAGCAGCAGCAGCAGCAGCAGCAGCAGATTATGGCCAACAACAATGCTGGAAAAATAAATAAAGAAAAGGGAATAGTGGGAGGGAAGAAAGACGAGACTCCGTAGCCACAAGCAGCTGCAAAAAGACTTTGCTGAAGCACAAAATAAGCTTACGCGATTGAGAGGCCAGATCAGACTTTTATCGATAATGTCCGACTAAGCTAAGCCACCTACTCAATTAATTAACTGCTTCCCTGCAAGTAGGCTGTGACCTCTCAAGAAATCATTATGAAGTGGAAATGGCACTCCGTTTATTGTACTCATCTCCTTCATGTGCCTGTTTTTTTTGGTCACTTTTGATCTATATTACTCACTGGGAAATTAAGCCCCCCCCCCCCCCACACACACACACACACAATATTTACAGTAATTATACATCTCTGGAGGCGGCCATTTTGCAACTTGCCGTCGACTGAAGATGATCGCTCAAGGTTCAGGTAACAACCAATCACACCTCGCCTGTTTTCTGAGCTGAGCCGTGACTGGTCATCACCAGAGGCCTGAGTAACTGTGATGTAATTTTCAGTCGACAGCCATAGCCAAAATGGCCGCCCTCTGAAATGGAGAGAAACAGGTAGATTTAGCTGCTTAACTCATATTCCACAAATGCAATATTAATCAGAATGATATGTTTAGACAAGTGGGTGCACACACATTTTTTTTTATAATAATAATAATAAATATTTATATTTTAACATCTGCAAAAATATATAAATTCTTAGTATTAACTCATTCACTGCCATTGACGGCTATAGACGTTGAACTATTTCAATTAATTTAAAAAAGTTTTTCCCACTTTTGTTAACAAGAGTATGAAAACCTAGAAAAAAATATTGTACATTTAGAACAGATATAACATTTGTGATTAATCGTGAGTTAACTAGTGAAGTCATGCAATAAATTACGGAAAAAATTATCGCCTTACGCCCCTAATTTTTTATTAACCTTTTTTTTTTAAGTAATTTAATTTTAATTTTTTGTTTTTAATATTTTCTTTCTTTTTTTTTAAAGAAAAGATTATTAAAAATTTGGGGCGTCAGGCAATTACATTTTTATTTATCATAATTAATCGCAAATTATAGGTTTTCATACTCTTGTTAACAAAAATGGGGGTAAAAAATTAACTAATAGAAATAGTTCAAGTTAATTTTTTACGTCTATAGCCATCAACGGCAGTGAATGAGTTCAAATGTAATTTGCTATTACTTGGTCCTACCATTAAGTTTCATTAAATGTTGGAGAAGCAACATTGTTCATGGTTTGTAATTTCACAACCATAGTGTTAATTATTTTACTTTTTTTTAAACTTTATTTTAATGTTAACTATGTTAACAGCGTTTTAAACCGCTCCCTCATGAGGAATGTGAGGCTACTAGCTAGCTAAATAGCAGCTGTTAGAAAATGACGGTTGTTTACATGCAACCTGCAGGCGTTGCAGCCACTGCGTGTGACGTCACGCATGCTGTGATGGGGCACTGTCCAGTGGAGACGTCATTCGTGTTCCTCTCTTCCATCTCCTGACAACTTCACACATTTTCTCCCCTCTGGGAAGTCTGAACACAACTGCATGCACCTTGACACCACCAACAGGCCGCTGGTGGAACAGCAGGCGGCCATCATAATGACTGCAGCAGTTTGGGGGAAGACAGAGGAGAGGGACAGTGGAGTTTGTTTTTAAATAATGTACAAGTTCACATTTTGATTGCCAGGTGGTCTTCTTGAATAGCTGAATAAACATAAACGGCATACAAGTGTCTGTGTTTCTAATATTTTGTTTATTTTTTTTGTACAATTTATTTCCTCTTGGCCAATTGCCTATGGTGTTTGGTGAAAAACTGTTACAAGAACTTCCGTACGGAAAGCAATTTGGCATACAGCTAAAGAATGAGTTACTTTGCTATAGTACAGACAGATCCCATATAGGAGACACTCCAAACAAGACAAATGGCAAACAAAGTGCAGTTGCTCTTGTCAAGGCAGCCAGTGCATCCACTCAGGAAATCCTGGCTCGGGGACATGACTCTAAATGAAGGACTTTAACCATTCACCATTATGTCTTTGGTGGAGAGTCGGAGGGAAGCCCCCCGGGGCCCCTCGGCACAGCAGTGCACAACTTTTTTCAAAGGGGCTCCCAGATTAAAGTCCCTGAAAGTTCCCATTGGGGTCTGAGGCCAGGATCCCATTAAGCAGCCCTTCCACACCGCCGGCCATAATTGTGTCGTTGAGAATTCACAGCAGCCGCTTGCTGGATAAGCGAATTGAAGGTAAAAAAAGGGTGGCGGGGGAACGGCGGAAGAGTCTAGTTAGGCTACCCTTTGGTCCTGCTTTCCACACCTCACTAATTTGTTTTTAAATGACAGTTAATGGGATAGTCACTTTCAAAAAATGGGATCAATAAAAGAAAAAAAGCACAGCCTTTGTAACTGATATAAACGACACCTTTTGAGGTCATTGAATAGAATTTCAAAAAAGCAGATATGAACTCATTCACTGCCATTGACGGCTATAGACGTCAAAAATTCATTTGAACTATTTGTATTAGTTTTAACATTTTTTCCTACCTTTGTTAACAAGAGTATGAAAACCTAGATTTGTTTTATTGTATTAGAACAGATATAACATTTGTGATTAATTGTGAGTTAACTAGTCAAGTCATGCGATTAATTAGGATTTTAAAAAATTATCACCGGACGCCCCTAATTTTTAATAATCTTTTCTTTAAAATAAAATAAAAGGTTATTAAAAAAAGAAAAAAGAAAAAGAAAAGATTATTAAAAATTAGGGGCATCTTTAAAAGAAAGAAAAAAGAAAAAAAAAATTAAAAATTAGGGGCATCCGGCGATTACAATTTGTAGTCGTAATTAATCGCATGACTTCACTAGTTAGCTCACGATTCACAAATTTTATATAAAAATAAAAGGTTTTCATACTCTTGTTAAAAAACTTTCTAACTAATAGAAATAGTTCAAATACATTTTTGACGTCTATAGCTGTCAATGGCCGTGGATGAGTTAAAGTGGTGATTTAAATGACTTTATTCATTTTTACTATTTTTAGAGAATTGATACACACACAAAAAAAAGATTGTGATATGTAGCACAATTTCAAAAATGAACATTTGTCAATTATGTATGAATATTGTAATTTTGTCCCAACCCCATAATAAAGCTCAATATACTGTGATGCGTCCATGATATAAAGGTCAGCAAGACTTTATAAACAAGTCATCTTTTATTGAGAATTGTTCCCAATTACAATTCTAAACGGTCTATTTTGGACATGTGATATTTGTCACCATCAAAGCACTTTGATGAATGATAGAAAAGTGTCCTTATGTGAAGCCCAACTTGAGTGCTGCATGTATGTATGAGAGTATTTACATACTTTAAACAGCTGGCGGTATTAGTACATCTGCTGCAGTTTCTCAAGTTAGGATTCACCTCTTTACAGTGAAAGAAATGAGTTGTCAACCCCCTCGACCCTCCCCAAAAGGCTACTTCCATATCCAAGTGCAATAAAAAAAAAACACAAAAATGATTTCAGGTGGACTTTTTCTGCTTCTTCTTTTCGGCCTCTTCCTCTTTCTCCTTTTCAATCTCAGCCACCAGAGTCTCGATCTCTTTGGACTCCAGGATCTGATAACAGATAGATGCTCATTATGAGCTCACATGGAACTCTCGAACAGGATGTGTAAGTGAGGTGACGTGAAATGAAGATCACCTTCAGTGGTTGATTCCGTCTGATGACTGCCAGTTCAATATTTTTCCCTCCTGACTGGACCACCTGTTGAAGGATTAGAAAATGACAGTTCAGAGACTGGATGGATGGTTGTTCAAGCAAATTACAGCAATACAGTACAAAAAGGTATTTTTTTTATTTCTGCAATTTTCTGTACTTATAATTGCAAATTTCTAGTTCCTGATCATAAAATGGACACAAGAGGACAGCCACCATCGTTTTTTTTTTTAAGTGGTCAGGTCAAAGAGGTGAGCTGTGATTGGTTGTCACCTGAGCTATAAGCACCTGTGACGTAATTTTCAGTCGACAGCAAGAGGCAAACTGTGTTTTTAAATGTATTAATTGTACATGTAATATAAAATAAAATATGAACTTTTTATTTCTGAAAATGGCTGAACGAGTCAAATATCTCTTTAACAGCCCAAATTTCTCCTTCGTTGACTCCTATGTCCTTTTTGCATTTTAACTGCATTCTGGATTTCATGTGGCTCCATACTGCCTCTCACAGGGCAGTCTAGGTACTACAACAAACGTCTGCTTTGGGAGTTAAAGACTCACAATTGCTGTACTGTAGATATGGCAGTGTGTATGGAGGACCGAAACTGCCAACATTAAAAATAAATAAAAGTGGAAATAAAAACAGATATAAAAAATACAATTAAAAAATAAAATGTTTTAATATAAATGGAAATAAAATAACTATCTATATATATATATATATAAAACTATATATATATATATATATATAAAACTATATATATATAACTATATATATATATATTATTATTTTTTTCTTTCTATTTATATTTATTTTTTGTATTTTACTTTATGGAAATAAAATAACTATATATATATATATATATATATATATATATATATATATATATATATATAGTTTTTATTTCCATTTCTATTTATTTTTTGTATTTTATTTTTGAATTGCATGTTTTATATATATATATTTTTTTATTATTTTTTGTTTTGGTCCTCCATAGTGTGTGCTGTTGTGTTGATCATCTCAAGTACTTAACATGTCACTTTTTTTGTCATCGTATGGAATGTTTTACATTTTAAACAATTCTTTAAGCTGTTGAAAATCAGTCGGTGTGTACCCCATTTCAGAAGAAATAAAACTACACAACAATAAGCTAGAGGACTAGTCCAATCAGTTGTTTAGTTGATAAACACTCTTCTAAAAGAAAAACAACAAACCTCGAGCAAAGCTTTGATTGCCAACTTGATGGCCTCGTTGTCTCCAGTGATGGCTTCCTCTGTGTAGTTCTTCTCCAGAAACTCCCTCACCGTTTTGGCACTACGGCCAATTGCATTCGCCTAATAGGGTATGGAAGACGCCGCACTCGTCTAACATTGTTCTGCATTTGAACACGTGCCACATGAATAATACAAGACCAAAATCACTCACTTTCCAGGCGTGGTAGGTTCCTGACGGGTCAGTCTGATACAGCCGTGGAGTCCCGTCGTCGTCAAAGCCGACAATCAGAGCAGAGATGCCGAATGGCCTACGACCGTTGCTCTGAGTGTATCGCTAAAATACATTTCAAGCAAAAACGTTCAAACCACATGGATTTAACCAGTCGTTCTCCTAATTTAAAAATGTTTTTGCCTTTCCAAATTAGACGATGTTTTGAGGTTCTACATAACCCCTTAAACTCAAACCATCAACATAAGATGCACCTGTTTCAAGGTAGCAATGTAGCGTGTGATGTATTCCACAGTGACGGGATCCTCCACAGTCAAGCGGTGGCTCTGACACTCAACGCGCGCTCTGTTTATCACGATACGAGCGTCTGCCGTCAGTCCTGGAAAAGAGGTCAGATAAAAGTACATTAGGAACGGAACATTTTTTAACACTTGCGTGCATGTTTTATTCCAAAATGTTATTCACGGTTCACCTGCAAACGCCATGCAGACGTGCTCGTCAAGGGCGCAGATCTTGCGGACGGTTCTCTCCTCCTGCAACTTTGCTACCGATTTCTTCTCAACTCCAAGGACAACGATATCTTTGCCCCTGATTCCCACCTATGCAAAAAAATTAAATAAATGCTGGAGGTTGCTCCGATGGGTACTTTAGGCAAATTAAGTACAATGCTGTAATTCCATTTTAGAACGCAACTAACATAAACTATGTAATAAGTAAAGCACATGTCATACTTGCCGAGTGCACTTAAATAGGCCGTGGTTATTTTGCCGTGACTGGCAACGCTCCTGCTCGTCTTATTTCGCCGTGAACGGCTCTAATTGGTCAATCGCCGGATTGATACATTCTTGGCCTGGTGTGAATGGCTTTTTTTTCTCTATTGTGATTAAATTGGTTGGTCGAGAATAGGTTACTTCAGCGTGATGTCTGGCTGCTACGAATCGGTTATTTTGCATGAAACTCCCCAAAAGCCTGAGATACTCTCAAACTGTCAGTTCATTTAAATCAGGGCTGAAAACATTGCTTACTGCAAATTTCTCATGAGACTTTTATTCTCTCGTTTCAATCTCTATTTGCTCGCTATATTTTATCTAGCCTGATACTTGGTTTTAATTAATTTTAGATTATTTTATTATCATTTTGCAATGTCCGAATGACATTTTGTTTCTGTTTGCGCAACGCTTTTAATGTTTTATGGCAATCACTTTGATTTGTCTTGTTAATGAAATATGCTATACAAATAAACTACTTGCCTTGCAGTTCTCGCGCGACTCGCGGCAAAATAACGGTAGGTGGCGAGTTGCCGGTCACGACAAAATAACCACAGCGTTTATCATAACTTGTAAAGTGAAAGCTCTCTGAGCATGACACAGCGACAAGATGCTAACCAATGACACTTGTTACAATATTTCCCAAACAAAAACGCGTCTAGACCATACACCTCATCAATTTAAGTCACAATAACTACATTTGAGTATTAGTAACGCGGACCACGATGAACTGTTCGCTTCATCACCAGAGATGCAAGTTAGCTACGAGCTAACCAGCTAGCGTTGGCTTTAGCTTTAGTTTCATATGCCGACTGACCGCCGTGGAGCCTTTCTTTACAGCTTCTTGCGCGTACTCCACTTGAAAGAGATGGCCGTCTGGGGAGAAGACAGTGATAGCTCGATCGTATCTTGCCGCCATGGCTTCGCAAGACGCGTACAATCACAAGAATAAAAGCGACACTTGAGCCAAATGATTCAGCTAGTTTTTAGCCGCAAGTCACTCAATCGAACGCTGTCCCTTGTCGAGAACGGCGCGTGCGCGTGAACTCTGAACTCGGAAGAGGATTCCACTACGAAAATTGTAACTTGTTAAAACAGCTCATTTAGGAATCTAAAACACTGAAATTCATCACAAAAAATGTGATATTGAAGAAATATAGAATTTAATGGTTCATCAAAAGCGGCTAGTATCGGGAATTATAAATTATGTAAAGAAGGGATTAACTAAAATACATATTGATAAACTTCCTTTACGTGTCGATGATAACAAAATACAAATTGTTGACGTATCACATTTTACATGTTTTTTTTTTATCCCCTATCTATTTGGCTGTCCATTTCCTGTGGCCTCTGGATTGTTTCATTACATGCAATATAGGGGACAAATGAGTTTGATTGTGAAACACATATTCGCTTCTAACAATATAATAGTTGTATTAATTTTTTATGATTTGTATACAATAATTAAAGACTAGATGAATCACTGTATAGGCATTATGATATAAAACTTTCAAAATATGTTTTCAAATCAGTTACATCCCCCCTAAACCGGACGAGTGCATTACAACATTGCATCCTATTCTGAACTGTTCCATGATCGGAGTTGTGTTGTACAGATTTGCTAAGTGTGCGCGCGACTTGAAGCATTTTATGATCTCGATCATTTAATTCACCTCAAGTATCACCATGTCGGTGGCGTTCGCACCTCACAGACAGCGTGGGAAGGGTGATATCACACCCGCCGGAATACAGAAGGTAATTCATCTTTTTGAATGCGTCGCAGAATGGAGGCTGTGCTTTTTGAGCGGCTGCTAGCCGCTAGTGCTAATCGATGTAGTCCATCTGAGCCCGACTGGCTATGGATGGATTGGGTGCAACGATGCTAATCCCTGCGCGGTTATTATGAATTTGCCATGTGCGGACTATAAATCACTTCCATGTTCATTAAGATGTTTTTGTTCTCAACCGATCTTAGATCTCGGCATTGTGTTAGCTTGTTTTAGCAAGCTAGCGAGCCGCTTCTTTTGTTAGCTTCAAATGCACGTTTTGTTAAACGCCCCCTTTTATAACTCCAGTCAAGTCATTAATTTACCATTTTGTTAAAATGTATATCTCCATGTGGATATATATATATATGACATTTCTGCTCACTTTTGCAGCTACTTGATGAAAATAACCATTTGATTCAGAGTATCATGGACTTCCAGAGCAAGGGCAAAACAACAGAGTGTTCACAGTGAGTGTTGTCCTCCATTGTTATTGTCATTGAGCTCACCCTTTGAAGTGGACTGTAATTGATAACCCACTGCACTTTCACAGGTATCAACAAATACTGCATAGAAATTTAGTGTACCTGGCCACAATAGCAGACTCTAATCAGAACATGCAGTCTCTTCTCCCAGCAGTAAGTATCCATGCACGTTGATGATGACTCCACTCCCTTGTTTGTAGTTTTGTATACACATCTACGATACAATTGTGTTTGAATATCTGTTTCTTTTCATTCTGGCACTATTTTAAGGTGATACACTGATATATATATTCATTTTTCAAAATCGGTATTTCATGTAATGTGTGTAATTGTATGAACCACGGTGAGTAAAGTAAATGGTCCATACCAAAAGTCAGCTGGGATAGGCTCCAGCAGGCTCGCAAACGCAGTAGAAAATGAATAAACACATATTGTTGTTTTTTGATTCCAATGGATGGATGCTTCACATCAGCTGCTATCGGTGCAGTGCGGTAGTTGGTTAATGAGCCATTTGTGCAATTTCGGTGTAAATATGATATCGCCATAGGTCTATCCTTCTCAGAGTGACATTGTATCGAGGCGTCTTTGGTTCATGAAGATCCTGACGTGATTTTGAGGTTACTTAAAAATGACATGCACTAGTTTGTTTTCACGCGGCACAAGAAGGCACGCTCAGTTTTATCGTAGACTACGCCGTGTTCTGACTTTTACCCCAGAAAACTTGCCAAGCTGGGTGGACATGGGGCAAGAAATTTCCGGTGGCCTTTTTTATAAAATGCAACCGATGTTATGGTAGCTCAAAACCTTTGAATAAACGGTAGTTTCACAACGACACTCCCAAAACTAAACAGCTGTTAATGGTTGTAAAAATAAAAATGTCAATGCTGTTTTTGATTGCTATTTAGTTATCTTATGTGTTCTGCAGGCAACTTGGTGGCCAAGCAGTTAGTGCGTCTGCCATACTGTTCTGATCGTGAGGTTGGAATCTTGTTTCCGGTCCGCCTTTGTGTAATGTGTAGACAGCGCGTGTTCCCGGGTACTCCTAAATTGAAGACTCTAAATTGTCCATCGGAGTGATTGTGATTGCTGTTCAAAGTCAGCTGGGATAGACTCAAACTTATTTGCGACCGTAATGAGGACAAATGCTTTTAGATATGTGTTCTGCTGTAAAGCATAAGCTCATATGTGCAATGTATTGTTTGTTTTTCCTTATGATGTGTCAGAGCGCTGCCGCTCCGATTTGTGTCAAGTCACTTCTGTTTTACATGCATTTTTGCAGCCACCTACTCAAAACATGCCCATGGGCCCTGGCGGGATGAGCCAAAGTGGCGGTCCGCCTCAACCAAGTCACGGTCACAGCATGCCCTCCGAAGGTATGGTCGGCTGCGGCCCACCTGCCCCGCACATGCAGAACCAGATGAACGGACAGATGCCTGGTAAGCGGCCCTTCCCTCCATCTTGCTCAGTTTTTTTTTTTTTTTCTGTTCCCCTTCAGTCCTTCTCACTTGGGTTGCTTAGCAACAGCGCAGACCTGCGAGGGAGGTTGTGTTACTGGAGGATGATGTCACCTGTTTGTCTTGGACCTCAACTCTTTGTCTTTTCATTATATATATCCTCTCATTTCAAAGTGCAATATAATGCACTGTAATTTATTGTCATTTATCTTCTTTTACATAATGTATATTTTATGGGCTGAAAAACGATATTATGATATATAATGTGGATTTTTTTTTAAATGCCTATCAATTTTACTTTGTGCGCTTTGGCATTTGTCACAGAAAATTAAGCTGCCTTGCCCCCCCAAATAGGAGAAAAGTATACATTTGGTTTTTGAATTATTATTACATCATTCGTGCCTTTATATACTATAGAACATGCCCAGTAATCTTGTGTTATGGCCCTACAAGTTTCATTTTGTGCAATTATCTATTTTTGAGAGATCTTAATTTAACTCATTAACTGCCATTGACGGTTATAGACGTCAAATATTCATTTTAACTATTTCTATTAGTTTAACATTTTTTACACTTTTGTTAACAAGAGTATGAAAACTTAGAATTTTTTTATTGTACATTTTAAACATATATAACATTTGTGATTAATCGCAAGTTAACTTGTGACTCATACAATTAATTACAATAAAAAAAAATCGCCTGACTGCTAATTTTTTAATAATCTTTTCAATTTTTTTTGAATCGCGTCAGTTGATTAAAAATGTTAATTGTAATCGCATAACTTCAATAGTTAACTCACGCTCTGTTTAAAAAAAAAAAATCTGGGTTTTCATACTCTTGTTAACAAAAGTGGAAAAAATGTTCAACTGACAAAAATAATTCAAATGAATTTTTGACGTCAATGACAGTGAATGAGATAAATGTACTGAAATATATGTCCATATAAATACATATTCACTATCTTATGGCAAAGTAGCAACAACATAATGTTAGCGTCAGTACAAGTACACGGTGAACAAGTGGTTAGCACGTCTGCTTTACAGATTTCATGGGTTCGATTCTCGGCAAGGGACCTCGTTTGTGGAAGTAGCTTGTTCTCCCTGTGCTTGCATGTGTTTTCTTCTGTTTCCTTGGCTTTCTCTCACATTCCAAAATCATGCGTTTTCCATTCATTGAAGACTATATTGGTTTTAGTTTATCGTGTCGGTGCAGATACCAGCCTTATTTTAAAGAGACACTTGACTAATTTAGCCATTTTCAGCAGTAAGAAGGTAGTATTTCGTCAATAATTAATTTAATAACTTTATTTACATCAACATTATTGCTATTATTATTATTATTATTATTATGTGCAGTTAAAATACCTAAAAAAACAAAATACCAAAAAACTAGCGTTATTCCGATACCCAGCTTTGCAGTATCTGCCGATACCATACCGATACCTAATTATTTTTTTTCTCAACATGAAAAAGCTGTCTTTCCATTGGTTCAGAGCATTCAAGGGCCAATAGGATATCTTGGCTCGGCATGCAGTGAACATGTCACACATCAGTGAATGTCGTGCATGACCAAGACACAAGATGCTGCTTCCAAAGTCCTGTATTAGTATCGGAATTAATAGTATCGCCATGTTACTTGTTAGTACTCACCGATACCACAGTTTTAATGCAGCATTGGGGCCTCTGCCGATACCAGTATCGGTATCGGAACAACACTACTAAAAACCCATCATGACTCAGTTTGCTAACATCACATGACCAAACCCAGAAAACAGGTGAGCCGTGACTGGTCATTACCTGAGCTCTGAGCACCTGTGACGTCGTTTTCAGTCGACAGCAAGTGACAAAATGTGTTTTTAAAGGTATTAACTGTATGTGGCAAAATAATAAAGTTATCAAATTAGAAAAAAATATTAACTTTTTATTGCCAAAAATGGCTGAATGAATCAAGTATGCCTTTAAGGTATCAGTCTTTGCGATGGGCGATACAGAATTTGCTGCCTTCTTTAACGATCAGGATCGAGGAATGAGAAATTGGAAGAATAGAAAATTGCCACTAATTTTATGCAATTTTAGGGAAAATGTTTATTGGTATGTATAGGGCTTTCTTTAAAATGATCTGTTTTTCTTTGGAAATTTTATGTTAGTTTGATCAAAACTACCAAGTAGGGGTTTGACTTGCCTAGTACTTCGCGATTCGATCTGTATCACGATTCATAGGTCATGATTCGATTCGATACTGATTAATCCCGGTACGAATCTGTCAATTATTGCGATTAAAAAAAAAACCTCAAATTTAGAAAATACTAATCATTAAACTCGTTCGTGCATGTACACTGTAAAATTTGCATGAAAATGTACTTGAGGCTTATAACTGTGAGTCACTGTATTTAATCAACCGATTGCAATCTGTTTCATGTTTGAACAGCACTGAAATCAAATATTAAGGCTTAATTTTCCATTAATATAACATTCTTCCATGCTTAAAGCGTGAACCCTAACACTAATTAAGACATTTTGTTGAATATTTCCATCAAAAATGTATCTTTAAAAATCGATTCGGCTGCATATTGAATCGATACGAGAATTGTGCGCTGTAATATCGCGATATATTGCCGAATCGATTTTTTTTGCAACACGCCTTCTACCAAGTGGTAATTTATTCAATCAATTTGATTATTTATTCAATATATCTTGCCTTTTATGTTCTTAGGTTTATTTACGTTTTTACAATTTCTGTCCGTACATTTTGTTATTTAAATTAAAACTTTAATATTCTCTCATATTTGACGTCAACTGGATAATTTCCGGCCAATCCTGTAGCGTTTGGCAGCCCGATCACATCTCGTACTGATACCGGAAGTAATGAAATGAACAAGTGTTACCTCATAAGGAGATACACCGGAAACGAACAAGACGGAAGAAAACTCCCCCACAAGAGCGGGGCCGATACCAATATCGATATCCGTCTCAAGTACTGGTATACCTGGTATTTGTACTCTAGTAAATGGCACCGGCCCGTTATTTGTTAGTACTAGATAGCGATGCCAGCGTTTTAATGCAGTATGGGGGCCGATACTATCCTCGGCACAACACTAATATAAAGTTTTTCAGAGGCTGTCATATATCATCTGTATTATAAATGTTGTTTATTCCTAGGGCCCAATCATATGCCCATGCAGGGCCCCGGTCCAGGGCCCAACCAGCCACCGAACATGCCGGCCGGCTCCATGAACATGCCCCCGAGCAGCCACGGCTCGATGGGCGGCTACAACCACACTGTCCCTTCACCGCAAGGCATTCCCGCGCAGAGCCAGATGAACATGACGCAGGGTCAGCCCATGGGCAACTACGGGCCGCGACCCACTATGAACATGCAGCCCAATCAAGGTAAACGACTTTGATGTTGGCTTCCCGCCGCTGTGGCCTTGAAATTTCCGTCCCCATCTGCTTCAGGCCCCATGATGCACCAGCAGCCTCCCTCCCAGCAGTACAACATGCCTCCGGGCGGCGGCGGCCAGCACTACCAAGGCCAGCAGAACCCGATGGGCATGATGGGCCAGGTTAACCAGGGCAATCACGTCATGGGGCAGAGGGCGATGCCCCCGTATAGACCGCCTCAGCAAGGTATCCCAATTCCTGTGTGTGTGCAAAAGCTGTATGTGTGGTTCTTCCTCCTCCCTTTCCCTAACCCACTTGACTACATTTCTTACTCTTTATTTTTATTTTATTTTATCTTTTTACCACCTCCACACCGGTCGCTCACAAACCCCTTCACGATCCAGGATGCAATAAATCGACAGACTTGTGGTCCGGAAGCCAAATGCCACACCCTCCCTCCTCATCCTCACACATCCGGTCCAACAACACCTTGAATCTACTTGTGTGTATGTTGTGTATGTGTATGTAGGACCCCCTCAGCAGTACCCAGGGCAGGAAGACTACTATGGGGACCAGTACAGTCACGCAGGACAGGGAGCCTCAGAAGGTAGGAGAAATCCTTCCAGTCGGCCCAGCACTTGTGTTAACACACAAATGATGCAAAGAGACTGCGATTCAAAACTGCCCCCCCCCCCCCCCCCATCCACACACACACACACTCATATCAGTTTGTTTATTCTTCTCTGGGAAGATGTAAAAAGTGACCCTGGCCTAATCAATGACATCATCGCTTCCAAATTGTGTAGGCCATCCCCCAAGGATCTGCAATCCATGAATTACTCCGATGTTTTGCGCCATGCTTGCTTGTGCTTGCGAAGCACAACCGCATCCACATGGATACCTAACAGCTTTAACCCCTTTAATTTCTTTATTCAATTAACATTTGCTTTGTATGCTTCCTCCTTCTACTAACAACTCTTTTTCTATGACTTGTCATACATAACGTATAACTTCTACCCTTTGGAAAGAAAGACTGAAGCATTAACGTGAACTTGGAGTTGGTGTCACTGGACACTTTGTTAGGTACACCTGTGCGATCTAGTGTATTGGTGTCAGATGGGTATTTATTTAGCAGTGCATTGTGGTCACCTTATTTTGTTGCGCAAAAAAAATGAAAAAGCATTATGATAAATTAAATATGTATATGTAAAAGGGGGCTGTCACCAAGAATCTTTTTAGAATTAATTATTCGGGTGGCAGTGGATGTGAGGACTTAAAAAAAAGTATTTCTTTTTTGTCCATATTTACCATTTTCCTTTTTTTTTGAAGAAGAAGAAAATATTCCCCCTGCCAACAATCTGTTGCGAACGGAATTTTTATTCCCAGTACTCTTATGCAGAGGAGCTAATACTCCTAGTGCACTCTTTGACAATGCGAGGGCCACTGCCACCTACTGTAGTGGATGTGCAATTGCACTTTATTCTGCGAGTGCCACTGCCACCTACTGTAGTGGATGTGCAATTGCACTTTATTCTAGTACGTTTAAAAAAAAAAAGGGGCCTACCTCCCTACAGTATTTCAGAAGGACTGCTTTACACTCGCACTCAATCACTTTGCTCCCTGTAAAGTAGTGATGTGATGCACTGGGATGAGGCTTTAGCTAATTAAAAATAAATAAATAAAGGATCATCCTACCTTACACATACTGATGCAGTGACCACGGCTCCTAGTCCCGCATGTATGTTCCAGTGTGACATTAAACTTTATTTTTAAAATGTTTTTAGATGAAAGCAACCCCAAACCCTGTGCATTCGCGTCATCGTGTTGCCAAAGGCGTCCGCCAGTAACAAATGTCGTTGCAGAAACACGGAAGGGGCCAAGCGTTGGTTCCGGGTATCTTAAATATGGTTTTAAAATGACTAATTATAGTTTCTAGGCATACTTTTTTTGTGTGTCAAACACTGTTTGTGGTTCACTTAACTTTTTTCCCCCACAACAACAATTACATTTCTGGCTACGAAGCGACACCAAGCTGTCTGCTGCCAAGCCATACTAGTACAGTATTCTGTGCATATATATGTATATATAAATGTGTATAAAAATGTGTATGTGTATGCATATATATATATATATATATATATATATATATATATATTGCGTCAATACTTAACTGTATTTATATTTTCGTATGTGTCTGTGGTTGATGAGATGAAATGTGGAGCGTTTGTGTTGCCGAAATGTATGTGTGCAGTCAATAGAGCCCAATTGCTCACCCCTATACTTTCTTTGTATTGTTATAATATATACTGAACAAAAATATAAATACTTTTGTTTTTGCTCCTATTTTTTTATGAGATGAACTCAAAGATCTAAAACTTTTTCCACATACGCAATATCATCATTTCTCTCAAATATTGTTCACAAACCAGTCTAAATCTGTGATAGTGAGCACTTCTCCTTTGCCCAGATAATCCCATCCCACCTCACAGGTGTGCCACATCAAGATGCGGATTAGACACCATGATTAGTGCACAGGTGTGCCTTAGACTGCCCACACTAAAAGGCCACTCTAAAAGATGCCGTTTTGTTTTATTGGGGGGATCCAGAAAACTGTTTTTCTGACGGGGTTCCTGAGTCCCCAAACCCCCTCCTGAATTCCCTTTCTTCCATTGCAGCGAGGGAGGGTCAACCAGGTCAACCGCCTGGTGTGGTCGGTGAGTTGCTGACCATATTTTCTTGCGATTGTCCTTTTCAATCACATTCGGACAATCTTATTAGGTTGCAAAGGTGTACCTAATGTTATGGCTGGTGGACAGTCTCGTTAGTTACCTAATCAAAAATTAGTACAGTAAATATGTACTACCCACGACAGTATGTGAGATCCAGTGGCTGCAATTACTTGAGAAGGTTCTAAAGTAAATGCATCCCTGTCATTTTGTTGACTTGTTACCGATCACAAACCGTACGTAAAACTGCTCTGGATGCTCTACTCGCTTACCGATGCATTGTTTTGATTGGTGTGTTGACCCGGTTGTGTCCTTGCTCACATCTCTTGACGTTGCTCTCAAAAGGTAATGCCCAGTATGGTCAACAGCAAGAAGCCTATCAGCAAGGCCCCCCACAGCAACAAGGTTACCCTCCTCAGCAGCAGTACCCGGGTCAGCAGGCCTACCCGCCGCAGCAACAGGGCTATGGTGAGTTTCAATAGCATATTTCAGTGTTTCCCACAGATTTCAAATCTACTTGGGTGGGTTGAACCCGTGGGAAGGGTGTCTTCCCCCTCCTTTTTGGAAAAAAAAAATGTGACTTCATATTTTTTGCACTTATTCTATATTAAAATAATAATGAAAATAAAATATCGTCATATCGGATTATAAGTGAAAAAAACTGGATCGGGACGGATCGGATGTGAATACACAATCCTAAATGCACAATCCTAAGTGCTTTGCGGTGGTTAAAGAGAATATATTATGGGATCATTCTGGCCCCAATTAATAATGCTTACCTTACAGAGAAGAAAGCAAAACAATGAAAAATATCAGACACTTTAACCCAGATGTCCACAATCCATTCACATACCGTGGCGTATCTTGTCCAGCCGGCGCTGCCTCCCACTTTGTTTTGGTGGAGTGTGTTCGCCTTCTCCCATTAGGTGCGTTTCTATTACCCTCAGTTTTGCGCAAAAGGCAAGTTGCGCAAAAGCCAGCTGGTAATGGAAACACAAGATTTTTGAAAAAAAACTCTCAAATATCGCCAAAAAGTTTTTACGCTCTGATGAGGTGGTTTTTGAGACGTGTCGAAATAGAAGTATATCACAAAAGTGTAATGGAAACTTTTTGCGCCCTGTAGTCATGTGACCCCCGCCCGGTCACGGAGGAAAGGAAGCAGAAAGTACGGGGCCTCCGGAGGGAATAACAATTTTAAGCACAAAGCAATTCAGTTATGGAGCCAATATGCCGCCGTTCAACGCACGTCTCATATCGTTGCATGAGAAATGGCCGCGCACACAACACCACCAAATGCCCTTGCACATCTATAGATTGAAGCAAAAATCATTGTCAAACAAATCATTTTGAATAAAAAATCATTCTTATTCGAAAAATCGATTCTGAATCAAATCGTAGACCCAAAAATCGGAATCGAATCAAATCGTGAGAAATTCAAAGATTCCCACCCCTAATGTTTACCCTCCTTGTTCACACTCTAAATAAATGCTACGTGCGTGAAGCCATCACTGTCCATTTTAACCATACCCCCTAGAAACACATAAGGCTGTTGTTTGTCAATAGCTGATCTTTATCCAGCCTAGCTGCCAAATCATAAACAGAGAAACCAGACGTGGGGTGCAGTTATAAAGTGAATTACAGTCAATTCTGGACTACAATCCGCTACATTTTTCACTTGCATTCGACCCTGCGGCTAATACAAAGGTGCGTCTTATCCATCGGCAGGCAGAGCAAAACAAACCAAGTGAGACAGAACGACAGTGAGACAATTTGCGCCCTTATTATCGAAAAGAAAGTAGCGGGAACCCGGTGCGGTAACATTAAAACACCTGCGGCTTACAATCGGGTGCGGCTTATATGTGTAACAAACTGGAGTATTCCCCAAAATTTGCTAGCGCGGCTTATGGTCAGGTGCGCCTTATAGTGCAGCAATTACTGTAGCCAAATTGTGACTCTACAATTCGTAAAATTCATACTTGATTGGTGGGCAGACGCTTCAAGAACCCAATTATCTTTACATGAGGAAAAACAATCCATTTTATGTCCCCATTAAAGGTTCTATTTTGCATTGTACCCTGCGGTCATCACTTATTTAGTTTATCCCCCCCAAAAAACTTTTAAAATGTTTTTTTGTAGAAGATCAACTAAAAGCGAGACTTTAAAACGAGTTCACTTGCAATAAAGTGTAACCACAATTATGTTCTTCATGCAAGGCAAGTATGGAAGGGAGCCCTTCTTTCTCTCCCTCATCCCATTTTCCTCCACAACTTTCCATCCCTCAACCTGAGTGTGGGCCAAAGCTCAAGTTAGTAATGAGCTTGCAGCGAGGCAAAGCTTGTGAGGTGAGACCCATCTGCCACACATGCTTACGCCACACTCTCTTTCAAGCCCTCACTAGTTTATGCTGAACAGTGTTAGGAGCACCGAATGATGCTGCGTGGGCCTCGTTTTGACTTGAGCCCCAGTAAGGCTTTGCTTTAGTCCCACACATGTTGGATTAAGTTCACCATACGGGGTTGCTAGATTAGCCCCTTCCTCATTTTTTTTATAATGAAGCCCGCTTCTCTAATGAAGACCAACATCATCTCTTTGATGTCTCCCTCCATAAGGGAACTAATGTGTGGCGCCAACCTGAATCGCTCGAGGCGTAACGTAGCCTAAACAAATGAGTCCGGTATCGCGCCGTCCTTTGGTTGTCATCCATCAACTTTTCATTAATGGTTCGGAAGGGATTCCCTAGAGTTCCACCAACTCTGCTCATTATAATCAGAGTTTCTTTCTCTTTCTTTTTGTTCTAGGTCTGCTTTGCTAAATCTAGCACAGGGTGTCTTGAATCTGAATCTTAATACTATCAAGGTGTCAGAATGCTCTGCCTTAGCCGCAACTCCTTCAAAACATCTACATTAACGATTGCCCTGGGCCGCTACCGCACTGCGTTAGGCCGGAGTGTTATGTTCACTGACGCTGGCCCAGTACAACTTAAAAAGCAAAACAAAAAACAAGAATGTGTCTATCATTGCATTTATTTATGAGTTTCATCCGCTTAAATTGATCACTCATTATTGACCTTTTATAAGGAATGGCTTGAACCAGATTTAAAGCTCAGAAAGTGTCAAGTATTCTGATATACTGCAAAAAAACAAAACATGCAAAAGGAAGTAATATATTCTTCAAGGCTTAAATATTACAGTATAAAGATGCTAAATATTTCATAATCATTTAAACTTATATTATATCGGGAATATATACTAGTGAGAGTCGCTGTCCTGCCTGTTTTAGAAGTCTCCCTCCTCCAACTGACCTGATTCAAATGATCAACTCATTAGCAAACTCTGTAGAAGTCTGATAACGATCCTGATCCTGAGGGAAACAACAAAAATAGGCAGGATATGGCTCCTGGGGACTGGAGTCCCCTACTCCTGATATAAACGGTTTAATTTTGGCCTAAAATAATTTAAGTTGCAAAAAAAAAAATCAAAAATATATTAATTACTGACATTTCTGTCAACAATGTCAGCGTAACAAAGCAAGCAATTTTTTTGCTATTATTTTATACATTTGCCCCAAAATATCTTTACAATAGCCTTTTTATTTGACCATTTATAACTCAAGCATCTTCTTTTTTAGCAGATTAACACTTTAGCTGGTCACATTCGGTACCTCTGCAAGCCTCTGGCCAATATTTATTAGACGAATCGGACGAATCCAATCTTCCAGGTTCGAATTTCCCGCCCTCTGTCTATAGATGTGACATCATGCGAGCAGTGTATGGGAAGAAGGAAATGTGCAGTTTCATTTTTCAGCCACACGGGGCAGTAGTGATTCGAAGTGCAATTTACTGCTTTGTGCAGCATTAAGTTGGTGTAAAATACAAGAGACAACCGTAGCGTAAACTCTTATTTGTTTAAAATGCGGGGAAAACAATTCTAACAATAGCAAAACGTAAAACATTTAGTAGAATCGCCCAACTTGAAATATTGTAAAATTGTGTTGCAGTAGTTCAAAATTTCAAGACATTTCTATTAAGGTTGTCAGGCTATTAAATATTTTAATCGTAATTAATCACATACCTTCAATAGTTAACTCACAATTAATCGCACATTTTTATCTGTTCTAAATGTACAATAAAATATACAATAACAATTTGTTTTCTAAGTTTTCATACTCTTGTTAACATAAAAGTGGAAATAAAATGTTAAACTAATAGAAATATGGCGGTATCTTTGAACTCTTTTACTGCCAAAAACGTTTAATGACTTATACTAAAATCCAAATGAATGCCGTCAAAAACGTTAATTGACGTTTATTATGTTTGTTTTTTTCTCAATGGGCAGTGGAAGTGATTGCGCAATGCTGCCTGCTCAATGAACTTGTGAAATCACAAAACACCCATTAACTATGGCCAGCAGATGGCAGCATTGTATCTCCTTTCAATGGGCTCCCAACAGTATGGAATTACACTGAAACATGACCAATCTGATTCAATAGAACGTTTTCAAGGATGACGTGAATAATCAAAGCCTTTGTCACATTAAATCTAATTCACAGAGCGTCACTAAACAAAAATAGATAATATTAGTGTCAAAGTCACTGTTGTGCAGAAAATATATATTTTCACAAAAAGCTGGTTTTCTCCTTATGTTTTAAATTTTTGATCAATATCACTCAAATTACCTATTTTCAAAAGGTGATTACTAAAGACCAGAATAAGGTAGAAGTATATAATATGCATTATTATAAAATTTATTGCTGCTAAATTTTGACGTGGACGTTTCTGCTGTGTTGCGACTAGAATTCCCCCAGTACATTCTTTCGAAGTAGGGGGCGGTCATTAATCGCGCATTAAAAAAATTAGTACGTTAAAGGAACTTGTAATTGACTCAAAATTAACGCACTAATTTTGACGCCCCTCATTTTTATATTTTGGGTTTACAGCAGGGGTGGTCAAGTCCGGCCCGATCCACCCGAATCAAATAATCAGGGTTGTTGTCAGGCTTCTGCAAAGCTTGCTGATGAGCTGATCATTTGATTCAGGTGTGTTGGAGGAGGGTAACAGGCTGGATAGGGGCTCTCGAGGGCCGGACTTTGCCACACAGCCCAGGTCCATGAAATGAAATCTGTGTTTTAGGTCCTTCCCAGAATGCCCCGGGACAGTACCCCAACTACCCCCAGGGGCAGGGCCAGCAGTACGGTGGCTACCGCCCGCCTCAGCCCGGACCCCCGCAGGCCCAGCAGCAGCGCCCTTACGGCTACGACCAGGTGAGTATGGGCCCAGCACTGTGAAGGGCTAGATTATAAACGTACACGCGGCCGTAGTTTGTCCCTCATTTTTGACTTGATGGTGTGTATTTTGTGCATGCTCTCATCGTATTTGGGCTTACTTATGTATGTCGCTATTGCCGTTCCTGTGTTAACCTCGGTTGTGTATTCTGGCTAATGTAGCATGCCCCCTTCAGGGAAAATATGAAGGCTTCTTCCTTAGGTTTGCTGCTAACTGCCGTGGTTCTTCTTGCCCTGTAATAAATATCCTGTGGTCTCATGTTGGGGACCAGAGCTACACTTTGATATCTTTATCTTTGAATATTCAGGGGCACATGAGGAAATAAAGGCCCGGGGATTTGAACCCCCTGACTAGCTCTATAAGAAGCAAAGGTAAATGGTTGCTGTGAAGACCTCAACGTCCAATCTAGATGTTTTGAACACCTAGCCTCAATTTTGCATTTTATGTTTTCCTTCTGTCTCCTTTCTTTCCTTTTTCTTCTCCTCTTTCTTTTATAAGGTGAAAAGATTGCCATTTTTGTTCCCTTTTTAACACTGTTGGTTAGCCAGGGGTCGAATTTGTAAGCAATTGAGGTCCAGAAACACAGCGTGCTTTGGGAGCCAAGAGCCAAAACATATGCATTCTAGTTATGTGTCTTTACTTATTAATCTGTGCAACAAAAAAAAAAAGATTTATGTTTTGATTAAAGTCATACTCTTAAATTAAAAACACCCTTCGACCCCTGCTTAGAGATACATTAGCTACTACTTCCTTGCCCTGAACCTTTCTCACCGAAAAGTAGCATCCTCGAGTACAGTGTTTCTCAAACTTGTTCGCATAATAGTACAAAAAAAATAAATCCAGATGATTTACACCCATCATATACAAAATCAACTGCCCTGTTTGGATTAGTGCAACTTGAAAGGCTAAACAGGTGAAAAAACGTTTTCCGCAATTTAATGTAGTGATCATTTATGAACGGCGATTAGGGCTACATTGCAAAGAAACAAAATCTGATACTGCAAGAATGAAATTGTAAATAATATTTTTTGATTTTTTTCAAATGACATATTACAAGATACATTTGTATTTTGAGGGGAAGTGGGAGAATATGACAATAGCCATGAAACAAAGGACAGCTACGCGGAGTTGTTTTTGTTATACTTTATTATACAGTAAGTTTCAGAAATAATGAAATACTCACATCAGTATCATATTTTCGAACCATTGCGTACCCTGACAAGTATTGAGAGCTTGCGAATTCAAGGCTCAGATGGATGCGTGACCTGTGCAGGAATATGAAATTTTAGCCCCCACCCCCCTCCCTCTAATGATCATTACTTTTTCTAAAAAAATAAAAAAAAATAAATAAATATATATATATATATATATATATATATATATATATATATATATATATTAAAAAAATAGCCTTTTCTTGTAAATAAACAATTGCCTTTTTTAAATGGGGATTTTTTTTTGTATGTGAGGTATCTTTGTTGCTGGCCAGTGGCCGTACACAACGCTTCAAAGTGTGAATGCTGAACATGATATGGGTAATCTCTGCTAAAGCAATTACTATCCTTATTTGGAAACCCGACCGAAAAGTATTGGCACAAACATTTGAGTAGTATGCTACGTGTAGTTCTCGAAAAAAAATTCTCGGAATATTGCCCCTGCCCTGTAAAAATTTATATATTTATACGTGGCCCCAATACGTCGTCGTACTTTATAGTTATAAAAAAAAAAAGTCTTAAAAATTCCAACAATTGTTGTAACAGCATGACTTTCTTTTAAACAAAAATATCTTTCTAAAAAAATTAAATAAAAACAGATCACGTTGTTGTTGTTTTTTAAACAATTTTTTTTTTAATCCTTTAAATACTACTGCTATTTAAAAAAAGTTTATTTTTAATAAAATAATTTCTCAAACAAGCCAATCTTTTTTTTTGGTTCAAATTTTCACTATTCTCATAAGATAAAGAGCTTTTAAGAAGAAACATAAAAATAAAGAAAAATTCCAGTGTGGCCCTAATACTCCTTCCTAATTAAAAACAATGTTTTCCACGTCTTACTACTTACAATCTCTTTTCTTTTTGCGCTTTCACAACAGTTAAATCTACTTAACACATTTACTCCCGGACCCCCTTGTGGCTTCTTGAGGACCACCAGTGGCCCGTGGGGCACACTTTGAGAAACATTGCTTGAACCATTAATAAAGACAGTCCCGCTGAAAAACGTCCAGTGTCTCCAGTAGTGTTTAGAGCTCACCACTTGTGAGGATCTGCTCCCATCTGCTGGTGGATACAGGCAAACGCAGCCATATGTCATGGTGTGCAAGCTATTAAAGCCGCCGCAGATGTTTGTTGATAGCTCAGATGTATTTAGTATTTTAAACAAGTAACATGAACCCTGTCACCTTTCTTCTCCATCCTCCCTCACAGGGCCAGTATGGAAATTACCAGCAATGAGAAACGCCCACACAGATGATATGAGTCACAGCAGCACAAACAAACAAATGAAAAAAATAGTAAAAGTCCATTCTCCTCCCCGTTTTGGGCTCATAACAATTGTCATTTCAACCACCACCCCCCCCCTTCTCTTTTTTTTTCTTCTTTTTTTGTGGTTCAGTATGTCTCAAAGCGGCAGTGCCTTAAAGATGGAGCTGCCTTATCCTTGAGCATTGCGTCGACTGCACGCCAAAATTTGGGGGGGTTTCAAAAGTTGTTCTACTGTGGTTTATGCTTCAGCTCCCGGTTAATAAGAAGAAGCAAAAAAAAAATGCCAGCGGAAGGTGTGCGAAGGTTAGAGGGGCGAGGCGTAGCGTTTAGATAGCAGTCAAACATGTGCTACAGCTAACCCGTACAGGTACACGTCTCGATGTATGTGATGATGTAAAAATATATTTTATTCTTCTTTTTTTTTAGAGACAGATGCATTTGTATAAGACATTGGAAGCTAGTACTAATATGTAAGTGTCAACCATTTTTTATTTTATTTTATTTTTTGTTGTTGTCCAGCGCATTGTTGTTGTTTGTTGTGATGAACTGAACCATTCAAACGATTTGCAATTGCTTTCCTCTAATTGTAATTAGGAGACGAAGAGCAAACCTGCCACTAGATCATGTTTTTATAGGAGGGGGGGGGGGGGCACGCATTTGCTGTACTGTTCTAAATAAGCTGTGCCAACTTTAGGAGTGAAAACAAAACAAAAATGTTATTTTTTTTTCTTTTTCTTTTTTTTTTGCCAAGATGTGGCCAAAGGAGTGTTGGGTTATGTAGCCGACACAATTGTGAACACAAGGCCAAAGTAAGCATATCAGTTGTGTACAAAAGAGTTAAAGGCCACACTGAAAAGAAGAAATTAGGAAATGATGATAAAGTGTAAGTACAACAACTCATTTTAATGTTATGAACGGATTTTAGAAAATAAATTATGATAACATGGTAATATGACGTTTTTAGGATCTGAGACAAATAAAATCTTGACGTTACGATAACGTGAGAATCACAAAGCGGGTTCCGACCAACGGTTATGAGTAAAATTCTATTTGTATCAGAGTGGTAAACGTATGTTTTCTCATTAATATTACATCATATTCTTTACATTCTTGTGATGTATCCGTCTTCACCTTACTCAAGTAACAAGTGAATTCTATTATTATTCTCAATTTGTTTTCTTGTAATATTAAGACGAAAATTCCATGTTTTTTCTTAAAATATTACTTTTTTTTTTCCTCCTAATGTTATGGCTTCATTCTGGTAAAAGTAGTCTTGAGTATTCTTTCTTGCTTCACTTCATTCTCTTTCACAATTGTCATTCCTTTTGCTTGTTTTCAGTGTGACCTTGTCCTCTTTTGCCTATTGACTGCAAATGGATGACATCGAAATAAAACAATATTTCTGACAATGTATTATGGTTAACCATGCTGGAATGTTTTCCTTCGTTGGATTACGTGAGTAGGCTGTCGTCTTTTAAGTAGTGTCGTACGTGAATATTAACGGCTGTCACATATTGTATCATAAGAAGTGAAGCATAACGTTCATGTCACATTTGGGGGGCTGCTTTTGCAGTTTCCTGTCACTGGCTTGTTTGGTGATGCGTCCCATGTACATGTACAGCATTGAGAGGGTTACAATGGCTTCTCCTATTGTTTATATTTTGCTGTTTTTAAATATTTTGCATTCCCATCCACACAGCGCTCACATTTGTATCATGGTAATGTAATACTGTACATTCTGATAATAAATTGGAGGAATCTTTAATATACTTTTGCATTCTCGTTATTACGTTTGACCTCGACAGCGGCACCCGTTGTTTCTCTCGTCCGAACAAGATGGTCGCTCTGAGTGGCGTCGCTGTTTTGTCTTTTGGCCGCTGCAGTCTACATTTCTTTCCATGTTATATATATTTTCTCATGTTACTACTTGTTTGTGGTAACATTAAAATTTTCTGATAATATGACTTTAGTCTACATTTTTGGGCCCCAACCAATTTTGACTTCTCAGGTAATATTACTTTTTGCTTGTGAAGTTGAATGGGGACCTTTGTCTATTCTCATCAAATCTTGACTTTTCACCATATATTTTCCCCCATGTAATAAAATATTATATTACAGCTTTAAAACTAGAAAAAAAATGTTCCTCATATTACTTTATTTTCCTAAAATTAGATTTTTTTCCCATTCCATATTTTTTCCTCATAATTACACATTTGTACCCCCCCCCTTTCTACAGTAATGTTAAAAGTTAATTACAGTAAAATTGAGTATTATTCCATCTTAAGATATGCCAGTTTTTATCCTCAATTTTTTTCTTGTATTGTTCAAACTTTATTTGCTAAAGTTACATGTCCCTCACCCATGATGGGCCCAAATTTAACAAATAATAATAATCATCATAACGTACCACTTTATTCTCCTGACATCATTCTTGTAAAATTTAGACTTTTTATCATTATGACTTGAGTCACCTAAAATTATTCTTATTATTCTTTCTTGATTTTTCCTGACTTTATTTCACAACAGTTAAAAAGAAAAAAAAAATCACCTTCTCAAAATTAAAAACAACCCCCTCACATTTTTATGACTTAAGTCTCCTAAATAAAATGTAAAAAAAAAAAAAAATCAAATTATGTGATCTAATTGTATTGTCTTCATCACCTCGCCGCTAATGACCTGGCCCTGCTCGGCTGCATGTCTGTTGTGTCCAGATTTAGCCTCAGAATTACCTTCCTGCTCCCTCCAGAGAGAGAGACTACCAGTCACATTGGGGGGTGGGAGTGTTACAGATGGTACACCAGATGTGTGTCAGGTACCCGTGATCGGAGAGTGGTATATTATTTTATTTTTTAAAGTTTTTGGTCAACTTTAAAAAATATTTTGATGCCGCGGTTGGTGCTCAGATTTTCGCAGCACCTCCCAGTCACCGCCGCCACCATCATCCTGCTGCTCCACAGCTGGCTGCCCCACCCTGCCCAGCTGCCACTGGGGCTCCCCCTCGGCCCCGTGGCTTGGCAGAGCTGGCAATGGTGGTGAATGCCCCCCACTTCCACTCCCAGTTCAGCCTGGCAGCTGCTGCCCTCAGCTGTGCCCTCGCAGACGGTGCCGGGGTTACACAAAGTCACTTCCTTCTGCGACTGTCTGAGGCCGTTTGGGGAGGATGAGAAGGTGCCAAGGCGACTCGTTATTAGTAAAATATCCTGTTATTAATACTCCTAAAATGTAACATACAATTTTGGAAATGAGCTATAATGAGAGCCAATATTCCAAATGTCGCCTTTAGAGATAAGATTTTTTTTTTTAAGCTATCCATTAAGTCCTAATGCAAACAGCAAATATCCTTGAATAATTGACCTCTACAGCCCCCCACCCCCACCACAAAAAAAAATTGTACTTGCATATAGATGCCACAAGATGACGACAACAGCTAAAATGGGGGAGGTTTATAAAGCACCAACTCCATGCGTCTAGAATGTACACAATCATGTACTGTGTACATAAATGACTATTAAGTACTGCAGTTAAACTATTGAACTCAAATGAGGCTCATTAGTTACCATTTATTCATGCTCATCATCACTAGTACAAAATCTACACTAGCAGTTTACAAAAGCAGGATTAAGTCACTTAACTCATTATTTGATATTTCACACAAATCTGAGGAAATACTAGTAAGTTCTATCAGCAAATTAGACTAATCTGTTAGTAGCGGAATCGGGAGAGAAGCAAAAACCAAACTTTCAGTTTCACTTTTGACTGCGTGCGTAGGCCGCCAACAAAACAGGGCATCTCAAATGCATACAAATAAACACCATTTGTGAATTAAACCTATAACAACACTAATATTCAACCAGATGGTGGCCGCTTTACATACTTTAGTTGCTTTGACCTGGGAGGGGGGAAAACAGCAAATAACGGAGGTTAAGAAAAAAAAAAAGGTTTCCCAAATTGTTTACCCATTACATCACACACCTATGGACACACCAGTGGCCGCCATGTTTGATTCAACGAATATATGGATATGTTGCAGTGTGTCCTGTGTCTAAAAGAGAAATTAGATTGATAGCCATAGTCAAATCGGCTTTATGGTTTCATTACTGTGCGGTTTTTGGCTGCAACAATACTGGTGGGAAGGACAACGTGCAATTTAAACATTTACATTAGTGTCCAGACTCCACATTGATGTAATGTTTAACATGGACAATCATCGATCTACTAGTTTTTCATTTTCAAGCCTTTTTTATCCTCCAGATCGCGGCCTCCAACATGGCAGACAAAAAAATGCCTCACTGTTCTTTCCCCCCATTTTTGTCAACTTTTACCTTGAAGTCGCTTTCTATCAAGCTAGCCAACATTCAATAAACACATAGGGCCTACTTCAAATCACCTAGCTCACCAGTACCAACAAACAAGCTAGCTAGCTAGCGAGCTACAAAGATGGGCAAACACATATCATTAAATGTTTCCCTTTTGTTTTTGGTGTGTGGTCTGTGCTCTTGAGCTTGTTAGCTATCTTACAAATGATTCGTGAATCTCTAAGCTGTCATTGAGCTAGCTATTGTTGGAAAACTGTTCTTTGTTTTCCCATGTTCATAATGTTGATTATCAAAATCAGACAATGAGATCGGTGAAATCAGGATTTATTTTCATAAGCTTATGGACAGACAAGGGAGCAGCCAAACGCCGCCATGTTCTACCCCATTCAATTTATAGATGTGCAAAGAATCGTAATGATCTACTCCAGTCTGACTCGCTAATGCTAATTAGCGTGCTACTCGCGGCACTTTTATCACTCAAAAGAACGGCTCCACGCTGCAAAAAAACAACTTTTATTGGAATAACTTGATCGTGACTTTTTCCTTCTACTCTCTAATGTGGCTACAACATAACAGTGTATCAGACCTCGTGGAACCACACTGCCTCTAAGTGGCCAAATCGAGTACAATATGAACAGCGCTCTCTATAAAGGCACACACAAGCAAAGGCAAGACAGTATAAAATAATTGAAATAAAATCGATTTTGGGACATTTAAAATCGATTCTGAATTGTACTAAATGAGAATCGCAATTTTTATGAGAATCGATTTGTTGGCACACCCCTATTAATTGTCCTTTCTTGGTCAAATAACCTATAAGGGTTGTTCAATAGTGGCCTTCATGATGAAATGTTGTATTGGTTCCTAGCTATTGGAAAATGAAACGTCCGTCCCCGACAACATGGATGTCACCTGAAAATATTCCATGTTGTGCAATAATGATTTGTCAGTATTGAGTATGTAACACCTTCTCAGCTATATGTTGTCTTAGGCACGCTGCTTTGTCGGTTGGAGGGCATCTAGCGTCACATAGCCCCGTTTCACCCCGGAGCGGTGCAAAGCTCCTGCCCAATAAAACAGGCAGCATCCCTAGGGCCCCTCCCTCAAGCCTCCAGTCAGCGCTTGTTTTTGCACCATTTATTTAGTGTGACACATCTCCAATTAAACTGTGGAGGCTGCTGCATTCCCCCCCATAACTACCTCTTATACCTCCCCAAAGGCTTTCTGTCACACAGAGTACGTGGCTATGAGGGGAGGGTAATGGAGGGAGGGCACGAAGGGGGAGAAAAAGTGGGAGAAAGAGTGAAAGAGAGATCGCACTTTGCCTGCCAGCTACTGTATGGTCACCCCCCTCCTTGGCCTCAAAAAGTGCGCAGAATTATAATTTAGGGATAGGCAAGTACCAACATCAGATACAAGTATTGAGTATGTATTTATGTAGGCTGTTGATACCAGCCACTGATACTGAAGGCAAAGGGGAAAAAAAGACATTGAGTAAGTCGTCCTGGGCCGTAGTTTGAACATCGACGTCAGAAAGAAAGGTCTTTGCTCAAAAATTGTTGTCGTGTTAAAATGAAATTGTATGTATCAAAATAGTAGAGGTGTCGGTTTTCGATACTAGTCAGTATTTGTATTTGTCTGAAAAAAGTGAAGTGGTATTGAACATCTGGAATTATAATCTTTAACGATAATCAGCGCAACATTGCTATTAGAAAATGTTAATGAGAGGTGGATGGATGGACAGATTTTTTATATTTTATTTTGTAGATCAAAGTTTTTTTAATGGGCTGTACTTATTTTATTGTTGTATATGAATGTAGAATCCTAAGTAGAATTTGAATTTGATTCATATATGTGTTATTTTAATTGTTTTCCCCTTATTTCATTATTTTCATTTTTATCTTTTTAAATGTAATTTAACTTATTCACTGCCATTGACGGCTATAGACGTCAAAAAATCATTTGAACTATTTCTCTATTAGTTTAACATTTTTTCCACTTTTGTTAACAAGAGTATGAAAACTAGAAAAAAATATTTTATATTCAGAACAGATATAAAATCGTGAGTTAACTTGTGAAGTCATGCGATTAATTACGATGACAAATTTTCATCGCCTGACGCCCTTCATTTTTTATATATATATATTTTTTTAAATATTGTATTCTTTTTTTTTATTTTTAGAAAATATTATTAAAAATTAGGGGTGTTGGGTGATTACATTTTGTAATTGTAATTAATCGCATGATTTTACTAGTTAACTCACGATTAAAAAAAGAAACGATTATTAAAAATTAGGGGCGTCAGGTGATTATTATTTTTTTATTGTAATTAATCACATAACTTCACTAGTTAACTCACGATTAATAAGTTTTATATCTGTTCTAAATGTGCAATCAATTTTTTTCTAGGTTTTCATACCTTAAACAAAAGTGGAAAAAAATAGAATATAATAGAAATCGTTAAAATAAATTTTTGACATCTATAGGCGTCAATGGCAATTAATTAATGGTGGGCACACATTTCATAGCAAACATGGTGATTATTATTATTTTTTAACTTATTTTGTCAAGTGTTTAATGCTTTTCTTGACTATAAATGGGCCTAAAACAGACTCCTGGGGGTATCTGCCTTAAAAAGTTTGGAAAAACACTCAATAGCCTGAAATTTTTAATTGAAGCCCAAATTTGAAATGCTGTTTTGGGGTGTTCAATTTCAAACTTTCCACTGTATTCTGTTGCTGAACATTAAAATAACCATTGTCTCTTTTTACTGCATTTGTGTATGTGTAAAATCATCAGAAAGGGCCTTAAGAAATGGTACACATAACCTCAAAACCAGAATGTGTGCGCACGTGTGCACCTATGATTTTTCCGGAGATTGCTGCACACGTTTTGATTTACTGCTACTGTGTGCCGCAGTAATTGGATGTGACACCATTTTCTGCGCTCTCCCTGGGGGATTGAACAGGAATCTGACTATTATGGCCCCAGTCATGAATATGTCACCGCAGTAGCAAACAAAGGCCTGTGATTTTTGGATAAGACTCTTCCTTCCTATAGCTGGCGCTGATAGCAATGCCACAAGGGTAAGTGGCTTGTCTGTGCTGCAAATTGCCAAATGTTTACACAGAATGATTAATTGCCATTGTCGTACGATCACTGGCAGGCGAGCATTAGCACGTTTGCTCTCGTGTGTCAAAAAAGATGGCCGTCCTGTGACTCCAACGGCTCGTACAGGTGTGTATGGGCAATCAGCTATCCAGTCATATAATTCAAATCAGTGGTTGCTCCAGATATACACAAAAGACATTTAAAGGGCGGGTTAACCCAAACATTTTCTTTACAATGTTATATTATATGTGCTCACACTAGTGTAAACACAGCATTCTGATTAATATTGTTTTTGAGTTAAGCAGAAAAATCCACCTGTTTTGATCCATCTCAAGGGGCGGCCATTTTGCCACTTAATGTCGACTGAAAACGACATCACTAGGTAACAGCTAATCACGGCTTAGCTTGATAAAATAGGTAAGCTCTGATTTGGTGTTACATGAGCCCTGATCGACTATGATGTCATTTTCAGTCAGTAGCAAGTGGCAAAATGGCCGCCCAGTAAGATGGATAAAATCGGCTGGATTTTGCTGCTTAACTCATATTCCGCAAACACAATATTAATCAGAATGAAGTGTTAAGAATTGTAAAGTAATTTTTGAGTTGACATCCGCTTTAAAAGGAAATTTAAATGTAGGCCTACATTCACTAGTCTGCGAGCTAGCGTCCAGTACGTTGGCGCCTCGCTTGGTGTTGTTGTATGAGAGTCCACACATAACAGAGAGACTCAGTTAACTTTTTTTTTTGGGGGGGGGGGGGTAAATACTGTGGCACACATTTTCAGCCTGGCTGACAAGACACTTTAGCGCATACTGTTCGAACGAACATATTGACAGGTGAAAGTCCCATTTGTGACATGTTTTTGTCAAAATGGCCGTTTGATTCTGTCTTATGCGAGTAAGCGACTGGACAGCACACCCAATATACTGCTGAGCCAAAAAGAGTGCCCATAAAGACAATAAAAGCGTTTCCACTCATAGAGGAAGCAGTATGAATGAGTTGAAAATTGTGTTGTGTAGTAGAATTTCTGCAATTTAGAAGTAATTAGCGTAGCATATCAAGATTATGCGAAGTAAAGTGTATTAGCCATCCATTCGTCCATGTCTTTGTTCTGTTATAGTCCTCCATTTTGTTTCTCGCACACAACTTGTGAAGAGATTTCAATTTCCACTTTTAAATGTAGACTAGTAGTAACGATGTATGCCAGACAACAACAAAAAGATTTCTTCGAGCTGACAACCTCAACTTATTTTGCATGCATCCGACGTTCGCCCCCTTTGTTTAAATCCCATCGTTTGCTGAGGGTTTAGCCATCAAATCAAATTGAGTGTGCTGTTTTGTGTGTGTTCTCGCCTCATAAAAAGGATTCTCCGGGTGAACTCGCAGGTACGCTTATATCAGTATTCCCACAGCCTGCATAATTGTTGTAATTTGCTTTCCCTTTGGGTAATCTGTAAACATGGCTGTTTTGATGTTTTTGGCATCCTCCATTGGCTGAGCTCTCTACCCCACCAGTGGAGCCCCCCCATCCCAGCCCAGAGTGACACAAATAGATCCATCCCCGCAAGATGCACGTAGCTGCACATTGGCGCAATCAATACGGCCCGGTCGCCACTGGAACTGTGGCGGCATTAAAAGCACCCCGCGAGCCGCTTCTCGCCACGTCGGTGTTTTAGGGAAATAAAGCCATTGATTCTCTCGGGCGTCTGGTGGCGCGTTAATCCGAGCCGGCAAATTAGAACGCGCTCATTTGGTCACGTGAGCCTGCAATGTTCCCAAAAAGCCCGTCCCAGTGAGAGATAAAGAGGACGGTGCGGCCCGCTGCGCCCGCTGATGAGGAGCGCGCTACTTGACGCCCGTGTCCGGGCCGAGGAGGCGTCTGGATGCCCGGGGCTTCCATTAAAGGCCCAGGATGGCGGCACGGGTCGATGTGCTAAGGTTTGGTCGGGGGTAGTCCATCTAACATTGGTGTGGTTCCTTCCCCCCTGACGTGAAGTGCGCAGTAGGCTAAGCCCGCATGGCCACAGTAGACTGGAAGACAAAGAAGGGAAGGACTGCTGCTCGCAGTGCCTCAATTTAAAAACAACGGAATATTTTTTAGATCCTGACATGCTTCGCCGACCAAACAATCAACCTGCAACAATTTATCACCTTAGGGATAATGCTTTACATGGAATCATAATTATGTGCTCAAGTAGGCTGCACTTTTCATTGTATTGAACACTCTAAATTTGTGTCGACGTGCATAGTTGTGTTGAGTGTTTGTGTATGTCTCCCAAGTCATTAACCCAAACATAAAAATGAGAAGGAAGAATAATAATTGCAACCGCAATTAAAAGTTAGCTAACTGTTAGCCTAGCATCTCCTTTTCCTTCTTTGTATTTTGCAGCATTTGCTGGATCGATCACCTGAAGGATTTATTTATTTATTTATTTATTATTTTATATTCAACGCCTACAAAAGTAAATATGGTAGAGTCTCACAGACCCATATCTGAAAAAAAAACCCACACACAAAAAACACAGGAAGTCAGCCATTTTGGTTTGAAGCGGACATTTTAGGCTCATTTTGGCTATCTTCAGTCACTATTCAAATGCAGACTTGTTCAAGAGATTTAGATTTTGACATCAAATTTGAACCATGTATAAGGGAAGGGTGCCACTAAATTTTAATTTCCATTTTGCTTTTGTAATTGTGTGCATTCTTGAGACACGTTTCTGAAATTTGCTCAAATTACCATATAGGAATACTATTGTATTTATTAGGGATGTTAACTCACAATTAATCGCAATAAAAAAAAAAAAACTAAATGTATAATAAAATGTACAATAAGTTTTCATACTCTTGTTAACATAAATGTGGAAAACAAATGTTAAAAAGAAAAATGTCTGCAGTTTTTGGTCATTTAATAAAAAATCATAAAATGTAGTTAAAATTAAAAAAAGATGTACTAAAAAATGAGTGTGATATTGATTTGTGTCGAGGTCATTGTTCTGCCACTAGATGGCATAATTTCATTTTTAAGACGTGACAGCTCAGTGCATTTTTCGTTTCATATTAAGAGCTATCTAATCTTTAACATGAAGTAATTGTGAAATTTTGCACAATTTTAAAATCGTAAAATACAACTTGACCCCAGTCTCCACAAATATATGCATTATTGTTAAATGTATTACTGCTAAATTTTGACATGGACGTGTCTGCTGTGTTGTGACTGGAATTCCCCCAGTGCAGTCTTTCCAAGTAAGGGCGGTCATTAATCACACATTAATTGAATTAGTGGCATTAAACGAACTTTAAATTAACTAAAAATTAACACACAAATTTTGATACCCTTAATTTTTGTCAATATTAATAAATTATATTAATTTATGTGAACGCTGATTGATACTGATTTCTCAAAATAGTTAGGAAGATACTATGCATTTTGGGTTAAAGCGGCAATTTGTAGGGATTCGACTCGCCAGAAAATCTGAAAATCTAATAACAAAAGTAAGTTATTTTTGTTTTCTATTTGCTGATGTCAGCGTAGAAGCTCCTTATTGGAACCATCACAAAATTGGCTAGTTGACAACGGAAATAATTTCGCAATTGCGGTAACAATGCATTACGAAGCCTTTGGAAACATAAAAATCCTCCAAATATGATTTAAGTGTTTTTATTTCATGATTTAAATACACGTACACACATATATACACGTATGTACAGACACACACACACACACACGCACACTGTGTGACTCCACCCAGCCAGTTGGAAGCTTGGAAGTTCTCTGCCCCAGTTCTCCGCGTCCTTGAGAGTTGTGCCTGCAGGCCTCCACTGGTGAGGTCCTGCCGTGCACAATGTGTGCTTCTCACCCGGGCTCCCGCTGTAGCTGCGCTGCCCCGGCGTGGCTCTGGAGAGCCGCCAAGATCCGAGGGGGCTAGCCATACAAGGGAGGGTGTGTGTGCGTGTGTGTGTGTGTAGGTGGGGGTACTCCAGACGTCTCACTTGCCTCCCAAAAGAAGGCAGAGCAAATGTAGATCACTTAGCTTGCTTGTGAAGGTGGCAGGAATGAGGAGAATGTTGTTTTCGCCACGTTTTCTTTCCATCTGTATGACAACACTTAAGGATCAATTCATAGTACGTGCATTGTATTGTTTTATTTGAATTTGTTGTATTTTAAATGTTTAGCCACGAATACGATAATGATTTCACCAAAAATATTTAAAACAACTATAGGGTTCTTTTATTATTATTTTTTATAAACACAGTTAATTCTGTAAGTAAGTACATTTGACTCTATTTAGAGTGGGGCCAAATAGACTCAGTTTTAGAGTAATATTTACACTTGGAAGAGAGTAAAATAAAGATTTGAAAAACAAATAAAAGTCACAAAAGTGTTGAGGAACTCATAACCTTCAGCTTGGGAGACTGCCTCACTACCACCTGAGCTCTGCCCCTCCTACTGTTTGCTTGTATCCAAACACATTGTTTTTGGTCTCTTGGAGTTAGGAAGATTCCAGCTGACATGAGCAATATAATAACACACAGCAGGAGCTGCGTGGCTCGGGGAGTATAGATCGGCTGTCTCCCAAGATGAAGGTCGTGAGTCTATTCCTCAACCTTTGACTGACTTTTTTTTTCAAATTTGTATTTTATTCTCTTCCAAGTGTAAATATTACTTTTGGTCCCACTCTAAATAGAGTCAAATTTACTTTACAGAATTTACTGTGCAGGCGTATTGATATGCCCCCCCCCCCCCCCCGTTTTTCTGTTTTTTATGGAATGTTTTTTTTTGAAAAATTTTGCCCCCTTGAAATTATTTTCTGGTTTTCAGAATATTCTTTTAAATTTTTGGGATTTTCACCCTGTTTTTTAGATTGTTTTCTTTTTTTGTAAATTTTTTGTTTCTGTATATTGGATTTTTTTCTTATTATTCGTATTTATTTTCTTTATATGTATATATATAATTATATATATATATATATATATATATATATATATATATATATATAATTATTCCATGAAATTGGAAACAAATATTATATAAAAAAGAAAAAAATAATACTCAGAAACACTTGAGGGTTTTTTTCTTCCTCAAATGATATGCAATATGCTTCCTTATGTTGAATGTCAACACTAATTAATGTTGTCAAAGTGATACTAATGTAAATAGCATGTACTGTATAAGCGATTTCAAAGTGAACAGAGTTGATAAGGATAATTTATGCATGATTAATTCCAGGAATACATTTACATCACCACCAAGTGCCACTGTTTCACTCCGCAAACCTGTTCTCTCTCCATGACATAATGTGAGTGCCTTCAAAGGAGAGTACTTTTTTTTCATATTACTTTGTTACTTTAAAAAGCAAAGGTAGAGTAGATCAGCGCTTTTATATTTTGTCCTTGGATTTCACCCAGAGGGAATTTGATCTCCTTTTTTTTTTGGGCCTCCCTGGCTGGGAATTGGAGGCATGAGAGGCTATTCCCCGACTAGCCCGTGGCGTGAGGTACCCTGATTAGCATGCCGCCTGCTCTTTGGCAGCCCTCCTGCAGGCCACGGGCGCTATCACTTACGTGCTGTTTGTATTTGTACTCGATAGTGTGTGCTGTTATAATTGGAACGAGCTCAGGAACCCGCTTTGCTTTTGATCCGCTGCCAGCCACTTGGAGTGCTATAGCGGGCCGCAGCTCTCACCTCAGCGCTCCCGGAGGATTATGGGAAACGGCGACGCTTATGCTCAGGGAAGTAAGAAAAAAAACAAAAAAAACTCCCGAAAGCATCTCAGTCAAGGTCGAACTGAGGGAGCTGCAGGAGAGAGATAGAAAAGAAAGGTTTGCCGATCTGCATTGGGATGATGACGAGCTGTGGGCAAAAATCACACAAAAAGATTTTTCCTTGGCCTGCCCGTGAAACCTCTTCAAAGTTTCCAATGGCAAATTCCTATGTGTGTGGTCAGCATCAAATTTGGCCAATCCATCAACTCGGACGGACAACTGGTTGCGTTGAGTCTTTGTATCACGGCTTTCATAAGACAGTCACCACAATAAAAAGGACAAGAAGCATGTGCAACTGCAATCTAAAGTAGTTACCAGAAACGTCAACAGTTGGCTTAGCCACAAATAATCACAGAAGCAAGTGCAGTAACTTAACTACTGCCATTTAGGGGCCCAAGGAAAATCCAGTCATCATGGGGCCCTGCATGTCCTATATTGCACTGACAAAAGATTTATTTTGCGTTTACCTCAAAACAAGCTCTTTTGAATCTGACGTCTCACATCATTATTTACATAACCATTTTTAGTGTATGTTCCACATACCCAGTAAAAAATGATCACTAATAGCGATAGACCCGATTATCGGCCGGGCTGATTATCAGTGTTGATATTCAGTATTTTCGGCCTTTTTGAAGAATCATACAGCCGATAATATATCAATTTAAAAATGTGTCAACTTCAGGAAAGCATTTATTTAAAATTTCACTTCACATAAGAGATTCTGCTGATCCTGGAACTCTCTGCACCTTCTGTTTTTGTTTGAAATTATAACTAAGATAAGTAAAATGTTAATACTGAAAGATATTTTGCAATTTTGGACAACTTTATTTACTGTACAAAACAATAGGTAGCTATTTACTTGTTTAAGTTTGTATTTGACTTTTGAAGACATGCTACTGGCCCTTGAGAGATCCCTGAACTTTTTGTTAGAATTTTAAAACAAAGATGTCTATTGACTAAGATTTTCTTTTCAACTCCAATATTTTCTGAATCCTAAAAGTTGCTCATTAAACATATGCTTAAAAATTCTAAACATTTCAGAGCTGGAGATTTTTTTTGTTTTGTTTGTAAATTTAGATGCCAGTATTTTCCTTAATAGTGAAAATGAATATCAGCTCCAAATATGGGTTATTGGTGTTGTTAGAAAGGTTCCAAATATTAATAGTCATCATTATTATATTTGTCTATTTTCCATATTCTATGTTAAGAATAGTGTGACGTCATTATACTTACCTCTGTGATCGCGCATTGCATTTTGGGTCGATTACTTGTTGCGCAGCGGTTATTGTGCAGTTGGACGCCGCCATGACAGAATGTGTTGCGAGCTGTGGTGATCGTGCGTCTTTGACCAAAAGTGAGTACACAGAGTAGTGTTTTGGTTTACTTTGTATCGTGTTCATTTGTCGCACTACCGTGTGTCTTGTGTGCCTTATTAAGCTCCCGCGCCGATTTGATTGACAGCTCGTTGAGTACCTCTTTGAAGTTCGCTACGTAACTAATTAAGGGTCTTAAACACCGTTTAACTACATAAATGTGTTCTCTTCTGTGTGTTAGACATTAGTAGATAAGTGCACTAGTAGATAAGTGCACTAAAATTCTGTGTGCTTATTTGCATGTTTTGTCCCACTTTGCACGTAATGTCTGCCGTCAGTTTGGGATATTATGCTCTCAATGCGCGGTGCCATTACGCGACGTCCACAATCATGTTTAGTGATGTAAGTTCATTACGTGCGTCATACTTTTGAGTAATTAGCTCATGTTTAGTATGTTGTCCAACTTTTGTGTGTGTTTATAGCTATTCATGTGCCCAGCTAACCATAGTGCTTGTGTATGTGAATTAGTAATGTTGCAGCCCAGTTATTTAGCCAATCAATGTGTGCTATTAAGTAATGCAATACTGTATTTGTGTTTATTATGAGTCACGTATTCACACTCATACGCTGTAGTCACGTATTCACACTCATATGCTGTATTGTTTTTCTGTTTATTGCAGAACCATACATTCAACCACAAACACACACACACACATTCACCATTCACGCTTCCACATGCTTTCACACTCACACACACACACACACACACACACACACACACACACACACACACACACACACACACACACACACACACACACACACACACACACACACACACACACACACACACACACACACACAGATGATCAGACCATGCATACTCAGGATTACAAGCATCCATAGTTAGCCACAGTGCCTGCATCATAGCAGCCTATAAACTAAAGTGCAACTACTGTAACCGCCTCTTGGTGATGTTCCTGGATTAAAGCTGCCAATCCACATCTTCGCTCCACTGTTCCTTTGTGTTCTGACCGACACCCTGAGGGCGAAAAGAGAAATACTACAATTGAATCAAACCTATACAGTCCAAACTTAGCCTCTCCTACAGGTATCCTTAACTACAAATTATTGCTATCGGCCCTGAAATAACCATATCGGTCTGTCTCTAATCACTAAACATGAATATGATCTATGATCAAGCAAAAGTGTGAATTTTAGAAAATTACCTTATTTACTGAGCTTGTTATGTCTAACAAGTGTCTATTTCTACATTCAGAGTACATTTCAGATTGATTTATACATTTTGAATATAGTATATTATAATTATAACTTTGTTTCTGTATACAGTATATTGCGTCTTCCAAAATACTCAAATACATTTAAACAAAATCTTATTAAAATAAAACATACAAGTACCAATAATGCATAAAATACATGTTCATTCATATGTGATTCTTTGTGGTGTCAAACATATGTCCCGCTGGCCAGAACTGGTCTGTCAGAGGGTCAAACCTTGCTGTTGTTCCTAAATTTGTTCACTGGAGGGTGCACATGTTATTTTAATCAGGATTCGATGCAAAACTTTTACGCTCACTATTGTTCAGAAATTTCAGATTACTCTGCAATAAGATAATAAATGGGAATATTTTCAGAATGTGTGTGTAATTATTTGCACAAAAAAACAACAGGAAATATTTTGACCTGTTATTATTTATACCTTATTAGGACATGGTCCGGCACACTTGAGATCCAATTTGGGTGAAAGTAGCTCCTGAATTGAAATGAGTTTGACACCCCTGTTTTAGACCATCTCATATAATGCACCAGTTAATAATAATAATAATAATAAATAAGAAAAAATATATAATTCCTTGCTCTTTCAATCAAATTTTATTAAATTGGTGTACCTAATGTTGTGGCCCATGAATGCCAATGCTGTCCAGGATGTGGAAAATAAAGTGTACTCAACAGGAACATGCAATTAAGAAAACACTCACAAGGGTGCAATACGGAACATAAAATACACAGCTTGTCATAAACCATGAATGGCTTTTATGCGTTGTCGTCATAACAATAACTATCTACAATATCCAACATAAAAAATGAAAATGAATGAAATAAAACGCAAAATGGTTACGCATGGACATATACAAGCTTCTGTGTGGGCTTTGCTGTTGTGAACTTTAATGCCACGTCTGTAATCGACTCCCAATCGACTCTTTTGTGTCCTCGTCATTACATTTACTCGATGTCAGCATTTGCAGAGTGGACTGGCTTGAGATACGTGTCTGAGTTTGGTGCCACGAAATAGCAGCTGACTAGCTAAGGGCAAATAAAAGTAGGCCTACATATCACGTTTACATTATGTATAGAAAATATATTACTAGTTACTGGAAAAGTGGTAAATGTGTTAACTCATTCACTGCCATTGACGGCTATAGAATCATTAGATTTATTTCTATTAGTTAAAATTATTTTTCCACTTTTGTTAAGTTTTTTTTTTGTTGAGTATAAAAACCTAGAAAAAATATTGTACATTTAGAACAGATACAAAATTTATGATTAATCGTGAGTTAACTAGTGAAGTATGCCATTAATTACCCAAAAATGTAATCGCCTGACGCCCCTAATTTTTAATAATCTTTTCTTCTTCTATTTTATTTTTATAATATTTTTAATTATTTATTATTATTTATTAAAAAAAAATATATATATATATAATTTTTTTTTTAATATTTTTTTTTTAAAGAAAAGATTAATAAAAATTAGGGCATCATCAATTAATCACAAATTTTATATCTGTTCTAAATATTTTTTTCTAGGTTTTCATACTCTTGTTAACAAAAGTTGGAACATTTTTAAACTAATACAAATAGTTCAAATGAATTTTTGACGTCTATAGCCGTCAATGGCAGTGAATGAGTTAAAATAAAATAAAACGTAAAACATCTCTACAAATTTTATAGAAAAATCTAAATAAGTACTTTTAGCTCAGTGAAAATGGTTTTTTTTTTCATCTTTAAATTTGCTTCGTTGTCTGCCCGTGAGGTCATTATGCTCCATATCATCGTCATTAGCATTAGCCCCGTCATTAGCATGCTCATCTTTCTTTTTTGACTATGCACAAGGCCGTCTTGTTGCCTCCTAATCACCAAGGGCCGAGAGATTCAGCGGAGAATACCTCTGATGAGCTTGTTCCAGGAGGGCATTACCGCCAGTTAAGTACAAACACCTGGTAAAATATTGGCAATTAGCACATAATTAGCTACTAATGTATTTCTAATCCATAGCGGGCTGTAGATTTGTCTCCTTTTTTTTTTCTTGCATAGACAACACCCCCACTTTTTTTTTTTTTATGTTCTCTGCTGTTATTGTTTTCCTCAGGTATTTGTTTCCCAAGAACATTGACTAAGTGCCCTAGTTCATCATATGCAAATGACTTATTAATTACACATGCATTATGCCCGTTTCCCAAAGACATCAAAGGGCCTGCGAGTCTTCTTCAGATGGTCCCTGTCTGTAGCGAGCTCGCGTTACAAACGCCTGCGTGTGCACTTTGCAGCGAGGCTTTTTCGGGGCACAATAACGACATCTTCAATTAAAAATGTACACAGGAACCTCTCTGCTCCCCAATATTTGACAAACACCTCTGGTGCTCTTTCCTTGTTTAGTCGCTGTAAATAGCAAATAATCACTTGAGCCCAGATTGCAAAAGCGCTGCCGGAAAGAGCTGAACTCAACACACAAAGCAGTCAGTTTGAACTGAATGGGAATGTCTTTAATCCTTTCCAGCCTGCACAAAAAAAAGCCATTACAAATTTTGTGATGTGAATTATTTAATATTTAATAAATTGCTCTCTAAAAACATACTATAATGAAATGGAAAGTAATGAATTGGATAATTTTAATATACGTTTTGCTCCACTCTGTATTTGTGTTGCTTAACTCATTCACTGCCATTGACGGTTATAGACGTCAAATATATATATATTTAGAACAGATATACAATTTGTGAGTAATCGTGAGTTAACTAGTGAAGTCATGTGATTATTATAATATATATTTTTTAAATTAATTTATTCTTTTACAATAAAGAAATAAAAAGATTTTAAAAAAATTAAAACATATTAAAAATTAGGGGCGTCAGGCAATTAATATTAGTAATTGTAATTAATCGCATGACTTCACTAGTTAACTCACGATTAATCACAAATTTTATATCTGTTCGAAATGTACAATATTTTTTTCTCGTGAAGTCATGCAATTAATTACAATTAAAAAAAATTATCGCATGACACTCCTAATTTTTAATAATCTTTTCTTTTTAAATCGCAGCAGGCGATTCAATTTTTTAAATAGTAATTAATTGCATGACTTAAAATAGTTAACTCCCAATTTAAAATACATTTTATATCTGTTCTAGATGTACAATTTTTATTAGTTTAATTAGTTAACAAAAGTGGATTTTTTTATAACTAATAGAAATAGTTCAAAATAATTTTTGATGTCTATAGCCGTCAATGGCAGTGGATATGTTCAAGACAATCAAGTCAAGGCAGCTTTATTTATAGCTACAGTATAGTGTTTCATACAAAATTTACAAACGGAATTCCAAAAAAGTTGAGACACTTCACAAATTGTGAATAAAAACTGAATGCAATTATGTGGAGGTGACAAATTTCAATATTTTGTTCAGAATAGAACATAGATGACAGTTTAAAATGGGAAAATGTTAAAAATTTTAAGGGAAAAATATGTTGATTGTAAATTTCATGGTGCCAACAAATCTCCAAAAAGTTGGCACAGGTAGCAATAAAAGCCTGGAAAAGTCAATTGCACCTTAAAAAAAAAAACAGCTGGAAGACCAGTTACCACTAAAGAGGTCAACTCGATTGGAGTATAAAAAGACCTTCTCGGAGTGGCAGTGTCTCTCAGAAGCCAAGATGGCTAGAGAATCACCAATAGTGGAGAAATATCAGAAAGGTGTTTACCAGCGACAAATTGCAAAAAGGTTGAAGTAATCGTCATTTACAGTGCATAAGATCATCCAAATATTCAGAGAATCTGGAACAATCTCTGTGTGTAAGGGTCAAGGCCGAAAAATCCTTCTGGATGGAAATCCTCTTCAGAGAAGATCTTGCAATTCTCAACACGATAATGCCAGACCGCATGCAGCACCAATTTACAACATCATGGCTGCGTAGGAAAAGGATCCGGGTATTGAAATGGCCGGCCTGCAGTCCACTTCTTTCACTTCTAGAGCACATTTAGCGCAACAAAGAAAGCCCAAGACAGTTGAACAGTTAGAGAGACACGTGTTAGACAAGTATGGGACAGTATTTCTAAACTTGAGAAACTTGTCTTCTCGATCCATGCCTGACAGTGTTGAAAATGGCCTTGTCCCAACTTTTTTGAGATTTGTTGACACCATGGAATTTCAAAACAACATAGTTTTCCCTTAAAATTATAAATGTTCTCGGTCTAAACTTTTGACCTGTTCTCCATGTTCGATTCTGAATAAAATATTAAAATTGGGCACTTCCACATAATTGCATTCAGTTTTTATTCACAATTTGTATAGTGTCCCAACATTTTGGGAATTGGGTTTGTATATGTATGTGTGACACATTATCAAAAGTAGAACATTTAAGAGTTTGGCATTTAAAAGCAAAGTACATAAATAAAAAGTACTACATTTTCTAAAAGGATTGTAACACTACCACATAAATGCTATGTGTTAGCATTCGTTATGGCATTTCTCATTGTGTGTCAGCATTAGCATTACGCTAATGGATTTAAAGCCTAAGCTATGTGGTTGGGATCTATTTTCATGACTAATGCAAAAATGTAGGTTAGACCAGGTGCCCCCACTAGTCTAAATGCGGTATTCTGATTAATATTGTGTTTATGGAATATGAATTGGGAAGTGAAATCCACCCATTCTAACCATCTCCTAGGGCGGCCATTTTGCCACTTGCTATCGACTGAAACTGACATGACAAAATAATATCTGTGTGACCAGAGCGTTGTAAACTGCAATCGGAAGGTGTGGATACAGACAAGGTAAATGGTAGATCTCTGACTCGCACACAAAATCTCCATTGCATCTATCTTATAGTCCAAACAAATGAAAAATCCAATTTGATCAAAATGATCAATTAGAGCACTTACATTGCGCTTTATCTACACTTTACACAATCTCATATTTAGTGTACACCGTTGAAGCAGCGGCGCATCATCCTCTCTGGAATGTTTTTTCTTTTTAGTCTCAAAATAACTTATTTTAAAGTGGAAGTCAACCTTAAATAATTTTTCTACAAGTTAGCTTAGAGCTAGCTAGCAGCTGTTATAACGAGACCTGAGCAACTGTGATGTCATCTTAAGTCGACAGCAAGTGGCAAAATGACCACTTTCTGATATAGATCAAAACTGCTGGATTTTGCTGCTTAACTCCACTTATTCCACTAACACAATATTAACCAGAATACCGTATTTAGACTAGTGGGGCTGCATAGAACATTTTATTGTCAATAATTTTTTGGGGGGTTGACTTCCCCTTTAACATCCAACGCTGTAATGTGGCAACAAAAGACTGTCGACTTAAGATGACATCACAGTTGCTCAGGTCTCGTTATAACAGCTGCTAGCTAGCTCTAAGCTAACTTGTTGTCTCCGGCCCGTCATCCTAGTGTTCAAACTCCTTTTCTTATAGTTGCTGTACATACATCATGCTGGGTTTTATTAACAGTTGAATTTGATACTCACTAGCTGGCGAAATATTCCAATACAAACAATTAAATTGATAACTAAAGTGCAGTCAGAAACACAAGAGTAACTGACCTCTTGCGTCATCATATGCCTTAATTTTGCTCCTGTTAAAATGCTAATAAAGCTGTACTCAAAACCACTTTACCGATACAGAACAAATAGAACCACAGTGTGATAAATTGATATTAAGTGTGCTGTAATCTCAGTTGCGGGTCATCTATTTGCATTTGGTGATACACCTCATGATACAAAAATGCAATTAACTTATCCACTGCCATTAACGGCTATAGACGTCAAAAAAATCATTTTAACAATTTCTATTAGTTTAACGTTTAAAAAAAAAAAACTTTTGTTAACAAGAGTATGAAAACCTAGAATTTTTTTTTTTACATTTTAAACCAATAAAAAATTTGTGAAGTCATGCGATTAATTACGATTACTAATATTAATTGCCTGACGCCCCTAATTTGTAATATTTTTTTTATTTTTAAAGAATAAAATATATATATAAATAAATATATTATATATATGTTTTTTAATTGTAATTAATCACATGACTTTACTAGTTAACTCACGATTAATCACACATTTTATATCTGTTCTAAATGTACAATAAAAAAATTCTAGGTTTTCTTACTCTTGTTAACAAAAGTGGAGAAAAAAACGTTAAACTAATAGAAATAGTTCAAATGAATGTGTGGCAGTGAATGAGTAAAAAAAAAAAAAAACAGTTCAGTATTAATATTTACATAATAAAAACATTTTTTAAATTAAAGAGAATATAAAACATTAGCAAAAGCATTAATGTGTTGCAGATGACAAAAATATGCTTTGCTAGTCCAAATTGTCACGCTCTGACCAACCAATGAGGTCGTTGTGAAACAGCTAGCTGGCCTTGTGAGGCCAATTTGAAATCTGATCGGTTACGGAAACCGTCCCTTTGCTAATAAAGTTACATCAACAAGCACCTCAGATTCCAAAGGCCCGAAGGCAGATTAGATTGACATAGTGGAAATCCACATATAGACATATTAGAAGAAGTCAAGCCAAGAGAAATAGTATGACAGAGAATACATTTTTCATTTGTATTCACCACAATAGGTTGAGAACAGTAGGCCGGGTGCAAACAAACAATTATTCCCGACTACGTCATTAAAATGCCAAACATTCCCACTAAATGGGAGCCGATCTGCCAATGAATCTGCTTTGAGGACGTGATAATGGTGTTTTGGTCTCCCTTGTTTAGCCCCAGCGTCGCTCGCTCGTCCCCAGTGGCATCCCCCTGTTAACGAGCCGCACGGCGGAGTGTGATTTATACGCGCCCTAACGTCTCACATTGATTAGCAATAGAACTGTAATTGGACGCCAGCTTTCAAACCAGAAAGAAGAAGAAAAGGACAAAGAAAGAAAGAAAGAAATGTTCATCTGTGCCATGCTACTGAGGTGGCATGGGATGAGTGTGTGTGTGTATTTGTGCGTGTGCATTCACCATCCAACCCTGAGCTGTTATCAGCCTCCGGTGGGCCGGCCTTGACTGGGTGCTGCTAGCGTAATTAGCGCAGCGTTCGCTTTGATGATAAAACCTGGTAATCGAGCATTCCGCTCCTCCCTTGCCTACCTGATTCTCCCCCCATTTATTGATCTAATCAAAATATAAGCTTTTAACTAATTCACTGCCATTGACGGCTATAAACGTCAACAATTCTTTTTTTAACTATTTCTATTATCCCACTACTGTTAACAAGAGTATGAAAACGTAGACTTTTTTTAAATTTTTTTTTTTAAAGATTAATAAAAAATTAAGGGCGTCAGGCGATTAAATTATTAAAAATTAGGGGCGTGAGGCCATTAAAAATTGTAATTGATCGCATGACTTCAATAGTTAACTCACGATTAATCACAACTTTTATATCTGTTCTAAATGTACAATAATTTTTCTTTTAGGTTTTCATACTCATTAACAAAAGTGAACCAAAAAAAAGCGATTAAATTATTAAAAATTAGGGGCGTGAGGCCATTAAAAATTGTAATTGATCGCACGACTTCAATAGTTAACTCACGATTAATCACAACTTTTATATCTGTTCTAAATGTACAATAATTTTTCTTTTAGGTTTTCATACTCATTAACAAAAGTGAACCAAAAAAAAAGCTAAACTTATAGAAATAGTTCAAATGAATTTTTGACATCAATGGCAGTGAATGAGTTAATAGTCCTTCTTGATTAAATACACTTGGAGGAGAACGCAGACTCTCTCATAACTCTTTTGTATTAGAACACAGTTCGGAATATTTGGATATTTAAATCCTTGACGATTACTCAAGTATCAATCAAGTCGTTTTTAGTTTAGTAGGACAAGGGAGAATATTTGGTAGTTGAAATGGCCTCACTGTAAGGCAATGGGACCATGTGATTTATCCCAGCCAATCAGTAACAACAACTAAGATGATAATAATAATATAAAAATATATCAAATGTACACACTAAAGTTTACTCGGAATTCTTCCAAGTGTAAATTTTACTCTGTTTAGAGTGGGACCAAATAGACTGTGTAGAGTCAAATTTACTGTGTATCATTACAGTTTATGTTGTCATTATATTATGTTGTATGTTGTCATTATTAAACATTTTAGCCGATTTTTTTTCTTATCGCCTATTGATTAGGAGTTAACTGGTCTATTTTCAACATAATTACGTCCTTTTGAGGACCTTTCCAGACTACAAAGGTACCTGATAAAACAAAACAAAAAGTTTCCCCACAATGTCTCTTCCACATGAAGCCACAAGGTGGGGCTACTATTCCCCCCAATCAAGCCCACATTGGTTTTCCAGCAAGGCATTCATTCTGTGAGGTACCTCCCGAACTATAATTTGTCATGAAGAGACCACACATTCTGCAGTTGTCCTCATTACTAAAAAGGTAGCATGCCCCCCCCGCCTCCTCCCCCAAAGGTAACTTCATCAACACGGCAGACAAATCTATCTTAGCTGCTCTATTTATATTTCTGACGCGCCGCCATGATGATTTATTCCACACTCCTGTCAATCTGTCTCTCTAATGGCCAAAGACAGTCTTTTTGGATAAGGTGTGTGTGTGTGTGTGTAGACAGAAAAACACACATCCCGAAGTCTTCAGGCAAAGAGATGTCCTTAAGATGGCCAAGTCAGATGTCATGTAATTAACATGATAGGGAAGGGGGGAAGGCGTGGGGGGTGTGGGGTTCACATTTCACGGGTTATTAATGCGGGCTAATGATGCTGAGATCAACTTGAAGATGTCTGCTAGTTATGTGGGGTTAATCTCCTCATTTTCACCAAAGCCGTCCAGATAAACATCTTTACACACATACACACACACTTGAAACCCCCTGGAGAGAACGTGCGGCAGCGTCCCAACTTCATCAGGAAAAGTTAAGAGGCACCAAAAATAAAACTGCTGTGTATGCATACTTTTTTTCTTCCTTTTTTTTCCCTTCCCTTTTTTCATCATGTAGGCATTGCCTGTTAGAGAGCGCAGCACCACATTAGAGGTTGGGTGCAAAAAAAATGTACGCCTTGTATTCATAAGCTGTAAAAATCTCATAGAAACTTTATTAAGGCTTTTAAAAATATATATATATTTCACATTTTATATAAATTTGGGAAATCATTTGAACCTCAAAATAAAATACGTTTTTAAGCATTATTATACATAACCATACATTGTATTTAATGGTATACTAAATTGTGCGTTTCGTTCGTGACATGACTTTTTTTATTTTTTATTTACTGATTGTCTAAGGCAAATGATAGTGTGTCTTATAATGCATGAGGAGATGCACGTGGAATCTGTTTTGAATGGACTTGAATGGACCCGTGCCCTGTGAAAGGCTAATCAATGCTTCTAATGACATCATTTAGATTTATTTTACCACTTTAAATCCCCTGAGGGGGGATTCAATTTCCACTCGGCTGTTTATAACGTGTCACATACTATGTAATTGTAAATGGAACATAAAATCTATTACATCCAAGTAGTAAATGTAAATGTAGTATGAAAAATATGGGGAAAAAATAGCCTTAAAAAAAAAAAATTGTTTTCTTAATTTTTTTTAACAACCTGAGTAAATTCATTGTCTTTTTTTTATTTTTTTAAACAATAGCCTAAAATTGTAAAGGCTTTATTTGTACAATTTTTTTTTTTTTTTTTTTTAACATGCTAAAACACATTTAAGGATACATTTCAATTGATGCTGACTGGCCCTAATGTGTCACGTCTCCTCGGAACGTAAACACAACATTGTGGAGCAACTAAAAAGTGCTTACAACTTGCTATACCCACACTTTATATGACTGTTTACGTGCTGCTGATTTGGTTAGCGACTGAATTTAACTTTTTAATATCTGTGTGTGCGTGTGTGTGTACAACAGCGTTTATGAACTGTACCCTGTACAGTTACAACCCTTTTTCATAGGAAAAGAGAGGCATTGTGTTTTTGCTACTATAAGACTCATAGGGGACATATTATGGAAAATTGACTTTGTTTTTATACAAATAGTTGGCTCTCTGGAGTGCCTGCTTGGCCGTCAAGTGTGAAATTAAACAACCAAGTAAATCTGCCTATTTCTGAAAATGTCTGAACGAGCCTTTTTTGAATGTTGCCAAATTGAGATGTCACAATGTAGCTAATTTAAATAAGGACCACCCCCACTCTGAGTTTCTCCGCCTATGATTAGATCAGCAAGTGCCATTCATTTGACCTTTTTTTGGGGGGGGGGGGGGACTCTCTACCTTAACATTTGACCACCATGACAATATCCTAGATGGCTTTTGCCAAAATACACAAAATATTTCTAAATGTAATTATTTTGTAGCGGTACGACGAGGTTCGTGTACACTGAAGCTGTTCCTGACTGAATGTGACCAGTGTCTACTTAAAAATGGATTTAGATTTACCATTGAAATCAAGAAAAATTGTGTTAATTAGGAATGTTTGATACCGCTTTTTTTTCCCCAGTCCGATTGGCCTACCAGTACGAATACTCAACTAGTAGTTACTGATATCGATACCAAGTATCAATACCACTAGTACTTTTTATTAGGGGTGTAAAAATGAGTGCGTTAATTTTAAAGTTCCTTTTAACTCTTTGACTGCCAGACGTTTTCAGAAAAGGGATGCCGCCAGTGCCAGCCGATTTAAGCATTTTGACTGATTTTCAAGGTCCACAGAAAATGTTCTGTTTGGACTATGGAAACACACGTACTACCAAATGAAAGATTGGACTTTCATCTTTCATCAGAAAAAAAAAGTTTGTTTCTACCTTATTCCGTTCTTTAGTAATCAACAATAGAAAATGGTTAGTTTGACCCAATTTCGCCTGTGTTGGACCAAAATACGGAGAAATCAAGCTTTTAGTGAAACGATATTATTTCATGCATTCTAGTGAATTTGACACTTCTTTTTGTCCATGAATGATGCCACAAACACCTAAATAGTGCTTTACTTCTATAAAACACTACCACCAAGAATGAAAAAGTGTTTTTTGATAGCAAAATACGTTTATTTACATTCAACAGTGTAACAATTTGACAACAATTTGGCAAACTATTTACAAATGTGTGCAACTGTGGTGCTATTTACAAATATGTGGATGTTTCAACGACAGTTTTTCTTTTTGTAACACTCTCCTGCGTGCAAGGAGACGCAACAGCATTTGCACAAGATTGCCTCTTCGCGTGCGCCACTTTCTTGCCGGCCGTTTTTTTCCGGGGAATAGCAAGTATATACTGCAGTGTGTCATCAAGTCTAATATCAGGATCATGCTACGGTTACGTTACGGTGGTGTTACGTCTCGCTTCCCCGTGTCCTTCAGTTGCTATACCGGGTTGGTAGGAGATGTTCTGATCCATTTTATCCACTCCATTCATGGTGGCATCGTAGTCCAGAAACAGTGTCTTCTCCGTGATCAGACTGTACCCGCTCCTCCGATGAATATGCATTGGACTCGGGGTACTCTTCATTGTCCGATCGAATGTCCGCTTGTGCAGCTCCGCGTTTTCCGGCCTTAGCAGCGCTAGCCGCGCTAGCCGCGCTTTGCCGGTGGGGCTTACTACGTGTTCATAACAGTCACGTTGGCGTAGAGCTCGGAGTCATCTTCATCATCATCATCAATCTGCATTGGTCGATGCCAACTCTCCATCGCCCGATCGAATGTCCGATTGTGTAGAAGTACCCGGCCGGCTATTGTGCGCGTTTTCCGGCCTTAGCAGCGCTAGCCGCGCTTAGCCGTGAGGCTTACTACGTGTTCATAACAGTCACGCCAAAGCTTCCAACTTTGGCGTAGAGCTCGTTGTCATCATCATCGTTGACATCAATGCGCTTTTTAGTATTGATTGATGCTTTCCGTCTTTGAAAAAAATGCTCAAGCTGAGCTGCTTGTAACCGGTTGCTTGGTCAAGCCATTGTGGCTTGGATCAGCCATTGTCTCCTCAACACTCTAGCTCCGCCTCACGTCTTCTACTGACGCCCACGGTGGGCGGCCCATCCAACCTTGTGCAAAGAGAGTCATCGCTGCCCTCTAGGGGCCAAAACGAGTCTTTGACTAATCAGATCAGCCTGATACTTTCAGCACAGCTGCCCAAGGCTTTCCTGCACCCGTTTTTGAAAAAAAAAAAAAAAAAACATAGGGGACGTCTTTTAACGTCCTCGGCGCCCTTCCCTAGGTTTATGCTAAACGTTTTATAACGTTTATGGCAGTCAAAGAGTTAACACCACACATTTTTTTGATTTTGTGATTTGTGCGATTAGTGATTGCTCCTTACTTGGAAAGCCTGTAGTGGGGGAATTACAGCAGACACGTCCACGTCGAAATTTAGCAGAAATACATTTACTAATGCATATATTTGTGGAGACTGGGGTCAAGTTGTATTTTACAATTTTAAATATGTGCAGAATTTCACACTTTTCTTCATGTTAAAAATTTAGATAGCTGTTCACTCATTCACTGTCATATATAAACATCAAAAATTAATTTGAACAATTTCTATGAGTTACATTTTTTCCCCCACTTTTGTTAGCAAGAGTATAATAAATAAATAAGTAAGTAACTAATAAATAAGAAAAAGTTTTGATTTATCGTGAGTTAACTAGTGAAGTCATGCGATTTATTACAATTAAAAAATAATCGCCGGTTGATATGATTATTAAAAATTAGGGGCGTCAGGCGATTATATATATTTTTTACTTCAATAGTTAACTCACGATTACGATCACGATTCACAAATTTTATATCTGTTCTAAATGTACAATAAAAAAATCTAGGTTTTCATACTCTTGTTAACAAAAGTAGAAAAAAATGTTAAACTAATAGAAATAGTTAAAATTATTTTTTGACGTTTATAACCGTCAATGGCAGTGAATGAGTTAATATGAAAAGAAAAATGCACTGAGCTCTCACTGTCTTACAAATGCAAATATGCCATCCAGTGGCAGAAAGATGACCAACACAAATCAATATCACACTTGTTTTTTACAGTACAATAGATCTTTTAACTCTTTGACTGCCAGACGTTTTCAGAAAAGGGATGCCGCCAGTGCCAGCCGATTTAAGCATTTTGACTGATTTTCAAGGTCCACAGAAAATGTTCTGTTTGGACTATGGAAACACACGTACTACCAAATGAAAGATTGGACTTTCATCTTTCATCAGAAAAAAAGAGTTTGTTTCTACCTTATTCCGTTCTTTAGTAATCAACAATAGAAAATGGTTAGTTTGACCCAATTTCGCCTGTGTTGGACCAAAATACGGAGAAATCAAGCTTTTAGTGAAACGATATTATTTCATGCATTCTAGTGAATTTGACACTTCTTTTTGTCCATGAATGATGCCACAAACACCTAAATAGTGCTTTACTTCTATAAAACACTACCACCAAGAATGAAAAAGTGTTTTTTGATAGCAAAATACGTTTATTTACATTCAACAGTGTAACAATTTGACAACAATTTGGCAAACTATTTACAAATGTGTGCAACTGTGGTGCTATTTACAAATATGTGGATGTTTCAACGACAGTTTTTCTTTTTGTAACACTCTCCTGCGTGCAAAGAGACGCAACAGCATTTGCACAACAGATTGCCTCTTCGCGTGCGCCACTTTCTTGCCGGCCGTTTTTTTCCGGGGAATAGCAAGTATATACTGCAGTGTGTCATCAAGTCTAATATCAGGATCATGCTACGGTTACGTTACGGTTTCGTTACGTCTCGCTTCCCCGTGTCCTTCAGTTGCTATACCGGGTGGTAGGAGATGTTCTGATCCATTTTATCCACTCCATTCATGGTGGCATCGTAGTCCAGAAACAGTGTCTTCTCCGTGATCAGACTGTACCCGCTCCTCCGATGAATATGCATTGGACTCGGGGTACTCTTCATTGTCCGATCGAATGTCCGCTTGTGCAGCTCCGCGTTTTCCGGCCTTAGCAGCGCTAGCCGCGCTTTGCCGGTGAGGCTTACTACGTGTTCATAACAGTCACGCCAAAGCTTCCAACTTTGGCGTAGAGCTCGGAGTCCTCATCATCATCATCATCAATCTGCATTGGTCGATGCCAACTCTCCATCGCCCGATCGAATGTCCGATTGTGTAGAAGTACCCGGCCGGCTATTGTGCGCGTTTTCCGGCCTTAGCAGCGCTAGCCGCGCTAGCCGCGCTTACCGGTGAGGCTTACTACGTGTTCATAACAGTCACGCCAAAGCTTCCAACTTTGGCGTAGAGCTCGTTGTCATCATCATCGTTGACATCAATGCGCTTTTTAGTATTGATTGATGCTTTCCGTCTTTGAAAAAAATGCTCAAGCGTGAGTTGCTTGCAACCGGTTGCTTGGTCAAGCCACAATGGCTTGAACCAGCCATTGTCTCCTCAATACTCTAGCTCCGCCTCACGTCTTCTACTGACGCCCACGGTGGGCGGCCCATCCAACCTTGTGCAAAGAGAGTCATCGCTGCCCTCTAGGGGCCAAAACGAGTCTTTGACTAATCAGATCTGCCTGATACTTTCAGCACAGCTGCCCTAGGCTTTCCTGCACCCGTTTTTGAAAAAAAAAAAAAAAAACATAGGGGACGTCTTTTAACGTCCTCGGCGCCCTTCCCTAGGTTTATGCTAAACGTTTTATAACGTTTATGGCAGTCAAAGAGTTAATTTTAACTCAATTTCATGAACTACAAAATTACTTTATCAATGACTAAAAGATGCAGCCATATTTCTATCAGTTTAATATTTTTTCCCAGTTGTATGTTAACTCTTTTACTGTCAAAAACGTTAAATAACGTTTTAGTAAAAACCTACGGAGGGGCGCCAAAGACGTTAAATATATAACATAATTTTTTGGGGGAAACGGGTGGAGGAAAGCCTTGGCCAGCTGTGCTGAAAGTATCAAGCAGATCTAGTTAGTATAATGACTCGTTTTGGCCCCTAGATGGCAGCGATGACTCTCTTTGGACAAGATTGGGTGGGCGTCAGTAGAAGACGTGAGGCGGAGCTAGAGTGTTGAGGGGACAATGGCTGATGAAGCAACAATGGCGACCGGTTGCAAGCAGCTCATGCTTGAGCATTTTTTTCAAAGACGGAAAGCATCGATCAATACTAAAAAGCGCATTGATGTCGACGATGATGATGATGGTGACTCCGAGCTTGACGCCGAAGTTGGAAGCGTCGATGCGCGACTGATCACGTCATAAAGTCTCACCGTCTAGCGATGCTAACGCCGGAAAACGCGGAGCACAACCGAGCACTTCTGCACAAGCGGACGTTCAATCGGACAATGAAGTGTACCCCGAGTCCAATGCATATTCATCGGAGGAGCGGGTACAGTCTGATCACGGAGAAGACACTGGTTCTGGACTACGATGCCACCATGAATGGAGTGGATAAAATGGATCAAAACATCTCTTACAACCCGGTGTAGCAACTGAAGGACACGAGGAAGCGAGACGTAACGAAACCGTAGCATGATCCTGATATTCGACTTGATGGCAACACACACTGCAGTATATACTTGCTATTCCCCGGAAAAAACGGCCTGCAAGAAAGTGGAGCACGCGAAGAGGCATTCTGTTGTGCAAATGCTGTTGCGTCTCCTTGCACGCAGGGGAGAAAAAACAAAAAGAAAAACTGTCGTTGAAACATCCACATATTTGTAAATAGCACCACAGTTGCACACATTTGTAAATAGTTTGTCAAATTGTTACACTGTTGAATGTAAATAAACGTATTTTACTATCAAAAAACACTTTTTCATTCTTGGTGGTAGTGTTTTATAGAAGTAAAGCACTATTTAGGTGTTTGTGGCATCATTCATGGACAAAAAGAAGTGTAAAATTCACTAGAGTGCATGAAATAATATCGTTTCACTAAAAGCTTGATTTCTCCGTATTTTGGTCCAAAACAAGCGCATTTGGGTGAAACAAACCATTTTCTATTGTTGATTACTGAAGAACGGAATAAGGTAGAAACAAACCTTTTTTTTTATGATGAAAGATGAGAGTAGTATGTGTGTTTCCATAGTCCAAACAGAAAATTTTCTGTGGACCTTGAAAGATCAGTCAAAATGCTTAAATCGGCTGGCACTCACAGCATCCCTTTTCTGAAAACGTCTGGCAGTCAAAGAGTTAACAAGTGTATGAAAATTTAGGAAAAAAATGATTGTACATTTAAAACATATATGAAATGTGCCAATTAATAGTGAGTTAACTATTGAAGTCATGCAATTAATTAGGATTAAAAATGTTAATCGCCTGACACTACTTTTTATACATAAAATGTCCCAAAAATCCAATGACAGCTAATTTTACAGAAATACGTATACAGCCCAATATAGCATTTTTCATTAACATTGCATGAAATGAATGGCAATTTTCTATTCTTCTAATTTTAGCTCCTGATCGTAAAACGGCCCCCCAGCCTGCATCGCGAGGACCAATACCTTGAAATAAGCCCTGGAATCGGCCCGATACCGATACCCTGGTGTCTGTACACGTCCATCCCAAGTGGCAATGATGGGAATCTTAAAACTGTGAAACTGTACATGACATAGATGTGTTTTTTTTTCATGGAACAGTAGGAGTAGTGTCCACAGGGGAAGTTTTCAACGCAAACATTGTGCCCCCTTGACTCTATGGGTGTGACGTGAGGGTCCGACGACATCAAAAACGAGTAAATGTCAAAGCTCGTGATGACTTTATCACGAAGGCTCTGATCATTACATTGTCATTAGTTACCTCGGATGCTTGCTCCTCGTTAATGTAACACAAACAACAGAGGCGGGGGGGCGGTCCTGCAGATAAAGCGGTGCTGTTTAATGAGGGTCCGCATTTGCATACTGGCCTCCACCCCCACGTGCAGCCCCTTCTCTCATTTATAAAAATAAATGGCGGACTAATAAAGTCCACTCCCGGCCCCGCAGCCCACGTTGCCGCCACGGTGCGGGAAACACAATGCGCTCTCTCAGGAGCGCCGAGAACCTATTAGGCAGCATTCTCATACGGCGGCCCAACATTTGTCATATTAACACTCAAGCAAATGACGTCTATTGTTGAGCACGCCACAATCACACTCTTCTCATGTGGAAGTTAGCGTCCGTGTTGAAAGTCAGCCTATGAAACAATTCGAGCACTTAGAGAAGTCACATTTAATTACATCTCCCATCAACCCAAATAGAAGTAAAACGGGAGTGCGTTTGATTTTTGAACTAGTTTGTTATCTTGATTGCGTGTAATTGTACAGGATACCACCCGAGGCGAGAATGTCTTTTTTGTTTTTGTTTTTTGCATTATTGAAAAGCTTTGATTTTGGCGAAGAAAAGATTGCGTTTGATTGTGGGACAATTAATAGGAAGGCTTACAGTTAAGTGTCAGCTAATGAAGCCTGTTTAATATGCTGCCCTGATAGCATGCGGTGCTCACTATTATCATCACAGCCCAAACTAGTAGAGAGGTCAAGACACACCCCCTTGGAGGAGTGCTTTGTCTACTCAATAAAGAGTGTGTTTCCTGATGCCTAACGGTGTACATGCACCACTGATATCAATCCACCCAGGACCACCAGCGGACCCTCACTTACTCACTTCCTTGACTCGCTCCATCTTTCCTTCATGCTCAAATTGACACTTGGTGCACAGGCGGGCGGGCGCGGTGTGGGGGCCCTCAGCAGCCTCCTGAGATGTGGCCCAGCTGTCAGCCGTCTAATCCAGTCCAACGTCCCCGCGAGTCGGGTCTCGACGTCTTCGGAAGGCAGGAGGGAACAAACGGCGCCTTTCGTCAAACGCCCGCTCTGCTAGTCAAATCCATCTAGATGGCGCTCCATAAATCAAGTGCGGCCACCTTCAAAGACGACCTCATGTTATTGTGTAAATGCTGAGAGGCAAGTGTTCACGTCAATATTACAATCTTTTTGGTTTGCCTCCCTGCTTTACTAAAGTCACCAAATATGGTTCCTTGCCTTATCAAAAGGGCTAATCAATGTTTTGAATAAGATCATTTTGATTACAGTAGCTTGTGTTCACATTTATAGACAATTTAGTGACTTCAGTGAACCCAACGTGCATGTTTTTCTAATGTGAAAGAAAGGCTGGAGTTGAGATTTGCACCTAGAACCTCAGAACTGTGAGACAGACGTACGAATCACTAGGCCACTAGTGTTTGTTTTGCCATTTAAAAAGTTTTCTTTCTTCCTTTCATGCAAGCAGCTCCACTCATTCCCTTTAAAATATTGTATGGGTTTCAAATTAGTATTAGGGTTTCAAAGTAGAGTTTTAAACTCGGGTTAGGGTTTGTAAGTAGGGTTTCAGTCGGAGTAGGGTTTCAAAGCAGGGTCACAATTTATAACAGTGGCTATAAAATTATTGGTTAAAAATTAAATTGCCAAAAATAAAATGAGTGACCTTAGTTTTCAAATTAGGGTTTCAAACTGTGGTTGGGGTTTCAAATTGGGGATTTAATATATGGTTAGGGTTTCAAAATAGGATTTCGAATATGAAACCCTAATTATGGTTTCAAACTATGGTTAGGATTTCAAATGGGGGTTTTAAGCTATGTTTGGGGTTTCAAAGTAGGGTTTCAAAACAGGATCACAATTTTAAACGGTAGCCATAAAATTATAAATAAAAAAAAAATCCAATGTGTGACCTAGGTTTTCAAAGTAGGGTTTGAAATTAGCGTTTGAAACTATGGTTAAGGTTTCAAATCAGAGTTATAATCTATGTTTGGGGTGTCAAATTGGGTTTAAAACTAGGATTAGGGTTGGGATTTAAAATTAGGCTTTCAAACTATAGTTGAGGGTTTTAAAATAGAGTTTTAAGATGATTAGGGTTTTAAAGGAACAGGGTTTCAAAGTAGGGTTTTAAACTAGGGTTAGTGTTTCAAGATAGAGTTTCAGAGTAGCAGTATGGTTTCAAAACAGGGTCACAATTTAAAACAGTGACTATAATGTCAAAATGTCAGTTTTCAAGGTAAGGTTTGAAATGTGCGTTTCAAACTATGGTTAAGATGTCAAATTAGGCTTTTAGTCTTGACTGGGGTGTCAAAGTAGCGTTTCAAACAGGTTAGGGTTTTAAACTAGGGTTGGGGTTTCAAACTACAGTTGGGGTTTCAAAATAAAGTGTTAAGCTTAGGGTCTCAAATTAGGGTTAGGGTTTCAAAGAAGACTTTTATATGAGGGTTAGTGTTTTAAATTCAACGCACACAGAGGCACGCACAGTCTTTGAAATTGCGGAAGCAGAAATAGAGTCCATGCTAGTCCAGAAGATTGAGGCACTCAAAGTATGTTTATATAAGGAACTGCAAGCAGACCTCCACGGAAGGATGATCTAAATTTGGCCTGGGCAATCACAGATCACCGCTGTGAAGTTGGAACTTGGAGGCCGCCTTCCACCGCAAGTGTTCATGTCCGTCTGTGCAACCCACCCACCCCCCCCCCCCATAATTATAATAATAATGTGTTGAATTAATTTCTACAATGATTTATATTTATGAATGATATATAATGACATCCACCACGGATATATGAGAGGTGCCTGCACCTTGATCACATTGACAAAATACATAACCTGCGCCACAACTTAGACCCACTTTCACCTAGTCTAAAGTCTAGTCTACTTTCTGTCACCAAATTGTCAGTTGCACCGGGGCCTCCAGCATGGCGCAGCAGCATCTGGCAAATTCCAACACGGTAAACTAGACTTGCACCAGCATGAAAATGAAGATGGGCCAGTTTTGTCGCCGAGCGCATGTCCACTGTCTACCAAAATAGAGACCAACAGATGTGACATGCTTTGAGCAAAATACACTTTTAACATCTTACGAAGGGTTGAACCGACGAGTTTATTAATCATTTGAATAAATCATCATCTAGCTTAGCCTCAGTGGAGCAAACTGTTTGTGTAGTACTACCACAAGCATACCTTTTAAAGATATAGCAAAGAGAGACGCGCTAATGGAATGTTAGCATTGAACTGAAGTATGAGGCATCGCCACGTCATAATTAAGCAGACCCGACAGTCAGGCTGGTCTTTAAAAAAAAAAAGAAGAAGCCAGTCACATGTTGATCTTCCTGCTTCTAATAAGCTTGCCATAAAATATTGCCTCCTCAACATTTAATTTGTAGCTGTCTATCACTCCTGCGTCTAAAAATGTGAACAAAGCACATTGTGTCTTTGCATGCAAGTGTTAGCATTGTTGCCATGGAAACAAGTGTTAAAACATTGACACAAGCTTCTTTCAAGCAGTTTAGATGTAGTAATGTGGACACTGTTCTCTGCGATCATCGGACCTGGATTAAAATCCTCTACTATTAACATTTTTTATAAATCTAGGTATTTACATGTATTTGATAACACAAAGGCTGGGGGGGGGGGGGGTGGACTTGCTTGTTTTAAATTATGGATGTATTTCTGTGTGGTTCTTGCATGCTCGGGGCACTGACGTGGGCACGCGTGTGTGTGTTTATTTTTTTCTTGTTTCCCGTACCTTTTGTACGTTTCCCTACGGCATTCCCAATATCAGTATTCCCGTAGATGTTTGATGTATTTGAAGGCACGTTGGCATACCTTGGAACATGACAGTAAACATGGCAGAAGCTTTTGCTCCTCAGAGGAGCAGCCATTCGCGTCACCCCCATCACAAGTATGTGACGGGTTTACAAACCAAACCCGTCGGGCCACATGGTCCCTCGGGGATCCTCTGTTCGCTCTTTCTCTCTCTCTCTCTCTCTCTCTCTCTCTCTCTCTCTCTCTGTAGCGGTGCTGTGTTGACTCCCTGGAAAGACAAAAGAAGGAAAGCTGACACCGGATGCAAAACACAGGCTCGTGACAAGTTATGGCACCCGCTTAACTGCTTATCTGACCCAGCAACAGTACATGCGGCGCAGATATCCTATTCGAATGTTTTCCCTGCGTTTCATTCCCTAGAAAATCACTAGTGTCTGTTTCCCGCATGCTTCCCAGGGGAAATTAAGAGGCGCACTATGTATCTCTGGAGGAATCCCACCAAGAATGAGAATAAAGGAGGCAGCTTGAAAGAGCAGTGTTGGCGTGAGCGAGTTATTGGGCTAGCAAAGGGATTGCCGACACATCAAACTACGGCGCGGCTGTTGAACAAGGCACAAACTAGCACCATTTACACCTGCCATCCTGACACTGAGCATATAGTGTCGGGATGAGCTTCGCGTCAGAGAGGATTCGACACTTGTGCAACATGCTTACACGAACGTTGCGCACAGGTTCCTAGCAGAAGTCATTTGTACTATAGACCTTTTCAGTTTCAGCTAGCTTTGATGGCAACAAAAGTGAAAAACAGGGTAGAAAGATAATGATGATTTAGCCTACTTCTCTCCTGCTGTAGTTTGAACGTATGAAGTGACAATTGAGAAGCTTATGTGAGGTAAATGTCCGGTGGCTGTAATTTACATTACAACAGATTAGCTGATTCAAAAATAGACAGTTAAAATGGTTACTGAGGGACTGGCTAATTACAAACAAGCTCTTTTGACCCTCAAATGGATAGCATGCTGTAGGGCTACCGTTAACTAGCAGGCTAGCCATTGACTACGTTGAGGTCAAAATTCCGGCTTCTGCTTGTGTATTTGTAGTGTGTTTCGTGGGACGCGCGGGCTTATATATCGTATGTGTGTATATATAAACATTGTGGCATTTTCACCGCAGAGGCATAACGCGAAAATGCAGCGGAAAAATCTATATATTCTAGTTAGGCTCGCTTAGTGATTAGCAACGTAAGAAGGCCACCATTACATCTCGCTACGGTGACTTCCTGTACTCAAAAGACCAATATTCTATATAGTTGTTAGGTAGAGCATGCACAATGAAGGTATTCCACTTACGCATTTTTATGACTAGAAAGTTAGGTTAGAGTAACCCAGGGGTCTTATTAAGGTTTTTAAAAACACGAATACTGTATGAGTATTTTCTGGGTTTTGTGGACATTTACATGCATGTAAACAGTCATTGTTTTGCTAAATCACGGAAAGATGCCCCAAGCAAACGTTTTAGAAATGCCTGTAAGAAAATGTCTTCCACAAACCTGATAATGGAGGTTTGTTTCTCAGTGTGTAATGCAAATTTGGGTTCAATATGTTGCCCAAGAAAACTTTGACAGTGGACAGTTGGGGCTGGGATTTGAACTAGACAACCTGCTCTCCCAACTGAGCTACAGCCACAAACGTAGGAAGCAGAAGTACCGGCTCACCCCAAAAAAATGCCGTTATCTAAGAAAAGCTACTGAAGGAAAGTAACAGTATTTTTACTTTTTACTCCCCACCACTGCCTACAAGCACCATCCATTTTCTAACAGGAAAGCCCAGCATTCTGTACCTAGGCGAGTGGCGCATCCTCTGAGTTTTGTTGTCTTTTCAAAAGTGCCGGAGAATGCCAGGAAGCCAACTCTAGGGGGTGTAGAAGGAGTCGCAGGCTGGTTCAATGAGGTCAGGATGACAGTGAAGAACAGATGAGGTGTGTTTTGTGGTGGAGGACCGGGGCGAAACTAGGCCAGTGTCCAGACTCGGAGCACCAAAGCCCCCCCCCCCCCCCCCCAGGTCCCCGGATGCTCCGCGTCAGCCCTCTGACAGGACTTCATCTGGGACGTCAACATAGAGTTTTTCACCAGCAGACGCTCCTCTGAAGAATACCCCTCCTTCCGCTTCCTCCTCCTCCCCCTCCTCAGCAGTCAGAGTTTTGAGGAGAAATGCTCTCGTTACAATAAGGAGGTCACATGGCATGGGACCTGAGGCTTTTGAGTGCCGCCTCCTCTTCCTCGACTCTCTCAAGACTTTCCTGCAAGTCGTGTATGTGTGTGTGTGGTTTTTATGCCTGCGAGTAGAAATGCGGTAAATACAAATGTTGACTCCATATTGTTGATTTCTACTCTGAAAGACAAACTTGCTGTCAGACTTCATCAAGCGCTTTGTTACTTTTACATTAAAGCCTTGTTAGAGATATAAAACCTCAGACGGGGGGAAGAGAGTCCCTGGTGAGTCAAGCCGCTGAGAACATCCTTAAACTAAACAACCTTCCAGTGGGAGCTCTTCTTCTCTGAGGATAGATGTTTAATTATCTCTGATTGTTTAGTCTCGGGGAGGAAACGCTTTCACTCCCTCTCGTTTGTCTTAAAAAGCACGTGTGTATTTATGGCAATGACTTGAAAATGAGCAGTCGGAGCTCTGTGTCTAAAAAATGTGTTGTTTTGCTAACGCACTTGCTAGGTAGCTGTGGATTAATTGTGTTGGCCTAGCAGATTGGAGTTACACAGCTGACTCTGGTCGCCATTTTGGACAGAGATGTCTACTGTAGTTGAAGAAAATTTCATGTAACATGCTTAGAAAACGGTGGTGGTGGCTGGATGACTCAGTAGGTAACATCAGGATGCATCAGGAATGGGAACCAGTGTGATCTTTAACCACAGCTATATTGATAACCTGCTAACATATTTATTAGCAGCTACCAGTATGGGTAGATTTTAACCCCTTGATGGATAATCTTGACCCAACGTGCTGGGTCAAATCCTCAATGCTCGATAGGTAACCCATTATCGGCTCGGTCACCTTTGGTCCCAGCGCAAGCGATTGTAACTCATGATGGTAGCAGCAGGAAATGCATCCAAATCATTGGGAGAAGTTTCATCATGCTACAAGGCAATAACCCAAAACACACTGCCAACACAACAAAAATACTTCAGCATGGGGAAAAAGAGGAGGGACCAGGTCAATCGCCAGATATTAAACCCAATGGAGCATGCATTCTACCTCCTGAAGAGGAGACTTAAGGGAGAACCCCCCCAGAAAAAGAACTGAAAGATACTGCAGCTAGGCCTGGTAAAGGATTCTACATTTATTTTTAATTAAAATTTCTTTAAAAAAAACATCAAAAACGAACAAACCACCCTAAAAAAGGCTTTAAAAAAAAATCAATGCAGTATCATGTCTCATGAAAAATCAAGTTTTTCTTCTAATTGTTTTGACAGAAAATCTTAATATTTGCACTTTTTTATTTGCACTTTTTTATTTGCAAGACAACTTTTTCCTCAAATTATTGCAACATTCGACTGGCACAAAAAAATTGGCCCTGGCGTTTTAAGTTAGGCCCACCGACCCGGCCCAGCCCGACTTTTGCCTGACATGTAGTTCTGCCACTGATGTTTATTGATGATGCTTCAGTTTTCCATCGATATTTGAAATGGATTAATGGACTGGTCCTTCAAAATTGCAGGCCAGTCTCTTGTGATAAAACATGAGGAAATAATAATCAAAAAGCACTGCATTGGCCCCAAAAGAGGCCGGCCCACCGGGCATCTGTCCTAGTTGCCAGATGGCCAGTCCAGCCCTGATTAAAACCAATTTCTTGAAATGGAAAAAAATTAAACTGGGAAAAAAAGGCCTTTTTCATCTTAATTTTACAAACTTATTGGAAGATTGCAAGTAGTTACTAAAGAAAAATCTTTCTGAAGATCATGATTTTCTAAAAAAGAAAAAGGAAAAAAAATGTTTTTCTTGTATGAATCTTTTCTTTAAAAAAATTAATACAAACTTTTCTTGTATCCACATTTTGTCTCAAATATAACTTTTCCTGCAACGTTCTGACTTTTGTGAATACCTCCATTACAATTTTTCTCTTTACAATTTCTCATAAACTTAGTATTCATTTAAATGTAGCGTGTAGCCCTAATATTTGTTGCTCTTTCAAAGGCCTAAATTATAGAACAGATTGTATTTTTTCCCTTAAAAAATAAATAAATTGGTGCTTCTCATTGAGTGTAATGATTTATATTTGTGACCCATTCATCACATGGTCCCACCTGATGCCAACCTCCCGACTATGACGCTAACTAGGCCAACAATTTCCCCGCGTGAATATGTATTTTTTAAGCAGAATGAAGTGATAATTCATCATTATTTAATGATGTTGTACGTCACACGGCGAAGGCGACGGCGACAGCCGTGCGCGATATTGATCCACTGGCTCCCCTTAACTTCCTCCATATTTGCGCCTCTTCTGGTGCCCTCTTATCTCATGCTCACCTTTCTGCTTCTCCTCTCCTTTATGACACTCGGAGCTGGCACACGTCCCGCTGTCTAATGAAGGTGTGTGCGTGTGGGCGGTGTTTAGGGAGGTGAGACCTTCTCTGGGATACACTAATCAGCTCCCGACCAAGAAGGCCCAGGCCGGACAGGTGAGTGGAAGCACATGGTACAACCCCTTTAGTTTGAGGGTCATCTTTTATGTCCCAGTCGGAACCAACCACCCTGGCAAATGTCCTCAGGTCCTAGTTATCCTGGAGGGGAGGAAGGGGTGGCTCCGAGGGAGGGAACTGAGCAGATGCGCCACCAAGGGAGCCCCCCCCCCCCCCCCCCCCAGAATGTGCCTCCTGCCTGCCTCGTGTGTGTTAACCTTTTCTTTTAATTAACGCCGTCCCGGCTCTGGGCTCCCGCCACCATGGTCCGGAGAGAGGTTCCTTGGGCTTATGCAACTGTCAGGGACGTGCGGGGAGAGTCACGGGGGAGCTGCGGAGTCTGTGGGCTGGTGAGAGCGGAAAAGGTGAAGAAGGGTGAGGAGGAGGAGGAGGAAGCTGGGATGAATAATGCGCGCATGGCGTCGCCCGGGAGTGAGAATCAACCCTAATCCTTCCGGGCCCGTGTTATCCAACATGCCTTCATGGAAGCGTTCGGCACAGCTGCCGGTTTTCCGGGGATAATGTGCCGGAGTAAATTGGACCTGCTGAGGAGGAGAAGATGGCTGCTCTCATTTGCGCTACTGCAAATTACACTGAGCTTTTTATTTGGGGGGCTCCAGTAGTCTCTAACTACCCATGTTTCACATTTACAAAGGGAAACGCTGAAAAGAAAAAGAAAAAAGATTGAGAATAAATTAATAAAATTGTGAAACTAAAGTCAGAATTATGAGGAAATAAGTCATAATGGCATGAAGAATACTACATCAATATAGCCATTTTTATTCGGAATTTAATACATTTTTTAAGGGTCTATATTAAGCAAAATGTATCCATATTCAAATGCTAATTCCTCAACCAAAACCCCCCACAAATGGTATTTTCCTTTCGTCACTTTGTGATGTCGAAAAACGAGGACCCACCCTGCCATACCGCCCTCAGACTAAACACGCCCACTTTCTCCAAGAAGCCTCCGGGATGCCCGAAAAACGTATCCAGGAAAGAGGCGCTATGAAGCAGCAACCTCAGCCGAGAGGCCGGAGCGTCGCTCTTTCAAATTTTTTCTAGGTCAGGTGGGATGCCAGACAAGCGTATCCGGGAAAGAAGTGCTATTGTGCGGCTACACCGGCCTAGGCGCCGCCCTCCCCAGTTGGAGCGCCACTGTTTCAAATTTTTTCAAAGACAAGCGTATCCGAAAAAGAGGCGCTATGATGCGGCCACCTTGGCCGACAAACTGAACCTCCACTCTTTCAAAACTTTTTCTAAGTCATATCCATATAAGAGGTGCTAGTAGCGGCCACCTCGGCCGATGCATCGGCCACCCCAGCTGGAGCTCCGCTTTTCCAATTTTTTTCCAAGTCAGGCGGGGACACCTGACAACAGTATCCAGGAAAGAGGCGCTATAATGCGGCCACCTTGGCCGAGATGATATGCGGACAAAAGTGTATTGCAACAATAAACATTTTGTTTTAATCACATTTCAAGTTAATTATTACAAATAAAAAGCAAAAAAAAGTTATTACATTACATGACAAAACGCACAAAGATATACATCAAATAAGAAATGATCAGTGTTATGAAGAATGTGACGTGTCTTGATTAGAGCGGCATCTAATGATTATTTTAATAACTCATTTATCTGTCAATTATTATTTTTTGATTAATCGATCAAACGGATATAAAAAATGTAATTTTGATCTATATTCAAAAATAGGGCATTATTTTAAATTGAAAAAAACTCGTGAGATACATAATAGTAATTATTATACAGAGTACTGCTGTAGGGTATCAAATTACATAACATGTTCTATATGATAATTGGGAGTAGCTTAATTTCATCTTCTGATAAGAGACTTTCACTTTAATGTGTTGAAATGTTGCTTTTTCGTGGCACTGCCAAGAGGAAATCTTTTTAACTCTGATATGTTTTTTTTTCCTTCTTTCTTTTATGACCATGCTGGACTGTGGTAACGCCCCCGGGGGGATTGTCTTTCTTGGCATGTGGTGGCCATTTTGTAGTGGAGGTCAAAGCCATTTCAGAAGAGGACATAAAAACCAGCAGAATGATTTTTGATCGCGCCGTGAATCCATCCCGTTGTGGTTAAATGGCGCCGTGTGCCGACCAAACATCTTTCTGCATGTTTTAATGTAAACTTGTGAAGAATGCAACTATAGCGCTATACTGTTAACTAATGGTCTACATAAAGCAAGAACGATCTAGCTGGTCCACCAACATCATAGCCCACAAGTAGGTTATGTTATCCTTCCCATTAGAAACAAGCATACAAAATGTTAATTTATGACTGTTATATATTGTTGCTTTAAACGGACTATTATTGTTGCAGTCTTGCAGCTCAGGTCGTGATGCGGCAAGCCGGCCAGGCTCGTCTCGTGACCTGAGTTTTATGATGAAGTAAGCGAGCGTGGGGAACGTTGCCAGGACCTTCCCCTCACGAAGACCCAGAGCAAGGGCACTGTCTCCCCAGCCCCATAGATCAGCCAGCCCTGAATGTCAAAGCGCACAGCAGCCACCGCGGTGCCAGGAGTCCCCCTCTCTGGCCCGTGATCTGCTGTCTGGTGACACCACTGCGCTAATGACCCGGTCTGGGAGTTGCTCCGCGGGCTCCTTGGCTTGGGAAGATGGAAGTTGTGGATATTTGACTGGAAGGTCACTTTCGAGGAGGACCGTTCAGTCCGTATTACGGCTACAGCCTGCAAGTCGAACACATTCTGATCGGATCTACTATATGGGTGTGTCCAGTGTTGCGTCTGCCAAAGGGGCAATATTGCCACTCAGTAAATGTTGTGTGCCTTCGGAGGAGTAAATACAAATATATATTACTCGCAATGTGATGTATCGAACCTGAAACAAATGTGATGAAAGCTTTTGTGTCTTTAAATCACACTTAACAACTTTCCAGATTCAGACGGGAGACTCAATCTCAGACCTATAATTTCCCAATTTTAGAGTGAAGTAAACAGTATACATTGTGGACAGATGTCAACAACATAACTTTGTCCTGAAATCACGGCAATTAAAGGTGCTTAAAAAAAGAAGAAAACCTAATTACGCCGACATTGTATTGCATGGTGCTTGTTGCCAGCGTTTAGCTGTGGCTAAACTCTAGCGCTAATGCTAATCATGATTGCTAACTGATTGTTGGTGTTTAACAATGCTTATGTATAGAAGATAATAAATTATAAGTACTTACATCCACTCAGTTCAATTTACTTCTAACCTTAGTGGATTAACAAACAAACAAACATAAATAAATAAATAAATGGGGGCGGGGCAATTATTCGATTTTAAAGAGTTTAAATAATGTGCTGCTAATGATCTAGAAATGAAAACCAGTTGGTCGATCATGTAAAGGGTGTGATAATTGACACGAAGTATTTTGACGAAATACCGTAATTGGAAGAAAAAAAATCACGTTTTTAGATGAATTCCTAATTGTGCTTTCAAGTCAAGTTTATTTATACAGCCCTTAATTACACAAGAGTTTCAAAGGGCTTCACATGCCCGCAGTTGACAAATATCAACGACATACCTTAATTGAACCACAAGAGGGCAAGAAAAAACCCCAACTGGCAGAAAAATGAGAAACCTTGAGAAGGGACCGCGAATGTGGTAATCCCCCTTCCAGGATGATCAGGCTGCAATGGATGCCGAATGGGCAAAAATTGACATAGATTGTGATACTGAACATTATTAACGAGAACTTTCACTGTACTTTGTTGACTTACGTTTTTGAGCACGTGTGAATAAAAGGGTGTGGCTTCCCTATGGATTGGCTATTTTGCACCACAAAAAAAGACAATATCCAGGCAAACTCCACACATGATCACTTTCGCGCCGGTGTTTAATTGCTCAACAATTTGGATGACAGCAAAGTTGGAAAGCTGCACTCTCGCTCTAGCTTGCCAAACTTGAAAAGTTTTTTTTTTTTTTGTTCTTTTGTTTTAATCCGTTTGCTATGAGACGAGGCTCAGTGCAGCGCTCTCAGTCACTTACCATGGTAGCTGTTTTTCTTTTCTGCTCAGCCTCAGGAGTTTGGCTTGTTAGAAGAGAGTGTAAAGTCCCCGGGGGGCGCTCCTTCTGGTGATGGGGGCGCTGCCTCGACCTCACTCATGCCCGGTGTGGGTGGCGTTACCGACGGGGGAGCGCGCACACAGCGGAGAGCCGGACTGGAGATGGTGATGTGTCTGGTGGGCTCTCGTAGGACGCGGCCTTATTCTCGGGGTCATGCATTCCGGCAATGTCTGTAATTACAAGCAAGTGAGGAGGAGAAGGAAGGAAAAAAAAAAAAAAAAAGTTGAATATTTCGCCTTTCTCGAAATGAACGTGTTCTGCTCCTCAAGGGAGGCATTCGCATCTCAGTGTTCTGCTAGCTGGATGGGTTTTAATGAGGCAAGTCAAAAGTGTGTGCGTGTGTGTTTGGTGCACATGCATGTCTGTGTATATGCCCTCCTCTAACAAGCATAATTGACCGACTGCATTTTTAAGATGCTGTTTTTCACCATTTATAACCAAATTTTTCTAAATAGCCTTCAGTGATTATTATTTTCTTCAGAAGTCATCACGACTCAAACTTTCTTTTCAAAGTTAAGTCATGACTTTTAGGTGTTTTTTTTTTTCTCGTTATGTTATATTGTACTTTTTGGGGGGGAGTCAAACGGACAGAGGATGAAGAGGCCACAGGTCACGGAAAAGCCTCCAGTTGAGGGCAGAGGATTCCGGGATTGGAGCAGCTCAGCCCCGCTGGAGGCTGTAATGCTGCAGCACACACACACACACACACACAGCTGCTGAGTTTGAGTACAAACACACTTTGGCGCCAAGCTCGTAGTCAAAAGATTTAAAGAGCCTAAAGTGAATTCAAAGATATAATATGTTTAAAATGCAGTACTATGTAGTACTGCATTGTGGCAAGAGAACGTTAAAATTGTTGTTCACCATTTCAGTTTTCCTGTTGTTGTTTTTTTTTTAGGCATGACGAACAACTTACAAGTTCACTTTGGAGTCGGGAATGAGTCGTCCCCCTCCAACTGCACTGTATAAGAACTTGAGCGCCTTAGTTTGGGTCAGAGACCATCCAGCGAGCTATTTAGTTTTAATTACTTGGCCCAATTCTACCGCTGCAGCGTGCAATTAGCTAGCTAGCTAGCTATGTAAAGCATCGCCTATGGACAGCTTGGTGTTATTTGAATTCCCAAGTGTTAATGTATTTTGTGTTATTTAGGCTAATATGTTGGAACACAAAACATTGAGGGTATCCGGTCTACTCACAACACCGAGTGATGAGGTGGCGCCGCAGGCAAGTGAGACTCTGGAAGACTGTTAGCTCAAAGCTCACATGCTAGCTAGCTAGTGCCTCGGGTGGCCACTTCATTAAGGTCAAAAAGGAGGACATGTTTAAAAATAATAATAAGTATTCCCTCGCTATAATGCAGTTGACTTTTCACGGTCTTTTTAGTGCAATTTTGCATGCATTTTTTTTTTTTTTTTTACAGTAATGTGCCTATTTATAAAATTTATGAAGGTTTAAACAAGAGAGAAATGTGAGAAAATGTAAATGCCTTGATGAGAAAAGTGTATAAACTGAGTGGTGAGGGGTTTTAGAGCCTAAAAACATTTATAATAAATGTAAAACATAAAGCTAACTACTTCGCAGATTTCATTTATTGCGAGAATTTTTTGGAACCTAACTCCAGCGGAAATGAGGGAACACTGTATATCAGACTCGTGGTGTATTTTCACCAACAAGTTTTATAGATCATGTTTGTGCACTAAATGGTAGAAAATATCAATAAAAAGTCAAACTTCTTTTTGACAATTTATTTCGTTTACACTACCATGTTTTTAACCCATAAGTCATTTGGTTTTGTTTTGACCAATTCTTGGTCTCTAAGCCGATGAAATCATCAAAATATGCGTGAGAGGGTGACGTGGGCCTCGTAGCATGTCCTGGAATTTTATTCAAGCGTTTATGGTTGACGCAGATTCGCGGGAGTTATGAAATAAATGACGCGATTGACGACGGCACGGGAGGAATTCGAATCCATGTAACGAGGCGACAGTGACATACTGTTAAGAAATATGTTTGGCTCATTTTCTATAAAAGGAGGACAAACCAGCGTCCGGCTTAGGGTTGCGCAGGATGCAGGACACGTCACTGAAAAGTAGGACTGTCTGGCCTAAATCCGGACGTCCGGCTACCCAACTATATAAAAAGAGAGAGCGAATAGAGCGAAATCCACAAAGTAGTGAAGGGACCACTGTATATTTATAATTTTCTCAAACCCCCCCCTATGTAAAATGACAAAATTCGGCTATACCATGTCAATGCCAACTTGACATCACAGGTTGAAAATTACAATGCTTTTGGTGACCATTTGTTTTGCAAATAGTAGAGTGTAATTTGGTGAATGTGAGAGTTTAACTTTTTAAGTTGTTGCTTTCTGATGGCAGCAGCCTTTGAGCAATAGGCGGATCCACTCAAGTCTACTCAACAGTGTTTGGGACCGCATTGCACCGGGGTGGGCCTTCTGGTGCATGCGTCTGCCACGCCCACGCCACATCCTGCAATTTGGTGACAAAAAGCCCGAACGTTCAAAATAATCATATAGATTAAGTACAAAATACTCAAAGGTTTATGAAAACTACTACTAACCTAACTTTTTAAAGTTGGTGTTACTTTGTATGCCTTTATGAATAATTTGTACTAAAAAGTTTTGATTAAATTGAACTATAACAGTTTTTGGGTAATTTAAAAACATAAATTAGCTGTAACTTAATAAAAATTTAGTTATTTTGTGATTAAAACCTTGTTTCTATTTCTATTATTGGGAACATTTGCAACAAAAATATAAAACATACAACAAAAAAAAAGTATGTAATGTAATATTTTACGTTTTGGTTATATGTTTCATCATTTATTTTACTTATTTGTTTGTAATTTTATTTTACGCCTATAGTTGATAATGTAAATGATCATTTGTTCTCAGTTTCCTACCTGATTTAAATAAATTAATAATTTATGTTGGATTATAAACATATGCTCATGTCTGCCTCCTAGTCCAGAGGTTGTGAGATCAAATCCGGCCCTCTGGCCTTCCTGGCTGGAGGTTGCAAGTTCTCTACGCCTCTATGTGGGTTTTCTCCGGGTACTCCAGTTTCCTCCCACATTCCGAAAAATATGCATATTATGTTAATTGAACACTGAATTGTCCCTAGATTGTCTGTGTGTGCCCTGCGATTGGCTGGCAACCAGTTCAGGGTGTACCCCGCCTAGACAGACCGCTGGGATAGGCTCCAGCATTCCTGCGACCCTCGTGAAAACACCGTGTACTTATGGTTTGGACTTCTGTTAACTTAATCCAGCGGTTTTATAACATTTATAAGTTAGTAACTGAGAATAAGTGAGTTGCTGTAACAGAAAGCTTCTAAGTAACTATATCAAAAAAAGTAATTTAGTGTAATCAAACCATCCAAGTTCTGCAAAACTTGAACTTTTGAGTTAATCAACTCAAAAAAAAAAAAAGGTGAGGCAACAGATTACCTCACTTTTTTTTTTAGTTCCGCTAATTTATTTGGGCTAACAGTGTGCAATAGATTTTAGACTCACAAAAAGCGTTTTAACCACTCTGATTTTAATGGGAATGAGGGGAGCCGCTTCGATTGCCTGGAGTCGGCTGCGTTCCATCCCCCTTTGACGCACAATGGCGAAAACGCCCTATTATTATTATTATTCATAAAGTACAGCAAGCCTGCAGACCAGTTTCAGGAAGCTCCGAACTGAGGAGAAAGTGAATAAATGTTTAAAAACAAAAGTTTTTCTACAGAATATGAACAACGTATATGGCAACGTTGTGAGAACAAAGTTAAACGTTAATCAAATATCAATCTAAATTGACTTATTTATTCTTCCAATTTAGAGAACCAAATGTATTTGTAATGGTTTTCCTTGTTCCCATTTGTCCCCCTCCTGGGGGGGAAAAAATGGATGTTTGATTGTTTTTCCTTCCATATTTCAAATCAATCCCTGAGGGACAATCCGTGTCAGACATTTTTTGGAGCGTCGTGAGCAATATTCCTCACATGAGGAGAGACGAAAAAAAAACAACTTGTGGTTAAGGGAGGATATAGTGTAACTTAGAGACTTGAAGCGAGTCAAGCATTTTCCTACCCAGTTACTTTGCCACTAATGAAAGTAGCAAAACACCCTGGAGGATGTTTGTTTGTGTTTTGGAGAATACTGGATGAGAAGGAGAGGGGAGGGGGGTGGCTAGGTGGTAAAACTTTAGGAGAGACGTCTGACAGAGCGCCGAGACAGCGAGGGGGAACTTTGAGGGGAAGCGTTGCTGGGATTGACGCGTTAAGGCGGCTGAGACCTCCTGACAGAATCCCAGCGCCGACAAATAGACCTTTCATATATGCGTGTTTACCAAGTTTACTGTAGTTTGTGAGGCCTTTGAACGGAGCAAAGCGCCTCACGTCGATCCCTGTCACGCTTTGTTTTATTGATCTTTGGGTTTGTGTGGCAACGTGTGGGTGGGGTGTGTGTGCTTGTGTGTCGGAGGTGGGGGGGTCTCATTTGAGAAGCAAAGGGTGCAGATTAAATAAAGTTTGAACATTGAGCATGTAAAATGAAAGCTTTGTAGGTGTATGTAGGTCACAAGTCCCTATTTTATGCTAGTATTAAGGACACACAAACTGTTTTTTTAACATCTTAACATAATGTTTAAAATGTGAGCGACGCCACGCATGACGGAGAGAAAACAATCGCGTGCTTACTGTTTTTATGAGTGGTGGACTCGGGATGATCAAACAGCACAGCACACGCACCTATGTCATCTGACAATGTGCAGCCTTCTCCACTAAAGCAGATGTCTGTTGTAGTACCAAGACTAACCTGTGAGTGGCAGTATGGTGCCACAGGGCATTCAGACTAGCAGAATACAAAGTAGAGAAGTGGTAGAAGAAATTGAGCGGACTGTTAACTGTTAGGTTTGTTAGTTTTTTTGCAATGAGAGTAACCATTTGTTGACTCAAAGATATGCTACAATACACTATACAGTTATCCCCCACTCCATCATGGGTTGTGGGTTCGCAGTCCAGCTATTTGTAGGATTGTTATTGCACACTTTGTAACAATTTTCCACACCTTCTGTTTATTTTGAGTGTAATTCCAATGTCGACCACCAGGTGGTACCACACTATTTAGTTTGACACTGTAAATTTGGAAGAAGAAGAATTAAAACGAGGAAGTATTTCAGTCTAGTTTTTGCGGAAGATTATTGAATGCAGAATCCTCTTCAGTCCTGCTTTTTACAGCAGTACATATCATATTGCATTGTATCATATTTACACCATATATTCATTGATTTATTTTATTTATATATTTTTATTTATTTATTATATCATTATTTATTCCTTTATTATTATTACTAATAATAATTGTATATATTCTTTATTATTTAATTTATTAGTCTGTATTGTACCCATTGCAGTCTAGCCATTCCACTGACTCTATGCCATCTGTCTCATCAGAAAGTAGACATTTTAGTTAACATTTATTGTAATTATTATTATTATTTTTACTATGCAAGATATCGCACCCATTCATGCGGTTGAATATTTAATACCTACAGTTGTAAAGAATAATTAAAACTACCTTTAACACTGGAATAATAGTGTTTGTTGCCTATCCCTGTTTCCAAAAATTAGACTTTACCATGAAATATAACAATTTAAATCCTTTATAAATTGTACTCCCCCACACACACATATTTTTATTGCGGCTAATCCCAGATTTTCAGCTCTACGCCTTTACATTCATTTTCTTTAACATAATTATGTTTAAATTCATACATAAGTCTTTTCCCTGGGGTTTCACTCATACTACCCCAACACATTACCTCCTCTGAAAAATTTGGAGTATTCCACAAGTCACATGCGGTCCACAGGAAGTTGCATCATTCAGATCCTCTGCAGGCCACGAGAAGGCAAAAAGTAAATTCACTCATTTATTTTTCTCTATATCTGATGACATTTCAACCAAGACTGGGGGGTTAAAATCTTGGCTGATTCCGATGACTTTAATTTATTTTTGAGGATGTTATTTCTTTATTTTTTTAAATACATTTTTATTTGTATCGTTGTAATATGTTAGGTGTCAGTGTGGGTTTACATGCAAGAAGACAATGACAAAAAATACACAAAAATTGACCGAGATGTGCCAATCCGCCCCATGTGGAACGTCACATGACATGACCAAACCCGGAAACAGCGATAAGCATGATGACTACAGACTGATGACGTGACAATTTGATACTGAACTTTTTCAAAAAATTGTTTTCTATATTGCTGCCGCTTTTGGAGAAAGGTTAAACACATGCATAAGATACAAACACAAATAATCTGTAAACATCGGATACAGTCGTCCTTGGCAGGTTTTGAAGACATCTTGTGTAAAACAAAAGTCATTGTAGCTGTTTAATATTTCTATTAATTTACAGTGTGTAAAAACACTGATCATGTCACAATAATTAGTTTCCACCTTTTCAAAGGATCACTTCTGAAGTGTTCCTAGAAAATCACAATGTCTCACGACTGATGCGTTTGTTTTAGAACAGGCCCGCAGGCTACCCGTGCTACACTGTATGTACATCTATTGATAATTCTGAGCTCACAAGTCAAAATGGCGGTCAACTGAAAGTGAAAGTAAGTTCTCTACTCAATGAAAAACATTGCATTGTGGATCATTGTAATTAGATTTGTGAGGATTCTTTTGATTTCAAAACGTGATGTAATGTCGGTTGACTACTTAACAATTTGCCTGGTTTGTATGCTAGTCATAGGCAAAAGCGAAACAGAAAAATGTTTGGAATTGTCAATTGATTTTTATTGTTTGTTTGTCTGTCTCTTTCGGTTTCGTATGGTATCTTTTTTTATTTATTCATCAGTATCATATCTATCTTAACATTTGATTTATATCAATAATGATCAATAAAGATCTGACGTTTTGTATATATGTATCAATATCTGTCTGACTATACTGTATCTATCTAGCTAGTTAGCAGGCTATTGTAGCGAGCAGCTAGCTAGTTAGCTAGCTATCTACATACATTATCTATCTATCTCTTTAAAAAAAATACAATGTTGTGTGATAACTCTATGCATTACAAAAAGTCATATAAGTTGATGTGGGGAGGGGAAAAAAAGGGAACAAGTAGGCCTATTCCCGTGTATGTGCATGAAGGTAAAAGTGTCTTTCTTGTTCCACCAGAAGGGGGACCAGTCCGTCTGCCGTACAGGCAGATAGATGGACGGGGTGGCCGCCGGCGGGCTGCAGGAAGAGGCGACGCCATCCAGCCAGCCAGGCCAGTCCCACTTTCTGGGGCTGGGAGCGCGACTCCGGATCCGGGGAGCGATCTAAATCCAGGCGTCCACATCTTGCGGCGCTCCTTCGGATTTTAATCATGCCTCTCTGTCTGTGTGTGAGTGCAGGCAGGCTGACAATGATTTCCTCAGTGATTACGTACAGAGCGAGTCCCTGCGGGGTAGGGGCCCCCTCTGGAGCCATCCTGATGGCTTTGGGGGCCTTGCTTCCATTTTCCATTATTATGTGGACTACCGGAGCGACAGCGCAGTCCAAGACCTTGCAGGTTTGTGATGAGGAGGGAGCTTCCATCTTCTCTTTGCTTCTTCATCCTCCTTTTAAGAGCAATTTAGACGTAGACTCGGAGCACATCCGCGCACTTAATTCGACATTAGCTCTACTCCTCTGACGCGCGACTACTTTTCGTGTGCTTAGCTGGATTTTGCCACAAAAAGTCTTATTTAGTCGTTTTTCCTCTTTTTTTTTTTTTTTTTTTTTTTAACGGAAGGGTGGTTTGTTTTGTTGCACGTTCCCCCCCCCCCCCCCCTTTTGCACTCTCATACCGGAGGTCTTTTCTACCACCGCGGAAGATTATGATGATGATGATGGTGGCGGGGGGCGAGAAAAAAAGCAAATATTGCGCTTTTTATTCCTGAGCGTGCATACGCGTGACATTTTCACGGGGAATGGCAGCACGTGACGGAACCAGCAGCAGCACCGGAGCCGCATTCTCGCACTTTTCCCGTGGAAATTGGACCTTTTAAAACACGTCTTGCCTACCTGCTCATCACAAAAACAAGAAATTATCACGCCTCCAAATAAACCGCTTAGCGTCGCGCGCCGGTGATGGTAGCGAGGCAGCCGCGGTCGAGCCCCGCACGCGCATTTCGAGACGTTTTTGCCGCTGAGCCGTTTTACGCACATTGTCAACTTCAACGTTTTGTGTAGGATCATGTCGCGCCGCAAGCAAGCGAAGCCAAGATCACTCAAAGGTAAGCTGGCTCTCAAAACATTTATTTCCTCTTCTTCTCTCTTTTTAAACAACAACAACAACAGCAGCAGCAGCAGCAGCAGCAAGTCCAAAACGCTTCAATGTGCTTTAACCGTGGACGCATTTCTGCTTGGTGGATGTGTTTGAATTTTGCGCATGGAAAAATCATCTCGGACCGGTTGGTTGAGGGCGGGTTCGAGTGTGTGTGCGTGCACACGCGCAAACATCTGGAGCCATCCAGCCAACTTTAAGTAAAGGAATGGCGTGCGTGCCCGTCACGTGATCAAAGGGGAAGCAAAACAGTGCCTGTGTACATTAGATTTGAGACAAAAAGTTATAAAATAACTTTAAAGCGTCAACTTTTTATTTTTTTTGCGCGTGTTCAGTTCTGCATGTGTTGGCAATGTGATCAGAGACGGACATACTTTCGGTATGGTGGGCTTGAGGTTGAGTTCAAGTTCGTCAATCTGGCAGCCATTACTATTCACTCCAAAAATGAATACTGTAGTGCTGAATTTCACATCCCCCACTTGTGATCACGCATCGGACCCTTCCCCACCTTTTCCACCTCGCAAGTCTTCATCACAAAGGAATGCTCTATGGTCTGCAGCCACCATTTTCGATCAATACCCCCGAGAGTGCATAGACATCTTCGATTCTTAGATGTCCTATTTTTCCCCTCACACTGCACCCATTTCTTTCTTTTTTTTGTCACTTGTGTGTGTCATGGAGCCTGCTACATGCTACAAGTGTGCGATGCACAACATCTGCTCAGACTGGTGTGCATGAGAGAGAGAGAGAGAGTGAGCAAATCGGCATGCAAATGAAGCCAGTTTTGTTATCGTCACCCAGAGAAATTTACATTTGCTCGACTTTTACGTCCTCATTCCGAGCGACTGTTGCCGCTCGAGCGCTGAAAGAAAGCAAGACGTAGATATTTCCTTGTGTTTTGGAAAAAAAAAGAAAGGATAGCCAGATGTTATTTACTGCTCTTTGTCTGTGTGGCTCCTCAGGGAAGGGGGGCTACACTTTATACAGATGTCCACAATAACTTTCCTTGTCATTCCGTCTGCCTCGCTATTGTTTAGAAAGGAAACGTCGTCATCTCCTCTCTGTCTCTCAAAAACGTCTTTTTGCCCGCAAGATTGTTTGTGACTTTTCTCCGCCGAGAGAACTCTTTGCCATCCTTTAGGGGAAGGCAAACAGAGGTTCGGCTGGATGACAAGCTCATGTGACAGCGTCGTCTCAAAACGACAACGAAAACGGGCAACCTTGCAAGCCCCCCCGTTTCAATTAAGTATGCCAGACAGATCGGTTGTTACTCAAAGCGGCGGATCTCCAGGTGGGAAACGTGCACGGCGACGACCGCCACGTCGCCTGTCCCGACAGCACACGTCCGGAATAAAGAACGGCAAGCCAGCGTGGATGTTTTCATTCGGAGCACAGACCTCACCCTCATGGCCCTCGGCGCTGACGTGTTTATTGGCCGAGGAGACGAGTTTCCGCGTCGGCCATGTGCATATATACATTTATTTTCCGCGCCGTTTGCTGGCCGAGTGCAACGCTCGGCCTGGAATTGGTGCTGTGTCATGTCGGCCTTGAATATTTCATGTGGTGGAGGAGCTGCAATTAATCTCTACATGGGTGAACTTTGGGTGATGCGCGAAGTGGGGACTTGAGACTTTTAGGGACGCGTACAGGTGCATTTCAGTTGCTCCAAATCTTTGGGAATGCGTTTCAATTTCAATGAAATAGGAGTTGAATGCGAGTGGAAGCAAAATTGATCTTATTTGTTTGAATCCTTTCAAAGTATTTGACAAAAAAGGACTCGGGCCGTAGATGTTTTTCAGTGAGCAGCGATGTCGACCAATTACAGCAAAACCGTCTTTTAAAATCTCAATCATAAAATCGTTCCCATTTTATAAACTTTGTATCATTTCATCATTGGCATAAAGTATTTTTCTAGCAGTGACCATTTTAGTGATTAGTCCTTCGAGGGCCAGCCGAAAAATGATGATCAGACTTATTATTATTATTATTATTATTATTATTATCATTGTACAGAGTAAGCTAAAAATAATGCCTACATACATCAGTAAAAGGAAAAGTTGCATCAATATTTTATTACCAAATGTATTCAGACATCACAAGGATTGCTGTACATGCAATTAATTTTTTTTTGTCTTAAGAGCCACCGATGTAGCCTGCGGGGGTGCTCGACATGCTTTAGGGGAGTTGAACACATGAAAATGCATGTGCAGCAATCCCGTTGGCCAACATTAGCTAAGTGGTATTTTGGCGTACACATAAACATCTGGAAGGGAATGGCTTGTAATTGTACAAGCCCAATGTCACGTGTATGCTGTACATCTTGTGATATGCAAATTCATTTGGTTTTAAATTGGTGCAGGTTTTCCTTTTACTTGTGTGTTTATAAAAATGTTGCTTGTGCTTACGATGGCGGTCCAGTTTGTATTTGGGCCTGATCCAATGCTGGCAAGGGACCCATATGGCCCACAGGCCTGACATTGCACACCCCTGTCTTAAATGCTCACTCATTCTTCCATATAGATGCATAACTAGTCCCCCTTTCACAATGTTGACGCTTCTAAAAAAAAAAATCATGTTAAATTAGCAAAACATTTATTGAAGCATACAGTATAAGGAAAGGCTTCTTGAGTATTAATCCACTCCATTTTGTCCCGTGTTCGAGTGCGTGTAGTGGACCACATAACATAACACTCATTTACATGTCTTTAACGTGGCACAAAAATACGAGTGCAAAAAAGGACTTCAAATGAATAAAAACAAAAAAAACATGAGCGATAGATTTTTTTCAGCGAGCAACGATGCCGTTTTATCTCAAATCTAACAAAGCTGACGTTATATGGGGGACCCTTTTCTCTATCAGGGACCATTTCAGTTTGTAGTCCATCAAGGAGATGCATCACTTCCCCCCCCCCCCCCCCCGCTTTCATATCGTTGATGCTACTGAAATATATAAAAAAAAATTCCAAGCATTTAACAAAAAGTTGTGTTTTAGTGTCATTTCGTTCAGATTTTGTCATTGTCGCATCACAATGTGTTCTTTTTCTAATAAAATTCCATTTAATAAATAGCCTTCAAATCATGACATTGCAATTTTCCAATCTTCTTCTCATCCCGTATCTGCATTTTCAGTTTTTAGCCCTCCGAGAATTTCTACGGAGATGCGTGGCCACGCCCCTTAAACCATGCTAACCCTGCTAAAAATAGTGTTGAATTAGCAATAGCGTTTGAAGGCAAAGTTGCACTCTATTTCCGCCGCGGTTGCATCGGAACGTGCCGTCTTCCGCGCTGTTGGCCGTTAATGGACCGTGACATAACACCCATTAGCACGTTTTCAATGTGACACAAAAATATGCTTAGCATTATCATTAAGGAAATTATGATGGAGCCGTTGGTTTAAAAGAAGAAAAAAAAAAAATCCCATTAGCACGGCTGTCAGCGCGCTTGACACGCGGCTGAGGCGTGCCGGACGGGAGCGTCGCGGGAGCTGGCCGATATCTCCTCTTATTTCGTGGCGTGTGTCTGTCTTGTTGTCACGGATCGTCTGATAGCCAGACAGTGATTGATCCCCACCGTTTTCCCTTTTTGCAAAAAAGCAAACGAGACGTATTTGCATCCGTCTCGTCTGGCTTCCACGCTGCTTCGTTCGCAATCATTGCGCCACGCTGTTAATGAATCCTCTCTTCTATATATAAATGAAGGATTACAGACATTATGCAACGTGATTAACACGCTGCTCCATTGCAAATTATTTATGACACTAATCATCAGTTCAAATAATGCTCATTAAGAAAGTTAGTCATGTGTGCGTGTCCTCCGCCCGCCTCCTCCCGGGCCTAATTGAAGAGGGTTGACCTGCCGACCCCCAGCTAAATTGAGTTGTAGTCCCCGTGGCGAGCGTCTCCTTCGCGGTCAGTCTGGGCGGATTACAGCGCCATTGTGTTCGCCACCCGATCGGCCGGGCCGCTTGTAACCAAGCGGATGAGTCACGCGTATCCGGGAAGACACACGTTTGTGTTACGCAGCAGGATTTTTTTTTATGTGATGGATTACTTAAAAAAAAAAATCATCTTGTACTTTTTCGAATCCTTCACTGCTTTGGGTTCATTTGTCAGATTGTCTGCACACAATTGATTCATCCCTAAAAATCCCATCTGGGGGATTGTCACTCACAATTAAATGACAGTTACTCTCCATTTATTCCTGTGTGTGTGTGTGTGTGTGTGTGTGTGTGTGTGTGTGTACAGTACGTGGCCGCTGTTAATTAGTGGCCTTTAATGCTGCAACACTTGTTGTGGGATTAGGTGTTGTTTTTGTTGCACCGCCCCCCCCCCCCCCTCGCCTTGCATTGTGATAATCAAAGGAGAACGGTCCCGTGTGGGTTCAGTATTGTGTCAACAATTTTTTTTTTTTTTTTAACAATCTGAGTGATATACTGTACCTCGTCAAACATTAATTAACTGATAGCAGGGATTCCGTCGCCGCATGACACGTTTGCTCTGTGATAAGCTTTCGGAACGTGTTCATTAAAACTCTCAACTCGTGTTTGCTTTCGCTGTCCGGCGACGGACGATTACCTGACAGCGCACCTTTATTCGGTCCCCCATCGGCGCACTTTAGTTCACGCTACTAGAACAGAGTGGAGAGCAGGGTTTAGTGAACATCCACTGTATGGTGGGTCACCAATTCCGGTCCTCCAGGTCCGGAGTCCTGCAGCTTTGAGATGTTTCAGACTACCAACACACCTGATATTAAAGATCAGGATCGTTAAGGCATGCTGATGAGCTGATCATATGGATCAGGTGTGCTAATAGGCGGAAACATCTAAAATCTGCAGGACTCCGGACCTCGAGGACCGGAATTGGTGAACCCTGCTATGTGGTTCACCGTTTGTGCCCAACTATATTTTATACACATTTTTAAGCGATCAAAATCCCAATTAACTAATATTTTAACTCATCTTTCAAGACAAACAGAATTTTGTGTTCTATGACTACATAAACATGAAAGATCGCATTCCCCAAAAATTATGTTTCTACCTTATTCCGTTCTTTAGTAATCATCATTTGAAAATAGGTAATTTGATTGACATTGAGCGAAAATTTTAAATATAAGACAACAAGCTTTTTGTGAAAAGATACATTTTCTGCACAACAGTAACACAAATATTTTTTGTTTAGTGACACTCTGTGAATTAGATTTAATGTGACAAAGGCTTTGATCATTCACGTCATTCCATTCCATCAGATTCGTCGTGTTTCATTGTAATTTCATACTACCGGGAGCTCATTGAAAAGAGATACAATGCTGCCATCGGCTGGCCATAGTTAGTGGGTGTTTTTTATTTCACAAGCCCATTAACCAGGCAGCGCTGCACACCACGTTGCACTGCCCATTGAGAAAACAAAAAACGTAGTAAATGTCAATTAACGTTTTTGGTGGCATTCATTGGGATTTTAGTATATGTAATTAAACGTTTTTGGCAGTAAAAGAGTTAAAAACAAAAAGAAAAGTTTTATGCTTGACATATCAGTGTGAAATGACGTCATTTTGAAACCAACGCAGTGTCCGCATTGCCGAAATTTTCCGCACCGCACACCTACAAAAATGTGTAACCTACGCGGACAGTCAATGCGGAAAAACATGGCAGACAAGCAATAGCTGTCGTAAACAGCTTTCATTTATTTTGTTCATTGCGCGTTTTGAAATATGCTCTGGGCGCGCACTGGTTCACTCGCGACCGTTTGGAAACTCAGGGCCAAATTCACTAAGAATGCGCTGCGTCTGCTAAGAGCGCTAAATTTTGCTCCGCAACTGCACCCGCAGGTGTCAACGTCCTATTTAAAGCTATAACGATATACCAGCTCAAACGCGGCAACAAAATTTGACAGCTGAAAGCAAATTTGTACATCAACGGATTTGCGGCAGGAAAAACGGCAGTACAGTAACAGTTGCAACATTTTCCTTATTTAGCGCCATTAATTATGCTGTAGTGAACGGAGAGGATGACGACGACGACGTCATTTGTTCATTCATTTTATGTCCATAAAATACAAATTATTGGCGCGATCATGTTTTATATTTTCAGAGGTTGACGTGGGCATACAGTAGAGATGGATTTTCATATAGTATAACCGAGTGTCACGTGAAAATGGTGGCTTGCTACGCTGGCTAATATTGATGCTAGCTAGCTGCGAGTTGATTACTACTGGCTGAGCTGACTTGTAAACAAAACACAAGAAGTAGTCTTGCTAACACAACACACTGGTGTGTTCGGAAATTAATGGGAGCGGAGCACTCTCCCTTTTTTTTTTTGAGAGAGAGAGCTCAGTATTTGTTGTATGCTGTGTCTTGCTTCTGTGTGTGTTTTTAAGTAGCAGTTGTTTTAAGGTTAAGAATGACATCTATGCTCATTTGTGTTAGCCTGTCGATATTGTTTCACATACTGTTAGCATTAAGCTAGCTGACCGACTTTGTGACATTATATTGTTGAAATAATGTTTTATTTGGAGAACTGTGCGAGCAAGAGTGTCTTATTTTCGTTGGTGTTGTGCAATAGTCTCTCATTTCTTGATAGTGAGAAAGTAGAAACGGGTGCTACGGAATACTTTACAAAATATATTTTAATACGTTTATATTATAATGATGAATGAGTTTATATGATAACACATTACAGGACGCTAAATAGATCAAGATCATCTTCCAGAGATATTCAAGAACTGAAATTCATCCCAAATATGGGTATTTGTATCTTTTATCCAGCTTTTTGGCACCCTTCCATTTGGGGTACCGTCTTGTGTGACTGAGTATTTTTCCAAAAATGCTGCCAATTTCCGCGGTTGCGCAAAAACGGATTAGAACCTTACCACATTTTGGCACCCTGAATTTAGACAATGTGCAATCTGGCAATTGGTTGATAATAAGGAAAAAACAAGGACCTGAAATTTTTTTTTAGACGAATGCCGATTCCGATATTTGGCAAAATAAAATTCTGATTAATCAGACATTTACTTAATAAATATTTTTTTTGAATAAATAAAATAACTTATTTTAACACAACAATAAAGATGCTGAAACTTTTTTCTGTTAAGCAATATGTCTAATTTTGCAACAGAGGAAAAAAAATTCAAAAATCAGCAGATTTTTTGGAGGGTGTGGGATATTTGGACATCATTGTCTGTCTAATGTAATGTGTTTAAAAAAAAAATGCTGATTTTTTTAATGATTTTAAAAGCACTAATGCCAGCCGATTAAATCTGACTGCCGATTAATCGCTCAGATTAATCGTTCTTGGTGGGACCAAACGTCAGCATCGCGATGTCATTATCTTATATCATCGATCCAACTGGATCGCATACCAATATTGTCTCTGATGACAAACTGACTTTAACAAGTTATGAATCTTTAGTTGACGTTTTAAACAAAAACACGCAATTGGACATACCAGCAGAGACTTCATGACGAGAGGTCTTCAGCATAACCTGGTTTACAATAACATGAAATAAAACCTCTGCCTGATACTTGGTGAGTATTTCTGATCAACATCCTGATTGATTCCCATCCCCAGTAACTTGCACTTGCACAGTCGAAAAACAAGCCAGGCTAAGTTCTCTTAATGACAAAACTTTTAATATGCTTACAGCGGGCGACAAATCATCCCCCAGACCGCCAGGGCTTCTTATAGTATCATAAAAGAACATTTTCTGCCTGAACTCCCTCATCTCACCAACAGGGATGGTAATCAAAACAAAAAGAGAAACCCCTGCCACCCATCTCTGATGGAACCACGGGGGATTTATTAGGACCCCCCATCCGTGGCTCCATTTAAATGATCTGAGACGCGAGGAGCTCGACGGCGTTGGAGAAACTCATTAAACTCTCAGGGCGTCAGTCACCGAGGCCCGCTCCTGCAGGAGCGCCTTGGCTGATTCCGTCTTGTGCGACGGCGCTGAGGGACGTCCCTCCGCGCTGGCCGACCGCGCCGCCTTGCATTAAATGACGCCGCTAATTAATTGCCGGGCTCGTGATTTGTTTGGCATATGCGGCGTTGGGCAAGATTTACAATTGGAGGTCTGATCATTGGCAATCCTTCAAAAGGTTCAACAAAAATCTTATTTGGCCGGACGATTAAAAGGAGTACGTTTTCAGTGAGGGCTTTATGACGCAAAGCCTCTGAGGACAGACTGAAGCAGGTTTTCGTCCATCGATCCGGGTTAGTACTTCTCAGGCCGTGTATTATTATTATTTTTTTTAGTCTTCTCGTCATAAAGCGCTCGCCGAAAAATGGGCATCTGTCATCGACGGGCCGACAAAGAGACGGAAGCACCCACCTCTGTCTGGGACACACACAAATGATAAAGTTACGGGAAAGCAGCCCTAATCTGAGAAGAAAAATATAATTTTTCAAAAAAAGCTAAATTCAGATTATTTTAAAAACTATATATAATGCATGAAATAACATTTGACTGTTTTACAATACTTTGTCCGTTAGTATTTTTTTAACTTCACAACAGAGAAAAATTGACAAAAATTGTCCGATTTTTTTAATGTTTCTTTTTTTGGAGGGGTGTGGGGGATTTTGAATATCATCTTTGTCTTATGCAGTAATGAGTTAGTGTAAAAAATAAAATAAAAATCGTCAAAAATCAGCCGATTATTGCTAATATTAAAAGTGCTAATATTAAAAGAGCTAATATCGGCCAATTTAATGTGTTGGACAATTAATCAAATATGCCTTAACTCCGACTTTATTCCCCTGAAAAAAAAATTCTTTCTATAAAATTTTTGGTCAAATATAGCAGTTTTAGTCTCGTAAAATGCAAAACGCAAAACTTATCTCAAAATTGTGACTTTATCTTCATACTAGTATGACTTAAGTCTCTGAAAATTTCACATTGTTTTTATCATAATGTTGAGACTATTTCAATCATAATATTTGGAGTTAATTCAAACTTTTCCCGATTTTTTCCGATAATGCAATGTGACTTTAGTCTCATGTTTTTACTTAGATTTTTGAAAGTTTTTTCTATTAAATTTTTTTCTCATAGAGTTTCTTCATTGCCATAATATCCTCTAACTTTATCCTTTTTAAATTTCAAAATTGTTATCACATATTACAACTTTACTGCCATAGTATTTTGACTCTATTATTATAAATTCTGGCTTCAGTCGTGTACATTTTTTTCCCCTTGTAATTCTTTTCTTAATTTTTTTGTTTTGTTGCCATGTTACAACTCTATTCTTGTAATATTTAAAAATATTAAAAAAACATTTTTTTTAAATACAAAATGTAATTTTTTTTCAACTAACATTCCATCTTCCTTCTCGTAACACAATGACCTTTTCTCTGACTACATACCTCTCTTTTTTTTCTTTCGAGTGTGGCTACAATTCTCCTTTGTGACAAGCAAACTTTTCCTCTTCATTTTTCACGGCGGTTCGACTCCCCGCTCGCGTCTGACTCGCGCTCCCCTGAGGCGAAAGGCTTTTGCTGCCATAGGATCTCGTCTTAATTATGCAAAGTACGGGATATTTTGCGCGCTTTTAAAAGTGCTGCACTTCCTGCGTCGGCAGTCAATGCCGCGGTCCCCTGCCGGGAGGTCCTGTCGAACCCCCCCCCCCCCCCCCCCCCGCCCCTCCGTGCCGGCGAAAATGAAAGGCTGGAAAATACATAATGGAGAATGCAATTCAACTTCACGGGTGGAACGCAGAGGCGTAAGAAGCCATCAGCGAGACCTTCCTTTTACATGGAACAGGTGGGAGACGCGTTCTCTTCCCACTGTTAAAATCCATTTCACTCCACGTACTTGATACGCCGCTTGGAAACCTCACGCGGTCTCTGACGTGAACGTTTTTTTTGGTGTGTGACTAAAGCAAGCTATTATTTGTCGTCGTCAAAAAGTTGCTGCGCGTTGGGGTTGCAAGGAGGTTGAAAGTTCCCAGTTTGTTCCCATGGGAATGTTGGAAATGTTTCCGATTAGAAGCTCTGGAAGGGAATTTGACTGCAAATATTTTTAATTGAAAGGTATTTTATTATACTTTAGCTAATGCTAGCACTATTGCTATCAAGAGTTTTAAACACGGAAACACTTAGCGCTATCTCCGGGTGGCGGCACACCTGTACAGGACGCCGTAAGTGACTTTGCAGTCTGTTCCTGAAGACGATGAGCTGGTGCGAATAAATGTATTTATTTATTTTTAAATGTTGGTGAATATGTGAATGTGCCGATTTTAAGTGCGCCGCACCTTGTCCGGCCGCACGCATACGTCTCCGCCTGTGCGAACTACATTAACTATAGGGTGCGTTGTGGGGGCACATTTCAATTTATATTGTACTTGGTTAAAATGCCAATGCTAAAAAAATATTTTATAATAATACTATAATTTTAATTGATTATATTAAATGCAATGATAGTAAAAATTGGCATAATTTTTTTCGGCGTTTCGGTTTTCGGCCAACCATTTTCATTTCAGTGCATCCCTAGTTACAACAATACAATACTTGGTAGAAACGTTCCATCAACAAAAATACCTTGCTTAGGAAATTTGATCCACCCCATCCTTCCCACGTCTAAGATGGCCGACATGCGCATCAATCGCTAATGCTAAATGCTATCTTGGTTGACTGTTCAGGAGCGCTAAACAATCAATGCAGTAAAGTCACCATTATTCATCCTTTTTTTTTGCTCGGGTCCAACAGCTATTGGAAGCTCGCTGTGCCATACATGTAGTCAATATTCGGGTTAAGGTCAAAATTCCAGTTTCTGAAACAATCAAATAAGCGAAGAAGAAGAAAAGAAGACGAAGAAGAAAATAGCGAGCACGCACACGAAAAACATTGCCTCGATCGATCGAGGTAGTCCGAAGGTGTTTATATGCACAAGAATTCGGGTTATGAAAGGGGTTACCCAGGGTTCTTATTCGCGTTTTTAAAAACCCGGATAAGACTATATTCGGGTTATTGCGCGTGTTTATTTGGCCTTTCAAGGGTTATTGCCTGCATGTAAACGTAGTCATTGTAACATTAGAAATATACCGCTAGAAAGCTCAGCTTGCGTTGTCTGACCAGCGACCGCAGTGTAGGACTACATTTCCCATGATTCTTAGATGTGAAAACAGGAAGTAGTTCTAGTACCGGTTTACCGGCTGCCACGTAAGTCCGTCCTGCGAATGAGAACACAAACAAGAATTTGGAAGTACATAGGAGAGAAATTAACACTTACATTTACTTTTAATGGGTTTATTGTATGGCAAAAAAAACCAAGGCTCAAAAAACAGGACTGTTCCGCCAAAACGCTACATCTAGTCACCCTACCCTAACCTCTACTCTACTGCTGGAAAATGTCTTAACATCTCCCACTCAATATCAACACATTATTACCATTACCAGGGCTCGTTTCTGCTCCAATAAACCAAAGCTCACAGTTGTTAGCTAGGAGTTAGCTGACATGTTTCTAGCTAGCAAACATTTAACACTGTCCTTTTTTAATTACAATGAGGGAAAAAAAGCCACTTTTGGCATGCTAATGTGCTAATATTAAAGCCAAGGTGCTGCTGACTAGCTAACTGACTGGATGCCCGTTATCATTGAAACTCCTATTTCGTGGGAGTGTGTGTGTGTGTGCGCGACCGTGCATGTTTTGAGCAGTAAAAAGTGAAACCCCCAACGCCCCCGCCAATGAATGTGCTCTGGCGCCAAAACTGATAGTCAAGACCGTCAAAAGGGAGTTTGCAATTTTCATTAAAAAACAAAACAAACACTTTTCATATATTTTTTTTAAACAGTTGTTAAAACAATAGTATATGATGAATATGATATGTAAAAAAAAAAAAAGAAGAAAAGAAAAGATCAGCTTTCTCTGGTCTCTAATTTGATATACAGTGGACCCCTGCTATTTTAGGGAAAGGGTGGCGAATAGTGAAAAGCCACAAATAGTTAATGGCAAATTTTCAAAAAAATTTTGATTTTTTTTTTAACACCAAAAATTATTGAAGAAGTGGGGATATAATGCCAATAAGAGTTTTTTTTTTTTTCATGATAAGCAGGGTCTCATATTTATCTTGTTCTCCTGTCAATTCACAATGACTGTTTTAATAAATATGACATCGGAGTAGCAGTTTTTTTCTGGTGTGAAAAATTGCAAACTCCTTTAATTGCTCCATTTTTTTTCACTCAAATTTTGAACCCCAACACAATGTAATACTAAACTTGGAAATTGGAACACGGTACTTCAAATGATACTAAAATCCTATTACGAGCCGGTTTTAAATGTGCAAAATTCTTGGCTTACGCCCGTTTATTCATCATAATTGTCATGATTTCACATGAATTCCTATTGAAAGTTTGCAGCTTTGATAATTGCCAGAATTGCGCAACCCTATTATGCGTCTGAGTGCTGATCAACTGTCACTATTCCGCATTGTGGGCCCAAAAGAGGAAATGTGCTTCACAGACACTCCTGCTTCTTTTCGGCTTGTCCAATTTCAAGTCAGCATCCCTAAAAGTCGGCGTCTGATCCACCTTCTTACCAAAGGTTTCACTCGTTGAGTTCTGGGCGACGTTTCACGGGACGCGTCATTTATTCATGGATGTTATTTACGTGCCGTCCGTTTGCCTTGTTGCCAATAAAACTCATCCATCAGGCTCGCGTGGGTTCCAAATCTCAGGCGGAGTGCCGAAAGCAGTCCAAATATTCCGCCAGTATTTTTTTTTCAATGATAAATAATAAGAAGGAGGCAAATCTCAATGTGTCAAACTTGTTTTTCCACTATTAACCGTATCTTTCCCTGATTTTTTCCCCCTCCCCTGTCTCCCACCCGTCCTCTCTCTTTCTCCGTTCCTGGCAGTAGAAGACAATGTGACAGAGGAGCAGCAACAGCACAGTCCCGGGCACGCCGCCATTCCGAGCGGTAATGCTCCATTTCATATTTCATCATTTTCGTCTGGAAAGTGGATCATGTGTCTGTGTGTGTGCATGTGTGTGTGTGTGTTGGGTTCACAAGGATATGCGTTTCCTGTTGTTGAGGTTTTTATTGAGTAACCTGCATTGCCGCTGAGTGTGTTATTCTCATAATATTATGACTTCAACTTGTAAGATTGGAGTTTTTTCTTTTTTTCTTGTATTTCAGCTAAATTGTTCTAGATTTTTTTTTTTGCTTTCTTATCTTATTGTGACTTTTTTTCTATTTTATTTTTTTTAAACTGGATGTATTTCTTTCTGGGACAATTGTGTTTTTTTTCTCATTATAGAAAACATTTTTATTCATCTAAAATAGAAGGATTTCTGATAGTGTTGTGATGTTGTCATAATAAGATTTTATTTTTCTCGTAGTATTTAACTTATTCTCACTATGATGTCAAATTGAGATTTTTATTCTTGCAAGTTGCATTACTGTTGGTTTCATTCCAGTACAATTTTGAGTTCTTTCCCACTCCACATTAGCAACTTAATCTTGAAGTTTTAGTTTTTGATTAACTGCAACTTTATTCTTGAAAATTGTCACATTTTAGTCAAAATATTACGACTTTATTCCTGTATATTTTCAATATTTTTCTTGTAATATTAGAGGTTTATCGTGATTATGATTTCACTTTGGTAAAATGCAAGTGTTTTCATGAAATATTACCATTTTAATATTGGGATATTGACGAATAATGAAAATTTTTCATAAAATATTCATTCTCATAATATTAGGACTTTATTGGAATATAATTACGGAAACAAGAAAAATAAAACATAGTTCGACAATATGATGATTCATAATATGAAGACTTTTCGCAATGCGTTTATTGTGTCTCAATATGACGAGTATGTAAATTTCCTGTTGTTTTCATTTGGTAACGGACACCAACATTAAAAAAAATCTCTCGTTATATTAATATTTTACTGTCCCTATGACTTTAATATTTAATCAACTTTTTATTCCAATTCTTGCAACTTTTCATCCTAAAATTTCAACTTTACTCTTGTAAAAGTCAGTGTTTTCATTTTTCATACTAATTTCTTGCCATTGTTTATAATTATTCTCGTATATATAATAGTGTAACTTTCTTCTCGTAACTTATCCTAATATTTTTTCCCCATATTATTGCGACTTTGTTGTACTATAACAGGTGTGGGCATTCCATCAATATTGACGGAAGGTCCATCAATCCATCAATGACGGATGCACGTTTTGTTGACTATTAACTCTTTGACTGCCAGACGTTTTCAGAAAAGGGATGCCGCCAGTGCCAGCCGATTTAAGCATTTTGACTGATTTTCAAGGTCCACAGAAAATGTTCTGTTTGGACTATGGAAACACACGTACTACCAAATGAAAGATTGGACTTTCATCTTTCATCAGAAAAAAAGAGTTTGTTTCTACCTTATTCCGTTCTTTAGTAATCAACAATAGAAAATGGTTAGTTTGACCCAATTTCGCCCGTGTTGGACCAAAATACGGAGAAATCAAGCTTTTAGTGAAACGATATTATTTCATGCATTCTAGTGAATTTGACACTTCTTTTTGTCCATGAATGATGCCACAAACACCTAAATAGTGCTTTACTTCTATAAAACACTACCACCAAGAATGAAAAAGTGTTTTTTGATAGCAAAATACGTTTATTTACATTCAACAGTGTAACAATTTGACAACAATTTGGCAAACTATTTACAAATGTGTGCAACTGTGGTGCTATTTACAAATATGTGGATGTTTCAACGACAGTTTTTCTTTTTGTAACACTCTCCTGCGTGCAAAGAGACGTAACAGCATTTGCACAACAGATTGCCTCTTCGCGTGTGCCACTTTCTTGCAGGCCGTTTTTTTCCGGGGAATAGCAAGTATATACTGCAGTGTGTCATCACGTCTAATATCAGGATCATGCTACGGTTACGTTACGGTGGTGTTACGTCTCGCTTCCCCGTGTCCTTCAGTTGCTATACCGGGTTGGTCGGAGATGTTCTGATCCATTTTATCCACTCCATTCATGGTGGCATCGTAGTCCAGAAACAGTGTCTTCTCCGTGATCAGACTGTACCCGCTCCTCCGATGAATATGCATTGGACTCGGGGTACTCTTCATTGTCCGATCGAATGTCCGCTTGTGCAGCTCCGCGTTTTCCGGCCTTAGCAGCGCTAGCCGCGCTAGCCGCGCTAGCCGCGCTTTGCCGGTGGGGCTTACTACGTGTTCATAACAGTCACGTTGGCGTAGAGCTTCATCTTCATCATCATCATCAATCTGCATTGGTCGATGCCAACTCTCCATCGCCCGATCGAATGTCCGATTGTGTAGAAGTACCCGGCCGGCTATTGTGCGCGTTTTCCGGCCTTAGCAGCGCTAGCCGCGCTAGCCGCGCTTAGCCGTGAGGCTTACTACGTGTTCATAACAGTCACGCCAAAGCTTCCAACTTTGGCGTAGAGCTCGTTGTCATCATCATCGTTGACATCAATGCGCTTTTTAGTATTGATTGATGCTTTCCGTCTTTGAAAAAAATGCTCAAGCTGAGCTGCTTGTAACCGGTTGCTTGGTCAAGCCATTGTGGCTTGGATCAGCCATTGTCTCCTCAACACTCTAGCTCCGCCTCACGTCTTCTACTGACGCCCACGGTGGGCGGCCCATCCAACCTTGTGCAAAGAGAGTCATCGCTGCCCTCTAGGGGCCAAAACGAGTCTTTGACTAATCAGATCAGCCTGATTCTTTCAGCACAGCTGCCCAAGGCTTTCCTGCACCCGTTTTTGAAAAAAAAAAAAAAAAAACATAGGGGACGTCTTTTAACGTCCTCGGCGCCCTTCCCTAGGTTTATGCTAAACGTTTTATAACGTTTATGGCAGTCAAAGAGTTAAAGACTGATGGGAATGTAGTGTGACGTTGGCGATTATTGAGGTTTTCATTAGATTAGACTGTGGCAGAGAGAATACACACGCATGTAGGTGTGTTTAAAGTGGTCCTGGTGTGTGTTTTACTTTGTTTCCTACTCCGTGTCATATGTAGATGAATATGTCCCGTCTGCAAGCATGGCATTAATGTTGGCCCTCCAGGAAACCTAGCGGCAATTCAGGTCAGGCTAGGAGTAGAACCCCAACCCCAAGTTCTCCTATGAATGAAAGCCGCCCCTGATGCACCACACTGTATATTTTCATTTCATTTGTTTCTGCTGAAAGTTAAGTCTCAGGTGCGGCTATTTTAGAGGCAATATGGATGGTTTGGCCCAACAGGCTGGGGACCTTCCAAGTAGCTGTTCTAGTCCGGAGCATCCTAACTTTCTCGCTGCTATCGTATAGCAGCGCAACATTTAAAAGTTGAAATTAAATTATCTTATCTATCTCTCTATCTATCTATCTAGCTAGCTAGCTATCTATCCATCTAGCTAGCTATCGATCTAGCTATCTGATCTAAAAACAGGAGTAATTTTTTAGCTAATTTAGCGTTTACCTATAGCCTGTCTGTTTGATTAAAGGGAAATAGAACCGGTAAAGCTAATGATGATGCCGAATGCTAGCATGCTAATTTTCGCCATCAATTCATGTCTAAAGATAAACATTTGATTGTGTTCCATTTAGCTTTCAACAGTAACATTAGCATTGATGCCAGTGCTAACCCATTCTGAGCTGTGTCCTGGCTGGCTCGCCAATATTGTTGACCACGTATGTGGGCAAATTTAAGACATGACATCAACATGATTCTGGTGCTGTGACTTTGCGCGATAACAAGAAAATTAATTGGTGTACGCAACCACAATGTAGTCTTCTGGACATCTTTCTTTTGGGTGAAAGCGCTGGTGAATGGTGGTGGGATGTCGCTTTCATTTACTGCTTGAGCGGAAGAAATTTGAAATAATTGAGGTGCTGTGCTGCGTCTGGCAGCATTTGGCAATTGCAGAGTCCCTTTTGTCCTTAATATGATCTATATTAGTGGCACTGATGCTAGAAATTGCATGTTTGCTCTTATGTTGTGCATCATGTCTCACCGAGAGTGATCATTTTTTGTAGGAGTTTTTAGTTTGACCTTTTACGCCTACAGTAGAAGAACCTAAATGTCAACAGAACAATACTTGCGCGCCACTGTGCTAATTTGTATTGACGCACATCAGCGGGCGGTTTTGTGGAATGAAACGTCACTCGGTCCTGCGTAACCCCGACTTGTGGAGACCTCCCGTCATCGTGCCTGATTACTAGGACCCCCTCAGACACACGCGTCTCTGCGAGTGGGAGACGGATTGTCGTGTGATCGATGTCTGCCTGTGGAGAAATCGGGAGGGCGCGCAAATTAATTTCTCACTTTCCTCATTTGAATTGTGATGTATTTCTTCGGTCAAGAGAGATGTCGATGATGTGCGATGTCCTAACGATCGTCGTCGAAACCTACACTTATAACAACTATATTTCACCTAATATCTTTGTTATTCTCACAATAATATGATTGTTTTTTCAGAAAAAAATTCAAAACAATTTCTTGGTGTATGCAAATAAAATTGTAATGTAGTAATGTGTAAGTTATTTTTTATTCTCTTTATTCTCATATTTTTTTGCCAATAACATCTCCATTTTATTCTCGTAATATTATGAGTTTTTATTTAAAAAAGGAAATTGTTTTTATTATTTATTATTTTATGCATTGTAAAGCGCTTTGAGCATCATATGGTGTAGAAAGCGCGATATTAGCTCAGTCCACTTACCATTACCTTAGCTTATCTGGTAATGTTATGATTTCTTTCTTTTAATTTTAGCATATTTCTCAGGTAAAAAAACTGACATTTTTGCTCACAATATCTTCTATCAGCACTTTTTTTCTCATAATATAATAAGAGTAAATGTATAATATTGCAGTTTGAAATAAAAAAAATGTTCTCCTATTTTTTTAACCTCTAATATTACCACTATTTTTTGATTTTTTAAAACATTTTTAACAATTTTATTCAAGTGAAGTGTCGGTTCAAGTGTGGTATCGGTTCTCGAGATGGATATCAATATTGGTATCGGTTCCGCTCTTGTGGCCGTTTTTCGGTTTGGAACTAACGGCTGAAATGGTTATTTTGACCGCCACAGGTACCTTGAGTATGAAAAATCTAAGTTTTTTTTTCCTGCCTAGAGTACTCGTTTATTTTAGGTACTTTTAATTTATCCACTTATATCACCAACGCGAGGGAAGGAAGAAGAAGCGGACGTTGCTTATTTGATTCAAGCAGCGGGAACGAAGGAGTTAAAGACAAATCGTAGGAGCGCACGGAATGCAGAAATGGCGGCGATGACGACGAACAAGGTTTCTGTAGGTGAACCTACGGAAGGATCATTACCGGAGAGAGCGAGCGCCCGCGGCGAACGAGGCCAAGGGTGCAGCCGACTTGCGGGAGCCCGGCCGGCCCGAAGCTGCGGGACGACCGGTGTTAGTATCTGATGTGATCTGGCTGCTAGATCGTATCGGGGTCGCCTAACGTACACGTCACGCTACAGGATTGGCCGGAAATTATCCAGTTGACGTTAAACATTGGAATAGAAAATATTAAAGATGTAATTTAAACAACAAAATGTACGGACTAAAATTTTAAAAATGTAAATAAACCTAAGAATATAAACGCAAGATTTATTGAATAAATAATACATCAGATTGAATAAATGATAAATACACAAATGAATTGCCTGAGATGTGACAAATATTGTCAATTTACAATGTTAATTGTTCTTATTATCATTAAGACTGTTTTTGTGATGTATTGTGATTTGTGAACAGCTAAAAAATAAACCAAACCGAAGTGAATCGCGCGCATTTTGTTCGCGCTGCAGTAGTGACATCACCAGCAAGCGCGAAGGCGCTTCAATCTATTTTATTATTTCTTAAATCTTAAAGTATCCTGCTTTTATATTCTTAGGTTTATTCACGTTTTTACAATTTTAGTCTATACATTTTGTTATTTCAATTACATCTTTATTCATTCCTTTCCAATGGTTCACCGTCAATTTTTTTATATAACTTTATTGAACAATTTTAAACGGACAATTTCCAACCAATCCTGTAGCGTGACGTCATCTATAGGCGACCCCGATACAATCTAGCAGCCTGATTACATCTGGTACGAACACCGGCAGCGGCGCTTGCGGCGAGCAGGTGGTGGCGGCTCGGCCGAGGGGCCAAACATCCTCCCCGCGGGGCCGCCGCCGCCGCCGCGGTCCACTCAACCTGGTCCAGGCCGGGCCGCGGCTGGCGTGGGGTAAATTGCCGCATTTGCGCCCAAGGCGCCATGAATGGAGCGAACTTTACGATACATGAATATGTGTATATGTTAATCAATGGAGAAGTGTCTATGCACAGCCTCCAATGGTCAGGTGCCGGTGGGCAGCAGGAGTTCGGAGCTCGTGTATGACAACCAGGGAAAAGAATCCCCTGCACACTGACAGAACTTCACCCAATGAGTTTATTTAAGGAAAACAAAAAATTGAGGTGAACCTGATGACGCTCAACGCGTTGTTTCCCTCAAATAAACTCATTGAGTGAAGTTCTGTCAGTGTGCAGGGGATTCTTTTTCCTGGTTGTCATGTGTACACGTAATTTTAGCGTGATGTGAAGGCTGCCACGTTACGTTTCAAATGGCTCCCGATTTAAGATGTGGCTTGTAGGGCAGTACTCCAGTAGCAAATGTGTTTCGTGTCTGCAGATTCATCACAAGCTTCTTCTTCTTCTTCTTCTTCTTCTTTTTATTTGACCTGTAACGCAAAAGAAAAATGCCTTAAAAGTACCCTATTTAATTTGCCTTATTAGGCCTTCTTGTCAACTGCTCTAAATTCACAAATGCACTACCCTGGCGTATAATGTAAGTGTATAATTGGAAAAAAATTAACTGGTGATTAAAAAAAATATTTTTAAGTACTTTAATTACTCTTTATCCAAGCAAAAATATATTTAATCAGAGTACTTCAGAATTTTCAGTCGCGTATTCAAATACTAAAATACTCGATAGTTGCAGCCCTGCTGTATTCCTTAAAAGGAAGTTGTACAACCACATATTTTGATTGGGACTTTTTTTCCCCTGGCCACTGGATTATTTGTTTCATTTTATTTATAATTTTTTTGTAGGGATGCACGATAATGCTATTTTCAACCGATACAGATAAACCAATCATTAAAAAAAAAGTGCCGATGTCGATAACCGATAAACTAGCCGATAATTGTTTGCAAAATTAACTTGAATACAAATGTATTTTTGAGTCCTACCATAACGCTAACATCGACAAATACATGTAAACATTTGTAAAGCGACATGAAGCAAAATTTTATTGATATGTCTGCTTCAAAGAAAACTAGTAACTCATTTTGAGTTTGCCAAAACAAAACAGCCATGTTTAAAAAATGCAAACATTTCTTTATTATCTGGTTTATCTGTAGGATGTCAAAGTGGTTGATAATTGCCGATAATTATCCGCGGATTTCTTCATTATCTGGTTTATCTGTTTGACGTCAAATTAATCGATAATTGCTGATAATTATCGGCCACCGATATTATCGTTCATCCCCAAATTTTTTAAATACATTTTATTGTGTGCTTTATGCAAAACGACTTTTATGAGCAAATTCAAAGAATATAATTGCCATTGTCAAGCAATTTTAAGAAAATTTGCTATAATTGGGATGTATAGGTCTTTTAAAAAAATCTGTTTTTTTCAAAAGTACTAATGGTATCGGCACTTGGTATCGGTGAGTACTGAAGATTTGGGTATGGTATCGGTCTAAAAAAAAGTGGTATCGAACATCCCAATTTTTTTGGGGGGTGTCATTTTGACTCTTATCTGTTAAAATATAATTTTTTTGCTTAATTTATAACTATGTTTTTAAAGTATTTTAAATTGACTCTTACCATTACAGTAACATTACTATTAATAATCCTAATATTAAATTTTGCAACATTATGACTTGTTCCTTGCATGGTTATTTTTTCCTGTCAAGCGTGGCCCTAATACTGCTTGGTGACAACCCAGCTCGCCACTTTTGATACTTTTGACATGGCCACAATATCCATTAAGACCCCCTGAGAAGCTTAAGGCTCAATCAGACCCACGTCTAAAAAAGACCCCCATGAATGGCGTTACAGGCCCCTGCTTCCTGTTTCTCATTCATGTTTGACAGGACACTAAGCCAAATGCTAACAAAAGACAGAAAGATGGTATAATGCACTGTATAGAGCGAATGCTGAGATTTAATGAGGCTTTTAGTTAGCCCGAGCTTTGTGTGCAAGGCTTAAAACGCTGCTGCCTGTGTGTAATTATAACCACATGCCCGACACTCTTTCTTTCCTCTTATAGTGCACATACTAGACCTCTTTTCGTTCTCGCATATCTGAAAACGAGGTCTCCATGTTGTAAGGCAGGCAGACTCCACTTCACCAAATCCTATTGTCTATTATTCGTCTCTTTTTTTTTGGGGGGGGGGTGATGTGTTGCTCCACTCACGGCGTGGCAAGACTCTCCCGCCAAGCGCGTCAGACAGGAAAGAGAGGCAGCGATGAAATGTTGTTTCTCATATAACCACTGATTTCATTCTCGTTTTGTGCCATTTCTTTCTTTGCCAATGTATTACCATTTTGGAATTGCTCGTTTGACTATTATTCTTCCAACAACGCGACAGGATCCTGCGCCATAATCGTGAAATCTTGTGGCAGAGTGTTGGCCATCAGTTTTGTGGCGATTTGAGATTTGAATCGAAGTTGCGCAATGTGACGACGTCGCAAATTATAGCCAATCAAAAAACATGTCGTGTTTTTACAACAATACTTAACCATATTTATAATTTCATATGTACCTGTGGATGAAATAGTGATGCTTATGGTAAAAAATATACGTAAGCGACTTTTTTAATTTTTAATCTATTACAAGAGCTCTGGGTGGCGAGGTTGTGCTGGCGCTTGCCTTCGTGCTGACGGCACGGGTTTGCTTCTTGCCCGAGGACCGCGTTCGTTCCTGAGTGGATGAATGTGTGGATGTAAAGAAGAAAAAAAAAGTCTAATACAACTGTACTCAGCTCCTTTCTTGTAATATATATTTTTTAATATTTTGTCTTTATAATTGTACTATTATGGCTATTATCTCATGACATTAACATTTCAAAAACAATCTGGCAGTATTACAAAACCTTGGTCTTTTTTTATTGTAATATTTTGAAGATGGCCATTTTTTGGTAAAAAAAATAAATCTGTAATTTGAAGACTTTATTAAAGTTGAGGAAATTGTTTGGGGGGGGGGGGGGGCTCACCCATAGTCAGCTCTCTGGTGTACATGTTTATGAGGGTGCCTAATAATATCCCAAAATGTAAAATTAGTTTTTCCTCTTCATTCTTCTAAAATTATTACCTTTTTGTCTCATTTCATTTTGTTATTAGTAAAATTTCATTTTTTCTCTCCCGCAATACTGCAACTTTTATTTTTCTAACAATGTAAGACAAAAATTAAAAATCATCTCATATTATTAATATTACCACTTCATCTTATAATGTTATGACTTTTTTCATGTTGAATGCATTTTTGTGTGTGGTAATTTCAACTTCTTAATTTATGCTACTTTCCAATTCTTCATTCTCTTGAGCAACCCCTGCTCTGCTCTATGGACTAATTTCCCCCCAAATATCTTTACAATAGCCTTTTTATTTGACCATTTATGACTCAAACATCTTCTAATTAGCAGATTAACACCTTAGCTGTTCACAATAGTTTTCAAACTGGACCGCCCTCTGTCTGTGGATGTGGCGTAATTCGCTCAGTGTGTACGTGAAGACGGGAATGTGCAGTTTCATTTTTCGGCAGTCGCAATTCGAACTTCAATTTCCTGCGATGAGCGTCTTAAAAAAACACGATGGAACATGATGTCAGCCGTTGTGTTTTGAAGCAGCCATTTTGAACGAAGTCTAGGATTTGTCATTTGACGAACCCCCTAACAGGGAATTTGACCAAATGCCCCCGACCAAAAGCCGGTCTCTTACATACTAAACTCTAAACTGTCAAGCTTTCTTTTCTACGTTGTTTTTGTCATCTAAGGTATGCCATACTTGACGTCTAATAAGTTTTAGGATCATGTCAAGAATTCGCCATCAAAAATGTGCTGTCAGGGTTTTGATTTGTTCTTTTTATTTATTTATTTATCTTTTGCTGGAAATGGCAGATGATGCCTCAAAATCTTAAATATGTTGCCTAGAGAGCTTACATTATGAACTACAGTAGATGATACATTAAATTCTCAATTATTGATGCTGGTTAACAATGTGTGGCGCTAGGAAGTGTGACGTACTGTACATGCGCATGTACTGTATGTATATACTATGTGGGGGTGTACCAAAGTTTTCAGATATTTAAGTAATGAGGTACTGCCAAGTGTGTGAAGGTTATTCAATCTTAATGTCCTCCTATTCCTGACAGATGCCCCCCCCCCCCCCCCCACTCTGATAAAGAAGCGCGCTCCCCTTTGATCAGGCTCGCCGACATGTGTCGACAGAAGCCGCTCGCTGGTTAAAATAAATTCTTAATTTGAACTTGGGGGTGGCTTTGCCGGAGGGGGGGGGGGGGGCATCACAGGATCATGATCTCCGGGAAGTGATGGGGAAATAAGGAGAGGCGCTTGAGCGGGTAATTATGTTTCCAACGGGTGCACAAAGACGCTTGAAAGCCCTGACGGCTTGCTTTATTCACCGGCAAGCCGGGTTGAAACCTCCGCGCTTTCAGATTTCAATGTATTTGGTTAAAAGACATCTTTCGCCTTCTGTTAGCCTCTTAGCCGCTAGCTACTGTCTACTGTATATCACGTTTCGAGATAGCTATTTGGTAGCTTCTTATGAGGAGCAGTTTTGTTACTGCCATAGTGACTCTGAGTCTGGATCACCTACTTTCATGATCTTAATAAGTTCCGTCTCATCCGTTCATAATACGGTCTTAGTCAACGCCCGCGAAGGGGCTGACAGTTCAAACGATGTGTATCAATCTGGGTCTTAACTGATTTTAACCAGAGACGGGAAGTTACGAAGTACAAATACTTTACTTTACTTGAGTAGGTTTTTTTCAGTACTTTGTACTTTCCTGGGTATTTATTTTTTTTAGACTACTTTTTACTTTTATCCCTTACATTTTAACATGAGTATCTGTACTTTTTACTCGATACATTTTCAAAACAAGGTCGTTACTTTTGTTTTTTAATGCGTGAAAACGATTAAAATACTTGACCTGGAAGAAATATCCGCCGTCAATGTTTCCTGGCTCCGCCAATCAAATAATACATTTCACACGGTCCAATACATTCCAGCCTATGATTGGCTCTATGACATGCGATCACATGACATGCAATTGGCTAGATTAGAACAACCCCTGAATATGAGGGTAATTTTTTCTCCGTTCGCTAATATCTTTCAAATTACTTGTACTCGTCAAGTACATTTTAGAACTTGTACTTTTAACATTGTATTTGAGTGACTACTTTTACTTTGACACAAGTAACTGTACTTTTACTCAAGTAGAAAATGTCAGTATTTTTTCCCATCTCTGATTTTAACTGATCCAAACTAAGTGCGCCAAAGTTGCGGATAAGACACGTACAAAGCGTTCAGCAAAATAAAAGGTCACAGCAATAAACAAATCTATCTCAAGTTCCACTTTCTAATTATGTGCCAGAGATCTAATCCAACAGTCTGTAAAATCAGTGGACCAGCCAGGACAGCTTATGATGCCTTAGTGTATTAATATCCATCAATTTTTTGCTAGTTAGAGAGTTAACTATCTAAAAATGGTACATTTAGAATATTTTTAATGCCATAGGAGAATGTCTCTGAATGTTTGGAACCTCTGTTTCGACACCAGTTGACTAAAACCATGTGCATACATGCTCAATCTCAAATAGCATCTAAAATCCTCACGTCTGAAATCGAAGACGCATATCATGTTATAGTCTCTCTTTTGGTGTTCTGGTGACATTTATCACGCCTTAACTTTCATCCTCCGCCTCAGAGTCCCCTGGACACCCCCACCCTTTATATTATTGAATATTTCTGCACTTAAATATTTATAAGCCTTTAACTGATATTCTCCTCTGCGCTCCATTAGCTCCACCAGGGACCTGTGGTCCCTTGCAGGGGATCCAACTGTACTCGTACCCCCTGCCCCCCATGGTGCTCTGCCCACGCTGAGACAGGTAGTGAAAGGGGGGAGGTGGATGAGGGTGTAACAATATAAAAGAAAAATATTACAGGAGTGATGAGATTAATTGAGGCGGTGAGACAAAGAAAGCCTGTGAATGAAGGATACGCGTTGAAACCGTGCTGGACTTCTTGGTCCTTGGATTCTAACGAGTCGTTGTTTATTTGATATTTTTATACACAAAGTGACGGTTATCATGAATAACTGGTTAAAAGTGCAGCCACATTCATCACATGACGCATACTTTGTACGTAACCAAGCGTGTCATAGACTTTTTTGTATTATTTGTAGTCGTTCTTTTTGGATCGTGAGAATTATATGACGTAATCTGCCCGTTTTTTATCCAATGTATTATTTTTTGTTGTTCTGTTTGGTGGTGGTTAATGAATAACTGGCAAAAGTGCATTATCAGAGAACTTTCACTCGCCAAACAGACTATTAGTTGTCAAGTGGGCTCAAGTACGGTTGGAGTGGCCTAGTGTGAGTAAGTACGGCCAAAATGCACTTAAAACTCAATTACAGTAATTGATTAAGAATAATTCTGATTGTGTGGATATGATGATTAATCATGACTTGAGAAGGCAAAATGCAACAGAGGTGCAAGTACTTTTTTTTGTCAAAGGAACGACATTTAGTCACTACCGTAACTTCCTCTGAAATAAAACAGCCGATCTTGATTCTGTTCCCCTCCCATGAATAATTTCAGTGGGAGCGACGATCATCTTACTTCAGGTTGATCAGAATCTGGATGGACGTTCAATACGTCTTCCCTCTCATCCTTTGCACATTGGCGAGTCTATTAAGAGCATTTTTTGCAGGGATGTTGCAAAACTCAACGCCATTTGCCTCATGTTTGAGTGTGAGCGTCAGCCAGCGCATGCACGCGCCGCTATTGATCAGCTGTCCGACCCGCAGTGGCTGTGAGGAGATGTCCTGATCTGATAGATTACTGTAAAGGCCCACGGGCGCAGGAACCTCAAGTATTGACGTGGCGCTTTAATCCCAGGGTTGGACGTGACCTTGCCATGTCAAGTGCTCCCAACGCCAGCCCCCATCATTTCCCTCCACTCTCCTCCTTAAAGCCCCTCCCCCGCAGATGTCTCATCTGCCCCCGCCACCTCCAACATGTTGCATCCGGCGTTGCATGAGGAATCTCAATTTATTATATATGATTATTATGGGACAGCTAAAGCAAAAAAATACACATTAGTAACTTTTAAACATGTTTTTACAAACCCAAAATTGGTCCTGGTTGAGTTTTATTGGCTTTTTCAGTCTTTCTGAAGCAGGTGAATGATGATGACTTGATTTTGTCAATAATATATAGTCATTATTTTATCAGTATTTCCCATTCCTTGATATACAGTAAATAGAATGTCTGTCTGTCATGGCAACCCTGGATCCCTACTTATTTGTATAATATTGGGGGAACAGCCAGGATGCTTAAGGCAGATGAAACCGGTGAGATAATGTTGTTGTTGGTCAGTGTATTTAAATCTTAAATACTACATAAATAATTGGAACCTTGAGGTAACTTTATCCTCACGTTGTTGGGGCATTATCTTACTTTAAGGCGACCCCTGATCACCCTATGTTGTGATAAATAATAATTGTTGGACCAACACAGGTCCATGTTTTGCTACTACTACCATAGCAGCTAACGTTGCTGTTCGGGATTATGTGAGGTGCTTGTAGGAAATGTGCCACATATTTAAATGATTAATATTGTTAGTAATTTATATGTTTATGCTATAAAGCATCAATACAACATGTAATAATTTTACGATAAAAAGATAGTGTCAAAGTAATGTTAATGGCACACTAGGTAGTTACTAGCTAGCTACTACTTGCTAGCTAAGAACAACAACTTTGTCTTTGAAGGAAACTTTACTGTTTGTTCAGTTATGTGAGGGAAATGTATGAAATTTGCCACGCATTTAAATAGGCAAATCTGTTGATATTTTAGATTTGATACATTGAAGTGTCAAGTGTAATAATTTGACCGTAAAGTAGCAGCGTCAAAGTTATGTTGCTGGCACACTAGCTTGTTACTAGTTTGCAATCTTTGCCATTGCTACAGTGAACCCCAATTTTGGTTGTCGACAGTATATAATGTGCTAACATTACTATTTAGATGTTTGTTCAAACCATGTCACATGCTAAAGTGGTTATACAGTGTCGTTGTCGGCAGGAGAATTGCCATATTCAATCTTATGGTGTTGGGTAGCTAGCTAATAATAATGGACTATGTAATTTTGTGGTCTATAATATTGGTGGATCTGTCATGACACATCTCATGTTGCATTAGTTTACATTACGCAAAGTACAGCCATCCATTTCCTAGAAGAGCGTTCAGAGAAATTAAGTATTCGAAACAGCATATTCTGGGTAAACAAAATAAAAAAGGATTTCACAGGCATATGCTTGAAAAAGAGTTGACTTTCTGGTGCCTATTGTCATTCTGTGTCAGTAGATGAGGTCTATATTGTATGGCGTTTGGCCCCCAGAGCGACAAAGGCTTGCGTCTGTGAGGATTGGGTTGGGATTTTCATTTTCATGAAACACCTTCCGCTCTCTTCTGCATGCTCCCACCGGGGACCACCGAGCTGATATTTTTAGAGGGCATGTTCAGTCTGCGGGAGGGAAGGACAATGGAGGGTGTGATGTGGCATCAATACTTTTTCTGTGAGTTGGGGATGGGGTGGGGGGGGGGGGGGTTGAGGAGTGGTGACAGTAAAGGGGGAAAAACCTGAGTGGCCTTGGACGAGTTGTGTGGCATGCATACCGTATTTCCTCAAACCGTGCCCCCACTCAAGTAAATGCTGGTTGTCACTTAATCATTTTCATATACAGACACTACTGTTCAAACATGCATCTCATTCTCATGGTATTAACTTGGAGCCCATTTGAACTCCGTTGCTAACCAAAACAGCAGCACCGACTACATGTTTTCAGATGAGTCAATGTGGAGAAGCCACTGAGATGCTGCTCTACCCAATCTGCCCCGATTCGCTACGATTCAATTTTGACATTGCATATTATTTAATCAATTAGCATTATTTCTTTTTTTTGTGGACATATACACATATTGTTCATGTTCCATACATATATGGTATATTCTGGGTTAGCATGTGTACTCAATTTTATGCTGTTTTTCAGCTTAGTCATATACTGTATGTTTAAGCTTATAGGCCATTCCTCCTGGCTGTCGTATGATGTAGCGTAATTCATTTCCGTTTCCAGTTCATGTTTAGCAAGTAGACTTTCTGTCCAGAGTCCAAACGCTTAATAATTTGCCTGATATTTTATTGTTCAAAGTTGGATGTTCTCCGCTTTAATGGAGTTCCAGCCAGATGGCTGTGAAAGTGGAGTTAATCATCCCAAGTACTGCTAGTTTTGGCGCTAAATGCGCTAGCCGTATCAGTATTAGGTTAGCTTAGCAATTAACGTGGTTTCTCCATTATTCTCTTCATCCCTTTTGTGAGAACGATATTTGTCAGATGTGCAGATTATCCGCTGCCATGGAGGTGATGTTTACTGACTCGAGGATTTAATCTGTAACGTGTTTAGCCAAACTAGTAGCCAGCAAGCTGGTTGTGGCGTAAGTAGCACTGAGTTACTTGACGGTTGACTGGGTTGACCGGTGCATGGGTGCTGTGCGTCCGCTAGGGCTGTGCAGATCCATCCAAGTATCGATAGAATCGAGACTAACGTGAGTATCGGTATCGGATCGATACCAGTGCGCCAGTATCGATGTTTTCCATTTATATACAATGACAGCAGTGACAATGAGTCATATTATGCTTTGTTGGAGCTTTTCCAACTACTAGTTGAGCTAGGTATTAGTGTAGCACAACATGTAAGTATTGTTTATGTAATGTGATTGGACTCGAGGAACATCAGTGGTTGACGTTTCTTTGAGTGCAGAACAGTGACAAGGGACTAAGAATACGAAGATTATTACTACATTGCAAATTTAAATAACAGCCCAGGTATTTTTCTGTTGAGGATTTTATATAATGGCATGTTTAAGAACCTAAGATGAAAGTCAAATTAAAAAAGAAAAGAAAAAAAGTTAATTAAACAGGACAAATATTTTAGCGATATTGACACCAGTATTTACTTGGTATCAATCGATAACAAAATCTCAAGTATCGCGCAGCTCTATAGTGTCCACCCCAGCGAAGCTTTTTGGGAAAGTCTCTGCATTTCGGAAAATAGTCGATCATGAAATTTCAGGGAGAAAGAATGACATTTAGGTTAATTTTATTGCTGGTGAAGTGAGATTGGATACACATGTGATGATCATAGTATCATGGTATTGGGAAATCACTGCTTCAGACAATAGTTACTGTATCATGTGGAGAAAAAAAAAGGCTTCCTTCTCAATGTTCTCCGAGCCCGGGCATGCAGGATGGAGATTTAAAATGGCTGCCAGTGAAGTACACAAGCTCCTTCGCCCCACAGGGCCTCTGCCAGGGTGGCGATGATTGTAAGTGTGGCTTTTTAATCAGCCTTATTGTGAAGTGCATTGGTCACAGCAGGGGAGGGCGAGAAGCGCCGCTCGCCGCCCGCTCATAAAGCGCGCGTTCGCCTCTGCGAGGTTTTCGGCTTCTTGTTGTTTCCACGCGGCAAAGTTGTGATTAAAATTTGGGACGTCGGTGGTCAGCTTTTCCGGGCGCCACTCGGATGCACAACACCAACTAGAGACTAACGTTCAGATGGATTGAAGAATATTGATGTGCGTGACCCCGACCGCTGCTGCCTGCGAGCCAGGCTGAATAATTTAGGGAAGTGTGTCATGATTACAGTGGAACACACACACACTTGCCAACAACGTCAGATTTGTGTGTTTTACACTGGAATGTCTGCTTAATATGTTTTGTCTCCTGACTCATGCAGTCCACCACTACTGCCTGCTTTTTTTTTTTTTTTTTTAGTCCAGTCCAGCCAAAAGCTGCAGTCCAGGATTTATTAACTACACTTATTCCCATCAGTCTCCTTTCATATACTGAAGTTTTGCTTGGATGAAGCAGAGCAAACACGGCATAAAACCATTTCTAATAACAGAGGTATTTGTGTGTGTGTGTGTGCCTTTCACCTGCCGAACGCTTTTGCTATGGCACGAGTGGTTGAGCTACAAAGGCTCAAAGTGAACCTGCATTTTTATTACACTTTTTATTATTGTTTTTTTTTATTATTATTAAATCCAAGCTTTGGAAAGCTAGTTTATTGCCGCCCAAAGGATGTTGGTGGGTCACCCAATTTTCTTTTGCCCTCATCTCGTGCCATTTCCCGTTGCTCTCCAGATCCAGAGTGCGCCCCCGAGAGGGCGTCGGAGGACGCGGAGAGCGGGCGTCTGAGGAAGAAGAGGCTTCTCTCTCCAGAGGAAGTCGAGGAGGGAGAGGAGGACGACGAGGAGCCGGCGCTGCACAGCTGCGACAGCTGCCGGCAGGTGTTCGAGTCGCTGAGCGATCTCACCGAACACAAGATTAATCAATGCCAGCTGACAGGTAAACAACGCTCAGCCCGCCGCGCCTGCCCGCCACTCTGCCATTCACTTGCTCACCCTCGCCGGAGAATACGCCGTCACCGCGCCGAGGGGAAGCACCACGCCAGACTGCCACTTTGGCTCGGCCCTGGCGCACATTAGTCATGTTTGCTGCACATCAATACCTACAGATGTCACGTACAAATAGGCTGTCCTTATGCTACTTGACTGCAGGCTAATGAGAGCACAATGAGTATGTTGTCTATGCTCAGGGTTGGGCACCTTTCACATTTCAATCGGTACGGTACGGACTTACGGGAGCTCGGAATTAGGGCTCAATAATTACCCATATTAAAATTGACATTGCAATATAGAAAAATGCTATTTGTAGAACCCCCCCCCCAACAAGTGCTTAAGAAATGCAGTCCACATGTTACATTCTGTTTCTTTAAATATAAATTGGTGAAGTGATAAAACCACAGATTTAATTGTGTTATTGTTGTAAATTAAGTTTACATCACACTTGTTTGGTAGAATTTTTCGAAATTGCATTAGGATTGTTCGATACTACTTTTTTTTTTTTTTTTTTTTTACTGATACCAGTACAAATACTACACTTTTGAGTAATCACCAGGGTTATTATAGTTTGGGAGTTTTCATTTTAGTTAGTTTTAATTAGTTTTCAGGGTTAGTTTTTATTAGTTTTAGTTATTAAAAAATGCTTAATTTTAGTTTAGTTTGAGTTAGTTTCAGTATTTGTTTTTCTTTCTTTTTTTTTTTATTACTTGTGCACAATATTTAACAAACACCATGGTAAAATGAAAAAAGTAACAACTTTCTTACCTAGTGCTGCATTTCAGCTGAGTTGAATGAAAAAGCAGGCAAGCCGAGCCATTGGAGCTAAAAGTCAAACACGCAAAATTGTCAGCTAGGAGCGACATCATCTGAAGGTGCTTTTCTATTGGCTGCTGCTAGATGATGTCACTTCTGTGTGAGATACTTTCAAACATCCTTATTCCGCTGAATATCAGTATACTTAAAATCACATTTTAAATTATCCCCAATGCTCATGCATTAAATTAATAACGGTACCAAAGATTAAAACGAAGGACATTTTTGCTAAAATTATTGTTAGTTTGAATTAGTTTTGTAAACATAAAATGTAGTTTCAGTTAGTTTTTGTTTTTAAAAAAAGTATTTTATTTTTTACATTATTTCTTTGACAAAATTGTTTTTTTAATTTGAGTTTTTTTCCTTAGTTTTCATTAAGTAAAATAACCTTGGTAGTCACCAATACCAATATCAAGTACCCATACCACTAGTACTTTTTATAATAAACTCTCCATCTATCCCAATATAGCATTTTCCTTAAAATTGCATGAAAATTATGGTAATTTTGTATTTTTTGAATTTCTACTTCCTGATTGCAAAACGGTCACAAATCGACCACCACAAATACCGTTACAAGGTGTCGTATCAGGCAGATATCAGGCCTTCCAGGTATCGGTAATCGAGACTGTGGCTGATGCCTCAATCCTCATGTGGTTTTATTACGATCAGGAACTAGAAATCCTAAATTAAAAGAATAGAAAATTATCAGGAAAAATTCTATGGGGATATATAGGTCTTGCCATGTTTCTGTATGGTGATGGAGGCAGAGAGGCGAAGCAGGTGTGCTCTTAAATAACATAATTTAATTGAAAGAGAACGAAAAGCAAACACAAGATACTGGAAAACTTAAAAATAAAAATAAACAATGTACAAAGCAAGATACAAAGTGTACAACCCCAAAACTGGAAATAAACTTACAAATACCAAAATAAACCAGCCAGGACTCACATATACATACATAGACAAAGACCGAAATAAATACAAACAAACTGATGAGATGAGAGACACCTGGACATAGTAAAATGGAGGATATATATTGCAAATAATGGCTATTCTATTCTATTCTATTAAAAAAAAACTAAAACTATTTGTGTTCTTGCAGGGATGTCAAATGTATTTGATATGTCACATTAGAACTACATTAATTGTCCCAAACCTAAGCCTAGGTAGGACCAATTGGTTTATTATGTTTGTTTTATTGGCCACTAGTCTCCATATGTCAGTATGCACTTCAAATGCTGCGACACAATATTTGATTCTACCTCATTTTTACATCCGCAAACCATGGCTCATGGAGCCACGGGAGTCCCCAGACTGCATTTTTCGAACCTCCGCCCTATAGTAAGAAGGCCAGAGAATGGCAGGAGTCCCAATGCTCACATGCTGCCAGTGGAAGCAGAAAAGAAGGGTGCCATTGGCAGTGTGTGTCATTGACCTGTTGATGGATGAACGCTGCTATAAATACTCTGACAAGGTGGCAGGGAGAACTAATGATGTGATTTGAAGGTTTTTGTGTGCATGTGTGTCTTCCTCCTCCGGACATGCTGTCCTCCTTTGCACATCCGGGTTCCTGTCACCACCACGAGCTCAGATTTGAAAATCCGGTGGAGCATCCGTGAAGTTGTTCTAATTCCTGACAAATTGTTGTTTCCTTGGTCAAAGGGTCTTCGACCCTTTCCCAGCATGTAGCAGTTTTATTTCCAATGTGTATTATAGTTTTAATGCCAACACCCTTGTTAGTCCTTAGTATGTTATTTAATCAGCCTTGTAATGAAGTAAAATGTATTTTTAGGACACTTTTTACATAGCAACGATGACAAAGTAGCCTGAAATATACAGCACATGCAAGCAGTCTACAAGAAGCTGCCAGGACAGCTGACCACAGTGCAAGTGTGCGTGTGGCTGACATATGCCAAATTTTTAATGGGCCTCTGGGTTACAAATGATTGAATGCCACAAATTCTGCCTAGCAACAAGGAATGGGCATTTGACTACATTTCCTACATCAACTATCGGGAAAGAACAACTAAGTATGATTTTAATAGGGAAGTTCGATACCACTTTTTTCAGACCAATACCTAGACTTCTGAGTAGTCTCTGATACCAAACACCGATACCACTAGAACATTTGATACACACAATTTATATTAAAAACAATGACAGATCATTGTAAAGATCTATATATCCCAAAAGCATTTTTTCTTATGATTCTATTTTTATTTTCAAAAAATACATATTTTGTATTGAACACACAATAAAATGAATTTAAATATGAATAAATAAATAAAGTCACCAGAGAAAATCTCAATCAAAATATGCGTTTGTAAAACTTCTGTCAACCAATACTGGTACGTTGAATTAAGGCTAGTATTTTCCGATACCAGGTATCGGTACTTGCCCATGCCTACTGATAATGATAGCAGAGCGTGCATATATGCAAGGGGTGGCCAAGTTCGGTCCTCGAGGGCCACTATCCAGCCTGTTTTCCATGTTTCTCTCCACTAACACACCTGATTCATGATCAGGATCGTTATCAGGCTTCTGCAAAGCTTGCTGCTGAGTTGATCATTAGATTCAGCTGCCCTGAAGGAGGGAGACATGGAAAACAGGTTGGATAGTGGTTCTCGAGGACCGAACTTGGCCACCCCTGATATATGCCATAGCTCATGTTCAACAAGTTGAAGCTGACTCAACGGTGCCTCTATTGGCCGCAACAAAGCATTGCACTTACTTTTGCCTCACTCATGACTTCAGACAGAATTCTTAACGATGGATTAATAAATTAGAGCAATCCTGCTACTTTTTGTTGCTGCGTCTGCTAGATAGTTCCAATTGTATTCCAGCTGAGGAGTCTTGTAATGAATCATGAATGATTTGTGTTGTCTGTGCTATTTTTAACATTTTGGAAGAGGCGGTACTGTACTGTGGTGCGCTACCATTTTATCTAGCCATTCGTTTGCTGTAGCGCTTGTCCTCATTAGGGTTGCGGGTGCGCTCAGATGGCTTTGGGAGAGAGGTGGGGGATACCGTGGACTGGTTGGCAGTTCATGGGTTCATGAGTGTGATTATGCAGTAAACCTTGTATGTTTTTGGAAAAATGTCGCAAAATGAATCAAACTTGAGCCTGATTTGAAAAATGCCATTGCTTTTTCCAACGAAAAAAATGACTAGCTTCTGTCGAGTGGCAATACGAGCATGTGCTTTCATTTGTTCCTTCCGTTTGCACACAGAGATGCACACGCGTGCGTATCGCAGGCGTGCGCATGCACGTGCGCGTTTGCCCCGGGTGTGCACATTTGCAAAGAGCGACGAGCGACTGAAAAATCAAAGCACGCTTCACTTTCATTGGCAGCCAACAGAAAGAAGCCTTTTAGCGGAACGTATAGGTGCCGAACCTGCTTTAACACGGCTGTCCCTCTAATCCAATTTCATCCGTCTAACTCTTGATTTGTCTGTTTGGGAACATCAAGACACAAAGGGCATTATTTAAGAGGCGGCGGGGGCTGGAATTAAAATTCTCTTTGCAGTAATTACTTATTTTGTGGTGTAATAGTCGGGAAAAAGTCGGCAGCGTTGTGAGAGTTGGATATTTGATTTGAAGCTTTTATGCCGAGCGCAGGTTGTACTTTGTGGTCAAGACTGACTCAGCCATGTTCCTCATATAATAAAGCCGGGCTTTTAGAAATGTCAATCTTACGGACAAATAACGCTTAATTGCTCAATGCTGATAGAAAAAAACACAGAGTTTAGATAAGAGCCCCTGTGGAAAGCAAACAAAAGATTCTAATTGCCATTTGGGCATTGTGATTGTGCAGAAACACTCTATTAGTATTCAAACACAGTGGGAGAAGAGAAACTTGGAGATGGCATACTAAGTATTACTCGGTGTGCGTGTGTGTCTGTTTGTGTACACACAGAAATATGGGAGGAGATTTCCTTTGTGGCATTATGTAGACTTCCATGACCAATTAATCTGCCTTACATCCAGCCTCCACTCACAGATGGATGCTTTATTAGAGACGTTTTCTAATCAAGAAGCAGCACCTGCTAAAAGATCCAGTTTTACCATTTGAAACATTTTCTTTTGGGGAAGAAAACTGTCATTTTAATTTGTAATTTATGACGGTGCCACATTCATTTCAAATTAATGCGGATGCCATATTTCCGTAAAATGTTTAGATTTGTACAGGCGTATATTTGAAACAAACAATTGAAAACAACAATGATATCAGTAAATTACATTTCATGCCAAGTAAAACTTAAGTTGAACCCCTTCAGACCCGCATTTTTTTCTGCTGCGCATTTATTTATTAATTTTTTTACAGATTTTGATTATTTTTCCACATAAGATTAACATGGAATTTTTTTGGTCGGGTTATCGCATATTTTTATTTGTTACAGTGGACGCCAGGATAGAGTATGGCTGCAACATTTTTAACATCATGCAAATCAACTTGCAATTGTGATTGGTTAGCTAGGATCCAATCATGAACCAGAAATGTTGAAATTATGCGTTTTTATTGGTTTAGACACGCAAATATGTCATGTCCACTGCAATCATCTTTGAGTCTAAAGGGGTTAAAACTAAACAAACATGCCTATGTTGAGTGCATTTGTATGAGTGTAGCATAGAAGGTCTTGCAGCTGCTTAATGCCCCATGATGACTTAACATAAAATTGTTTAGAGTTACTTGGAACGTGGCGTTCAAAAATAGCCTGCAATAATGAGTCACATGCTGCTTTGCTATCTCTGAAGACAAAGGCATTTTCTGATTGCATGTAACCAACAACCTCTTCTGATTTATTCCATTATATTCTCTTTCTAATGTATATTTTTTCCCGTATCTCCGAACTAACCACTGGAAAAGTCCAAGAGATATCTTTGCTTAAGCAAAGAGCTTGTACAGAGCAGACACACGTAATATAGTGCACAAAGTATTTTGTCCTGCTTATACTCACCATTGACAACGTTTACATGCAGTTATTATTTGGGTTGAGGTCAAAATTCTGGTTACTAAAACATTCGTGATAGCTATTTACATGCGTTACTCGTGTATAGATGGTCATTGTGATCAATTAGAAAATCATGATGTAAACCGTGACACACAAACAATAAATTATGCAAATAGACGTAATTTCTGCTTGTAACTTTCTACGGTTAATAAAATGCATTATATTCATGTTACTCACCACACTAATAAAAGTATCCAGGTTCCTTTTCGCTCCAAAAATGTGCTGCTGTGCTGCATTGCCATGTTTGTTTACCTCTGTTTGTGTGGTTTCTGGTGGGCTGTGCACCTGACACACGGACTTATAGAAATGAATGTATGTGTGTATATATACTTTGTACACACTGTCATTTTCGGCAGACAGAAAACAATGTGAGAACGCCGCGGAATCAAAAATCAATGTATAAATGTTAGGCTCAGTTAGCGAGTGGCAGCGTAAGATGGCCGTCACGCGTACAAATATTTATTGTACTCAAAGGATCAAGATTCCTTGCGAATAGAGCATGAGCAGAAAACAAACCAATGAAAGCCCCCTTCGAGGTAATCAATCAGTTCAATTGAGGTTTTCCGAACGTGTTTATATGAATTTGGCTTACGAAAGGGGTGTCTTATTCAGATACCCGAATATTGCCAATGCTCGGGGTTTGAAAGGGTTGACTGCATATAAACATGGTCGTTGTTTTCTATATAACTCAAAATTTGGAAACCCCAAGAGCTGATTTTCTTGTTTAGTCCTTACTAGAAAGATGAGAGAGAGTACAAAGTAGACGCATATTCTTATTGCTATGCTATGCATTATCTGACCACATGTAGTACTTAATGGGAGAGTTTCTTTTACGGCAATAAGAATCTCTACATGCTTATATATGACCACTTCATGGTAGGTCCTTGATCCCTTTTGCATACTTCAGTGAGAAAGAAAACTCCAAAACAAGTCAGAAGTGCACGTCGACCACACCCAAGATAGACGGAAAGAAAGAAAAAGATGTTACATGTCACCACGATCAATGGCAACCATTGTCTACCGCCTCCCCCAGCCCCGCCGGCCCCCACCCCGTCTGCCGGAGGTATAACACCTTTCCGTGCACTTAAGCCATGACCACTGCAGTGCGCTAAGGGAGCGCATGGGTATGGATTGCCTGGCGTCCCAGATGCAATCGGCGCTATCGATCGCACTAATGCTGGACTGCGGAGGAAGGCGAGAGGCTGCAAGAGGCAGCGAGGGGGAGGGAGACAAGGAGGGGAGGAAGGGGAGAAAGAGAGCGAGTGCTGCAGGAATGCGTCCCCAGGGAGCCTCCGCTGGGCCGGGGCAGGGCTTCAGGAATGCTCCCCCGGAGATCCCGAGCGAAGGCTATGGGCACGGCCGCAAGAATGCTCCTCCGGAGAGTTGAGGCCGGCTGGGGCAGGACTATAGGAATGTCCCCCCTTTGTCCCTCCCCCAACCGGAGCACCCCTTCAACTTCAGGGGCTCCAAGGGGAGGCGGGGTGGCCCCTGCGGCTCCAGGATGGCTGCGGATCAGGTTTCCATGTGGGGATCAGCATCCTGCCGACAGGGTTTTAGTCCGCCTTGGGGAAAAGACGGGAGGCCAGAGGCTTTTTTTCCGCAGGGCTCGCCAAAGCAACACTTCACCGTTGCTTTGTCTCCCACCGGAGGAAGTGAAATGGTTTTGAGGCAAGCAAGCGCACTTCTCAACATTTCTTGTTTACTAGTTAACAGAAATTTCTGATTTCAAGCTACGAAGTTAAATTCAAAATATGCCTTTCACCGCACATTCGGCCATTCTTTCATTATGGCTCCAGCTCCCCGGAGCAACACCTTTCCTTGTGTCCTTAGCCCCTCCTTGCCTCCCCTCTCTCTCTTGAGAGAGATCGGCGCCCGGCTATTTTAACCCTCTGCGAGATGACCTTTTTAATAAGTGTCTTTCTCTGTTTTCCTGCCAGCCACTGTGCGAGCAAACAGAGCATGTCTTCTGCTTCCCCCAGATAAAGGAATCAATCAGAAAAGGGTGCGACGGAGAAGCAGAAAGAGATAACTGGGCCATGTATGGATTTATATTATGTAGATTTTTCCCCTTCTTGCCTTCTTCCCTGTAGACATCGCACTCGGCTTCAATAAAGCACATCTCGGATGCATGAGAGAATGCAATGCTAACACTCCAAACAATAACATCCTCCGCAAAATGCAGAGTACTGAGGTAATGTGATGGAAACGGCGCAGACACATTTCTAAAATGCGATCCGACGGCGAGCAGGGTGAACGTTCCTGAAAGCTGTGATACAAGCTTTATTCCCGTTTGAACGCATTTACATCAAGTCTTTGGGTCAGCCACATGGAAACATTTAGCAATATCCCCTGACTATGAGCAGCACGCTGGCAGTCGGGCTGTGTGGGTTTTTTTTCAACAGTTTCCAACAGGATCCCATTAGCTGTACTATGTAACTTTCTACATTTATTCAACATCTACTATGCGAATGCCAAGAAGACCGTGCCAGGGCTATATTTGCTTCAAAACGCCGCACACAAGAGGAGTAAGTGGCAAGAGCAAGACCTGATTAGTCCAGCGCCGGCATCCCAGTACAAAGGGGCGGCACACTGATTACAAGGATTTGACAAGATGAGAGGTGGTAGGTTGGGGAGAGAATAGCACACTTTTGGCATGTGAGTGGGGCTGAGGGTCCTGTCGCGACTGTGCTGGCGTGTAGAGCGCCTGTTACGTGTGAAGACATTGGGAGAAAGGAAAAGACGAAGGGAGCTTTAAAGTCGCCGGCTTTGGCTCTCAGTGCGCCTGTGCCAGTAACATTAACAGGAGTGTCATTAGGAATTCAAAGCATATGCCCTCATGAGAATGCCCCTCGTCTCTCTCTGCGTCTCTCTCGACCGTGCGCCGCACACTGCACACATTATGCAGTGTATAAAGTATTTATCGGCCTTTGTCAGTCGAGGGCTGCCTTTCCTGCTGAAAAACAATCACAATGAAAATGGAGAGCTTTGGCATGTAGGCTCGAGCCAAACCTTTGCATCCTCATCATCATCAACCCCTACCTTTTGATTAAACACTCCTGTATCTTCTTGCTCAATCAGCCATCCGCTCGGAGGGCTCACTCATGCACACATGCTTCATAGTAGCAGCACCTGCGTGCATTCACTTTGCGGTTTAGATGACGCGTCGTTTACCGCCCCACAGGCTCCACTTGACCTCCTTAATATAACGTGTGGATAAAAACCTCTCGTGAACCAGCCTTTGCTATCAGATGGATTTGTTGTCATCAAAACCGTAACGGTATATTTATTCGCCTGTCTATTGACGACAAAAACCCAAGTGGGAAAATGGTATGGCCGTAGTGCACTATGACACAACTGTCGTAGCTTCTTGCATATTAAATACAAAAGTACATGTTAGGTTCATTGAAGACTATAAATTGTCCATAGGTATGAATGTAAGTGTGTGGATGGATGGACTTTAACTGCCAATGCCAGATTGGTACCTTACACCCATATGGGACAGTAAACCGGCTAAAAGATGTGTGAGGGTCTGGGGATGAGGAGAAAACTCCAGAATATATCTGTTTAGGGAACCAAGATTCATTAAAAATCCCTGGTTTGTTTAGTTAGCATGCTTACTTACAATAAATCTAACTATTTAACAATTTTTGTTGTTGTTGGGGGGGGGGGGGGTGTCAGTGTCAGCCAAGGTTAAAACCCAGGACATTTTTGTGCAAATCCGGTGCAACTACAGACTGAGGATTTTTTTGGTCATTTTTTGCATCGGCACCAACTGGGACAGGTGACCCACCTGATCCAACAGATGGAGCTGTGATGAAAAAAGCTGTTAAGCTACATCAGTCTCAAATAGTTTGTTGTCCAAAGAAGAAGAACATGACATTATTATGTTACGTTTGTAAAATCATATTCACTCATGAAATGCCCAAAACAGCTAACCAAGGCCATGAAAATAAAACATTCCGTGCCAAAGTCGAATTCTGTCATTTTATATGATTTTTTTTTTTTTTAATTCGGTAGGTTTCTATGGGTCTGATGCAGGTTTTGATGCGCTGGCCCTTTAATTTCTAAGTAGTTTCAGGAATGGTAATACACCAAATTGCCAGCACGGGGAAGCAAAAATGTCCATGTCAAATGTTTGTTTCCACAAAAAGCAATTTTTCTCTGAATTTTGGTCAAAATGGCTGAATTTCATCAAACTTACCCATGTTCTGTTGCTGTTTATTAGAGAACAGAAAAGGGTCAAATCAAACTTTTTCTGTGGTGAAAGAAAAGAAATAGTCTCTTCTTTCATTTGGTAGATTCAATGTCAAAATAATCATGGAACACAATATTTTGTGGATCTTGAAAAATCAGTCAAAATCCTCTAAATAGGCATTGAATGAGTTAACTTCTTTACAACTATTTAATTTCAACGTGTGTCTTGGCTGTGCAGCTTCTGGTCATTTTTGGATTAGGGTTTTGTCGCTTTTTGTTTTTGTTTTTAGCTTTTATGGTGCTACTTTGCAAATGAAATCTACTCAGAACCTTCAAAATCACGAGTGCAGGTGTCGTGCACACGCACGCACACACCACATTGAAATTGCATTTATTTTTAACCAATCTGAATCAATCAGATTTCAAATTCACCACCCTCCTCCGCCTTTGCAAAAGCTCAGAGTGATGTTGGCTTTTCCTGTCCTCTGATTGATCAGAGCTACTCGAATTAGGGTCATAATTAATATATGTGAAGGTGGAATGTCGGACGTGATTAAAACTTAATTTTCAGAGCGAACTCTCCGTGTTAAAGTGCACATTTTGAGGATAATTTGGCTTGCTTTCAACCCAGTAAAGAATTTATTCGATACTTCCAGAGCAGCAACAATGAGCTTATATCCAACACGGTTAGTAAATGAGGTTGGATTTTTGTCTGTAAATAATACGCATCGCTGGTAAATGTGATGTTTTTTTGTTATGTTATTATATAAATATTGACCGTGAACTGCCGTATTATAGTGTAGAGGTTTGTACTTGTCGCACCCCAGCGTTGACTTCACTGAAGCGGTCTTGGCCCAAAATCTGGTTGTCTCGTATTGTCGCCGCGACGTTCGCTCTGCCTTCTCTTTGTTCGTTTCTCATTCAGCAGCACGGGCATAAGGATGGCACATTAAATCTTAATAGGGCTGCGTCTGGCAGGGTTGAATTGCCGAGCGTGTTTAAGCCTCCGATGCTTTTCCTCCCTCCGGTAGGAACACTTGCTTGTGGAAGTGGAAAACGATTGCGTCAAAAGACTGCTCTCCCACCCTCTGTCCAGAGCACGTGTCACTCGGGCTGCTCTGCCGAAGCTCAGAGACTGAAAGCGACTCCGGCTCGGGAGTGACTTAAGCCTCGCGCGGAGTAACTGTAGTAGTAATTGCATTACGCCTTGACGTTTGCTGCGAGGAAGCGTCTAACTGTTGCATGTTCACCGAGCATGCAGAAAACAAACGTAAAGGTGATGTTTTCAGCGAAGAGAGTCTGAGGACGCTTGGCGTGGGGGCAGGTGGGGGTTACCAGGTGAAGAGTTGACCGTTTGTGCATCCAGCACACAACGCTGCTGGGTGGGGCTGTGAGAGCCAGATAAGCCTGGCATCGGGCTTATCTTCAACAAGGACACGCTGCAGGCCTGCCAGGCAGACGGCTCGCATTTCTATTAACAACATTACTAATGCCGCGCAGGTTATGTGCAGCGACACGGAATAGAAAACGAAACTGTCTCTGCTTGGCTTGGTCAGCGTAAACAGGTAGGAGCCATCCTTGCTGCCAATACCAAATGACTTCAAGATGTGATGAATCAACTCTCAATTCCACACTGTCAGCTGGATTCTTGATGGTCAATTATTTGATTATTATGCCAATATCTCTATCGGCTCTCCTTCATTGGTCTAGGTTTCTTTAGTTGTGTTTTTGTTCGTGAGTTGTCTTTCGTGTGCAACTTCCTGCAACAGTTTTTAAGAGAACACAGTTTCATTGAGATTTTTTTCACTAAATCTTCCTGCAAATCGAGACTTTTGTTAAATATCAACATATCTAAAAATCCAAATTTTCAGATGAAAATCATCTTGGTTTGATTTGTTTTCTGTGTTTTTTGTCAAGATGGGATCCCTTTTAAATTATGCTGCAAATCATGTAATTCATATCAGCATACACGAGTCATAATCCTGTCAAAATTCTAAGCAACTCAAGGTAACTGTTTGATTAGCACATTTCATACACAATACAACCAAAAGCACAACACCTAAGAACATTTCCAAACAGAGCAGATCAAGACATTGAAAGACGAAGCAAAGAGCACAAAAGTAGCTTTTTAAAATACTAAAATAATGTACAGTGTGAAGTTTGAGAACATTTAAATACATTTACAAACAAAACAATAAAGACATTTAACTCATTCAAACCCCAAAATTTATAAATGCGTTTCTTAATACTTTGTCCTGCACTCCCAAAAATGTATTTATACATTTTTTATATATATATATTTTTTTTTTATGCTAGAACATATAGAAGGCTTTGATGCAGTTTCTGACCTAAAGAGGTCGCTTAAAGCAATGGTAGTTATAACGGCCAGCAGGTGGCAGCAGAGTATAAGAGATCAGCCAGGTTCATTTTGCAACAAGCTCATTTTCAGGTTTGTGAATAATGAAACTTAGCTATATTCTAATGCTAATTACTGCAAAATGGAAAGAGATACTTTTTTCCTGATGAAAGAAGAGACTAAAATTTTTCTTTTAGTAGCTTCCTTTTTTTTTTATAGCAATAGAACAGAATATTCTGTGGGCCTTGCAAAATCAGTAAAAATCCAGTAAAACTGCAAGGAGCGAAGGGGGTTGCTTCAGTGAAAATGGCTGGATGGCTGGGAGTGAATGAGTTAAAAGCAAAGGAGAAAAGTAACTTTCTCAAATTAATAAAAGACTAAAATTAAAAAATACTTCAAAGACCGTAATCAAAGAATCTGAAAAAATAGCCTGGCTTTAAAAGCATTTACACTTCTTGACTTCACTTCTGTTGGCACCTTTTCCATTTGCATGCAGCATAACAGCTAAATGGTGCCTCACCATGTTTGTTTTTAAACCTGGACTCCACTAATTGACCCAAGTTTGCAAACCTCAGAGCCCTATTGAGTTTATATTCAATCATTTCCTTAATGCATTCAGGACGCAAACCATTCAATGATTTTTAGACGAGTAACAGAATGTTAAAATCTTTTCTACAGCTGACTGGCAGGCAGTGTAAAGCCTTAAGGGCTGTAGTGATATGTTCTGATCTGTGTTCTGGTCAGAACTTGAGCTTTAGTGGTTTGATGCTCCTTTGAGAGAGTCCTAGACTCCAGTCAGAAGACCATTGAAATAATCAAGTCTACTGGAGATAAAAACATCTCCTGGTCTGCTTGGAGAATTCATCCCTTCAGGCTGGATATGTTGGTTTTTTTTCAGCTGGCAGAAGGTTGTTTTAGATATATCAAATGTGTATGCTTTGACATTTTTCTAATGAGAAGGAATTCTTCAAAAGATCCTTCAAAATTTCATGCACATTCAGTCTAGTGACGTTATAATTACTACAATTACACAATGTATCTGGGTAATACAAATTAGTTGTATACTAAATAGTTTTTGTTTTGACATTTTCCAAGGGTATACCTATGAAATTAGTGCAAATCCTGACAGTGAGTACACCTAAGTACACCATTTACTCATTATAATGGTAACAAATGGTTAAGCCTTTGTGGAGGTCTTTGAGTGTTGTTGTTGATTTTGATTGAGCTTATACCAACCAGAAATGTCAACTGCCCCCACTGAATCCTGCCTAAACTCCCAAACAGTTCATAAAAGTTTGCCTGGAAATGTAAGTACGCATTGATCCCCGTAGGGTTGTTTTTTCTTCAATGGCGTATATGCCAAAGCTGCCAGTAATGGGAGGAAAGGAAAGGGAAATGGAGGGCAGTGGAAAGAGTGACCATTCAGACAGGTTTATGTCTCCCGGGGGGGTGGGGGGTTAGCGCTGTGCAGAGCCAGCTGTGACGGCATCCTGCTAGCCTCTGTGCTTTTGGGAACTTTTTGGGGCTATCGTCGACTCAACATTTCCCTTCTCCTCCACCTCTCCCCGGGGTCGATGTTTTTGTTGGCCGGGGTGTAGCGCTTGGGTGGAGGCTGCAATAGGGCTCTGCGGAGAAGCCACTCCTAAAATTCAGGATACGGGGAGTTGAGCCACCCACAAGGACAGGGATTCTCAAATATCATGTGAGGCAAACGCATTGGATCCCGAGTGCTAATTGCCATGTTCAGACAGGAAGGTGGCGTTCATAAATGGAGTTTTATGTGCAGGATGGGTGTCGTTGAGGCTCTCTGAGGCCGGCAGCTGGACTTCGCCTTAGCAGTGGGAACAGACTGTCCAAGCCATGTAGCCAGGTAGCCACTGAATTGTCGCCTTAATGTTAAGAGCAGTGCACAGTGGCGACCGTGCAACACCGCCGAGATGTTAAAGGTCATCTAATCTATTCCACCTGCAATCTGCCCGGCTGAGTGATCGTTCCCGAGCAGTCGATCGATTGATCAGAGAGCCTCTCTGAAGAGTGAGTGGCAGCCACTCGCCAAAGGGTGCACTAAGTCAGCTTGGTGCATGTCTATCTGATAAACCCAGACATTAAGTCAACATCCATAAGTGGAGCAGTATTCCTTAAAGGGGAAGTCAACCCCAAAATGGTTTGGCTGTGGGACTTCTAGCGTTAATTGCGCCAATGTCCATAACGCATAATTAATTGGTGTAATTAACATGTTAAACTGACAACCCTAATTTAAAGACAATGAAAAGAGAACAAGAGTAGCTTTTTAAAATACTATAATGTACAGTGAGAGCTCGGGCTGCTCAATTATGAAGAAATTATGAATCGCGATTAATTAGTAATAATTGAAATCACAATTAGGACAATCAATTTGTTTTTGGGTGCAAAACAAGATAATGTTTAAACATGTAAAAAATATTAAGAGAAATACATTTCTTTGAAACACTATAATTATGCAAGTTCCTTTTGGACCAAACGAGATTTATTAAATTTGTCATTTTGAAATAAAAAAAGGTTCAAATATATAAATTTAAACAACTCAAAATTAGTATTAATAATCTTTTATTTTTTGTTTAGGATTTTGCTGATTTTGTAATTGGGGAGTCTATTAATTGAAATTGTAATTGAATTTCAATTAATTGCACAGCCCTAGTGAGAACAGTGAAATACATTTACAAACAATAATACAAAAATAAAAACATTTAAAAGCAGAAAAGACATTTAAAAGAAAAAAAAATCTTAACAATATGTTCTATGCATTCCTACGAGACTAAGTACATGATTCTGTTTAATATTGTATCAGTGGAATATGAGTCACGCAATAAAATCCAGCAATTTTTATCAGCATCAGAAGGCAGCCATTTTGCCACTCGTTTTGTCGAGTGAAAATGACATCATAGTTGCTAAGGTCTCAGATAGCAACCAATCACAGCTCATCTTCAGAAAACAGGTAAGCTGTGATTGGCCATTGCCTTGAGCCCTGAGCAACTGTGATGTCATCTTCAGTCGACAGCAAGTGGCAAAATGACCACCCCTTGAAATGGATAAAAACGGCTGGATTTTGTTACGTAACTCATATTCCACAAATAATATATTAATCAGAATGTCATGTTTAGACTAGTGAGGTCACAAAAAACATATTATTGTCAAGAAATATTCAAGGTTGACTTCTCCTTTAAAAGGTACACGCACAAAAATGCTGTGTTGTTTCCTAACCCACTCGCTGGGTAGCTGTGAATTCTTAGTCGATTGTGTTACCTCTACCCTAAGTTGGGTTAATTATTGATTGGGTTGAAGATTGAATTTGGGCAGACTAAAGCTGGTTGCCATTTTTGACAGTTTTTTTGTGGACTGAAGTTGAAGTGAATTTAGAAAATGTTGGACGGCTCAGTGGGTAACACCACTGACTTTGGACACATGGATCAGTGTCACATCTCAGACAGGAAGTGCATCTGGTATAAAAACTGTGCCAAACAGATCATGTGAGTGACTTTCTGTGACGAACCCGAGCAGGGGAAAGTTGCTTCTTCTACCTAGAAAATGTTGGTAATAAAATTTGTATCATTGGAGTTGAAAATAAACACTGATATAGGTAACAGACTTAATTTACTACTGCTATTATATATTTTTGTGTACACAACTCGCGGCCCATGGGACTAGCCAAAAAATAAGTCTTTTTTTTTTTTTAATCAACAGAGAACAGGACCAAAACTGCCTAAATTAAAAATAAATAAATGAAAACAAAAACGGATATAAAAAATATAATTAAGCCCAACCTAAGACATGCTTAAGACCGCCCCCTCATTTGAATAACGTTTCGCCCTCACAGAGCGTCTGCAGCATGAAATAAACAAATGTGAGAGCAGTGTTTTTTTATTTGTTTGATTTTTAAATCTATTTATATATTTATTTTTTTAATTTATTTCATCTTTAAAAAAAAGAATCTTGTTTTTTATTTTTACATTTATTTTTGTATTTAAGTTTTGTATTATATTTTTTATATCCGTTTTTATTTTCACTTTTTTTCATTAATTAATTAATTTAGTCATTAATTTTGGCATTTTTGGTCCTCTTCAAGTACGATAGATGGGAGGAATCGTGAGACACTTAGGACATCGGGTTGCTGTCTAGCACGTTCCTCTTACTGTCTAGCACATTGTGTTAATCATCACCTTGTCTGTCAAAACTTGACAAAAAATATATTGGATGTGATAATGAAAGTGTTGCTTGCCCTTGGCATGAGCTCGAGCTTTAGATTAAATTAGGTTACTTTGCAGTTTCACATAGGAAAGCAACACATGAGCTACATGGATTTTTTTTTAGCCATTGTCACTTGAGGTCTTTAGCAACATCTTTTTAAAGTGAATTCACGTGAATGCAAAACCACATTATGCAATGACATATAACAGACATCATGAGCCACATATGAACTCATGGAAATAAATTTGACTACCGGTAATTATGCATGTAACATTAAATGAGTGATAGCCATTCTCTACATAATAGCTCTGCCGTTTTACATACATTTTATAATTTTATCAGCCTCATTTTATATGCAGTGCACGCACACAAAAATCTGATAAACCAAATCCCGCCGGACATTGCTGATGGCCAGTACAGGTGGGGGTGAAGTAAACAAAGTGAGGATCTCTATATTAGGACATTATGAGTAAAAACATGTTGCACCATGCTTTGTTGAACATATCCCACCAATAAAGTCAACAGAAGAAAAAACGCACTGTGATTGTATTTTAATCCAATTGCCTGATTATTCGGGCCTCCCATTGGCCGTTCATTACTCTCACATGGCGCTCGTGTGGGTTGTTATCACCCAATCAGGCGCAGGACTGCATTCTGGAGAGCGCGCGTTCGTTTGCATCCTTTAAACCCTGTGAGCCTTCGCTCTCCGCGGACCCACCAACGGAATGCCTAATTCCAAAGTAAACTGATTGCTCTCTGCAACCAGATTATACCGTGATGATGTTAGCCAAATGAGATCGCTACTCGGATGCAACCGGGCCAGGCGAGGATGCTTGCTGCAAGATGACTGATCAGCATGTTAAGGGAAACAAGGTTGGAGGAAAGGAAAAAAAAAAAAAAGAGGTGTAAGGGGCGGTAGAAATCGAAAGAGTGCGAGTGAGTTGTGTGTGTGCATCGTGAGGGTGAGCAGGAATGCAATTTGCTTCTCACCTCAGGCGACTGGGCTCTGAGGCCAGTAAATATGCAAACAAGCTGAGCCTGGCCATCAATATGAAGACCCTGGATGATTACTAATCTCCACCGTAGAAGTAGATTGAGATGTGCTCAGCATCGCCATGCAACTTAGCGAAACTCAACATGCAAGGGGGTTCAAGTCTAAACTTAGTCGGGATTTTGTGTATATCGCACCTTGACTCGCTTAGTAGTGATGCCGAATACAAATCAGCATGTGTAGTCAACCTCCTAAAAATACAGGTGTCCTTTTGGTTAACACTAAATATAAGTACACAATCTATTATGAAATATTTTTGATTTTTTTTTTTTTTTAAATATCAATGTAAATATCAATTTAGCAACAATAATGTGTCTAAAATAATAATAATAATAATAATAAACTTTATTTGTAAATCGCCTTTAAAAAGGGTAAGGGGTGGGACTAAATATGTTTTTTTTTTAAACTTCTTCCTACTCCCTTTTGAACGTGTAAGCTGTGCTTAAAAAACAAGTGTTTACAATGTGCTTTGACAACCCAATGAAAAATCCAGATCATAAAATGCAAACAACTATAAAACAAAATTGACAAATCCTTACATACATATGCACATAAAGACATAAGAAAGAGGGAAAACCAAAGGCAAGGTTAATCCGAGGCAATACGGGAATCCCACGACCCAATTGAGGCCTGGAGGTTCCAATAAAAAAATGACTGAAATTAATTTACAAAATAAAATAAAGTAAAAGAAATAAAAGAAAAGAAAAGTTAAATGATATAATGATGATAATGAGAGAAAAAAAAAGTTTTTATAAAATATCCATACAATTTATAAAATAAATAGATAAAAAAAAAAACTAAAATAAAAAATGTGTACAAATATATACACAGTATAAACAATAATAAAAAAAACAAATCAAAAACAAAATTTTGACAAAGACGGCATGGAAACTAATACATAAATGAATAAGTAAATTAAAAATAATTTTGCTAAAAAAACATGGGAAACATTTATAATGATTAAAAAAATTACATAATTATGGAAGCTGGAGTATACATTTTTGACTGGCAAATACCTTGAACGTATTTCCAAATATGCTTAAACGTATTTAAATACGTTCGCACGTGCTTGTAAGCTAAATGCTAAAAACTTTTTTTCTTCTTCGCATATTGCCTACATTATACCAATACAGTCAGTTTGAAAAATAAATAAGTAAATATTGTTTATTTGTAATTTCTATAATTTATTATTATGTCTGTGTGCATGATTTCTGTTTGCCATTTTTTTCCCAACTGGGTATGTGGCGTGCGCAGGCCTAAATCCATACTCCGGGGCATTATGGGAAAAATGCTACATTTTTAGAACTTTGCCTAAAAGTATGTCTCAACACATTTGCAAATACATCTTAACGTATTCAAAAAATGTTTACTTCATATTGCCAGTTTCACTCTTGCATACATAATAGTTCATCATTTTGTAAAAAATCTGATGAGCAGTTTGCCACTGTCGGAGTCATTAGGTGCGTGTGTGGCTTAGCTAGACAGCCTGATAAACCAGACGCCTCGGGATGGCCAGGGGTTATATTTTTGGGAGAACCGGAAGGGGCTAGAGTAGCCAGTGACTTAAGTAAAAGTAGTCCTGCAAATAATTAAAACAGTCATGTGACCCCCCCAAAAAAACCTTGAGTAAATGTAGCGCCTTCCTACCCACCTCTGGCGAGAACACGCCAACCGTGTCCTTGTTTCTCTGCACCTTCTTCTTCCTTCCTGTACTTCTTCTCGCCCGTTTGCGTCATATATGACCCACCGCCCCGCCCCGCTCTTCTCCACCTTGATTGCACGCCGCCGCCATCACAAACACGGCCGTCCGCGTTGGAGCTTAGCAGTCCAAGACCCTGTCAGCTACAAGGAAAGGAGGAAGGACAGACAAGGGAGTTGTCTGTGGCCCTCGGTGCAGTGCCTGAGGGTGAACTACGTGTGGAGGATAGTTAGTGCGGCGAGCAGGAGTCTGCAGGTGAATCCGCTCATTTTTGGAAGACTTTCAATGCATTTGCATTATCACCTTGAGGCGACGCTTCCAAAACGCATACAAAAAAAGACCTTGACATAAAAATACAGCCTTAAGTTACATCTTTCTTCAATGCTTTATTCCAAAATGCAGCACTTGGTCCAGATGAATACATACATACACTCACAGGCCACAAGATTTGGTACGCTTGCTTATTTGGACATTTATTTAGTGGAGATGTAGCATTGAGTTTTAACCTGATGAAACATCACACCTTCACTTGCTGCTGTTTCTGCATCTATAGATGAATCTATACATATGTAGCTTATGTATTAAATGAGTGCGTTAATTTTGAGTTCCTTTAATGCCACTATTTTTTTTTTTAAATGCGGTTTTAATAACCGGCCCTTACTTGGAAAGCCTGTACTGGGGGTATTCCAGTGTCAACGCAGCAGACACGTTCATGTCAAAATTTTGCAGTAATAAATTTAATAATGCATATATTGTTGTGAAGACTGGGGTCAAATTGTATTTTACAATTAGTTAAAAGTTACTTCATGTTAAAGATTAGATAGCTCTTAATATGAAAAGAAAAATGCACTGAGCCAACGTCACCGTCTTACAAATTCAATTATGCCATCAAGTGGCAGAAAAATGACCAACACAAATCAATATCACACTCATGTTTTACAGTACAGCACATCTTTTTAATTACTGCATCAATGACTAAAAGTTGCAGCCATATTTATATTAGTTTATTAGTTTTTACTTTTATGTTAACAACAGTATGAAAACTTGTACATATTATTGTACATTTAGAACAGACATAACATTTGTGATTAATCGTGAGTTAACTATTGAAGTCATGCGATTAATCCCTTCAAATACGCATTTTTTCTGCTGGGCAATTTTTTTTTTTTTAAGAACATGGATTTTTTTGGGGGGCGGTTTATCTCATGTTTTGTTACAGTGGATCCCACGATACTATGGCTGTAACGTGTTGTAAACTTACCAAGCTTATATGTAGCATTTTTAAAACATGCAAATCATGCAAATCAACTTGCGATTGTGATTGGTTAGCTAGGATCCAATCATGAACCAGTGTTGACATCATCCAAATGATGCATTTGTATTGGTTTCGACACGCAAGTATGTCATTCCACTGCAATCATCTATGGGTCCGAAAGGGTTCATCACAATTAAAAATTAAAATCGCCTGACACCCCGAGTATGAAGAAGAGGCGTGTGCAATTTGATAAGGACTGAGAAGGTCAGTAAGTGCATCTCATCGAACCATTCATCTCAGTAGCCCTTACATTTGTCTCAGGATGCGCACTGCTGGCTAACTGTGCTCTCTGAACCATCCATCTCTTCGACCATCAATCTCTCGTCCCCTCCTGTTCATTTACCGCACCGGCCGTTTATCCGTTCTCACCCGTGGCCAAAGGGCCGCGTCTCCTTTGCGGCCCTGATCATCTCTTCCGATTTCCTCTGCCATTTATTTTCCCCGCCACTTGAGCGGGGGTAGCTTCTCAAGGTGGAGCCGCTCGTCCCCGGCAACACGCGTTTCCTCCACCAATCCTGGGTTCGCTTCAGGCCTCCTTTTGTGTTAAGTTTCTTTAACGCCTTCTCGGAAGGCGTTGTTTACCCACCGACCAAGCCCGTATCTCCGTCTTTGTTTTATTCTGTTGGAGTCTCCTCCTCTCCGCTCTCCCTCCATCCTGTCATGGCTCCTCAGTATTCCGCTGCCGTCTTGTGCGGAGTGATTTTGCCCAGACACGTCTGGCTCCGGGTAAAGTGTGGTCCCAGGAGAGTGTGCGCCGCAGCCCCTTAGGTCGCCGGCACTATGAATACATTATGATCCCCATTTCCATCCTGTTGCCACGGCAGCACTATTGGAAGCCGCAGGGCGATTAGGACGAGCGCCGTCGATATAGCCTGATAGGAGTTGGGTGCTGGAGCTCGCCTTTTTTATTTTTTTTGCTTTAACCCTTACTTACTGTTCATTTCAAGGCACACATAATATGTTTCGGGTTGCAGTGGGCAAAGAAATTCTTTATGACTTGGACTCGCACCCCAAATCCGCATCGCTATTCGTTTGCCATTTAACCACCATATCAAGCTGCTTCAATCTATGGAATCCCTTGCAGTAATCCAACCAACCATCCATCCATCCATTTTTGGAACCGCCTTTTGGACCCATTTTAAATCCATCCGCTTACGTCGTACAAGCTGCGAGCTCGCGCTAAGCTAACCAGGGTATTTTCATTTCCATTTCGGCGTGTGAGTGGCCAAACTCTCTTCGAATGCTGTTGTGACGCCATGAGAGGTCCGCAGTGACGTAACAAAGACAAATGTGTTGACACACTACATCTTTAATAATCTACATCTTGGATTTAATGCTCGCTCGCTGGCTAAATATTCCCATCAATGCACAAACTATTTCGGATTCCCAAGATGGAAGGCATCAAACTTTTCACACAAAGCATGCGCTGCTACCATCTGCTACATCACACATAGACATGAGTGCGTGTGGCATTTGCCATTGATCTATTGCAATTTTAAGGAACAATTCTATATTGGAATATTTAGGTCTTTAAAGGGGAAGTCAACCTTAAACATTTCTTGACAAAAGTATGTTATGTGTGCCCTAACGAGTCCAAACATGACATTCTGATTAATATTACATTTGTGGAATATTTGTTATGCAGCAAATTCCACCCATTTTTCTCCATCGTACCTGTTTTCTAAAGCTGAGCTGTGATTGGTTGTTACCTGAGTCTTGAGCAACTGTGATGTCATCTTCCCTCGACAGCAAGTGGCAAAATGGCCGCCTTCTGATATGGATAAAAACTGCTTCACTCATATTCCACTAACGCAATATTAATCAGAATAGCGTATTTAGTAGGGGTGTGCCAAAAAATCGATTCTCATAAGAATCGTGATTCTCATTTAGTACGATTCAGAATCGATTTTAAATGTCCCAAAATCGATTTTATTTAAATGATTTTAATACTGTCTTCCCTTTTTGTGTGTGCCTTTATTGTGAGCGCTGTTCATGTTGTACCCGATTTAGCCACTTAGGGGCAGTGTGGTTCCTCGCTATCTGATACACTGTTAAGTTGTAGCCACATTAGAGAGTAGAAGGAAAAAGTCACGATTAAGTTATTCCAACAAAAGTTGTTTTTTTGCAGCGTGGAGCCGTTCTTTTGGAGTGATAGAAGTGCCGCGAGTAGCACACTAATTAGCATTAGCGAGTCAGACTGGAGTAGATCATTACGATTCCTTGAACATCTTTAAATTGAAGCAAAAATTATTGTCAATCAAATCATTGTGTATCAAAAATCGTTCTTAATCGAAAATCGATTCCGAATCGAATCACACACCCAAAAATCGGAATTGAATCAAATCGTGAGACATTCAAAGATTACCACCCCTAGTATTTAGACTAGTGGGGCTTCATCGAACATATTATTGTCCCAAATTTTTTGGGGGGTTGACTTCCCCTTTAAAGTGATTTTTCAATGTTTTTTATGTATCAGAAGTACTAGTGGTATAGGTACTTGGTATCAGTGACTACTCAAGAGTTGAGTACTCGTTCTGGTATCGGTCTGGAAAAAAGTGGTATTGGACATCTCTAATTGTGAGTCACTTTTGGAAAAGCTATGGTAAGATATGGACATTTAGGTCATGTCAAAATGGGTCAAATTTGACCCAAACAGTATGAAAGGATTTCAGGAGACCCCGATTGACTGGTCTTTTTGTATATTGCTAAACTTCAAATAGTAAGATGCGACCATGTGACGTCCTACCTTCCTTCCTGCCGCTTCCTTCATTTCCGTAGCATTCTGCATTTACTGTCTTCTTACCTTGTATATTACCCCCCCCCCTTTTTTTCTTTTGCGTGAGGGTGGGTGTGAGACTTGGTGAGCATGATGTATAAAACATGGTGCCTCAGGTAGAGGATGTTGGCGAGGAAGCCATGTCCCCCCCCCCCCCCCTAAATGGCCGGCCGTGTGCACGCGCCTAACACTTCACTGAGCAATCTGTCAACATGTCAGCAACACATGTTTTGTAAAAAGCCTCTGGTGGGAGCCAGGGGAGGAGGAGAAAGAGGAGGAGGAGGAGCAGGAGGAGAAAAAGCACTCCTGCCAGACCAGAGAGGAAATGTTTTTTTCTTCTCCATGCAGTGGATTTTCTATTGCTGGTGCTCAATCCCAAGGGGACCAGCAGCCACATACACACACACTAACGTTGTCTGTACTTGAGAAATTTAAGCTGGGGTTGTGGTTAGGGGGGGACCCTCGTGGGGTTTTACCACAAACCACCCCCACTTTTTTTTCTAGAGCGTCTGAAATTGTGAAGGTATATTGTGGCAGGTCCCCAAACGGACTTTTCTAATACCTGAGTTTCTGGAAATTACCAGCAGCCTCCCCGAGGGAGGGCTTTATCCACAACCCGGAAGGGGGGGGAGCACAGCTCAGTAGGGAGGCGACTTAATGCATGGCTGAAATAAAAGAATTTTTCTCCCTTCTATTTTAACTTCCTTCCTTCAGTCCCTCCTCGCCCCCAGTCGTGTAGTTTACCCCACTTGACGGGCCTCGAGTTTAATAAAGTTTCATAGGATCCTGCCGCTGCCGACAGCTCGACAAATACCCCCGTGTGTTCCCTTTTGTCGGCGATACGAGCTTTTTGTTATGTGCACTCGCGCAAATGTGATCGCTGCCTTTTGCTTTTTCTCTCCGCTGCCCTCCTGTCTCGCTCCCTCTCTGCATTTTGTCTTCATCTCGCTCGCCCCTCTCCCCGCCTCTCGCGAGTTGTCTCCCACTCCAGCACACACACACCCCCACACACACACATACACGTTGCAAATGCGCACACAAAGTCTAACTCTGTCACATGTGGTTGAGCTTATTGTTTGGTCTGTCTCTCCGACCCCCCCCCCCCCAATGTATTCCCTTTTGTATTCTGCATGTTTTGTTATATTGTTCAGAGATGCAGATAGAATGCAAACAGTTTGCCCCCAGTTAACCCTTTGTGTGGCTCACGTTGAAATACTTGGCATGTCAAAGTAATACACTTACTTGCCTGCCAGCTAATACTCCTTATGCACTCTCTGACAATTAGAGCGTCACCTACTGGAGAAGATGTGCAATGATGCTTTATTCTTGCCCGGCAAAAAAATATGTTTACTAAATTCCTCCTATTTGAGGAGGACTATCGGTCTATATTGATGGGGGGGGGAAAAGGAACATTCAAATGATCTGAAAAAAAAAAAAACTCAAGGAAACATTTCATGCTACAGTATTTCTATACAATTTAAAACTTGAAATGGTGTCTTTATAAAGTGTCAAAATACAGTGGGACCTTGACTTAAGAGATTAATTTGTCTGTAACTGAGCTCATAACTAAATGTACTCACATATAGAACATCATTGCCAGCCTGCCAAGAACCACTACTCTATTTTGTTAGATTTTTAATGAAGAAAAATAATAGTGCACTGTATAAAAACATAAGGAAGAATGTAAAGACAATTTTGTTTAATAGTGTTTAAATACTGCACATACATTTGTGCCTTTGATCAAAATCAGAAAATCAAATGGAACCGAATCAGACCGTCCCGCAAATGGACTGGACTTGAATACATTTATTGGAGAGGTGCACCCCCTACATATAGTGTCAATAATGGTGCTGACCATCATCCTCGTGCCATTTTTGTTAACGTTTGAGCTGCAAGGCCCTGTCTCATCAGTGATTATTATTATTATTATTATTATTATTATTTTTGTCATATTGCACCCCCAAGTATTGGTAACAACTTGCCGCTCCTCAGAGACCACGAGTGATTCACACACCAGACTTTGGGAAACACTCGTCTCCACTAACGAATCCCACTGTAACTTGACTGCCTTTGCCGGGGCCCCAAAAGGTACAGAAATGCCCCCAAGCTAAGGTCAAGGGTACAAAAGCTCTTCCTTCAAATTGTGAAATCAAACAACCTTCAATCTTTGCTTTACCTGATGTGACGTTTCCACGCGCCACATACTGTTCTAACAGTGTATTCGCTGTTACATGGTAACAAAAGGACTGGGTTAGCCTCTCAGAACGGCTTGATTTGACAAGAAATAGGATGTGTAAAAATAAAATTGACATATTTCTTGCTCTTAAATACTTTTCTCAAGTGCAGTGGGGCCGGTCAGTCCATTGTGCACACTCAAACTCCCAAATATACTTTTTTTTTTTTCTGCCATGCACTCTATCCAATGATAATAAATCCTCATTTATAAACTCAAAAAAAAGGTCTCTCTATACCAAATACTTCCCTCTCTCCTCCTCCCTACCCTTATCTTCTGTTGGTAAATAATGAAATCGTCTTCTTGTTCCAAGTGCAGGACTTAATAGGGACTAGAAGCTTTGGTCGTGGCCAAACAAGGCAGCCTGGCTCAGCAGTGAAACAGAGGGATTTGGGCTACAAGAGGGCAGCGTTGCTCCCTTCAAAAAGGCTAACATTAATTAGACCCTATAGGATAAAGGTTAGCAGAGGCTGAGGAGCGGGCTGGTTTTATGTGTGGTGAATCCTAATAGAAAGTGCTCATGAAAGTTACATGTTTGGGCTCACAGAAATACAGATATACAATTGCGTGTTTGTATATCCCGATCCAATCGCTTCATGTTTTCATATAAAGTATTTCCTCAAATAGATGCCGCAATTAGTTGCCGGCTGCGTCTAATAAGTAACACACACTCAAATAGGTGCCTCTTTTCCCATCTGAAAAATATATTGGTCGTAAGTGTAATTATCTCAGTTTATAGATGCTATTGTTCGCACGCAAAACATTTGTGGCTCACCAAAACAGCAGCACTGAAGTACGCCAGATTGTTAGATAAGTGGTATCTGATCGCAGTATTCTCTATGTAGTGTTGGATATGATCTTTTATTATATCATTCAAGCAGACAGAGTTGCATGTGGTCTGTTTGCACGTGAATATTCGGGAAGCAAATCCTTTTGTCTCAAACTATATAATCGTATATAATTATTACTTGTACATGGTAAACAATGTCTTAAGTCTTTTACCACTTTCTTGTGTCGTTTCTAGCTAAAATATACCCATTCAACAAATTAAAAAAATGCCCATGAACTCTAAATGTACACTAGGCGGGAATCATTTGAAGTGTTATTGTGCATAGACTTTCACATCATCTAATAAAAAAATCAATAACATTTCAGATTTTTTTTTTACAACAAACAAGCAGAGCATTTAGCATGTATAGCAACAATGTATAGTCACCAAAACTTGTTTTTGCTGACACCTAAATGGAATGGAACTCTAATTGCTGAAGCCTGAATATCTCTTTTTTACTATTTTACAAAGTTAACATGATTGCCGTGAAAGGCCTTTGAACAATAAATACTATCAATGACTTTTGCACAGTACTGTATATATTTGTGAGCATCTTATTTGAACATTCACACATATAAAGACCAAGGCAAAGTGCTAACTCAAGAGAATTCCATATTTAGAAAACCATGTTTCCTTTTTGTCACGTTGCATTACAATAATGCCAAGTTCTCTCTCTCCATGGAGGAAGACTGGAGCTTTTTCTGAACGAACAAAATAATTACACCTTTTGTTTCTATTATTTTGTGTTTCTTAAAACTAAACAGAACTGAAGCGTTTTCTCCAGCTTTTCGATCCAGTCACCCGAAAATGCAAATTGCAAATAGGCTGCTCACCTCTGGCCATTGGAGTTTACCACTGTTGGCTTTCCAATGTCTCTGCAACTGTCCCTTGCTGATTCATCACCATATTTGCACACCAAATTTAATTAAAGGTCACCCTAGTTGTAATATTCTCCTGGCAATTCAGATAGCAACTTGAGCACTGGTACCTCTTTTATTACCTCCTCACTGTATATTCCAATTATAACCGTACAGAAGCAATATACATTAGCCCCGTATTAGCGCCGCACATCTTGTCCGCGACAGGCAGATTAAAAAAAAGAAGTAATTATCTGATATGGGTGTTGCTGTCAGTGATAGATGATATTGGGAGGTGATTATATATTCAGTCACTATCCTATCAAGATCCCTGGGAACGGTCCATCAATGGAAGATGCAGAGAATTGATAGATATGTTAGATCGCTCTGATTGCTCTTAAAGGGGAAGACAAAAATGCCTTTAAAATAATGTGTTCTTTGTGCCCCACATAGTCAAAACACAGCATTCTGATTAATATTGTGTTTGTGGAATTTGAATTAGGCGTCTCAAGGGGCGGCCAATTTGTCTTGTAGATGAGCCCTGATTGGTCGAAACCTAAAAAGAAGAAAGAAAAGGTAGTGGAAAAAACAAATAGAACCTAGGCTAACTTAGCTTATCTAGTAATGACATTTGGGTTGCATACGCGGGACAGTCCCGGTTTTGAGACGTTTTGTCCTGAGTCCCGACTGATTTTGCCAGCCCCCCCTTCCCTTTTTTTTTTTTTAAAGTCCAGTCAGCAAGTCAATTGTTTGGGCCATGTGTACGTCAGTCAAACAGTTTGCCATAACGATTCATACGATTAAACTAACTACATGTAATCACTAACAGACATGTTTTTGTCATACCAGAACTAGAACGACTTCTTGCTTCCGTGTCTAAGAATCATGGGAAATGTAGTCCTATTAGCCTAAAGCTGAGGTTGCCGGTCACACCCAACGCAAGCTGAGCTTTTCTGGCGGCATACTGCATTTCTAATATTACAATGCCGGACTGGCGCTAGATAAACGGCACAGCTAGCTTCCAATAGCTGCCTGGTTGGACGGGGGGGAAAAAGTTGGATAATGGTGAGTGCATTGTTTTTGTTGTTGTTGTTGTTGTTGTTTTTTTGAGCGCTGCTGAATTGTCAACCAAAATAGCATTTAGCATTAGCTAAAGCAGTAACACAACCACCGGTCACCAGATTGACTAGCAATTAAATTCGTTGAATTTGTTTGGTGGCTGGAATTGGTAGTCTTCATGAGTATGATACCTTAAAGGGATACTTAACTCATTGAGCCATTTTCAGAAGTAAAAGTTAATATTTTGTCCAGAATGAATTTGATAACTTCATTATTTTTCTTGTACTATTAATACATTTAAGAGCTAATCTTTCCACTTGCTGTCGACTGAAGATGACATCACCTGTGCTAAGGAAGTAGGTATGACCAATCTTGGCTCACCCGTTTTCTGGGTTTGGTCAGCAAACTGAGCCATGATTGGTCGTTACCTACTTCCTCAGCACAGGTCATGTCATCTTGAGTCGACAGAAAGTGGGAAAAAAAGAATATTTAAAGGTATTATTTGTACATGAAAAATAATGAAATTACCAAATTCATTCTCGACAAAATGTTAGTTGTCTGAAATTGGCTCAATGCGTCAACTATCCCTTTAAAATAAGGCTGGTATTTGCACCGATAGAGAATTGGTTTCGTTACTTGCCCATCCCTACTTATTTTTGTAATTTGTAATATGTGAGAAGTAGTGATCCAGGTTAAGACTGTTTGGCCTTGGCGGAGGTTTTGCCTCCACTGAGTGCCTTTGTCATTTAGTGTTGGCTGTCCAATTCCTCTCCTGGGAGGCAAACACAAATAGCCTCCCAGGTGGTGGTGATGTGTTACTAAGTAAGTAAAGCCTAGCAGTGATTGCCTTCTTGCAAATTAGGAGCTTCCATTAAGGATCTGGGATGAGGAGGAAGATGAGGAGGACGGTTTTGAAAACGTAGGATCATCTCTTCTACAGTGACACTGAAACTTTGCAAATAAACAATCACAAGCTGCTGATAAATTCCTAAACAGGAGTAAATTAATTTGCAGTGATGATGAATAAGTAAAAATGCCCCTTAGTCATTCTCCTTCTTGTATTCCAGTCTCATGGACATGCGAGTGTGCGCAAGTGTGTACGCGTATTTCCGTAGCGCTTATTAGCATTAGGATACAGCCGAGATGCAATAGAAAAGAGCAGGCAGAAACAAAGCAAACCCTGAAATCTGTCAGCCATTTGTGCTCACATACTGTACACACATGTCGGGAGTCTTCTGGCACGCTTTAGTGGGCCCAGGGAAGTGCTGGTCCAGGGCCTGTTTGGTTCTCCAGGGAGCATCCGCCTGCCCCCCCCCCCCCCCACAACCACCCGCCAACCTCCCAGCCCCTTCCCCCTTCCTGTGCAGTCTGTGGACACAGTGTGAAGCAACAAGGTCGCACAAAAACGGAAAAAAAACACACAAGCATGTCCTTAGGAGTCTACTCAAAGATGAGGAGAATCATCACAGTGGTAATTGTGTCGAGTGAGAGATCAGAAGAATTATTGGAAAAAGCAGAAAATCTCGCTGTGGCTTTTGTTACTTTGCCGTTTGCGCCGTTTTCCACATTGATCCACCCATCCATCTGGCATGTTTTGCCCGCGCCCCGTCTTCGTCTTCTTCTGTTGCCGCTCTCTGCTTGGAAGTTGGATTCAAGAGTGCAGAGAGGAGCCTTCTGGCTCGCGCAGAGAGGAGGGATGAAGCTGTTTATTCATCTGGAGGGTATTAGAGGCATGATTAAGGAGAGGAAGGAGCGGCGAGGCTGGTGCGACGCCTCAATCGCTCGTTCATTGGCGGCCGCCGGGATTTCGGGCCAACAAAAATTAGGAGAAGAATGACTGGAAAATAACTTGTGAAATTTGATTCTCTCAGGAAAGGGGACAGAAGTGAAGCAAAATGTCTGTCGAGGGCTAATTATTAATAAATGCAGGTTCTCTTGGACCTTGGAGATGTGTCAGCACCGTAGTCACTGAGGGTTAAGAAATCTTGACATTTAAGACAGGGATGCATGAAAATACATCGTCTTGCTTGAGTAGATGCTTGTTTTGTTTTCTTCCCCTCGCGCCCTGCTCTGTGTTTTTGTCTCCCTCCCGGGCTGTCTCCTGTTGTTCTACCACTGACAAGCATGGACGCCTTTGAGGAGATATCAAATAGAACCTCTGTGTATTAATCAGGGGAAAAAACAGAAGTCACAGGTCAAGAAGCAAGGGGCAGACATTTCCTTTCTGTTGCCAAAGCTAAAGTGCACACACAGCATACTGATTTATTATTATTTGACACCTTAGCCTTTTTTTTTTAAATATGGACGACCCTACATAATTGAGAAATGCATGTATAGTTGCCTTCTCAAGTACCCATCAAAGAAACTTGATTTAAGCTAGCTGACAGCAGTACTTGGGACACGACAGATGGCGTTTCACAAGCTAACAAGGATGTAAAACGGACACAAACAGCAATTGAGTAACGACTAATACTATCTACACCGACTATCACCAAATCTGCCGTGATACCAAGACTGACCTGTGAGAGGTAGAATGGTGCCACATGGTGTCTGGATTGCCGTAAGAAAGAGTAATGGTAGTAGAATAAATAAAAATATCTGGTACATTAAGTTTGAGAGTTCTACAAACACTTATTTGTTATTGTTCCGTTTGCCGTCACAATCATGACGTCCGTAACTGCATCCAACTCAATTTTGACCACACACCCGCAAAAAAAAAAAAAAAAATCTTCTTTATCTTAACTCTTTGACTGCCATAAACGTTATAAAACGTTTAGCATAAACCTAGGGAAGGGCGCCGAGGACGTTAAAAGACGTCCCCTATGTTTTTTTTTTTTTTTTCAAAAACGGGTGCAGGAAAGCCTTGGGCAGCTGTGCTGAAAGTATCAGGCAGATATGATTAGTCAAAGACTCGTTTTGGCCCCTAGAGGGCAGCGATGACTCTCTTTGCACAAGGTTGGATGGGCCGCCCACCGTGGGCGTCAGTAGAAGACGTGAGGCGGAGCTAGAGTGTTGAGGAGACAATGGCTGATCCAAGCCACAATGGCTTGACCAAGCAACCGGTTACAAGCAGCTCAGCTTGAGCATTTTTTTCAAAGACGGAAAGCATCAATCAATACTAAAAAGCGCATTGATGTCAACGATGATGATGACTCCGAGCTCTACGCCAAAGTTGGAAGCTTTGGCCTGTTACTATCACGTAGTAAGCCTCACCGGCTAAGCGCGGCTAGCGCTGCTAAGGCCGGAAAACGCGCACAATAGCCGGCCGGGTACTTCTGCACAAGCGGACATTCGATCGGGCGATGGAGAGTTGGCATCGACCAATGCAGATTGATGATGATGATGATGATGACTGCGAGTTTGACGCCAAAGTTGGAAGCCTGGACGTGTTTACGATCACGTAGTAAGCCTCACCGGCTAAGCGCGGCTAGCGCTGCTAAGGCCGGAAAACGCGCACAATAGCCGGCCGGGTACTTCTGCACAAGCGGACATTCGATCGGACGATGGAGAGTAGTCGAAAAGCATCGACCAATGCACATTGATGATGATGATGATGGTCACTCCCGAGGTTGACGCCGGAGTTGGAAGCATTGACGCGGCCGTTCTCTCGTCATAAAGCCTCACCGGCTAGCGCTGCTAACGCCGGAAAACGCGGAGCTGCACAAGCGGACATTCGATCGGACAATGAAGAGTACCCCGAGTCCAATGCATATTCATCGGAGGAGCGGGTACAGTCTGATCACGGAGAAGACACTGTTTCTGGACTACGATGCCACCATGAATGGAGTGGATAAAATGGATCAGAACATCTCCTACCACCCGGTATAGCAACTGAAGGACACGGGGAAGCGAGACGTAACGAAACCGTAGCATGATCCTGATATTAGACTTGATGACACACTGCAGTATATACTTGCTATTCCCCGGAAAAAAACGGCCGGCAAGAAAGTGGCGCACGCGAAGAGGCAATCTGTTGTGCAAATGCTGTTGCGTCTCTTTGCACGCAGGAGAGTGTTACAAAAAGAAAAACTGTCGTTGAAACATCCACATATTTGTAAATAGCACCACAGTTGCACACATTTGTAAATAGTTTGCCAAATTGTTGTCAAATTGTTACACTGTTGAATGTAAATAAACGTATTTTGCTATCAAAAAACACTTTTTCATTCTTGGTGGTAGTGTTTTATAGAAGTAAAGCACTATTTAGGTGTTTGTGGCATCATTCATGGACAAAAAGAAGTGTCAAATTCACTAGAATGCATGAAATAATATCGTTTCACTAAAAGCTTGATTTCTCCGTATTTTGGTCCAACACAGGCGAAATTGGGTCAAACTAACCATTTTCTATTGTTGATTACTAAAGAACGGAATAAGGTAGAAACAAACTCTTTTTTTTCTGATGAAAGATGAAAGTCCAATCTTTCATTTGGTAGTACGTGTGTTTCCATAGTCCAAACAGAACATTTTCTGTGGACCTTGAAAATCAGTCAAAATGCTTAAATCGGCTGGCACTGACGGCATCCCTTTTCTGAAAACGTCTGGCAGTCAAAGAGTTAAAGAGCGAACGGGTTTAATATTTATGATTTTTGGCTCCCAGACTGTTCTCTGAGCGGAAGTAAAATCACTTAGCACACCACAGGATAATCACCCAAGACAATCTTTTACTGACATGTGATAATCAGACCACAAAGCAGGTAGCAGAGAGGGAGTGAAGATGGTAGGCGAAAGAGCCTGAAATTATATTTTTTCCAATTATGATGCAGATTACTTTTTAGTAAACATTTTTGTCTTTATTTGAAATCATGCACTCTCCCAGAATTATGCATCCAGGTGCCTGCCCCAACACTACCCCACGGAATTCACCGAATCTTGAGCTAAGTTTGGAGTTGTGTCTCTTGAAATGAATATAATGAAGGGGCCGCAAAATAAGTCAGCATATTTCCACACACACAACAATTATTTTCCTCTAAGCTGATACATAAGTCATATTTACCTGAATAAGTAACAAAGAGTGGGAATAAAAGTGCACAGTACACACAGTGAGCAGGCATTAGCAGCAGCATATAGAATGGATTGCTGGATCTTGCACCTGATCTGCCGCAGTGTTGTGGAAACAACACCACACACACACACACACACACACACACACACACACACACACACACACACACACACACACACGCATGTCCTGCCCACCCCGTCCTCCCTTAGAGCCAGTGCAGTGAGGCAGGCGATGGAGGGGCCATGCTGTGGGACAGATTGTCATCCTCCTCTCTCCCCCTGCGAGACTCACTGTGGCCACTGGATGAGCCAAGACCTGCAGGACAGCCTTCTTCCTGTTTGCACTTATGCCCCAACCTCTTCTTGCTTCTCCCTCCACCACGAGCCTAGACAAGACCGGCAATGCTAGCAAAAAAAGAAGAAAGAAGAAAAAGCAATGCAAATCATGTATTTAAATTGCACATCTGTTCTTTAGTTTGGTTTGAGCCATTTGCTCGCCATCTGGTTGACTAGCCGACAGACTAGCTACCCACCGGCCAAACTTAACTAGCTGAATGACAGCGGGACTTGCTTGCCGCCTGGCTAACTAACTAACAACTAGCTGGCTGAGGGACAGACTACCTTGTCAACTCCCTAACAAACTCACTGACTTCACAGAAACAATAGCTAACCATACGGCTAAATAACTAACTAGCTAATGGACGGATTGTGTCGCTGGCAACTCACTGACTGACCAATAGATTTGTTATCCACCTAACTAACTGACTAAACTTAGTTACTGATGGACAGATTGGCAGGCTACTAAATAAATTAATAAGTAACTAATGAGCTCACTGACAGATACTCTAGCAGCTTAGGAGCTCGTTGGCATGAACTCAAGTATAGCCACATAGCTAGCTAAGTAAGTAAGTAGCTAATTAACTAATGTAGAGGTGAAGGTAAGAAGCTCGAAGAAAAAAATCCACAGATCTTCAAATTGACCATTGTGAATGTTTTTTTCAATATTTGTATTTTTTGGTGTGGTGGGGGTAGGAGATGAGTGTTTTTTGGGGGGTGAGAGGCTTTTTTATGTTTTAGGGAGACAACCATCTTTTGTTTTCTAAATTTTTTTTTTTTTTATTAGAGGTTTATCAGCATGTTTTTAAAGTAATTGTTGGGTTTAAAAAAAAAATAATAATAATTTCCCCATGCATTTCATCAATTCTGGTGGATTTTCGCCCTTTGCAGGCCAGCCTGTATTTTTTTCACATTTATTATGGCCTTTTTGTCATACATACATGTGGTAGGAAGTGTGTGGTTCCCTTATATGTGCCCCCCCAGCGTTGTTAAAATAAAAACACTCACTTTTAACACTAGTATAAGTAAATTTTACTAATGTTTTTGATATTAGTCTATCTATTTGTGGAAGTATATGAGTGTATTAGGCATACGTTTGACATACAGTATGTTATCCATTTTTCATGGTGTCTCGCTATCACAGGGCAAAACAAAAAAAACACATAGTAAATGATGACCGGCCGCCCTACTTTTCCTCGGCTCTGGCCTTCCATTTGTCTAACTTTCCCGGGGTGCCACTGGAGCAGTGTGATTTCTGGGACAGTGACCAAGTGTGCCTGTCTGAGCTCGGGGACGTGGCTAATGTGGACAAAGTAGTTGATGCTTTGCTGCTTTCCCCGTGGCTGAGAGGCGGGGCCACGACGGTGCTGGTGTAATGGACGCCCAGACTTCAGAGTCTAGGAGTCCAGTCGATGTGAAGGTGTGTGATCTCAGGCTGGGCAACTTGCTTTTCAAACCCCAGGAAGTGAAGCTTTATTTCATCTGCTGACTTTCCTGCCTTGGCCTTTTGCACTGCTCATACACACACACACACACACACACACACACACACACACACACACACACACACACACACACACACACACACACACACACACACACACACACACACACACACACACACACACACACACACACAAGCCTCGCCCCTCCTCGCTCCTGTAGCATTGATTGATCTCTTGCATCACGAAGGGGGACCTGACATTTGTCAGTTATGCATAAAGGTATATTGTGTTTGCTTGGTTAAAAAAAACATATATAATAAAAAGAATGGGTGCAAAACAAATATGGATTCTTCACCTAAATTAGCCATTTCTTTACTATTCACTGGTGCCAGGCCAAGTACTTGTACCTCCAAAATAATCACTTTTCAGGAATCCAGGATACTGCAGAAGATAGACTTCGATGTAAACCCCAACAGGTCCCTAATGGGACGAGCCAAAAGGAAAAGAAAACCATAATCTACTGACTGATTTGCTAATTGGAAAAATCTGATCTTTTCAGTGTGGCGCAAGCAATTGTTGTTGTTTTTTTTACTAGCTAACTTTCCATCTAACTTGTAATGTCTGACTGACTGAATAATTATCCTAGCTGGATAGCCTGCTAGCTAACTTACAAATTAGATGTACTCAATAAGATAGCTACAAATAAATATTAATTATACTGTCCCACAGGGAATCAAAAATCAAAACCGTCTGGTTGTTAATACGCACCACGTAACTGACTGACTAACCAGCTGCTTAGTGAAGTAATAATTGGTCAGGCATGGGTAACAATTTCCATAATATCCCAATTCTTTAAGTAGTTTCTTACCAGTAAGATGTAAAATTATGGTGTGAATCTATGTAATTTCCTAACTTACTGTCACTGACTCAACAAGTCACATAGGTAAGTAACTAAGTAACTAACAACAAGATAGCAACATAGGTGTTTACTATTATCCCGTCACAACTTTCAAATTAAGAGCTCACTGGTATGCTGACTAACTAACTAACTAACTAACTAACTAACTAACTAACTAACTGCTGTTGAGTTATGTAGCTGCTTGATGCAAAACAGGTGTGTAACTATTTAGCTATCGGTACTGACTGACAACTAGTCACTACACCAATAAAACTACTACTATTACAACTAATTGCACCAGATGTACCCTTAACTAGTTGGCTACCCTAGCTGGGTAACAATGTAACGACAATAGAAACATTTAAAATTAAGCTACTGTCTTACACACATGCTAAAAGTGATTTCTTATTTGTTTGAGGCAAAAACTGGGTGTGGATATTGCAGATAAGTCACTGTGCCACATTTGAATTAGACGATTGCAAAAGTCACAATCCCGGGAGTACAAAATGTGCCGCTAATGCTAGCAGCTAACAGCGGCGCCAAAGATGAGTGGCAGGTAGGACGGTGATGATAAGAAGTTATTTCAAAGAACGCTTAAATACAGGGTGTTCAGAGATAATGTGCAAATTCATTTTGCCGCATTCTCCATTCGATCTTAAGTGACGGTGTCACAAAGCGTGCTGTACATGACGAGTGCGTTGTTCAGACACACGCCGCTATTTGGGCATCAGAAACGGTAAAGTGCTGAGATGACACATGCTGTTGTCTCGCGGGGAATCGTTCGCTACTTCTTCCGGAATAATAATAATACAAAAAGAAAAGATCACGTCTGTGAATATGAAGGGAGGTCACGGTGTTACATCAGACAAGTTGTCAGCTTTTTGTTTATTCAATGAGTCCCCAATCCCCCATGTGCCAACAAATACACTCACATTCAAAACATATCTTTTTTGACAAGCATACACACAAAGATACAGTTTACAAGAGCTTTGGACTGGAGTCTAGAACACCTTAGAAGTAGTGTATGACGATACAATATGGATTTAAGAGTTACCGCTAGTCCTAAACTACACCTTGGACTGTTCACCACCCAATTGCAAGGTACATACTGTATAGACAAATAACTATTGGCCAATTCTTGAATGAACTTGCAAACTTCACACACGAGAACCTTAGCTATGATTTGAACCCGAATCAGAACCGTGAGGCCGCCGCGCAAACATCCATAAATCTTTTCTTCCTGGCACATTTATCAAGATCTGATCATCATGGTCCAGTGGCGATGAAAACCAAAAATGACCAAGTTTTTCACCACTATATGTGTTACTATCATCAGGAGAATTAATGTCACGCTCTCTTAAAAATATGCCCGTGTATTTTGTTAAGACCCAAATATATTAATAGCGGACATAAATCAAAACGTATCCTCTGGGTTTTTAGAGTCCAAAAATGGCAGACGACCTGTTCCCAGATTTAAGGGCTTTATTTGAACAGGAGTATTTACTCTGGGAAAGGTTACTATGAATGAACACAGAGGAAGCAGAGCACAAAGAACACTTCAGTCTGCTACGGGAAACCTCCAGAACCACGTGCGAAGGAAAAAATATATGCTTATTGAGTAAATAAAAGATTTTTTTCTTTTATATAGTGCTCCTGCATGTATAGAACCTGATGAAATGTACTAGATACTTAAGCTAAATTAAAGGGCGAATGTGAGAGGTATTCACCTTCACCCATTACTTTGTGGGTTCATTGGGTGGTTTGCATTACGCAAAAAAACAACACCACTGATTTCCATGAACCTTCCTGGACTTTGCTTTTACTTCTCCCATTACCGCTATTTGAGTCTGGAATAAATCTTGGAAAGGAGCCCCAAAAAGCCAAAGGAAAAAAAAACTAATTACAGGGTTAACCCTTTGATGTCAACTAAATGGATGTATTGTGAGATATGCTGTTATTATGGCAGTTATTGTGACTGCAAATATTTGTGGGATTTTAGAGAAATCCTTTTCAGTATAATGCTGGTTGAATTCTGAATTGTGCAACTTCAGGGGGGTTCATCGTTAGGGGCGTATCATTACAAAACATTTTGGTCGAATTCCAAATTGTACGACCTCAGATCAGATCTCAGATCTTGAGGGATATTTTTCCAACAGACTTTTGTGTAATTCCAAATTGTATGAAATCGGAGACGCATATCATTCCTAGAGATTTTGATTGAATTCTGATGTTTGACCTGTAAAATACATATTCTTACCTGAATATTTGGCTGGATTCCAAATTGCAGGACCTGAGAGGTCTTTTTCAAAGTATATTTTTTGTAATGTATTTAGCATTGGCTAGCAACCAGTTCAGGGTGTACTCCGCCTACTGTCCGAAGCCAGCTGGGATAAGCTCCAGCGCCCCCCACGACCCTTGTGAGGACTAAGTGGTTAAGAAAAAAGATGGATGTATTTAGCAGAGGTGGGCACTTTCGTCTCTCCGTCGGCCACATTTTCAGCTTTATGACACGAAACTTCGAAAAATACACAGATTCAGAAGGACCGTCTGTACTGACCCGGATTAATGGATGAAAACCTGCTTGAAATGGTGCTCAGTCTGTGCATTTTTTTTAATGTTTCATATCATAAAGCACTCTATGTGGGCAAGCGTCAACGACAGTGCCAATGGAGAGACGGAAGTGGCCACCTCTGCCATTTCGATTCTAGAGGTATCTGTGTACAATATCCGTAAATGGTGGGTCAGTTGGATTCCGGTTATATGAAATCAGGGACGCTCGACTGAGGTGGAACATACATGGGCAGAATCTATTTGATTGAAAAGGTGGGTGGAATATATTTTCTTTCTGTACTATTTGCTGTCAATGGACCCGTCATAAAATTGGTACAGTCCCATATAGAAAATATTTGTTGCTTGGAATCCTTTGTGTTGCCTTAACTTGGTGGAGGTCTGTGCACTACAGAATGCCTTTCCAGTTGTTTTGCTGTCATGTAAGTAAAGGCTAAGATCTCATCTCCCCAGCTAACGTACAACTACGGCACACTCCCCGCGGCTGGGGTTGTTTTGTTTCATATAGAAGACATTAAACAGAGTGAGTGGGAGGTGGTGGTGGCGGCGCTGATGGGTAGGGACACAACTCCCAAAGAGGGACAGGCCTTAAGATGGAGGTCTTCCTCCCAGGATGTGACAGGCTGTTGGCTGAAGGATGCTCAGGAAGGCCTTGGCAGTCCAACAAAGACAGCCCTTCAGCTGCAGGGTGTAGTTTTTCAGGCCCCAGCATCCCCTTTGGCAGCAGCACAGAGAGCGCTGGCGTGCACAGGCCCCCGGCCCGAGAGACTGGGAAGTAAGGCCCGTTCTTTTATTTACTCAGGCTGCTGCTGAGGCCTGGGCATTTCTTGTCAGGGTGAAGAAGGGGAAAAAAACAAGTCTGTCTCTCTCTTTCCTCTGCCGGTCTCTTGAGGAAGGATTGCGCTTTCATCCACGGTTGTTCACATACTTGTTTTGGCCATTGGACTTCTAGCTCTGTTTTCTGTGTATGTGTGGGAGAGAGCGAGAGAATGAACCTGCGTGGGGGAAAAAACTGTCCTGCCACTAAAACAAAGTACTAAGTCACTATGTCTTTACAGCAGCAGAACCTTTCGGCCTCATGGGATATTATACAGTTAATAAATCATATACAGGGCAACTTCTTTGGTCAAACCTCTTTTCTTTTGACTTTGATTACATTTCCATTTTATTTTACATCGTAAATAGTGGAAACAGAAGCAGTGTTACCCCCCCCCCCCAAAAAAAAGTGTTGCCATCTTCAAACCTTTATTCACTTTAGATTTAAAAAATATATATATTTTAACATTCTTAACTATTATATGAGTGTACTGTTAAGAGATGAACTACTGTAATACAAACAAATACCCTTATTTTTGACGACAGTTGATTACACACAACGCTGGTAAAGGTTCAAGGTTTTAAACGGTGGTTGCAAATAGTTTTTCTTATCAAGAAATTTTGAACATGTTCGACAAACATTTGCAGCCATTTTTCTTGTCAAGAAATTTTGAACAAGTTACAATAAAACTGTTGGCAAACGTCTGACAAACATCTTTGCGACCGTTTGCAACCTTGAATGAACCCAGACGGAAAAACATTTGCTATCTTCGCAAACACAAGGCTTCGCAGCTCAGTAAGATGTGGGATTTAGAGGTAGTTTTTTTTGCTGATCATTTAAATCGGTGAATTGCACAATCACTGATTTGAGGCATGTTTTTTCATGAAAAGTTTGGCTAAATTCCAAATTATATGCCCTCAGAGAAGGTCAATTTAAGAGAAATTGTGTTCAAATTGCGAATTTTACGAACTCAGGGGAATCTGATTTAGGAGGAATGTTTTCCTGATTAATTGTTGGTTGAAATCCAAATTGTTCAACCTTATGTGTTTGACTTGCGCCGATATTTGTCCTTGAAAATGTTGGTTAAATTGCCATTTGTTTGACCTCTGGGACATTTGACTTTAGAGGCCTTTTTTCCACATAAATGTTCTTCAAATTCCCAACGGCACAAGTCCCGGGGTATACTATGAAAAAACTAGGTCAGGTTCTAAATTGTAAAACCTCAGGATGTGTGATTTTAGAGGCAAATTTATCTCTGAACATTTTGTTCGAATTTGAGTGCCAATTGTCCCGTGCTTTGATATGACAGAATATTACTTGACAAACTATTATCTGCACATGATCATTCAGTCTCTTTGATGAAGACGGAATCCTTTTACTATGTTTTCTTTCAAATTTATGTTTATGCGTCCTTGGAGTAACGGCACTAAATAAATAATTGACATCAAGCAAATAAGCAAACAATGGAACGACAGCTTGACGGTGTCCCAAGGCAAATGCATCCTCATTTAGGACCGTCGAATTTCATTTAACCTTGTATACGGGCCCATTTGTTTGTTTGTTTTATAGCGTTGTCTAAACGCCAATACATTTGACTGTAAGGCATTGGCTGGGGTCATTCTTCATGCATGGTCTCCATGGCCGAGGGAGAGAGGGCAGAGCCGCCCCCTCTGCGGAGGAGGGCACCGCACTGAGTCAGCTAGCCTCTCGCAAAGCAAAGAGTGATGCTCGTATGGAGGCTTGCAAACCAAGCGAGGTTTGCACCTTGAGAGCGATGCGTCGAGTGGGCGCCTCGCCAGCGGGGGAAGGTATTCAGGAGGGTTGCGGTGTGGAGGTGGGCTCTCAACGTGGCGCTTTCAGCAGTTTACGAGGGAATGGCCTCCTCCGACTGCATCTGTTTCCTGAAGATAGGCCCTGATGGGGGGCAAGTGTTCAGAGAGGGCATGATATCCTGATGAAGGGCAGATCACGTTGTAAAAACAACAGAAAGGGGAAGAGACACTTGGATTTGTCAGCTCCACTCTTTACAGATTGGCTCCTGCAAAGAGCTTTTCCTTCACCGCCAACCCTCCTTCCCTCATAAATCTTTGCCGTTTCCTCTTGTTTTTCCATTTCTAAGTTTTGGCCTTTTGACATAGCTTTTTCTGAAGGGGTTGGGATTACACGGTTTTATTTAGGTAAGGAAGTCGAGAGCACTTGGAATTGGACAGCAGGAAGAAGTGGCCTGTAACCTTTTGAACTTGTGGAAGTGGTGTTTTCCAGTCGTGTTAGTGTACAATACAACAGCGCTGGAATGTCAGCACATTTGCGTATCAGGAGACCGTCAAGTATTTGTAACACATATGGGAGGAATATTGGTGACGTCCCCCGTGATTCTTTGCACCTGCTTGCCCTTGAATATGTAAGGCTACTACGCACACGAGGATTTTCAAGAAGTAATTTTCCTCAAAAATCATAAATGCCAAAGCAGCAGATGGCGCTTTGATTCTAACAGGAAAGTCATTTTTGTTATGACTGTGTTTTGGGTTGCTCATATGTAACTGTGTTTTGGGTTGGTCAAGGGGTCATTGGATTGTTATGGTATTGTATTATGATGAGGCATAATTGAATAAAAAATAAATATTATTTTGTCTAATCCTTTTTATTTTGTCGATTGCTATGCAGTAGCTATGGGAGGTATTAGTCAGTAGTCAGGTTTCCATCCAATTGTTTTGAATTTTTTTAAGTGAATTTACTGAAAATGCGCAAAACAGACATGCGACTTATGTCCGTTTCCATCTGTTCTTCTTTTGTGAATATTGAGAGGGGACTCCGCCGCTGTAGTTGGCGGCATACACCATTAAGAGATGCGATCCAACAGTAATTTAAAAGAAGAAGACCAGAAAACGACTGCGCCGTGCGATTACGTCGTATGAGTATGCTTTTGTAATTCCTAAACACCGTAGCCGGATCGTTTCTTTGCTGTTTTCCATCTAAAATAGCATTGATATTTGTTTCTATAATTAACTCCAAAAAGATTTCTGTTTCGTCATCTCCCCAAACGTATCATTTCTATTCTTTATCTTCCGACATGGCTTTGGGACTACAAACGTACGTGTGACGTAATAAAAACGTGCAACGTTTATCCGGTCTCGCCAGCGGTTATTTGCAAAACCTGCGTAAAAACTTTGTTTGCTCATTTTGGGCCCTTTTTCGAATTTCTGTTTTTTCCATTCAATTTAATTTTCACATTTCAAAATTAGAATAAAAATGGGTGGATGGAACTAGTCTTATTGTTTAGTTATTGTTATTTTGTAGTTGCTATACAGTTGCTTTGTCCCTTGGTGATGAGTTAGCCACTCTTAGTGTGTCTCGTCTTGTTCAAATATCCCTTATGATGAGTCACTCCTATTTTGTCACATAGGCCTTTATTCTGTTATATAGAATTGTGCAATTGTGCCAAGATTTTACTCAGCACGGTCGAGGGTTGCTATCTACACGTCCTTGCAAGGGGTTTTTCTGTGTTTGATGTTGCTTCCATGCATCCAGCCCGCTCATTGGTTCTTAGCTAAGGCTTCTTCATCAAGTGTTTTCAAGTTTTTTCTCTGCCTTCTACATTGTTATTTTGTTTTTGTATATAAAGACTCTGTTTCCCAACATCTGTGTCTGGTCTGCGCTTGTGTCCTAAATTCCACACCTCACGGGACAATTTTAGCCAAACAGAAACTTTGAGTAAATTCGGTAGCAGCAATGGCGAATTTAGGAAAATGGTGTGGAATTATTCCTCAATTTAATTAATCCATTCATCAATTTTCAAGACCGCTTCTCCTGTTCAGGGTCCTAATGCCTATCAACAGATAACCATTCACACCCACATTTACATTATCACTGAGTGGGAACTAAACCCACACTGCCAGCACAAGTCAGCCAATGTGGCACTACACCATTATACCTAATACACCTATGAATACATATTTAACAAAACAATGAACAAAAAAATATGAAACACGTTTGCTTAACTAGGTTAAACAAACATTTTGTCATTATTTATACAACTAGAGATGTTCGATACCACCATTTTTCAGTACGATACAGTACGAGTATTCACTCTTGAGTACTCACCGATAACGAGTACTAATACTGACAAAAAAAAGTGAACAAAGACCGTTCTTTGTAGCGCGCATGATGGGTCGGTGATATGTCAAACTGCCTAACTACTGCCGAGGAGGACTTTGCGATGCCCGATTTCTCCCCCCCCCCTAAGTATCTGTGCCTGGTATCAACCCAATACCTGGCATCGGACCTCGCTCATCCCTACAAACACTAGCCAATCATCTCTTGTCTTTTTCGCAGCTTTTTCACAGTTCATTGTCAAGTCAGAAATGTACGAATATGGTAATAGCAATAATTTATTTGTCTTGTGTCAGAGGCGTAACCGAGGAAGAATTGTTAAAGCAATTATCGCTGTGCTAGACGCTAGCACTTACGACAGCACGCACCCAATTATCTAAAGGTGCGAAGCCACAATGGCTGGCAAATCTAGTCTGAAGGGACAGACAGTTTGGTCTGTCTTTAGTTTTTTTAAATCCTGCTCAATATTATTATCATTTTTTTTTTGTGGACTAATGGCCCAGAAATTAGCTATTGGAAGCTTATTGTCATGTTATTAGACATTAGATGCTCACTCGTGTTGCGTCTCCTGTTTGCCTCCTCTGCACAACACACATTCTTTAAACCATTATCACTTGCCTCGCAGCTTTGCATGCTGATAAATATGATAATAATGTTCATTCTATAATCGGATATGTATTGACTGATGCTCTGAATGCTCAACTTTTCATGAAAATCATTTGTCTTGCGGCGGAGGCTTCCTAAAGGCTATGTATGGCCGTGGTTGAAATTGCTCGTTTAATCTTCTCTCCCACCCCCGCCCGTGTATAATTTTCCGTGTGTGTTTCGTCTGGCTTTAAAGTCATTTCAAGGGCTCTTGTTTTTTTTTGGGGTTTTTTTTACATTTTTTATGGTCTTTTAGCTGTTCAGAAATAATAGAAATATTCTAATTTACCTCATGCCAGGCTTACATCTTCAAGTACACCCACTGTCTTGCTTTGGCTTTAAATGTCAGAGAGATTGTGTTATGAGTCACAGTGGGCTAAGCCATTACATGGCCACATACAAGGTTAATTGTGGTAAAAGTATTTCTTCTTCTTATTATCTCTAATTATACTTTAAATTGTGTGTTTTATTGTAACTTTTTGGATATTGTTCAATGTTATTTAAGATACAAAATAATTCACACCCTACTTGCAATTAACATGATCAAAAACACAAAAGTGACTCACCTTTTAGTGTAGATGCAAATGAATGAGACTAATGGGTTGCGAACGTAACGTTTTTCCCTAACAGCCTCACTGACAACCTCTTCTCTCTTTCTATTTCCTTTCCAGACGGTGCAGACATCGAGGACGACCCATCATGTTCTTGGCCAGCGTCATCTCCCTCCAGTAAGGATCAGACGTCTCCGGGACACTGCGAGGACTATGATTTCGGAGAGGACGAAGGGGGACCGGGCCTGCCGTACCCGTGCCAATTCTGCAGCAAGTCTTTCAGCCGCCTAAACTTCCTCAAACGTCACGAGCAGAGCCACGGCGACAAGCTTCCGTTCAGCTGCACCTTCTGCAGCCGCCTGTTCAAGCACAAGCGCAGCCGCGACCGACACGTCAAGCTGCACACCGGCGACAAGAAGTACCACTGCGGCGAATGCGACTCGGCCTTCTCCCGCAGCGACCACCTGAAAATCCACATGAAAACTCACGCCTCCAACAAACCACACAAGTGCCCCGTGTGCCGCCGAGGCTTCCTCTCCTCCAGCTCGCTGCACGGCCACATGCAAGTACACGAGCGGGGCAAAGAGGGCGCCGGCTCGAGCCTCTGTCAAGTCGACGACTGGAAGAAAGAGACGCGGAAGTGCAGCCGATGTGAGGAAGGCTTCGATGTTCCGGAAGACCTTCAAAGGCACATTGCCGAGTGCCACCCCGAGTGCTCCCCGTCAGAGGACGGAGGGCTGGGTGCCACCCTTCAATGCATCTACTGCCACGAGCCCTTCAGCGACGAGGGTGCCCTGCTGACCCACATCGACCAGGCCCACAGCCGGGACCGCAAGAGCCACTCCTGTGCTATCTGTTCCGAGCATTTTTTGTCTGTTGAAGACCTCTATGCTCACATGGACATCCATCAGCTCCCGGAATCTAGTAACCATAGTAACAGCCCTTCTTTGCTGACTGTGGGCTACACTTCTGTTTCAAGCACCACTCCTGACTCGAACCTCTCCGTTGACAGCTCAACGATGGTGGAAACGGCGCCGCCTGTCCCCAAGACTCGAGGCAGGAGGAAGAGGGCTGCTCATAACGCGTCGGACGTTGGGGGGCGAGCCGCCAAACAGCCAAAGGTTTCCTACAGTTGCATGTACTGCAACAAGCAAGTGTTCTCCAGTTTGGCCGTGCTTCAGATTCACCTCCGGACCATGCATCTGGACAAGCCGGAGCAGGCTCACACGTGCCAGTTCTGCTTGGAAGTCCTACCCTCGTTATTGAATCTTAATGAACATCTGAAGCAGGTCCACAATGCTGAAGGCCACGCGGCCCTACTAGCCGGCTTGTCCGACTCCCTCCTTCAGTGCAACTTCTGCCCCGAGATACTAAGTGACCTCAACGCCCTTCAGGAGCACATCCGCTGTTCCCACGGGTTTCCGAGTCCTGTTGCCAGGGAGAGCAACGCTTTCTTCTGTCCCCAGTGCTTCATGGGTTTCTTGACGGAGACGACCTTGGAAGAGCATGTTCGTCAAACGCACTGCGATGGGGGTAGCCTGCGTTTCGACTCTCCGTTAGCGGTCACCCCCAAGGAGCCCATTGTGGAGGTATACTCCTGCTCGTACTGCACGAATTCACCCATATTCAACAGTGTTCTGAAGCTCAACAAGCACATCAAGGAGAATCACAAGAACATTCCCCTTGCACTCAACTACATCAATAATGGAAAGAAGACGTTGCACGCTCTTAGCCCCTCGTCTCCTATAACTGTAGAACAAGCGTCCATGCTCAAGCAAGGCGGAGCCGCCACACGCTCTTCGAGCGAGTTCATATGTAACCAGTGTGGGGCCAAATATACAAACTTGGATCTTTTCCAGACTCATCTGAAGACTCACCTAGATGGCCTGCAGCCTCAGCTGACCTGCCCACAGTGCAACAAAGAGTTTCCAAACCAAGAATCCCTGCTGAAGCACGTCACCATTCACTTCACAATCACCTCCACGTATTACATCTGCGAGAGTTGTGACAAGCAGTTCACGTCCGTGGATGACCTGCAGAAGCATCTGCTGGACATGCACACCTTTGTGTTCTTCCGTTGTACGCTGTGCCAAGAGGTGTTTGACTCAAAGGTGTCGACTCAGCTCCACTTAGCTGTCAAGCACAGCAATGAGAAGAAGGTGTACCGCTGCACCTCATGCAACTGGGACTTCAGGCACGAGACGGACCTGCAGTTGCACGTCAAACACAGCCACCTGGAAAACCAAGGTCGCGCCCATCGTTGCATCTTCTGCGGGGAGTCTTTCGGGACGGAGGTGGAGCTGCAGTGCCACATCACCACCCACAGCAAGAAGTACAACTGCCGCTTCTGCAGCAAGGCCTTCCATGCCATCGTGCTGCTGGAGAAGCATTTGCGGGAGAAACATTGCGTGTTTGAGGGAAAGGCGCAGAACTGCGGCGCCAACGGCTCTGCGGTCAGGGGGGCGGACGGCCATCCAAAAGATGAGGCAGAGTTGCAAGGTCTCTTGACCAACAGCCATGGCACAAAGACCACAGGAGGATCTGCAGTTGAGTCAATGAACAGCCATGACGGAAGTGAGGAAGAAGTGGAGACGGCAGAGCCCATGTATAGTTGTGACATCTGTGGGGCCTCTTACACAATGGAGTCGCTTCTGACGAACCACCAGTTGAGGGACCACAACATTCGCCCCGGTGAGAGCGCCATGATGAAAAGGAAAGCTGATATGATCAAAGGAAACCACAAGTGCAACGTATGCTCTCGCACCTTCTTCTCTGAGGCCGGTCTAAGGGAACATATGCAGACCCACCTTGGGCCAGTCAAGCACTACATGTGCCCTATCTGTGGGGAGCGTTTCCCCTCTTTGCTCACCCTGACCGAACACAAGGTCACCCACAGCAAAAGTCTCGATACGGGTAGCTGCCGCATCTGTAAGATGCCTCTCCATAGTGAGGAGGACTTCCTGGAGCACTGTCAGATGCACCCTGACCTGAGGAATTCTCTCACGGGTTTCAGATGCGTGGTGTGCATGCAGACAGTCACCTCCACGTTGGAGCTCAAGATCCACGGGACCTTCCACATGCAAAAAACCGGGACCATGTCCACACACCAATCCACTGGGCGCGGCAATGACATCTTTCACAACCAGCATCTACATCACGTCCAAAAACCTTTCAAGTGCGCTTCCTGCTTGAAAGATTTCCGTTCAAAGCAGGACCTGGTTAAGCTGGACATCAACGGCCTGCCTTATGGACTTTGCGCATCTTGCGTGGCCAGTGCTGGTTCGAAGAGCTCCAGCCCAACGATGAATGGAGGCAGACAACAGCAGCACCAGGGAGGTGCCTCCACTCCAGCACCGAACACCGCTCAATGGATCCAGGGAGAGAGTCTCAGCCCAGGCGAGGGGAAAGGCAAAGCCGTGTCCTCGTCGTCCTCGTCCTCTTCTACATCGTCAACGGCGGCCACAAAGACACGGTGCTCAAGCTGCAACGTCAAGTTTGAGTCAGAGGCAGAATTGCATAACCATGTCCAGACGGTGCACGCAGGGGACAGCGGCAGCGGACAACTAAAGACGCCCCAGATGTCACCAATGCCCAGATCCAGTCCATCACAAACTGAAGAGGTAATAATAATAATAATAATAATAATAATAATAGTTTTTTATTATTAATTTTATTTGTAACACAGTTTACATTTATAAAATAAATCTCAAAGTGGACATCACAGGCAGCAATAAAAGCAATGGAAGCACAGTAGATATAAAACAGTCAATTAAAAATCTGTTGTTTTTTTGTTTTTTTAAAGAATGTTTTGAATCCTCTTTTTTTACCAACTGTGGAGCTCTGAGGTGGTCTTGGAGGGCTCCACAGAGGTACTTTGGTTGTACTGTATTGTTGATGTTGTTTGTAATTGTGTCGGTCTTGGTCTTAATTACAGAAGAAGACGTACCAGTGCATCAAATGTCAGATGGTATTCTACAGCGAATGGGACATCCAAGTCCATGTGGCCAACCATATGCTCGGTAGGAGATCATTTTCTTTTGTGGTTGTGCCTCTGCTATCAAAATGCATTCACTGTCATAATTTTCAAAGGTACTTCAATAACATTAAGCAGTTGATGTGATGTTGTTCTGTGTTAAATGGAACACAATTGTGAGCCCATCATCAGTATCCTTCATTTAAACATTCACAGGGTGTGATTTTCTATTTAACATGCAACAGACTTGAGACAGTCATCAACATCAGCCATTTAAATATTCAAATTACAAAGAACATTTCATCATTTTTGAGGATGAACCACATAGTGTGAAAAATCTAATAAAATATTTGACCCTGTCTCATTTAGGCTCACAAGTTCCTGGATCACATCACAAACTAGGTGGAATTACTTTCATATTTTAACTTCATATCCCCAAGTGTTGTTCATCCATAAATATAAGCAAGTCATCTTAATTTCCCCATGCATGTGAACCATTGAAAATGTTGTGAGCATGCTTGTGGAGATTGCTGAAATGTTTCAAATATTGATTCAAAGTGGGAAGAAAATATCTTGACAGTCTGAATCTCTATCCCAATATATATACATATATATACATATATATATATATGCTCATGCATTTTTGCTCTTCACCTTATTTTCTTTCTTTCATACATACAGTATATACACACACACACACACACACACACACACACACACACACACACACACACACACGCACATGTATATATATCAGATTCATCACACCTTAGAATTTTGATTAATCATGAATAATCGCTTAATTAGAAACATTTTTTTGCCAGCCAAATTTAAAGAGCACCTGTTATGTGTTAATTTTTTCCACATTTAATGTTATGAGGATGTCTTCAACATTTTTTGATCCACTGCACACACTCATCCTTGTCTTTTTCTAAACAGTTAATTACTTGCATAATTTAAAATGGAAAAAAAATGACCCCAATAGTTTGACATGAAGAAATATTCAGAATGTCATACACAAACATTCATTAAACGCTGTACTTAATGCATGTAGTTTTGTTTATTGCTCAAACACAACCTGTGCTACCTTTAACGTAGCCATCTGCTGTCAGATGAAGGGTCATCTGCAGTCAAAATTAATAATGTGATTAATCTGGGTTAATACAATGATTAATGTGATAATGTTTTTGTGATTAATTATTTAGTGAACGCTTTAACTTGGACAGCACTAATATATGAAATCATGTGATGCAGCCCAACAATGCTGCAAATAACAGATATTTTGGCCCCAAATCCATTTGACAACAAATGATAACATCCGCATTTGCCTTCCCAAAAAATCTTTGGTTGCCTTTGTTTGTCATCTGTATGCTGGCAGAAGCATTTGTAAAGATGAGACAATTGGAAAACAGTTTAGTTTTTTTCCCCCTCGCCTGCAGTAAGTAGGCATCTGAATTCTGGTCTCACGTTCCTTTATTCATTCATTTATTCAGCTCGTTTGGCGGCTCTTTCATTACACTGCATTATCTGTTGTCTTCAGTGGGGGAGAGACTCATTGATCTGGAACCAAACCGCCTCTCTGTTTGGGACACGCTTCTAGGCGCAGGTGAATTTAAACACGGTGGGCAATTCTATCAGGACCGCTAGGCAATTCTATCAGGGGCCCACTGTTTGTGCATAAACAATCAGAAGCATGTGATTTGTGATTTTGATGCCGCGGTGCATTTGCAAAGGAGAGAGACGAGCCCAGAGTGTAGGTGTGTGTTTTGTATTCATCTTTGCAATCTGCTCACCCACTATTCTACTGGGGGTGCCTAATACAGTACCATGCCAGCATTAGTCCTTTCTGTTGCAAAGGCGGGCACGGAGCACACTGGGAGGGTAGAAAACAAACCCCCCTACTGGTTACTTTATGTCTTTCAGCAGCGCGAGCACACAGCTCCCCTGTAATAGTGGAATTCGGGCAGCTTAAGATAACAGGAGGATAGGTGATTGGGTTATTGTCTGATGTCTTACTCCTCTGATATGCCATCGCTTTGTATTCCGCATGATCACACCTTCCATCAGACTCCTCAAAAGGGTGTCTGCTGGATGTGTTTGTTTGACGATTTGTAAAATGTGGAGAAAGCCACACACACACACGTGCTCACAGTTTTTCCCAAAGTGACTTTGTAATATCCGTGGAACAAATAGACAGAGCGGAAATAAAGGAAAATGCACCGACTGGCCCCAACATGACCACCTGCAAAATCTAATGAGATCCAAAACAAGAAGTGTAGCAAATGTTCTGCCTTAATAATAAAAGTAATAATGTTCTCTTTTGATTGACACTCTCATACTTGTATTCATTTAACGTTTTGTTTGTTATAGTCGAAGTTTGCAATGCTGTCGAACTGCATTGACTCTGTTTTCTTTTTCCACTTCAATATATTACCGTCCGATTGTTGACTAACCTAGAAAATGAAATATGGTCTAAATATGCTACTATTAATCATTAAATAAGCCACACAATTGAGGTTGTTACTATCAATTTAAATTAGGGGTGCCAAGCGATAAATTGTTTTAATCGTAATTAATTGCTTGGCTTCAATAGTTAACTCACGATTAATCACAAATTTGACATCTGTTCTAAATGTACAATAAATAAATAAAATTCTAAGTATAATACTCTTAACATAAAAGTGGAAAATGTTAACCTAATAGAAATATTGATACAGTAATTTCATAATGATTCATAAAATTGAGTTTAAATGAAAAATGATGAGTGATATTGATTTGTGTGAGGTCCTTTTCTGCCACTAGATGGCATAATTGCATTTGTAAGACTTGGTGACAGCTCAGTGCATTTTTCTTTTCATATTAAGAGCTATCTAATCTTTAACATGAAGCAAATTGTAAAAAACAACTTGACCCCAGTCTCCACAAATATATGCATTATTATTCAATTTAATACTGCTCAATTTTCACGTGGACGCGTCTGCTGCAGAATTCCCCCAGCTTTCCAAGTAAGGATTACAAATGTTTAAAAATGAGTGGCGTTAAAGGAACTTTAACTGAACTCAATATTAACGCACTAATTTTGACACCTCTAATTGCAATCAGTAATAGAGCGGGGAGTCAGCTGTCATGACCAGGTTGGTGAAAGTTAACCGATAGCGGTATCGAGCAAAAGCATCAACGGAGTTAAACGTTAGCATTCCGTTTAACATAGAATGAGGGTTGAATCCAATCCAGCCTATAATCACTGCAAAACTAATCTGGGCCAAAAACGCAATGAAAAAAAACCTAGTAATTTGGAAAAGCTCTAAATACCTTCTCTGGTGGAAAAAAAGGGACACTTTCTCTCTTTAATGGCCATCTGCACGGGAGAGGGGAAACAGGGGGGCCGGGGTCATCTCCGCTCAGCTGTCAGCGTTATTAGCGTAGGTAATGGAGCAGACGCTGGATTCATAGGGGTGTTGTTTTCATCCATGGCCCGCTCCTCCGTGGTGTCACTTCGCACTGATAACTCTATATATAGTCGTGTGGCCCTGCATAACCATAGCGCTAATGTACAGAACGACGGAACCCCATCCGGTCCCCCCCCGGACGCGTCCATATGAGCTGCCTTTGTAATCCGATCGTCATCCTAAACGCAACCTCTGATGCGCTGCCAGAACATTTTGATGCATGGATGTGACATTTGGACTTTCACGGTTGTGAATGGCGTATAAAGTGATCGGCTACTCGACATAAAGGTATAAAAAAAGAGTGTAGGGGGGGGAAAGGTGGTGGTGCGCAGCAGCGTCTTAAGATGGAGGTCGCAGCCCGCCTGGGCCCAGATGGATCAGCGCACATTTGCCGTACAGCTGGCCGCTCTGCTTGGGGACTTGGTGGGATACTCCTTTGGAGGGAGGGAAAAAAATGATATCGCCACCATCCAAGGAGCAATTTAATAGCAGGCCAGAAGACAGCTGGCCACTCTTTAGTTTAGAGTTTTTTTGGCATGGCACACTCGCAGAATCGAGGGTGTCCAATTTTTCTCCAGAGACGCGCAGATTTATACTGCTTTCAGCTGCCACCGTCGCTGTATAATCTTTTATATTTCTGTATAATTCCGAAAAGAATTCTCATACTATCTTCATTTGGGGAAATTTTTTATAGTGGAACATACAAAATCGAAAGCACTGGTGGACTTCCAAGTCAAAGTATTTTTTTTCCCGTGAGATATAATAAAAATAATGTGTTCCAGGCCTTTATTTAACTTCATGAACTGTACAGGTAGGATTTAAAAGACAATTTTAATATTTTTAACTGGCATACATTCTCATAACCGGTGTCAAATAAAATACAATACAATAATGTCCAACTAAAATAAAGTAAAACTTAAATATATAAACACGTGTATATATATGTGTGTGTATATATATATATATATATGTCTGTATGTATGTATGTATATGTATATATATATATATATATATATATATATATATATGAAAAAACTAATCACACACAAACCAACATAACACATTAACATACATAATAACATAACAACATACCCACAAAACTAAAACCAAAATAAAGAAAAACAAAAAAACCAAGTTACATCTTTTGCAAAGAAGTCGTCGCTTGACTGGAATTACTCGTAATTTTGAACGACCTTTGAGCTACTCTTTTAGACTACTTTTGTTCTTTTTGCTTTGCAAATGTCTTCAGTTGGTCTGTTTGTTAATGCTTTTAGATGTTGTGCTTTTAGTTTTGTGAAGCCTCATGTATGAAATGTGCTGTAAAAACTATCTCCATGTCACTCTCTCTGTAAATATCCACTTCTATATTGTTTTCTTTCTTCACGCTGCCATGATTCATATCCCAATTGTGCTACTTGAGAGCAAAAAAAAATAAATCTTAATTGTGTCACCTGCAGTCTAAATCCAGCTGTAGATTTGTTCTTGTGAGATCTGCTGAAATTTGAAGTCATGATGATGTTTGACTTTTGTGTCATATTTTTCTATGAAATGTAGCTTCATCTCCTAATTGGAGCACGTTGGGGACATTCGGCTTTGAAGGTTCCGCTGTACTTTTTTTGGGTGATGTTTTACGAGGACGTTTGGAGGTCTTTCAATGACACAAAAGCTTGCTCGGGGTTTTATCAGCATGCCATCACGAAGCCCCATTGCTTTACTTTGACCCCACTGTAAACTATGACATTTGGAGCCTCACATGGGGGGGCGCTTGTGCTCCATTTATCGTTTCAAATGTCCCTCTGTGGAGCGCAGGCTGCCGTCTCAAAAGGTGAAAGGCTTTTAATTTCTCTCAAATCATTTCAATCGCCCTGAAGGACACCTGTAAACAAAACAAACCACATCCTAGAGAACTTTTTGCTGTTGATGTTGTTAGATTGGGGGGGGGGGGGGGGCTGGTGACAGCAGTGAGCTCCAAGCCAAGTCAGGGAGGAGCCTTCCTCCTTCACAGAGTGGAGCTTGTGGCCCGGTCAGCCCGGGCGTAGGGGGGTGGCCACAGACCGGAGGGGTGGGAAGGTTTGGGGGCGGAGAGGGGAAAGGCACATTTGCTGTACAGCTGGCCGCTCAGTGTGAAGCAGGGACTGTGGGCTGTTACCTCGCTGGATAGGGGAGCGAGTCAGAGGGCCTTTCGCGCTTTTCTCTCTTGTGCTCACGTTTGCGGTATTAAGCAAGCTCCACACCACTGAAACGTATTGTGATGACTCCTAGTGAGGAGCACGCATGAGACAATCGTTAGTGGGAGAAAAAACAATACTAAGCCGATGTTTTTTTTACCGTTGCTTCTTGGAGATACCTGTCCAGTGTGTGTATTTTTGATTTTCACACTTCTTAATCAGTATTTTGTCAAGATCGCTAATCTTCCCAACATTGCTTAACTGTCATAGGTAAAAAAAAAAAAAAAAGAGAGAATTTTTAATTTTTTTATTTTGTTTTATACCATAATTTGGGATAAAATACCATCAAATGCTTTAACTGGAATATTTCTCTCTGACAAAAATGCTCCCAAAAGACATGATCCTGACCTTAGAACATAATTTTGTTTGTTTGTAGCATTGTGGCTTCATCTCCGATTCTATTTGAACATCGAGGTGATTAGAAAATGATGATGTAATGAGCAGTGTTTAGTCTGTTATACATTAATGTTCTTTAAGAAAGGAAATAAAGAAGATGTTTCCTTAGTCGATGGAAATGATTCAATTTAAATTATTTACAAAATTTTCCAGCCGATTGTTTTCAGAAAGTTTCTTGTTATTCTGGTTAATTAAAATATCAATTTCAATTGATCAAACATAAAGAAAAAATATCACTAAAAAATCATTACAAGGAAATTGTCCAACTTTTAATTATTTGACAATGAAATGAAAACAATGATAAGATGTTCAGGGAAAAAAAAGGTAATTTGTAATAGTATTCAAATTCTGCCAAACCGAAAGAGAAAATATATTTTCAAATTCATTTATAATATAAATTGTCCAACAACAAAAAATTTGGATATATACTTGAATTTTTTTTTGCCAATCAAAATCAAAACTAGAGGGGGGAAAAAAAAAAAACTTTAAATAGTTCAAAAATCTCCAGATAATGGAAAGTGACTGTTTCTATTGCGTTTGATTGCCATTTCAGCTCATATTCACTGGAATTTTTTTCTAGTTTAATTAACAATCCATAGTGTGATAGCTAGATAGAAGTAGAAAATGAATCTTGAGAGTGCTCGTGCAAAGCTATACGGACCCGGCAAATCGATGTGTTACGTCTGATGGCATTAGTAATTCTTTTCCAGAGTATGCACACATGTAATGTGCAAAGAAACACTTCTCAATGGACTCGTCGGGGGTTGTATGTAAGAAGTCAATAGATCAAGAGTAGTGCAGGATCAATGTAGTAAAAATAAATAAGAGCGAAGCGCATTGGAGCATCGAGCAGAAACAAAGGAAGCCGTGCGTGCTACATAGTGAGTGTGATATCTGCCCGCCTTTATTAATTGGTGATTAATAACGCCTCTCCGTTCGTTAGCGCAGTCACCTCCCGTGCAGCCAAGTGTGCTGGCGCTAATATGCAATTATGTGCACCTTACCGCTTGTTACATTACACCGCTAGCTGACTAATGTGGCATCCACGAGGAGAATTGAAAGCAGAATGAACTGGGGGAGAAAGGAACTAAAGATAGAGGGGGGGGGGGGGGGGTTGCTAGCAACACAATTGTCACATTTATTCAGTGTTACTTATCTCGTCGGAACAAAATGAAAGTTTCTTACAAATTCCTCCATTCGCCAAGTTTTGCAGACACTTTTTTGCTCTTTTTTTGTGTGTGTTTTTGTTGTAAAGCTGAGATAATTGACATCACCGCAGGGATGCGCCCTCGCTAGGCCAGACAAGCGGGGTCTGATGTGGTCCTTATCTATTGATTTTGTTTTTCCCTGACATTTCTGCACACCTCACAGACTGGGCCAACATGTGAGAAAATATCTGATTCTCTCAGTTCATACGACCTGTTTGTTCAAACGCGCCGGCCGTCGCTTCGCTGCATTGCAATTGGCTGGCTGGGTGTCGCCATAGTGATGTGTATGTGGAAGGAAATGCTTAGCGAACGAGAAGCATTCGAGTCTGTGGATTTATATCTACATTCATATACAAAATACTTGTGTTAATATTACTAGTAATTTATTTGTTTCCGGTGCATATTTTTGTAATCAGCTAAATACATCTTAAAATGTTAGTGAAAAAAATGCTAAATTTATTTAAGAAATATTACAAGATAACCTAAATGTAGGCCGTAATGAAGAGCTATGGTGGGCTGTATGTTTCCATACATTGTGCATGCAGCATTAATAATAAAATAAATAAAATAAACATCAATCAATAAATAAAACCATAAAGTCCCGTGACAAACAACCCCCCCCCCCCACACCAAAATCTAACCTTGCCAGCAAGATGAATTCTCATGTTATTCGTGAGTTCAAATACAAAATCTTGTACCTCTCCCGCTGATACATTTGCAGCCGATCTTTTTTCCGAACGGACCAATCAGGCGTTGTTTAGGCAGGACGAAACCAATAAGCGGCGATGGCGGGGGGGAAACAAACAAACCTAACAGACGAACGGATGCTGCAATTAATTAAGGTTCTCGCAGAATTACTCACCGTTTCCTTGTTGAATATGAACAGCGAGAGGAGTTCCGTGCATTTTTATCTTGTAAAGATGTTCGTGCTTCATAGCTCATATTCCACAAACGTAATATTAATCAGAATGTCATGTTTAGACTTAGTGAGGTCACATATAAAATGTTATTGTCCAAAAATGTTTAAGGTTGATTTACACTTTAAAAAGCATTTGTAATGCAAAAACATGCCTGGAAGGGAGATTTAGCATGGTACACTGCTAGGTGAAGCAGCATGTGGATCATTACCTGGGGTTATTTTTTAATGACCTTTTTCAACCGGAAAACAATATGTTTGCAATCACTAGATGACTATTTCCTAATGTTGAATAAAGTAACTAGTTCCACAACAATGTCATTATTTTTAAGTAAGGGTCCACCTAATGGAGGATTCACTTTCAGGGTACTTTAATGCAGTCTGAATGAAGGTAGGCTCCTCCTGTGCTTGAGTCTATGTTTTATTGATATACAGGAGGGACGTCTCCTTTCGAGTGTTAATGCCAACCCTTGTTCTGAAGTGAAGCCCATAAATAGTGGATGATCGGAATTAACCTCTGCGTTACTCCGCCTCCTGTCGGTCTCTGGGGCGTCACCCCTGGATGTGCACCCCTGGTCTGATGGGGGTTGCTTAGCAGTCTGGCCGGAGGTGGGTAGCGGTCGGTTGGGGGTTGACGGCTGATGGGAGAAGTGCAAACAGATAGTCCCGCCTCGCTAAAGGTCAGAGCTGCAAGCTCCACCTCTCAAATCCCACAAGTGGCCCTGAAGGGACTGAGCTTCCAAGCCTACCTGGTGATGCTTTTGTGCTGAAGGCGTTGCACTGTTGTTGAACCGTGGTGCTTTTCGAGGTTGTCAACATTAATAGCGCTGTGGCGGAGGTGATTTAACTTTGCATAGGGGCTTTTACTTAAGCTGGGCATGCATTGTGACATTTTAAGTCTTGTCCAGACCTTGTGCTTACCTATACACTTGTGCCTATAAGTGCAGCCTTCTTTTCCTTGTTGAATAAAGGCAAGGCCGCTACTCTCCTTCGCAGCATCCCACAGCTCAAGACTCACTTCCTTGCCACTGCTTAGTCCTGAAAAAAATCAGATAGTTAGTTGATTTATGATGGAGTTCTGTTCTGTTAGATAGTGGGACTTGAGCTCATTTGTTTACTGCTGTGACCTTTTATTTTGCTTAACGCTCTGCACCTATTACACCTCTGCACAATTACTTTAGACCAAGTTTTGGGCACATACAAACATTGGCTGCCCCCCCCTCTTCCTCAAGAAAGTATATCAACAGGGAATACATTTGGATGGATTAGACTTTCTTCCGCATATATGCGGTTGATAAGGTTCCATGGCCGCCTAGTCATTTATTATGGTGTTCAGCGTTCTTGGCATCATATCTACGAGACCAGGCTTGAGCCCTGCAAGTTTTGGAGGTTTCCCTCTTCCAACACAAGCTGATTCCAATCAACGGGATCGTTATCAGGCTTATGCAGAGTTTGCTGATGAGCTGATCATATATCAGCTGTGTTCGAGAAGGGAAACATCCAAAACCTGCAGGACTCCGGCCCTCGAGGACTGAGTTTGCCCACCCCTGTACTAGACTTTGACTCGCAGCCCTTTGTTTGGTCATTCATACTATAGCGAGCAATAAAGACAAAGCGCTAGCAGAAGTTTGGATGAAACTTACTCGTTCCTACAGTGACAACGTAGCCCAAATTAAACAAGTCAAGGTTTATAACTTAGCCTACACTAACAATTCAGCAAAGCCATAAGTCAATATTTGTATGTAAAACACTTCTTGGCCATAAACAGAAAACAATGTCAATATATGTACAATGTATTCTTACCCCGTGCTAGCTAGTTGTTAGCATCCCATTCATAACCTTGAAATGTCTTATGTGGGAAATGTATTTTTGTTGTTGGAGTGTAAAATAATTTCATTAAAACAGACTTCAGAAAAATTAAATGTATGGTTGTATATTCTAGTTAAATATATTAAATATATTTATTGGATTTTCATCAAGATGAGACACATTTCTGATCTATTACCTTATATATTTTGTGAATGAAATTTGCACAAAATAATCCGTACAATGGCAACAGTTTCAGGATTCATCTATGGTATCAAGCACATGTACTTTTTGGACATCGGCATCACACTCAAGCTGGAGTGTCACTTCTGACTTTGGGCAAAAAGTGTGGTACACCCTGGACTGCTCACCAGCTAATCGCAGGGAACATGTAGACAAACAATGATTAGCGCAATAACATTCACACCTATGGGCAATTTACAGTCTTCTATGAACCTAAGGTGCATATTTTTCAAAGTGTGAAGCCAGAAAAGTAGCCGAGATTTGAACCCTGAACCTCTTCGACAGCCTTGCCTAATTACTTGCGCACTGTGCTTTTGTAAAAATATAATGTATCATTATAGGAAAGCTTGACAATGTGTCTTGAACGTGCTTGAGAAAGCTTTATGACCCCTATAGGCTAAAAGGCTTGGATTTTGAGGCAATTCATATGCTGATGAATAGCAAAGTTGTCAAAGTGCAAAGTGAGCTTTTTGGTGGTGGTTGTCCAAAAAAAGGAAAGGAGAAAAAAAAGCTATGACTATTCTCATTTAACTTTTATGTCGGCAATGGCTGACGGAGGAGTAGGCAGGAGGAGGAGGCGGGGAATGTGTGTGGGGGGGGGGGGGGGGGGGGGCATGGTGCTCTGAAAAGGCCCCCCAGCGTCAAAGCCTTAATAATCATGTGAGCAGCGCTGGACTTCATTACCCTCCTGTTCGACAGGCCGAGTGCCAGCCCGGATTGCTGGCTGGCTGTGGCAAGGTCAACGGCGGAGGAAAAACCAGTTACTGTGTTACGCTGGAGCGGAATGGAGAGAGGGGCGGCCATCTGTCAGCTCGGGCCTGCCATACCCGCAGAGCAAATGGACACGGGCGACCAGAGGAGAGGCCACAGACACCCATAGAGCCAAACCCAGTGAGCATAGCGCTGAGGCGTGGGCTCAGCCAAAGAGATGGGCCTTGGTACCACTAAAACACATATATACACACAAAGCGGGAGTGTGCAAGACTATATCTGCAAGAAATTTGGCAGCCACTTTTGTGTGTTTATGCTTGTTTGTTTTCAGTGTCAGCACACTACTGGGCCCTACTGTTTTAAGTCCAGATGGCAGACCATGTGATAAATAATAATAAAATAAAAAAAAGTTGATAAAAAGTTTTGCTTGGCTCGCCAATAGTAAATGTTTTGATCATAGCATTGCTTTGTAAGGACCACATATTGTACTGTACATATTGGGACCAAAGGTAGGGGGGACCAGTGGGTAAAACTGGTTTTCCTCCAAGTGACCAAACAAACATTTACTTCCATTTCTAGTTGTACTGTGTCACCTTGTTGCCTGTTTTTTTTTCTGCTCTGCAAGGACCTTTATGATGTCCTCTGGCTAAAGTGGAGGAACCCTGTGGAATGTTCCAGAGCTCTCTAATAGGTTTCAGGTGCTGCAGGCCACCAGCCAGCCCCCCCCCCACCATCACCTCCCCCCTAACTCCCTGTGTCTTTTGCAATAGGACTCTCCTCTAAAGGACACGGCAAAACTATAAAATGATTTTCTATCAAATATTCTAAAAATCTATCAAAATAGTATTGATGATTTATACTGGCTGGTGTTGTTGGACCTGCCAGGACACCTCTCGCGTCATGTTAGCACTAGCGATCAACAACCTCTTCGAAATCATGGTGATGGAACACTGGCTTGTCATAAGGAAGGGTGGCTTTTTCGCATTTGCATGGCAACCCGTGAGCACCTGTAGCACTAGCGGACACTCAAGAGAGTTTTTATTGGGTCAAACACATGAGACATGACATAACCACACCATTTTGACAGAAGACATTTTCCGTTTTTTAATTTTTTTTTTATTATTATTAGTTTTTTTAAAGAGCTCAATATTGTTCATTCGGTAATTTTACCGATTTGACATGTCATCATCATTGCTCTTTTTATTTTATTTTATTTTTTTATTATTATTTTGTATGTCAATGAGTATGTGTATGTGAGTGTGTGTGTATTCATTAGTTCACCAAAAACCTATTAAAAAATCCCATACCGTTCACCTAAACCGAACACCGCCGTCAGGAGACCCGAGGAAGGACCAAAGAAAGGAAAGGAAAGTTTTCCGTAATTTAAACAACACGGAATGACTACAAAGTGCAAAAAATAATTTACACAAAGCACTTTTGTAAATAATTATTGATTACCTGCAAAAACACGATACACGACATAACCACGTCACGGAAGGCATTTTCTGACTAGGACCCTCAAGGGACCCACAAGCTGCCTTCACCTTGCCTGCATGGCGTCTTAAGTATCTCCTGACTAAAATGTTTTATATAATGTATATGTCCAACACAAATTTAGCAACATGTCATAATTATAAATAAATAAATAATAAAAAAATACAAGTGAAAATCACTGTTAATCCAACACACCCTACTTAAGACGTTACAATATTGATATATATACCTCATGTTGTTAGCGCTAGCATCAGTGCGTCTTTCAAATCTTACCTTCCCTTTCAAGTTTAAAACACCTGTACAACTTCTATGTTAAAACAACCTCTTTAGAGTCATGTTAATGGCACACTGACTTTGAGTGTCATCTTTGTCATCACCTACTTTAGTGGTCTGTCAGTGGAACTCGCGTTGTGCTAGCTGTAGCATCAGCGATCATTTTCAAAGTTTTGTGTGAACTTGTATGAAGTTTTCCTGCTCCAAAATCAGCTTTGCTTTAAAACCACCTCGTACACTGCCTTCTACTAAGAACAATATCTTTCCTGTCATTGCCATGGCAACTTCAGATCACTTAGCCAGCAACACCTCTCATGTTGGTAGCACTAGCATCAATGCTAATGTTCAGAGTTTCGTTTCGTGATTGTATAAACTAAAATAGTCACTCTCCATGTATTAGATAGTTTTTCTCCAAAATGCTTTTTTGAAGTTGTTAGGCCTATTGGGGCACTAATGTTGCTAATGTTTAGTATCTGGCAACAGTTAAGAATTGTGTGCGACGGTTTGAAGCAGAGAAAAAAAGAAAATAAGATAAAGACAACAATTATTCCTGACTGCTGCTTTAAAAGGTAGAACTCAGAGGTAAAATCGATGTCTTGAGCACTAATTGGTGAAGTTGTTGCAGACACGCAGCTTGTATCCTCAACATTCCACAACTCAGCACAGCTAAAGTTGCTGCTTGTTTTCCTGTCGCACCCCTCCGGCTTAAGCATCCACATGCTCCGGAAAACAGAGAGATGGTCCTGGGCAATTCCCCCGTACCCCCTCCTCAAATTAATGGAAATCACACAGGAAACTCCCTGGATGAAAGCCTTATTAGTTATTAAGGTTTAATGTGTAGCACTGCTTATATACAGTATTTACCGGCGTGTTCGGTGCTGCTGATGTGGAGGTGCCGATATAGACAGGAATTGGTGTACACCCTGGGTTTAATTAAGGAGATCTATTTCCATCTTGTTAGCGGGAGATAATGTGAGTGCTGCCATGCATCACGAATTCTCATATTATATGCTACTTCCTGTCATATTAGATCCACCGCTGTTGGCACTTCAAGGCTGGAGAGCAAAATTCTATATCCAGGTGTGACGGGGTAAAAAGTGCAAAATGTGACACTTTTTCATGATTTCTTTTTGCCTTCTGTTTTTTTACACTGCCTTGTAAAATGTGTCTCACTTGAATGGCAACCTGAATCACCTACTTCTCGTGGTCTCTGATATTTGTGAACCAGCCAGGTGACCCCCAATGTCTTGTTAGCGCTAGCACCGCTGTTATTTGTTCAGAGTTGCATCCAGTCCAGCAGTGCTTGTAAAAACAGCCATAGGCAACTTTAGATCTTGAGATCTCATTAGATTTTTGCATTTTCCTTCCCTTAGTTTAACGCTGATACAAATTAGCCTCGTGTTGGTTGAGCTCTGGCTAGTATTTAGCTCTAGTGTTAACATTAGGGCAAATGTCCGGAGTTGTGTGCAGCAGTGCTTATTATATGGTACAATGTTTACTATTTTGTTTTTATTTACCTTCACTTCATAGGTTAAAGCAAATGATATAAAACGCTGTCAGCTTCTAAATCATGTTGATAGTAAACGGGCTTGTCATGAGCAGAATAGTCTCGCTACCGTCTTTGTGATGACCACAAATCACCTACTTTAGCTGTCAAAATATTGGTGGACCAGCAAGGACATGTCTCATGCTGCGCTTGCACTCGCATCAGTGTTCATGATCCAGTACGGTGTGCAACAGTTTTCCTTTTGTAAAGTGGAATATGGAAAAATTTGACAACTTCAAAATTATGTTGGTAGTTCACTGGCTTGGAATGAGCAGAATAGTATCACTTCCATTGTCATGATGACCATAAAGCGTGTAAAGCTAATTTTTCATTTTAAAAAACAAGAGCCCCATTTTCACAGATCAGTAAATCAATGCTAATTTAGAAGATTGTTTAAAAAAAAAAAATACTGCAAAATGATTATTACATATGTGTGTGTGTGTGTGTGTGTGTATGTATGTATGTGTGTGTATATATATATATATATATATATATATATCCACCTCACATATTTCTCCTAAATTCAGTTTTAAAAAAAAAAAGAAAGAAATCTCAACAGTATTCCTAACGACGCGTTCCATTTCCAGAATGTGAACACGACATGGCCTTTTTTTGTCTCCACACTTTTTGTCCTGCTCGCCTGGAGACGCCAACCTTAAGCCACTCACTGGCTGATTAATCTTTAACATTCATAATTACTAATTAAGTTAGTAAGAGACTTTTAATGTAGTCTTCCTTGAGAGGACAACAGATCATTAGCTTCAATAATGAACGCGGATGAGACACATAATGGCCTTTGATAGGTGAATAGTGACAGTATGAAATGAGGCACGTGTACAGTCGCCCCACATGGACCCCCGAAAAGGTGCCAAAGTGCTCTTGCGGATGGTGCATTAGGAAATTCATCTTAGGGTTTATTAAAATATATATAATCAAGTCTATATTTACATGAACATCTGAAGTGGTAACCGTGTCATCCCCACTTTTTAAATACAAATATTATTTATTCATTCACCCTGGTTTTGGCCTCCCCAATGCCTTAGCTGTATCTCATTATCACATTATTGCATTAGCATCTGCATTATCATGGTGGCTGTAAGTTGCTGCCCATTAAAAGAGTCATTTCATCTCTTGTTTTGTTTTTGTTTTTTTAACGACGATGCTACTCTGGCACATTTTCGTGAGCGTCCCGCATCGGGGGAAGGTGCTTATGCCATAATGATTATTATCATTAAGAAGATATTAATGTGCTTAGTGTTTGTGACCCAGCTGCTCATGGCGGCCCGGAGGGGAGGTGAAGGGTGGGTGGGCGATGAGGCTGCCAAAAAATGGACAGTGCGCAGAGAGTGCCACCACCCACTTCTCCGGAGATTTCAGGGTCGCTAAAGGTTGAGCTGACCAAGGACCGTACTGTTAATGCGCCAAACTGTTAGCCAGCGACTTAACAGTATAACAAATTTAATTTGATGGTGTATGTGTTGGTAGGACCACTTCATTCACAAGAGGAAAAAAAAAATGTTAAAATTGAGCATGGGCCAATTATTTAGGATGAATACGTCGCAATGTGGAACAAATCGAAATGCTCAGTTGCCGCCATACAGTACTTACCATTTCCCATTTCATTGTTTTATATTTACGTCCTACATTATATAACCTATCTTTTTTGTGTGAGATTGTGATAGACTACGGCACAGCCCTACAATACATGATTATGTGAACCATAAGACATGCTCAGTTAACACTGTACTTACTGTTTTTCAGATGTATTGTTTTGTATTTATGGCACAGTGATTGATTACTGTGATTATGACATTTATTATGACAATATTAGTAAATTTGCTTGCACAATGGCATAAGAATATGTGTCACATGGCACAAGAAGACATGCTCAGTTACCACATATTTACAGTTTTTCATTTGATATCCCTATATTTATGAGTGTTTTTCAAATAGATTACCCTTTTGACTTTATTCCTGTGTTAGCGTGTGTGTGTGATAGACTACGGTGTGTTTTGACTTTCAAATTCAGGAATGGAGTAGAAAGTATACAATGTCCAACAATAAACAAAGACAATAAGGCTACAAACATTTCCGTATGACATTCTGATATGTTAGCTTATCTGGCACACAAGAGACACGCTAACTAACTAATAAGGCATGTCATTCTGACACTTATAAAAAACACCACAATGTATCCATACAACTCAATAGACTGTTTATGTGTTTTCATTTGATATCTGTATGTTAAGGACCTAAATGTTTTCCAAATTTATTACGATTTTGACTTTACTCCTGTGTTATAGCATGTGCTTGTGATAGACTATAGCGCGCTTCGACTTTTAAATTCAGGTTTGCGGCATAAGAACGAAACTCCAAAATGGATTAGGAAGTGTAGAATGTAGCGTGGTGTCTCCAAAAAGTAAAGACAATAAAGATAAGAAGATTTCAGCATGGCATTCTGACACTTGGAAAACCACCAAACAACTCAAAATACTGCGCTTCGCCAAAAACGACCCAAGGCTAAATGGCTGATATGTTAGCTTACGTGGCACGAAAGCAACATGCTAACTAACGTAGCGTAGGTATTGTATTTGCCTAATAAGCAGCTGGCATTATTACAAACACTACTGCTACTCAAGCTGCCACAGCATAACAAACAAGAGCTCAATTTGCGAAAATAGTAGCTTGTTCATCACTTGCTTCCTCATAAACATGTTTCTAACGTCCCCATAAGGACTCGTCTACAAAAGTAACCAACTAAACATTGTGTGAGCAAATGGATTGAAGGGAAAGCAATGTCACCTAAAAGGGGAATTTACAACAAGCATAATACACTCACTGACCACGACATTAGATACACTTACATAATTATTCTATTGTTAATTTGACAAAAATTGTGGTCTGCAGTTGCACTGAAGTTATGAGAAGCATAACGTGGCTTCTGAGGGTCCAGTGGGAGCCAACGCTGAATGCTGGAACTAATTTGTCATCCCCAAACTTTTTTTCTCCCTTTAAACAGCGCATTTAAGCAATGACGCTCCATTGTCACGTGGTGCAAAATCATCCCGGCTCGGTATCCTCCCGTGTCTTTGTTTCATTAGAATTTGGGAAAAACAAAAACCCATGCTCACATTTAATCAAATGAATCGGTATGCAAGACCCGCATAATCAATCAAAATCCTGATGCAGCCAATATGCTCCATTCCGCAAGCAGCAAGCTGGCTTGGAGGAAAGTCGATTACAGCCCCCTCTGTCTACTCCCGCACTTTTTTTCTTTCTTTATGCAAACGAGGTTGTAAACATCTCACTCCTGTGCGTGTTTCCTATTGTTCTTTTTTTAAATACTATTTTTTATAATGATAAACGGGCTGTGAGCAAGTTTGGTGTTCCATATCTGGAATAATCAGATTAACAATTTATGAGGGCGATCTCAATCTGCTGCAGCCGTTTTATGGAATGCTGCTTTCTCCCTCCGTAGCGAAAGCAGCCTTGCAAACACTGTACACACACTCATCGCGCAATCCATCAGTCAGTCAGTGCCTTTCTTCTCCCTGTGTGTTCCTGTGTGTGACACACTCATCATGCAATACACACACGTGAGCAGGCGCACGAGGTAGCGTGGCGGCGGGGGCCGTGGAGGCGGCTTCCTCCGTGGCTCCCGGGGCCCGGCTGCCAGTTGTTTGCCAGCGTCTCCTTGTGGAATTCATTCAAATTAAAGCGGCGGAATGAGGCCCGGGTCCCAGAATGCCTCGTCCCTCTCCTTCATCAGCATTCCGCCGATGAGAGTAATTAAAGCAAAAATTAATTCTGCTGTAAGCAGAGGAGCCACAGAATAACTGATATTAGAGGCTGAATGATGAATGCTTGGCATCAAGGGAGGTCTCACGGGGGAACGGAGAGAGGGGAAAATCACAGATCTTTCTTTCCTGTCTTCGGCTTTCCCTCCATTTTGCCATCTTGTTCTTATTTATTTGGTGCGTGTATTCCACTTTCCATGCTACGTGTTTGTCCGACTGAAGATATTGACGCAAAGCCCTCCTTGCTCTAACACTCTTTCACATTCCGGAGAGCGCTCATTTTCACCCATGGATTGCTCATATCCTTTGGTCGTTTGTCAATGCCTACGATAAGATTCAATAATATAGGCGGAGGTGGGTAGAGTAGCCAAAAATTGTACTCAAGTAAGAGTAGCGTTACTTCAAAATAATATTACTCAAGTAAAAGTAAAAAGTAGTCATTAAAAAAATCACTCAAGTACAAGTAAAAAAGTATTCGCTGAAATAACTGCTTGAACATGAAGTCTGATTTATAAAAATAAAAAAATGTCATCAAACAGACAAAAACATAAAATTGTGTGGAAATGCTGGCATCTTCAAATCATAAAACAAAACAGTGCAAGCAGACGGACACGTTAGCCCAAGTGTTCGGTCGTTTTTATTTTAGCCTTCCGAAAAGGCTCAGCAGGACACACACATTGTTTTGGCTCGTGTTTGTTTATTGAACATAAGACCACAGGTCATAAATCTGGAACAAAACAAATAAAAATAATATCACAACGATATAATGCGAATATTACATGTATAATTATACAAATACATGCACTGTATACATTTTGTTATTTATTGTGTAAATGTATGTTCTATGTTGTTTCATTTGATTTCAAATGACTTTTTTTTTTTATTACAATAAAGCTGATGCACAATAATCGCTATTGAATGTAATCAACTACATAACCCATAATGCTTTGCAAGGTTGGTTCATGCGCACAACGGCATGATATACAAAAGTGATTATTATTTGAAAGATTTGTCACGGAAAAGGAATATTTGGCTACAAATCTGATGAAAACTCCACAGATAATGCCATTCTAGTTGGAGTTGGAGAGTTGTTTCAAATTTGAGTTAGCAGTTATCCCAGCGGCTGGATTTATGGTCATTGTTTTGTCAAAAAAAAACTTCGATGGAATAGTATCAAAAAGGAATGGAGGATGCGTACAATGTCGTCATCAACAGATGGACTAAAACACAAACTCCTCCAGATGATCCTTGGATGATCCCTCGCATCCCCTGATACTTTATTTTTAGAAAGGTGCAACTTTAGTGAGAGCAGTCACAGGGCCAAAAAAAACAAACAATAAAAATCTGAATCTGCTCCAATCAAATGGCGATGAACAAAGGTTAGCCCTTTTGGTGCTATGGTAACGCGTTAAAACTACCGTGGATTTTGCTGTCACGTGTCTTAGCACTGTCTGACTCGGATAGGGAAGTGAATGGTAATTTAATGACCTCTTCCCCCTCCCTCTCCTATTTTGGCCTCTGGGTAAAAAGCCCGAGGAGGTGATAAACAATAGATAGATTTGTCTTGTTTGGATTTCACTTGCCTCTCCTAATGGCACAAGGGATCGGCCTCTACTTCGAAGATATTGCACACCAAGATCTGCAGGTAGCTGTGTTGCATTTTTAATTAGTTTTGTGCTAAAGAATATCTCAATAAGATGTTAATGAATGGAAGCTCAGCCTGAGAGTTGCTGACTGTTATTAAGAATTTAGCAGGCCGCCTTCCAGTCGGAGCAAAATGAATTATTAGGAGCCCTAAAGGGCGCCAATGCTGAGGAGATACTAAGTGGGGCCAACAGGAAGCCAGGATGGTGGCGAGACCCACCACAAACTCAGCTGATGAGGTCAGATCGGGTGTCTGAAAGGCTGCAGGATGAGACGAGAGTCATTCGCTGCAAAATCGGAAGGTTTGCTTTTCCTTGAGCCGATCCAATCAGTCACATATGTAAAATCATTTGCCCTAAAAATATTTCCAAACATCCAACCAGATTAGGGGTGTAAAATTCTCCGCAAAAGACGATTTGATATGTTTTTTCATACATGAGGTGCGAAACGATTCGAGGACGGTCTGATTTGAAAGTAGAACAATTTGGTTCGACTCAGTGGGATTACGGTTTGGTATGATGACTTTTGTGCCATTTCCTTCTAGCTCTCCAATAAAAGACGATTCAATACGTATCTCGATATATTTCCAATTGGAAAGATTCAGTTCAGTTCGATGCACACACATCTTTTAACTCATTCACTCCCAGCCATTTTCACTGAAGCAAACCCCTTCCCTCCCGGCAGTTTTACTGGATTTTGACTGATTTTGCAAGGCCCACAGAATATTGTGTTCTATTGCTTGAAAAAAAAAAAAACCTACCAAAAGAAAGATTAGAGTCTTGTCCTTTCATCAGGAAAAAAACATATTTCTATCTGTTTCCGTTTTAAAGCAATTAGCATTACAATATAGCTAAGTTTCATCATTATTCACAAATCTGTTTAAAACACTGGGTAAAAGAGCCAACATGACTGATCTTTTATACTCTGCTGCCACCTGCCGGCCGTTTTTGTAATAATTACCATTGCTTTATTTATTTGCGTTTTCTTCAGTTCTTGGGATGCATCAAAGACTTCTGTATGCTCTAGCATAAAAAAAATATATGTTTTTGGGACACTGGTAATATTTAAAATAGAACGTATTGTATCGTAAATGTTTAAGTTTCCTGTCAGCAAAATGTACGTCCGACGGACTTTCTGTCAATATTGACGGAATGCCCACATCTGGAAAATATGCTATATTTGTAGCATTTAGCCTTCAAGTGCGTATTTGCAGGTATGTTCGAATATGTTTGAACGTATTTGTGAGTACGTTCAAACGTATTTAACTTATTCACTCCCAGCCATTATCACTGAAGCAACCCGCTTCACTCCCGGCTGTTTTATGGGATTTTGACAGATTTTGCAAAGCCCACAGATTATTGTGTTCTATTGCTATAACAACATGGAACCTACCAAAAGAAAGATTAGTCTCTTCTTTCATTAGCAAAAAAAGTATATTCCTATCTATAATAATATGTTTGATATTTGTTTCAATATCATGATCAAATACTTGACTTCCTCTTCTTTACCAATCTACAGTAAAACACTTAACTCATTCACTCGCAGCCGTTTTCACAGAAGCAACCCCCTTCGCTCTCGAGTGTTTTACTGGATTTTGATTGATTTTGCAAGGCCCACAGAATACTGTGTTCTATTGCTATAAAAACATGGAACCTAGATTAGAAAGATTAGAGTCTCTTCTTTCATCAGAAAAAAATGTATATTTGTATCTGTTTTCCGTTTTACAGCAATTAGCATTAGAATATAGCTAAGTTTCATCATTATTCACAAATCTGTTTAAAACAGTGGGGAAAAGAGCTTGTTGCAACATGGCCCTGGTTGATCTCTTATACTGTGCTGCCACCTGCTGGCCGTTTTTGCAATTACTACCATTGCTTCACCCGTTCTCTGCAGTTCAGAGGCTGCATCAAAGCCTTCTGTATGCTCTAGCATAAAAAAACACATCTCAATACGTCTTTGGGACACTTAAAACATTGACAATAGAACGTATTTATATGTTTTTGGGAGCAAATGAGTGAAATGAAAAGCAATTTTCCACTTCAAACTTTGTTAACCCCTAGACCAGTTATTTTTGTCATTTTAAAATCTGACCTTTGACGATTTTGGATGAATGTATGGATAGTGCAAAATTGGACTGACATTAACGTGTAGATGTAAATGGAGTGGGATCGATTCATGCATAGCAAATCAAAGCAGGACTGATTGATCAATGAATAATAGCTGGATGGATGCATTGACTTGAATGAATTATTCTAATATATACAGTATGGATGGATGGACAGAAATTGAGCATGGGCGTGAGCCGCTTGAGGGAAGGGGTGAATGTTAACCATTGAGTGATGTACAGATAGATGAACAATGCATTTCTGTATGAAATGGACAGGCATATACGGTAGATGAATGGACCCATGAAAAGAGCAATGAATTGATTGATAGCTAACTGCTGAATCATTCTGTGAGATTGTTGCCCATCATTCTCAAAATGGCACTTTGTGTGCTTTGTTGGACATACCAATAAGTGAAAACGTCGGTGCAGCGCTGGCCTTAGATGAAATGACACTGTCTTATAGCACAGTCCTGTCCAATAGTCCAATAGATGTCCCCAAAGAGGCCTTAGAGCAAGTCTAGGAGGAACCAAATGAGAGTGAAATCGATGACGTGCCTCTCTCCGCTGTCTCTGTCCTGGCTGAATTACTGAAACAAGATGCTGCACTTAGACGAGTCTTTGGAGAGGCAGATGGAAGTAGGGGAGGGAGGGAGAGAGAGAGAGGGAGAGAAACACTTTTCAGGACATGGGTGCCATTTAGACGAAGACCATCTTCTTACCAAAAAAGCCACTAAAAGCAGCGAATGATCCTTTTCCTGTCCCTGGCTGGGCGGCGGTTAGCATCCTGCGGTCCAGTCAAGACGGAACAGACGCTCTGCTTTTTAGGTCACGGCAAAAATCACTAAAAAGATGGCAAAGAACAACATTTTTTGACATCAATTCCGAACCTGGCGGAGCATGTTGTAGATGCCCTGATGTCAAGCGGGTGCTGTTTAACATCCACGCCAGGTTTTATCCTCTGAACTACCAAGATGAAAATGAATCCCGCTCGTTTGGTAGACAGAACAGGGTGCTTAAGGGACCCAATCCCTGTAAGTGCCATTAAGTGGAAATTGCCGTTCACATATTCCAGTGGTTTGATTAATTACACTCTCTCATGTGCTTTCATAAAGGCCCAATGAAATATGGGGAGCAAATTGCATTGTGTTCCTGTAGCCTGTTACGTAAAAGCAGTTTAATTATTGACACATGTTTTGCCACCTGGCAGGGGAGAGAATAGTTGGACGTGAATCGGAATCGCACACTACATGCTATGGACAAGCACTATAGAGACGCTTTGTGTTTATCTTTCCATTGACCTCCCTTCAGCTGCTCACGACGAATCAAAGAGTAAAGCTGGATGGCTCACAATCATAATGTAAGCATTTTATGAGACTGCGCTTAAAAACGTAGTACAAGCAGTCTCTTTTGATAAATATGTAGTTAAGGAGATATTTTGTGAAGGCAGAACAGTCTCAGGGGGATAGAAAGATCCCTGCCGGCTTTGTGTGATATCTTAACATGGCTCTTTTGATCAGAGCGCAGGCTTAGATGCCGCTTAGTTACTGATGATGCACTGCTACTTTGAACTCGAGGAAGCAGCAACAAGCCAATGTCTTCATTGTGTGGCTCATTTCCGCGCTCGGTTGCATTTTATTCAGAGAACAGCACCCTCTAGGGTTAATAAGACTAACTACTGTTTTTAGCTAGCAATATTGTGGCCTGAACACAGTTGCACATCTGTTTTCATGAGCAGTATTTTAAATCTAAGCTCACATCATCACGAGTGTGACCAGATGTACCGCTTGAAACGGGACAGTCGCAGGTTGAGCCTTATGTCCTGAGTCCCGGCAGATTTCGCCAGCGCCATTGTTTTGACCACTTTTAGCAGGTCCCGTCACGTTGTCCTGCTTTTCTGTTAAATTTTTTGTCCAGTCAGCAAGCCGATTGTTTGGGCCAAGTGCATGTCAATCACACAGTTATCGTAGTGATTCATACGATAAACCGGAATGAATTTATCTAATCGCTAGCAGGTTTTGTCATACCAGAATTTTAACTATTTCCAACTTTTGTGTCTAAAAATCATGGGAAATGGAGTTCTACTAGTCTAATGCCGTGGTCGCCAATTAGAACCAAAGCAAGCGGATTTTTTCTGGCGTTCTTTTTCCAAGGTTACAATGTAAACGCCACAACCAGCTTTTTTTTCTTTTTTTTTTTAAAGGTTGGACAATGCTGAGTGCATTCATTGACGTTTTTACAGCTGTTGAACTGTCAACCAAGATAGCATTTAGCATTAGCTCAAGTAATAACTCAACCAGATATATATATATATATATATATATATATATATATAGTTATAGTATATTTGATTTTCAGCAAAATTGTAATTTTGCAAATCTGATCAGCTTAAAAAGAAATAGCTTCAATAAGTTGTTGTTTTGTTTTTTGTTTTTGCTATCTTTTGCCCTTCTTCTGTGCTCCAATGAAGTTTTTAACAGCTCCCTCCAAAGTCATGGAGACTAAATAAGAATAGGTTTTACTTAGCAGCATTTTGGTTTGAATTCATATGAATGCCGTTAGGAGACTACAAAAATGTGAACACAAATGTCTCCATTCCGTGCAGCAATGCATTATTTTTCTGAGAAGAGTGCCCTCTACTGTCACAAACCTATAGCCATTAGTATTTGGTCAAAAAATGTCCATAGCCACTTCCTGTGACTCTTCAGTACTCTAGTAAGACTAAATAACCGCAGCTTCTTGTCTGTTATAACCAGCTCTGTTTCAGCATGAACTCACATACATGGCATAAAGAGGCAACAAGATTTGACGCAAGTGTTGTCATTTCTTGGCCTGTTTCTTTGCTTTTGTGCTTTTCTTTTTCCCCCCCATGAGCTGCGCCCTACAGTGTCACGGAGGCTAAGTAATATCCAGAAGCAACTTCTTATCAGTTCATCTGAAGACGTTGATGTTTTTTTCCCCTCCAAGAGCAGCTTCTGATGTCTCTGAGACTAAACAACCGGATGCGTCGTCATATTTGGTTGATCCAGCATTATTTGGCGTGATCTCGAAATCGGCACGAGACCACGGATCAATTCCTTGCCGCAATTCTCTACTTCTCAGTATTTTTCCTCTAAAAGCAGCGCCCTCTACTGCTGTGGGAACTAAATACCATTCCTACTCCCCGTCTGTTGTCGGAGCAGTATGTAGGCCCAACTCAATTCTGTATTCTGCAGTGTATATGGAGGTATTAGCTCATAAAACCCTCCTACTGTCATATGATCCCTTTGCAATCCCAGAGCTGGATCAGAACAGCAGGCTTCTGGTACTTAGTCCCAAGCTGTTCCTGTTTGCCCAAAACGACCAGAGCTGGCCTTGTGCACACTACCTGATCTAGTTGACTGGGCTGTGCTAAGTTAGCTAGGCAGTCCTTGTCTCCTTCCCCCCTCTGCCCCCCCCCCCCCCCCCCAAAAATGCGCTTGGACCCGAGCTCAGGCTGCACCTTTTTCGTTCCATTGGGACCGTGGGGGCCAGATGGAGGAATTTGATTAACCAGCAGTGGAGGACCAAATGTTCAATTGGATACAGAACCAGTTGAAAAGTGAGGGGGAGCGAGAGATGAGGCAGGGTAGAGGGAGGAATCTAAAATGGCTGGTCATGTGCGCCGGCCAACACTTTCCAAAGGGGAGCCCAAACAGACACGGAGGTGTAGTAATGCACAAGCTCTTTTCCAAGTACCAGCTGGGCCTTTTAGGAGCCTCTATCCCCACAGCAGACACTCGGCAGCCTCCGAGCAGCTTGACTTTACCATATGTGGAACTTTTTTATGCTCCACCTGGTTTCCCCGGGGGAGCTGTGCCGCTGGGATGCCGGAGGCAGGTGAATTGCTCTTAATGCAAGGCACTGAATCACTGGGCCAACAACATGGGGGAGGGAGGCAGGCTGCCTGGGGAGGGAAAATGGATCTGCGGAATGACTGGCATGGACTGGCGCGACCTTGGAGCCAGTGCCCGTTGTGGAGCGGAAAACGCGGATGGGTCATTGTGCCTCTGCTAATAATATACACACTTTGGCAGCAGGCATTTATTTCTTCAATAGCAATTTCGCTGCGGATGCAGATTACACAGTATTTGAATAGGTAATGGGCTATGACTTTATTATAATTAGCATTATAGAGCCATCTAGCTTTTGATTTGAAATGAATTTGAAAAATTGTAAGTAGTTCTCTTTCTAGCCCCCAAGAATGATATTACCACCATCGCGCTTTACATTTGTTAGTGTTCTTCGGATTCTAAGTCTCCTTGACCTTATGCTTCTAGTCATTGTGTACAAATATCTTAATCTTTCTCTGACCATGAAACATTTGCACAGAAGGCATTTAGCTCGCCAAAGTGGTCGGCTGCTAATTTAAGTCAAGCGTGAAGGTGTTGATTTTGGTGCATGTCTTCGATATTCCAGCTGTTTTCAGTTCATTACGTTGAGGCAGGATGAACAAAACAAGAAATTTGTCGCTGATAGTTAGTGACACTGAAACTGAGAAAAAAAAGACATTTAACTAAATATTGGTTGATGCTGTCATCATGTTTATTGTAGCAAAAGAGAAACTACCAGCTTAAAGACATTCAAGAAACTTCCATGCCGTATATTGGTTTGTGTGTGTTTGTGGGTATGATCATGGGGATGTTGGAGGGATGGGTTGGGTTAACTTTTTATTATACTATGGATGTTTTAATTGTTCAGCAGCTTGAGTTGTATTTTAATGTGTGAAAGGTGCTATTTAAATAAAGTTTGATTTGATTTAAAAGGTAGGGTTAGGCGATTACTAGTCCTCGTACTGATGTGATCGGCTGGATCAGGATCAGACGATATTTTGCATTTTATGCAAAATAGGTTATCAGCCATCTTAATTTGCTTGATCGATCAATGATGTCATTGATTGGCTCCACGAATGAAGACATTATACATTATATTCAATGTTTATCAGCATTTTTTTTTAAATCCCATGTATTTCGATTTACGTCAATTAGCATGCGTTTTTGTTATACTTGGGCCGGGCCAGTCCCTACAAAAATGGCGGCAGTCGACCATAGAGTAAATATAAAAGGTTTTTAAATTGATATATTGTGGCATCTTCTGCTTGAATCTGTGATCGTTATCTTTTCTTTTTTTTTCAAACTCGTTGCTCGTTGATAGGCCGAAAAATCCTGTTTGTGTAAGGGCTAGCGATAAACAAAATACCAGGCCTTAGTTCAAGGTATTGGTACTGCCAATAGTTTCTGATATCAGTATCGACTGCCAGCTTGTGGCCGTTTTATGCTCAGGAATTAGAAGAATAGAAAATGGCCAATAATTGTTCTCAATTTTAAGGAAAAATGCTATATTGGGAATATATAGATCTTTCTTTGAGGGGGGAAATTTTATGGATCAAAAGTATAAGTGGTCATTGGTACTGGTATCAGTATCGGTGACTACTCAAGTTGAGTCCCCATGCCACATATTAAAAGATCTGAAGGAAAGTGGTATCGAACGTCCCTATTAAAAAAAAAAATTGGTGTGTATACAGTATATTTTATCTTATTTTAATCATTTTGCCTCTGTGGAAGCAGAAGTACAAAACAAACTACAAACAATTCTTGATCTTAATTATGTATAATGTTTAACAATCCACCATGGATACAATTATTAAATTCCCCAGATTTATTTGTCATTTGACAATTGCCACTGTGTATGTGAACTTCTCCCAGCAACTGTATGGTTCAACGTTTGTAAATCAATCAGTCAATCCAAATTTGATTTATAAAGCACTTTTCATACAAGGACTGTAACACAAAGTGCTTTACAGATTAAAATCATCCCAGCTTTCAGCCCAAGCAAGATCAGACACATGATTGTTATTGTAGATTCCCTTCCCAGACGCACACGCACACTATAAGAAATTTAAGATTTGATTTTGGACAGTTAGGTGAACTACGCAGGATTGTTAGCCTCAGAAGTGGAGGTCACTCTTCTGCATCGTTGAGTCTGTGGCACATAGCCAGAGGTCAGGGGTCACCACAGGGGGGCTGTCAAGGTCAAAAGGTTGATCACTCTCCAAGGGGTCTTGGAGCCATCACTCAGGCCCTGTGCTACTGTCCGGTTTTCTTCCCCCGCGTTTTTTTTTTCTTTCTCCCCCTTAATCCTTCCAAATGGCTCAGGCCGAGCGTCTGACAGCAGCAAGAGAAACAAACTGTGGGGTGTGTAGCTCTAAGCCATCAGCTGGAGATTTCACTTTGAAAAGATTCCCTTTCACTCACTGCCCTTTTCCACCGTTTCCGATGGCCCCGCCAGAGTCCAGGCACCCGGGGCAGCTGGCCCCCTGACCCTGCCAGCGGTGGCTGCTTTATGTTGTTTGGGCATTTTGGGAAGGATGGGGAAGCTTTTGACAGGTCAGGCAGGCAGCAGGACTTGGACGAGGTCTTGGGCAAAGTCAGCCAGAGAAGCCAAAATTTCACACATGGATTTAGCCCAAACTAATGTTGCATTTCCACTCATATGAGGCTTGTCTTCTTCATCGAGACATGTGGAAAATGGTCCATTTTGGCCTGGGGAAAATAGAGGCCATTCATGCAAAGTCAATTCCATCAAGCACGCAGAAATTCCTTGATATGCGTGTTTGTACAGCTGGGCCCGGCTATGAAATGACACCAATCCTTTGGCTACACCCACACCTCACTTCTGCTCCTTCCCAGCACCTGCGTGCACTCAGAAAAAAACCTTGGACAAATTTGACCTAACATTTAAAGACATTTATAGTTACAAAAAAAATGTTGAATAAAAATCCACGTCCAGAATCACAAATTGTTTGAGACTGGAAACAGTTTCTACAAGTCTGTTTTTTTGTTTTTTGCATTTTGGGGCATTTTGTGTGTGTTTTTTATATTACAAATAACTAATTATGCTAAAATGATATCATTTAAACTTGCCAGTGTTAGCCTTCCATATATTTTTACAAAATGAAGAACTTAATTATCCCTAAAAGATATATGTGCTTAATTCTTAAATCTTTTAAGGGTGTGAATGGCTTGTCAATGGTGTGCTGTCTTCCAATGTACCCGATTTCTACCGTTGATATTTGAATTTAAAAGCTTTAAAATATGGTGACCAGATTTTCAAAATTAAAAACTGTGACACTACAATTTTGCTGAAAATCATTTTTTTCATTTTTTTTCATTAATAAAAAAAAGAAAATCTAATTTACAATAAATTCTCACCAGGAACTATTAAAACAAATTGAATCGCTAGTCAATCTGGTTGTGTTATTACTCTAATGCTAGCTACGTCTCTCTTGTCTAACAGTTCATCAGCTGTAAACAAAAAAATGCACTCCCTATCCAACGATTTTGGCTCGGTCCCGGCAGCTATTGGAAGCTGGCTGTGTCATTTACCTTGTGCCAGTCCCGCATTGTAACATTGGAAATATGCCATCAGAAAAGCTTAGCTGCCGCTTGATCTGACCGGCGACCGCAGCATTAGGCTAGTAGGACTATATTTCCCCTGGTTCTTAGACAAGGTTAGCGATATAACAGTTACATTTATTTTTAATTGGTGTATTTTATGAATCGCTATGACAACTGTGTGATTGACATGAACACTGCCCAAACAATCAGCTTGCTGACTATACTAAAAGAAAAAAAAGAAAAATGCAACCTGGGGCTGGTGAAATCCACTGGGTTCCGGGACACGAGGCTCAACACGGGACTGTCCCGTTAAACAAGACATCTGGTCACCCTACTATAAAGCTTGGTTACCCTAAAAAAAACAAGTTTTGTGTGTATTTTTCTTGCAACAATGTGGCCTTTATATCACGGGCTCATTGTGTTGCTTCCTAATAGTCTTCATTGAGTTTAGAGTGATCTTAGAAGTTATTCATCCCGATCAAAATGACGAGAACCATTGCAACCACATTGTAGTTAACAAATAAGCTAACAATGATGCTGACGTCTTCTTCTACTACTCTTTCTTCTTTTTCTTTTTTTGTAAAATCCGACAGTCTGGCTCTCCTGTGGCACAATGCTGCCTCTGTCTGGTCAGTTTTGGTACTGCTGACATCTGGTTTGGGGAAGGAGACTCACGATTGACGTGGCCATGTGAAGTGTGTGCTGTTTGACATCTTGAGTAAACCACACACTATAAGAGCAATAAGCTGATATTTGACAATTTCTTCAAAATTGCGGGGAAAATTTGGTTAAGATGTTAAAAATCAGATCGGTAAGTGTGTAGCCCACTTTACCACTCATCGTGATAATTGGGGCAAAGCCACATAGCTTCTATGGGTCATTGGAAAGGCTTTGAATGTGAGCCATACAGTCAAGGAATGGACATCCCTGGGGATGAAGAACTAACTGTCACATTGTAGTACCAAGTGTGAAAGACCTGCAGGGAATGGACCTGTCTTATAGGGAGCCTGTCAACTGTCCCAGCAGCAAAGTGACGGCGGCGCCCTCCACTGGGACTGTATTACTTCAGACTTTTCTACCTTGTTTTATTTTTCCGGGGAGGGCAGACTTGCGTGCATGTGTGTAGGAGTGAGCGTGCGCGTAAGGGTGCGGGGGGTGTCGAGCGGTATAATTGAGAGCACTGAGGGAGTTTCTTCACTCCATCTTATGATTTGAAGGTGAAGACAAGCGCCCTCGGGGGCCCCCTGTCAGAGCTTTTGGGCGCACTCGGCACAGACTTCAATAAAAACACACAAAAAGAAATCCCCCACAAGGGCGCCTGGCTGAATTGCTGACGCCGATGTAAAAGATTCTGGTTTTCTGTGAATCATTTAGTACGTAACCCTCGGCTCCCTCCGTATAACATGACAATAAAAGAGAAGCTACCAGCCCACCCGCCCTCTGTGAAGGAAGATTTTCACACTAAGGCACATGGTTCAAAGCTCTACAATTCAGATATGGGCCATGGCAGCAGAAAAAGAAAAAGGGCCGTTCTCCCGCCACAAGTGTGACATTCTCACAACAATTCTGTTGTTCTTCCAGAGACCTTATAAATTATAGGATATATATTGTATCCTGGGTTAGCCCTGTCAGCATTACAAGTAGCGTTTTCGCTTCCCTTCTCAGAGATACTGAAGCAAATGTGCTGTCACGTGTGTGACTCATTGACACGTGATGTCACACACAACCAAGTGACAACCAATCACCTGTTTTCTGAGTTTGGTAATGTGATGTTCGCAAGCTGATTTATAATTATAATTTATTACATGTCTGCAGTGCATGATTTAGGATCAACATATTTTCCCATGATGCAACAAAGTATTACTTGCGCGGAGCATAACAAAGGTGGGCGCGTCAATAAATTTCGAGAGTCCGTCATTCGACAGTCGTCAACAGTCGGGGCACCCTTCCATCATCGTCAATCCGTTAATATTTCAAGCCAAACCGTCAATCCTTCATTCAACGATGGCTCAGCAAAACGAGCATCCGTCAATGTTTCAGGCATTCGAAGTGGACATCCGTCAATGTTCCGTCAATTCGTCAATCTGCCAGCAAAATGTGACGTCAATTTGTGCCAAATTCATTGACAGATTGACGATTACATTGACGGACGAAAACCCCGTTCCGTCAATGTTTAGTTCGTAAATGTTTAAGTTTCCTGTCAGCAAAATGGACGTCCGACGGACTTTCTGTCAATATTGACGGAATGCCCACATCTGGAAAATATGCTATATTTGTAGCATTTAGCCTTCAAGTGCGTATTTGCAGGTATGTTCGAATATGTTTGAACGTATTTGTGAGTACGTTCAAACGTATTTAACTTATTCACTCCCAGCCATTATCACTGAAGCAACCCGCTTCACTCCCGGCTGTTTTATGGGATTTTGACAGATTTTGCAAAGCCCACAGATTATTGTGTTCTATTGCTATAACAACATGGAACCTACCAAAAGAAAGATTAGTCTCTTCTTTCATTAGCAAAAAAAGTATATTCCTATCTATAATAATATGTTTGATATTTGTTTCAATATCATGATCAAATACTTGACTTCCTCTTCTTTACCAATCTACAGTAAAACACTTAACTCATTCACTCGCAGCCGTTTTCACAGAAGCAACCCCCTTCGCTCTCGAGTGTTTTACTGGATTTTGATTGATTTTGCAAGGCCCACAGAATACTGTGTTCTATTGCTATAAAAACATGGAACCTAGATTAGAAAGATTAGAGTCTCTTCTTTCATCAGAAAAAAATGTATATTTGTATCTGTTTTCCGTTTTACAGCAATTAGCATTAGAATATAGCTAAGTTTCATCATTATTCACAAATCTGTTTAAAACAGTGGGGAAAAGAGCTTGTTGCAACATGGCCCTGGTTGATCTCTTATACTGTGCTGCCACCTGCTGGCCGTTTTTGCAATTACTACCATTGCTTCACCCGTTCTCTGCAGTTCAGAGGCTGCATCAAAGCCTTCTGTATGCTCTAGCATAAAAAAACACATCTCAATACGTCTTTGGGACACTTAAAACATTGACAATAGAACGTATTCATATGTTTTTGGGAACAAATGAGTTAAATACGTTCAAACGTACTCGCAAATATGTTCAAACCTTCTCGCCAGTCAAAAATGATTACTGAACATTGTCAGTTTCACGCTTCCGTAAATAGCACTTAACCAAACTTGTGAGCTGAGTCCTGCGGTGTAAATCCAGCTCGCTCCTTGTTTTGCACATCACCTTCCACCTCTCACTTTCCTTCCTCCCACCTCCACATCCCTGCTATGAAAAATGTCAAATGTAGTCAGATATTTTTGTGTGTGCTGGGACGAGGATGCAGCGGAAGCATCACACTGGAGCATCAGCATCAGATATTTCTGTGAAAGTAACAGAAATGTTTGAAGGTGTTGTCACAAGCTCACAGGTTCCAGCTGTTTGTGTGCGCCGGTGGGACACTACGCCTTCTCCCCACTCACTAGCACCACCTCCTTGCACTCCCTTCCTGCTATTGTTGTCTTTTTTTATTCTGACTTATTTCTCTGCTCGGTTTGTTATCACTTTCATTGCACTTAAGCATCTTAGGGTGACTGTTTTCTGTGGTTTTGACAGAGGAGCTCTGCGTTGTAGTTAAAATTAGAGGAGCGTTCTGTCATCTCCTTGAAGCGCCGGGGAGTCTGTCAGTCACCGCCGCGGTGTGTTTTAATCATCTCTGTCCCACTTGGTGAGGCGCTGACGGTTCGAGCGAGGGTTCCCTCCCCTGGACAATACCAGCATGCTCCACTCGCATCCGCTCTGATGTGAGACGCAGCCACCAGTTAAGAAACGCGAGACGTCTCTTCCGCGGCTTAATCCTGCAAACGCAATTGGGGAAATGGATCCACGTCTGGTGAAATTTCAAGACGCATCACAAGCGCGTTTGAAGGCTTTTTTTTTTGTTGTTGTATTTTTTTGTGATCTTTCCATACGCATGACAAGTGTGAGAAGATTGGCAACAAAATAGCAAGAATTTGTCACTTTTTTAAGGGAACAGAGCGGATAAAAATCATCAAAACAGGCGACATCTTACAGGCTTAATGACTGAGGTCTCCCCCCTCGCGAGCTGTAATAATAGTGCGTTGTAATTCCATAGCCCTTTTAATGATGCTCAAAGGGATTGAATAGACATTTCTTTGTAGAGCAAAGTAGGTTAGATTTTCAATAATGCGACGGCGCCGATGCGGATGCACTGTAGCTAAGTTAGACCATAGATTTCGCTAACCCGCAATTGCACGCGCAGCCGTTGCCGCTCGTTCCCCCGTTAACCCCCGGCACTCGCCTGAGTTTGCTCCCTGCAGACCTCTCCAGAGATACTGCCTCTCATTTTCTGAGAGCTTCATCTGACAGTCTTAATGGACAAGTATTCTCTCCGCGAGGCCAGGAGAGCTCTTGTTGGAAATACCACCGTGGGCCAGTCTGGCCTAAGTACTTCTTCCTGCTCGCCTCGTCTCAGGCCCACCTAAGATTGTGTTTATGGCAGAGAAATTAAATGGCCGTGAACACAAAAGAAGGAGGGGAGGGGAGGGGCTTTTTTTTTTCTTGAGATTTTAATCAAAAGATTATTTACTGCACTGTGCAAGTCTTTGTTTTTGAGGGCCTTTTTTCACCACACTCATTTTGAGAATATTCCATTTCGTTGTAAACAAAGTGGGGAGCTAATTCTGCAGTCACAGAGGACTGTTTTTGTTTTGTTTTTTCGGAGGCTAAATCATTGACTTTATATATATATATGTGGTGCTGTAAGGCACCCCCTCTTTTTAAAGATGGCTTCTCGCACTCCTCTTTCAAACCATCTGCCTTCTCTGTCCATTTTTAAAACTGAATGAAACTGAATATGAACTCATTTGCTCACAAAAATGTATAAAAACATTCTGTTTTAAATATTGCCATGGTCCCAAAAACATATTTATGTTTATTTAGTTTTTTTTTTAATGCTAGAGCATACAGAAGTCTTGGATGCAGCCTTTGAACTGAATAAGTCGCTTAAAGCAATGGTAGTATTACAAAAACGTCCAGCAGGTGGCAGCAGAGTATGAGCTCAACCAGGGCCATGTTGCAAAATGGCTCTTTTCCCCAGTGTTTTAAACAGATGTGTGAATAATGATGAAAATTTGCTAAATTCTAATGCTAATTGCTGCAAAACGGAAACAGATAGAAATATACTTTTTTTCCTGATGAAAGACGAGACTAATCTTACTTTTGGTAGATTCCATGTTTTTATAGCAATATGACACAATAGTCTGTGGGCCTTGCAAAATCGGTCAAAATCCAGTAAAACAGCCGGGAGCGAAGGGGGTTGGTCCAGTGAAAACTGAAAATGGCTGGGAGTGTGAATGAGTTAATCAGGGAGTTTCCACTGATCAACGTATTGACCTACAAACCCTCTCTGCAAGTCATCTTAACGATGGTCGTTTGCATCCCAAAATAATTATATCATTCTTGGTGGTAGGGCGTGCCTCCAAATTGGTCGTCTTCTAAGACAAACTGAGCAGTCCAGTTGCGGTCCTTTTAATATTCTGAGGAAGTAGTAGCCGAATTTGGCCCAAACATTTTCTAGGCAGATTGTTTACAATAACTTATTACTCGTAACGCTCCCTACAGCCCAAGATAATCACTCAGAAAAATCTTCTGGAGAGACTGATTTTAATCGGAACAGAGGGAAAAAATATCAAATTTGGACTGAATTTTTTGTGTGTATTCTGTGTACCCCACTTTACACAAACCTCCTAAAGCCAACATGGTTTTTTTCGCTGTTCTGTATAAACCCCACGGATACACTAATATTTGATACGCCAGGATTTGATGATGAGGTATGATCGCATTCACAACTATGAACAAAGCCTTAGTCTTCAATAATCCACCTATCATGCAGAGAAAAGCCACACAAAGACTGTGCGAATATGCAAAATCTACACAAGAAGACCGAAGATGGCATTTGTACCAAGAATCTAAGACCTGCAAAACAGAGATACAAATCGTTCCAATCTGCCCGATAACACAATGCACGTGACATTTCCCTGTTTTCCAATTGTAGTCTCACGGCTAAACAAGAGCCGACAGAAGACTTTTTATGAAGAGCTTTATTTTGTGAAGTCATAATATTAGCCCTCTAATTGTGTGTAGAGATTGTACATTATTATAATTTGGTGTGACAACATCACCTAATTGAGCTTTAAGCAGAAGGAAATTGTTCCTACCAGTCCCCTAGTAATTAGCGTGGCCGCCTTCTTTTGTCCACCCAGCCATTGATTGTAGTCTATGTGAAAGAAGAAGAAAAAATATACATCTTTTGAACCTCTACTAACTCCATCCTTGGAGACGCCATCAGAAAAGTCAGTCCTGGTGCCTAAACCCACAGTTGGTTTTAGCGTAATGAAATGTATGTCGTGTCTCTGGCTCCCTCTTTTCCCGCCCCCGTCAGACCCCATGGAGGCACAGCGCCTTTGACAGTGACTTCCTCTGAGCTGATCTTTAGCCCCTTCATGTCCAATTGACTATTTCAGGACATCCCTCCCTATAAATTTAAGGTGGGCTCAATCGTTCACTCACGCTTCCCAGCGTCGACTTGAGAGGCGGAATAGACAATGATGTGGCAGGCCTTGGCCTTGAGCTTAAGGGAAAACCTACCAGGGGTGTAAGTACACCCCCCCCCCCCAAAAAAAAACCCCATATAAACTGTTGTGTATGCCTTAAAGAATTTTGTTGTTGTTGTAGCCTCGACCAAGTTATGCACACTGAATTTGTTATTTTTGTTGTACTGCGTATTATGTTTAATCTCAATCTGTTATCAGGAGTCAGTGAAAACTACAAAGTCAAATGCCACCCACAACCTTGTTAAATTTGGAGTTCAACAAATTATTTTTTGTATACACAATATGCCTCAACAGTAACAAACAAAAAGAAAAACTTGTAGTTCACACAAACTGTCAGGAAATCTTGTGAGTTTAGCATTATCTCCGAAAGTTTTACTTTTTCGTTGACTTTAATGCCACAAAAGAATCCCAGTGACAGGAGGACAATTGTACTGATGTAGGCCTACCTTTCCTGGCACACAGGAAAGGGTCAGACTGTTCTTTACAATATTTTACCTATCAGACGCTAAGGTAAATAGCATGTAACTGCAAGCTTCATGACGAGCAACGAGCCAGCTGCCATGTATCCAACAAGCATTTCCCAAGTATGAATAGTTTTACTTTATTTTAGCCTTTCATTCTTAATAATGTATTTATTTATTTATTTGCTTCTATGACGATTAAGAATTATATATTAATATTCACCCAAAGATTAATAATGGGGAAGAATTCAATCAGGTTATTTATTTATTTGTATGTTTATTTATTCATTTATATTATTTCTTTTTTTTCTTGGATGTCAACCAGCATACAATATTATTTATGATTTAGGACTATATATATATATATATATATATATATATATATATATATATATATATATATATATAATGACATTAGAAATTAGGGCTTCATTCCATTGAGGCCATGTTCTTGTTCAAATATATATATATATATATATATATATATATAATTGGGGCGGAATCATTTTGAAAAATAATCTAATTGTGTCTGTCTTTTTCCCTGCTTACCAACCGAGTAAAATGAAGAAGAGGTTTTTTTTTATTTTTCAAAAATTGCTTTGTGATCTGAAAATTGCATTCTACATTGTGAGGTTGATTATAATTATATGTATAGTGTGCGTACAGGGCAATGTACCTTGTAACCATCCTGAGCAACTGGCAGGACAAAGTTAATGATCTTATAAATACACACAGTTAATGCTCAAAATATTTGAACAAGAACATGGCCTCAATGGAATGAAGCCCTAATTAATGTCATTGTATCTATTGTACTATTAACCAACTTATTATGCTAGAAAACGTACTCTGTATGTTTTCTTCAATAATAATACTTTCAGCTAATGGTTAACACATGCAAAGAATAACTTGCATGTGTACACTGTGTATGTTCATGAGGTTGTGATTTGCCAGAAGCGTTTTTGCGGGTTGGTGATTGTGCCTTTTATTCCCAGCGTGCGCCGAACATGGATATTACAGCTTGTAGCCAGCGTGAACGTCGGCCATATGCAAGGTAGCACGCGAGCGAGAGGGCCGCCTCTTCGGCGCGCGAGTACCCGCTGTGTGTTCAGAGCTCTCGGCACCAGCAGGGTGCGCCATTCCAATTTAGCCATCAGCCGTGGAAGTAGGGGGTAACGACGCGGGGTTTCACAGGCGAGGCGCGAGATTACAAGTCAGGAGACTCCTGCATAGAGGTGATGAGGACTCGGAGGCCGGAGGGGCCCGGTGTGGGGAGTTGGAAAGACGGAGTTGACGCCTCCCTAAAATCCACGGGCTCTGTGTTTTGAAGGCGAGCGCTGCCAAGCTGCACATCTGTTTGACACCAGACTACGTGGTATGGCAGTCAGGGGCTGTCTGTCCTTATTCGCATCTCCTCCCTCTGTCTAGCGCGGAAAGAAAATCAGGATAAATCTCTTTGAAAGCTTGAGTTGCCTGAAAATGGAGTATGCAACTCGTGGAGGGCAAGGCAGTTTTCTTTATATAGCGCATTTTATACACAAGGTGCTTCACATAATTAAAAATACAACATTTAAAAGTATTCCCAAACAAAAGAAGTACAGATAATTTTTTCCCCCGTTTTAAACAGATTTGTTAATAATGAAACTTAGCTGTATTCTATTGCTAATTGCTGCAAAACTGAAACAGATAGAAGAAGAAAAAATTCTGATAAAAGAAGAGACTAATCTTTCTTTTGGTAGGTCCCATGTTTTTATAGCAATGGAACACAATAGTCTGTGGGCCTTGCAAAATCAGTCAAAATCCAGTAAAACAGCCAGGAGCGAAGGGGGTTGCTTCAATGAAAGGCTGGGAGTGAATGAGTTAATAAAGTCTATTAAATACAGGCTATTTTATTTGGAAATGATTTCTCCATTTTAGAAAGATTTAGAATTTGAAAACTAAGTTGGGGACCAAAAATTGACTGACTAACACGGACATCTAATAGGTATGTTTGTTTATTGTCAACTGGAACGTTTGAGGTGGCCTATATCCCACTTCCCCAGAATGCAGCATTAGTGATGGCATTGTAAAACGGTCTCAGCGGTTACCTCAGACCCTTTGCTCGCTCAGCCCGTGCTTGAGCGTCGGCCAAATCCATTGCGGTTCCTCCAGAGGCCTCCTAGGCCTGTCTGGGAGAAGGGACATTCCGTGCAGCATAAGTCATCCTCTACTCCCTGCCATGAGTTAATTATATGCAGGTGTTCGCCTTTCTCCGTTTTTTTGCTGTCGATCCAATAAAAATGTGATGGTAAGTGTATACAGACAGAGAAAAGAAGAGAATAGAGCACTAGGTGGTGCTGGTGGTGGTGGTGGTGGGGGGGGAGGGCTGAATGTGCTGTGTGAAGCAAATGATTGCCCCCATGTAGATTCATCAGTTCTCCCGACTGGATTAAGGAAGGACCTTTCTAATGAAGTTCGCCCCGTCAAAATGAAGGGAATAATTCTGATTTAGCTGAGGTAATGAACTTCCCCCTCTCCAAGAGAGAGCCACACCGTGGGGCGACGAGAGAGTGCGAGCTCGGCGGTAGAATCGGAGGGGAGGGCGATGGGAGAGTGGCAGTGAGACAAGACAAGGAGAGAAACATGGTGTGAGGAAGCAAGGTAGAGAATGAGAGAAAAAAATTATGCAAAACGCCTGTCTGGTATTTGCTGAGGTGTATTAAATTTCCAGTGCGGGCGCCCGTGTTATATAAAATTATGCAAATGTCTGGCGGCCCGCTGCGAACGGCAGCTTGCTGGTCCTGAGCATGCGTGGCTGGCCGCTACACGGAGCGCACTCAGTGGGACTCAGCTTTTCTATTAAGGAAAACCTCTAGACACCTGATGATGAATACTCTGCCGCCAAATGTTCCCCTCTTTTTTTTCCCTGCCGAAAATATGAGCGCTTTCCTAAATGACTTTGGAGATCCCGGCGTGGCGCTCGGCGGCCTGCGTCGAGCAAGAGGGGGGAAGGTGGTGGTGGGGGAAGTGGAGGGTCCCTCTGCAGCAGGCTAGGGGAGTCAATTAAGGCAAGCACTGATAATTATAAGCCGGCGGAACGTAGGGGCTGGCTAATTGTACAGAGTTCCATGCGGCGAGCCCAGCCAAGGGGCCTCTCTGCAACGCTCCCCCTTCCCTGATCCTTTGTGTGGACCACAGAGCCAGTGGAGCTGCGTACCTCAGCCTGACAATACTGCATTGAGACTTGCGAGAGGAAAAAACAGACAGGCATGAGCCAGTAATTAACTTTTTACATTCAGGCCGCTCACCCACTTGAAAGAGACTCACTTAGACTCCCTCCTCAGTCTGTAGTTTGCTCGCCAGAAAACCTTTGTTTGGGATTTCAAGACTGTAATAATCCAGGAGACCTGAGTTCAAGTCAGGGGTGAGGGTATTGCTCCACACAAAGACCTGTGACAAATTGTATCAGAAGTGGGATGATTTAGGCCACCATGGTGTGCCCAGTTGGAAAAAAGTGACCGACTGTGTGTTTGAACCCAGAGAGGGGTGAAACAAGATTAGAAACGGGCACACAACCAACAACCTTAATTCAAACCTTAATTGTGTCTATTACTCCTATCAGTGTAATGGTTGATAGGACCTATAGACAGGTGACTCCCATGCGATGGAGCCCAGAGATGAGTGACTATGTAGAATGGAGCTCTTGTTAGTGTTCCGTCACAGTGTTTTGTCCGCAGTGTGGTTCTTTGGTGGTCAGTGTTTCAGAGTTTTCGAGTCTCCAATCTGGGTTGGGGGTAGTACCTCATAAAGTCTCTGGCAACTCAAGTAGGATAAAACGTTGTCGTTGGAAGGACTCGTCAAGCCCATGTGGGGGTGAGTAAAACGTGATTAAATGGAGGCATCTGTGACAGTTGAGTTCATAATGAGGTGCTCAGATAGACATAAAAAGCTAAAAGAGTTGAAGGGCTTTTCTTCATCTGTAAACGGTGGTATCGGAAGTGGAGCAGTTGAAGACACCTGTGGTGCGTTTTCGGATTAGGGCAGCTGTGATAGTCTGTTAGCGCTACAGCTTTGAGTGTTGCCTGGTACTGCTCAGACTATTGAAATTTATTAGAATGGACATAAATTAAAATCCCAATTGAGGATATTACCCCATCTGCAGTGTCACTAGGACCCCTAGGGCAAGTACAGTAGTCTCCTTAGATCAAAGCAACATGATTACTGCTGGGCACTAGTAGTGAGAGTTTTGTATGCGATCTGGCAAATATACCAGAGAGGCATGGTTTGTGTTCAGTGAACAGATCAGAGGTAGGCAATTAAAAAAAATAATAATAATGTTGCTGGTCCATCATTGGTCAGCGCCATGGGCACCCTTCCATCATTGTCAGTCCATCATTTTTTCAAGACAAACCAAACTGTAATCATCATTTCATTTTAACCACGCTTCCGTTATCAGTTGGTCACTACTATTTTAGGACCGACAGACAAAAATGGGCATTCCGTCAGTCCATCATTCATCAACAAAACAAGCATCCATCAGTGACGGACTAAGAGGTCAATCGGTACTTGACCCGGTTAGTGATGATTACCACTTGTATCTTTGTGAACCCAGTTTGAGGGTTTTCCTTCTCAGCCTTTGGTGACAAACACTTTATCTGACCACAAAAGTCACAACGTCGTCACTTGACCTTTATTTTCCTAAAAATTAGAGCATTTAAGTGTGGAATGGGGTTTGTGTGGCTGCAGGGAGCTCCAGCGCTGCTTTTCTATCCACCTGATTGTTTGTCCTCAGTGGGCGTCTGTGCCTACCTAGTTTTGAAAACAACTTTAGGATTGATCTTGAAAGTGCTTGAATTATGTGCTTTTAATAAAAAACAAAGGAGTTAAACTTTTTCTCAAGCAACTCATTCGTAATGCTTCAGCAGCAGTGCTTCAGTTCAGACTAGAGGCTTCTATACACCAATCTGACGCCAGGAGTTGGAAAGTTGCCAGGCATCGATATGCACCGTCGTATATAAAGCACCAACGTAACGTTATAGCCGTTGATGAAGCGTCTGAGAGGCATTTTTGGCGGATGTTGAATCGTTTCGGACTGTTGTGACATTTGATTAGTCTGATTGGCTGTTAGCAAGCAAATCAGCGCATGGGGGAAAAGCAGGAAGTGACAAATGCGGATAAACAGTAAGCGATGAAAAGCCTATAATTTTCCCTCATTTTGCACCCTTCGCATTTCGACGTGTAATATTTGTATTATTTGGACAGAAGAATGAGATGATGTACAAAAAATAAGTGATGAATCCACAATGTTGTTGTTTTCGTTAACATGCTAGCGCTAGTAGCTAGCGCGTTCAGGGAAACTAGCTACTAACCCGAGATTCTTCACCTCGAATTCACAATTGATAAATGCACATAGCAACCAATAAAATCCGACAGTACGCAAGAAGGAAATGTTTTGAGAACCATCCTACTTTAGAGCATACGTTTTCAAGTCGTACGGGGCGGGCAGTATCGGCAAATGTTTGTAATCCAATCGATTCCACTAACCAAACGTTTTCAACATGTACGAGCTAAATCTTCTGCAAACGTCTTGCTTACACGATACCGTTAGAGGAAGCTGGGGGTGACATTCGTCAATAACAAAATAACATTTGGTGTAAACTCAATCGAAGCAAAGCTGACTTCACTGGAAAATTGCCCCACCATGAGAGGCGGGCTCGCGATCCCGTGACGTCAGTGAATACTATGTATAGTTTAGGAGAGACCGGCAATGTATGATATTACCGTTAGAGTGATGAAAGACAAACTATGGCAAGACATGGAAACACAAATGGATATCTAGATGTATAAGGAAGGTAGGATTTACTTTTATATCACACGATGCTCTGCAAAAAGCCTAAGGGTGTGCTTTGTATGGGAGTGAGTGAAACAGATAGCGGTTTGCATTGTTTTAATATCCCGCCCCCATAAAAAGCTTTCCGGTTGCCTTTTTATAACAATGAGAAATAGTGGCTACTGCCGCCAATGGTATGCGGGGGTATTACTTCTCATAAATACGAAGAAGGTACTTAATAGACGCCGTTTGTGTCTGTTGTGGTGTGTGTTTTCGTCATTTTTCCGGCGTGCTGTGCCGACAGTCAGCCTGTCGGCACATTGGCTAATGTCGGAATGATGTATAGAGGCCTTTAGGTTAGGTTAGGCTTTAGTTGGCTGGGAACCTTTCTTTTAGTACATGTTTCTGTTGGGATTCATTTAGTGACAGACAGGTCAGCCATGTTGTGTTGTTTGTAGCTTTTCTATTTGAATGGTTGATAACCTACCTGAAGTGCAGAAAGGAATTGCAATGAATTACCCAAAATTGCACTAAGTTGTCATGCCCCTAGTGTACTGTTCCCATTCGGAGGGAAAATATCCAAGCAGTTGGTTAAAAAGGAGAAAGTCATCTCTGTTTTTGTCAAAAACTGTAAATCAAAAGCTGTACCAGGGGTCTAAAACCTTTTGTGACATCCATTCAAGCGTTACGCATGTTTATGTCGACACCGAAGAAGTGTCATCTCGGGCTTGTTCTTGTAGCTGGGGAAACGCTGCGGGCCGGCAAACGTGGGCTGATCTTAGCAGGAGCCCTGCTCTGCTCTGATTAGCACCATCAACGAGCCGCCATGCATCAGAGCCGACATTCTCCTAGAGACGTGTTACCCCAGAATTCTTTGCTCTCGCTGAGCAAGGGTGTCTCCACCCCTAGCGTGTCAAAGCTTCACCCTCCCTTTTCCCCCTGGAGAACACAGCATCAAGTATGCAATGAACCTGGGGCCCTGACATGAGGGCTTTGGTACCTCGCTTCGCTTCCACTTTTCCTTCACACACACTAAAGATTCCTTTTACATGCCCACTTCCCCACCGGCAAAACGCAGCAGAGCTTCCACTTTGAGTTCTTTGAATTGCTTTGATTTTCTTTTCTATTTGTCTGATACATTAATTCAGTGATCGAATGGGGGGGAAACTTAAAGGTACCTCGATTTAATCTCGTTCTTTCATTGCCATATTTTGCACTTGCTTTCCTCCGTCCGCTCCTAACTGTGCAGACAGGAAATAGATATTAGCAATGTGCCCCGCCGGCCCCGGTTCTCCAATCAGCTTTAGTCCAGAGGGGGTATATCCCTTTGCGCTCCCACCCACCATCTTCCTTTCTCCCCTATCCGCCGCATTCCCCCAGCCTTAATGGGCTCTGTCGTACTTCAGAAATTAGTTTGTTTCTATGAGCAGGGCTTCTACCTCAGGAGAGCACATCACACGGAGGTGGAGTCAATTTGTATTCACCCATAATTCCCTGGGCCTTAATCACTCTGATTTTCCCCCCATTATCTGTTAATGGATAGTTCCCGCGGAGAGAAGAGAGAAGTAAACCCACCTACTGTTTACAGGCCTAAAGCTGTCGACTGTGCTAGCATCAATCCCATAGAGGCTTGCACATACAACAGAAAATACGGCGAAACCCAAATCTTCCAGCCTTATTAATTGAGAACTCCTATATCAGGCAGGAAATTATGAGACAGATGGTCGGCCGGAAAGTAAACTAGCTAAAGGTGAAATTGCTCATAAACAGGATGGCAGGGAAAGGTTGGCTATTTGAAACGCAGGGAATCTCATTGACCTGTTTTGTTCGATTAGACCTCTTTTAATTTCTAGGGTGCCCTCAAAACAACCCACTGCTGCCTACTAAATATTCCCAATTTTCTCCCTCCCTTGTTTACTCATTACTTTTGGCAAAAGAGTGCCTTGATTGATGTCCTTAATATCATTTGGGTGAGCTGCATTGGCCACACAAGCAGAGCAGGCTTCAGAGCACAACACAGCAGCGATTAGCATAAATCCATCTTGACTCCCAACACCAAATGCTTCAAGTAATTCTGAAAATAAAACATTGAGCTGACGCGTTAGAAAGGAGAAATTGTTTGGGAAAAGACTGGAACTTTGGTAGTAATTGGAAAAATTATCTGTTTTATTTAGAAAAACAAATAAAACATGAGCAGAATAGTGATTCCTCATCTAACAAGCCAGTGTTTTTTGATGAAACAAGCAAACTTCACGCTTTTTTAGTTGAGTAAAAAAATATTGTCACATTCTGATATGAAAGAGCCACTTTTTACGAGCTTGATATTGTCTTAGTATCGAAACCCAATCTGAAGCAATGGCTGTCCACTATCATCAATAAATGCTAGGAGTTACATCAAGTCAGGGTTTTGTTTGGTTTGGTTTTGGGTTATGGTTTGTGCTGGGGTGTTTGGGCTAGCACAGTAGTTAAATAGTTAAAATATTGATTTAGTCAGGGTTCGTTCAAGGTCACAAAGCCGTTTGCCAGACGTTTGCCAACAGTTTTAATCGTTGCCGACAGTTTTTCATTGCAACAAGAAAAACCATGAAAATTGTTTGAGAACGTTTGCAACTTTGAACGACCATGACGAACTCCCATGAGAAATCAACATTCACAAAGGTTCACCCCTCTATTACGGTCTTTAGGCTTGGTTAGGTTGTTTTGGTTATTGTTAGGGTTTTAGGAACTTGGTTTGCGTTAGCTTACTTGGGTTGGTGTTTATGGTGTCACAGTTTGAGTTATGGTATTGGTTTGGATTGGATTATGTTTTTTGATTATTGTTATGCGGTTAGAGTTTTGGGGGGTTTCGGTTGTTAGCATTATGTTGTAAGAGTTGGGATTTAATGAACACGTAAAAAACAAAAACAAAAAAAAACAATTTGCATAAACAGGGTTTTGTTAGGTTCAGGATTTGAGGGTTTGGGTTACAGTTTGAGTTAGGATGTTTGGCGCTTTGGAGTTGCAGGGTTTTGGTTAGGGTGTTAAGGTTACAATTTAGGAGTGGATTATGTTTAGCAAATAAGGGATTATAAATGAGCATTCTCAAACTCAAAGTGCCCCGCATTTGTATTAGCTCAGTAGAGCATCGGTGGCCTGATCTGTGGTGTTGGAACCAAATGAGAGTCTTTAATTAATTGCGCTGCATGTACTTAATTATTAACTGGAACATCTTTAGTTACTTTAGTCTTCTTTACTCACTGTCAGTTGATCCGCTCCCAAGCAAAAAAAAAAGACGTGTCTATTGAATTCACAAAGGCTTCAACTTCTGCGTTAGCCTTCCAGAATTGACTATGCAGCAACTCCTGTCCTATTACATAAAGGATTTACTAAACCATGCAAGCCCGAGAGCGGAGAGCTCCAGCTCCCCAAACAACCTTCAACGGCACATGAACTTCAGCCTGGATGAAAAAAAGTAAACAGCGAGAAGAAATAAAGACGATTCTTTCTTTCTCTTCTCCCGCTTCTCGTCCCCTCGCATGGGAGGGATATTAGCCGTTTGTGTTTTAAGGAGCTGTGAAATACATAAAGCATGAGCCCCAGGAAGGCGAGGCCCTGTGGATATGCAGATGGGCTTACTTTTCTGGTGTCAGAGATGCTTAGAGGGAGCAAGCCCGGGAGAAGTCGTCATCTGAAGGATTTTTCTTAGCAGTGCGCAGGGACACGGTGATGGTAGCCCACGACACTCCAGGGACTCCCAAACGGGGAATGGGAGGAGGATGCTGACGGCCCCCCGTGGACTTGGGACTGTGTTTCGAGTCTGTGCAGTGCCACCATGCAATCATGGTGTCTTGTAAGGGGAGAACAGGAAGTGACTTCAGCCCAATAAGAGAGAAGGGGAAGATCTAGTTCATCTAGTTAGCTTGCTCCTCAGAGTCTGACTTGATGCGCAGTATTCCTTTTTCTTTTCTTTTTTCTTTTCTGAGATAACTCAGTATTGTTCATTCGGTAATCTTACTGATTCCACATGTCATCATCATTGCTCTCTCTTTTTTTCTCTCTCTTTTTCTTTTTTTGCATGTGCGGGTGTGTGTGTGTGTGTGTGTGTGCATATATGCGTGCGTATGAGTGCGTGCTCATTAATTCACCTAAAACCTATTAAAAATACCATACCGTTCACCTAAACCGAATGCTTCAGAATCCAGCTAGTTGAGAAGTCATCAGGAGACCCAAGGAAGGATCAAAGAAAAGAAAGAAAAGTGAAATCCAACACCAACCAGACATCACCTACTACCCGCCGGGTTACCAACCAGAATCTTTCACCAACCCCATAAAAAACATCTAAATCCCAACAAATTCGGGAGACCTCAAGAGATCAAAAGAAAGACTGAGGAAAGGAAGGAAGGATAGATGAAGCAGATTGAAAATATACAAATAGACGCCCCACAAATGCTTTTATAATTTCGTATAGATGTGACAAGGTGGCCAATCACAAATTTTGTCAAAGTGAAGTTCCTCAACTCACTTCAGAGTTTCTTGGAATGAAAATTCCATGAGATACCAGCAAAGTACAAGTTTTTGTCTAAGAGGAACTCCTCAACTCATTTCATCGTAGTTTCTAGGCACCAAGAGGCCATTAGATGGTGGCAAAGCAGTACCTCAGTTGCTTTGGGCTAAGCACAAAAACAGCAAATGGGTGTTTTTAGTAAATACCAGAGGATAGTGACCCCCCCCCCCCCCCAAAAAAATGTGCGACTACTGACCCATGAATATGTGGGTGTTCACTGTACAACCTCAGGGGCGCTCAGCTCTAGTGGTTCCACTGTATTTCTAATACCGTTTGTTAGCCATAGCACCCAGCTGTTTATTTATTTTACGTAACACAAATTACATAACCCTTTTTAAAAATAAACCTCCAAATGGAAGGGCCATGGGTGACGATGCTTACTCCACTGTTGGATTAGTTCACAGGGACGAAAGGCGTTGCATTCTTTGCTGCATTCTTGCAACTTTGCCTCCATGCAGCTGCTCCCGAACACACGCACGTCCACGGGTCAGTCGGGCAGGTGCGGAGGTTTCTGCATAATGAAGCAGGGCAGCAGGTCCGACGGGAGAGCGTTGTGCGCCGGGGTCAAGCGAGGGGCTGCGCATATGGCGGCGGCATAGATGAGTGAACCCTGCAGCACGCTTGACCTCAGCATACTCCCCAACGCACATACACACACGAGCCAAGTGAATGATGATCAAAGAGGGCAGACGTGCTCGTGCTGACTGGCTGGATAAGCTGGCGCTACGCTCCTCCTCCCCTTCCTCCTCCCCTTCCTCCTCTTCAGCTGATGCCGGCTGCTCCACTCAGACCTATATTTAGGTTGCGCTAGCTCATCTGTCAAATGCGCCGGTTGCAGCAAACAACACTTTTGCCCCATTCCAAACTGTGATTGGCCTAGCTTTTTGTAACCGCGTATACCATTAGCAACCTGGTAGCTTGCCATGTCACGCTGCACAATCCATCTATTATTAAGTGGAAACTTCGACTTCATCTGTCAAATAGGTTACTTTATATGTTTTTAAACTGTGAATGGCATACCTTTTTGTATGCAGTCATGTTAGCCCTGCTAGCTTATTGACATTGTCCTCAGTCCTGTACTACGTCCCCTGTAGCCTCACGATCCACAAATTGACGGCAAACTAACATTACATGCGCTATATCTGGTCACGACACGTACCATTTTTTTTTCAAATATATTTTTAATAAATTGTCTTGAAAACTTCTTGGGTGGTGGCCCACCCAAGTATTAACTTGGTGTGGGAAACACTGAGTCTTGTCCACTTCTACAACTCCATCACTGTTATCATTAACGTTTAATCACTCATTGTGTATGTTGTTAGGTTGTTGTTAGCTGGCATTTTTATCTAGATAGGAAACGTTTTAAGTTGTTGTGTCATGTTCATGTGTTCATTTCAAAGCTAACATGCTACTGATAAGCTTTACATTGTAACTTTTATTAGGACACAGAAAGGGGGCCGGCCGGGTTCATTTGCATTGAAATGCACAAAACAGTTCAATTTATCTCGCCTTTTACTTTGCCTCCACGGGTATCTTCCTTCTTCTGGTATCGACATCATGTGCTGGTCACTTGCTTTCACAGACCTTGGATAAACCCTAATGATGCGTCCCCGGTGTATCCATCCTTCCTGTAGCAATAGATGACCAGGGGGAGTTTAATCGAGATGCAGTCTGGCCCCATAACAGACTATATAGGCCCTTTTATCGACATGCTGGAGATGGGTCGTTCTGCACAAGGCTGACTCGGCAAGATTTTTTGTGCTGGAAAATGAATGTGCGTAGTTTGTCTGAATGATTTAAGCCAAGTGGCAAATTGATGTGTTCCAATGTGGCATAGCAGAGAGGATAAATGGGGCATCTGTGCTTTTCTGGGCTGAGATGTCATCCAAGTTGTAAAGGAGAGATGTGCTGGTCTACGTGAGATGAGTTTTGGTGCCATTAATAACTTTAATGAAACATTTTTGAATTATTGGTTGTAATTCATCATCAAAATGTCATCTTTTTTCTTATGAACATTGAAATTTTGAGAGTTCATATTTTGACGATTAGTTTATCCATTTCTTGAAAGCACTCATTAAAAACATCAATAAACTCAATATTTTTCTTGTGTGACTTGTTCACAATGCTGTATAATTATAATCCTATTTAATTATAACACAATTATATTTGATTATTTCTCATTGCTGATTGGCTGGGAGAAATATACCTCATTGTGAATCAAGTCAATTTGAAATTCCCACATTACCAAATATGGTCCATGTTTTATCATTTTGGTTCATGAGCGTCTCAAATATTTGCTTGTACATTCCCAAATGAAAGGTGAATTTTGAAGATCTAGTTGTGAGGTCTAGTTGCTTTGGTTCTTATTATTGTATTTGTTTTGTTGTCTTCCAGAGGAGGGCTTGAACCACGAATGCAAACTGTGCAGTCAGTCGTTCGACTCGCCGGCCAAGCTTCAATGCCATCTGATCGAGCACAGCTTCGAGGGGATGGGCGGGACCTTCAAGTGCCCCGTCTGCTTCACAGGTGTGTGTCATGTGTGTCGTAAAAACATTATATCAGAGAGAGAGAGAGAGAGAGAGATTATGTGAGTGACTGTAGACTCTTTCACTGGCCATCTTTCCCACCTCAGTGTCCAGTGTGTAAGATACTGATGCAGAGATCAGCTAAATCAGGGAAGGACAACTATACTCTTGAGTGGCCCCTTGATTAATTTCTCCCCAGCCACTCCAAAAGAAAAGGGGAAAAAAAGGAAAATATATATTTTTCTGGTTTCTTTTTTACAAAATTGGGTATATAATTCGGGGAAAATGAGAAAACTCCCAAACATGAAAAACTATTGCAAAAAGAAAAGAAAAAAAGCAAATCGGTGGTCGACTGTAGTTTTAAGTTGTTGCGAAAATTGCATCCCTGAGTTGTAGGGTGGGGGGGGGGGGGGGGACAAGCAGCCATAAAGACAAAAAACTGTATTTTAAATATTTTTTCGGGGGTGTCAAAGTTAGTGCGTTAGTTTTTGGTTAATTTAAAGTTCCTTTAATACCACTAATTTTTTTTAACATGTGATTAATTACCGCACTTGGAAAGCCTGTACTGGGGGAATTCCAGTCGCAATGCAGCAGATATGTCCACGTCAAAATTAAGCAGAAATAAATGCAATAATAATGCATATATTTGTGGATCCTGGGATCAAGTAGTATTTTATAATCTAAAAAAAAAGCTGTCACCGTCTTACAAATGCAATTATGCCATCTAGTGGCAGAAAAATGCAAAAAAAAAAAACAGTACAGTACAGGGAGTCCTCAAGTTATGGCAAAGTTCCGTTCCTACGCTGGCGATTTAACCCGAATTTCGATTTAAGTCGATATTTACATCAAAATGCTTTGCACAGTAATTTTAAAAACATATTTGCGTGACCCGAAAGACGCCAAAACCAATATTTGGTGTTTCCGCACGGACATTCATTGCTGACGGACGGCTGAGCGGAGCTAATTCAAACTTAAACACGGAAATGTGACGCGCCTGATGGCGAGCCGACCGACTGATGGACGTCCGTTGCTGAGGTAACAACAACACAACTTTAATTAACTCTAAAATGGCGTGATTACTGTGGGAAATTAACGAAAAAGAAGGTGCTACAGACGAGGCACGGTCGCCGTAAAGTCAAAACGGCGTAGCTCGAGGACTCCCTGTACATCTTTTTAATTTTAACTCAATTTTATGAATTATGAAATTACTGTATCAATGACTAAAAGATGCAGCCATATTTGTATTAGTTTGTTTCCACTTTTTTGTTGACAAGAGTATGAAAACTTTATTTAGAACAGATATCTCCCCTAATTTTTTCATATTTGTTTTCACTCCTGGAGGCAGCACTTCATCACCAAGCTGTCAAATTCCCTTCATGTTGTGACATCTCAACAACAAGTTTTCATTCCCAATTGCAGTAAACTTTGCATCTCCAAGCAGTCTCGCTCGTGAGCGTTAAAATGTAAATGGGCTCCAAATGAGTTGGGAAAGGTCAAAGCAGGTGGTTGGACTAAAGCGGCGCGCGGTTCTGCTGCATGGCGCCTCCTTATTTAGTCCAATTGGTTTCCGCTATCGGGGCCTCAGAAAGTGTCAGGAGGCGAGAGGGGGAGGACGACATCATGAGGCAAGCGGAGGAAAAGTGGGTGGTGTTTGTGAGGGAGTGGGTGGGGGGGGGGGGGGAAGGACATGTGCTAATTGTGGATGGCAGTGGCGCTGATAGCTGTAATGATCTCATCTGTCTCTGTGCGTGGAGGTGGAAGGAGCGCGCTCCTCTCGAGAGAAGAGCGCCCTCCTTCAGTGTCAACAGGGTTAACTATCTCCATAATGAAATCTGCAAAGTCGTTAACTTGGGCTCTTCACTGTTATTTCTCCGCCTCAGCTCTTTAGTCTTCTTTTGCACTTTGGAAGTTCTCAGCTCATTTCCTTCTCTTTGCCCAACACACTTGCTACGTCAATTAACATCATTAGCTCCTTTTTTTTTACGTCTTCATCAACTATCCTCTTTGCCTCACGCGCTATTTTGGCTTTCACTCTCCTTTTAGCATTAGCCTATTGATATATATGCCCATCGCTCCCTGGCTGATGTGAGCGTTTAATATACAGAGCATGCCTCCTTCATCTTAGCCTTCATTTTCCTCCATCGACTTTGACGGACAGGCCCCCCCCCCTCCCCCCTCGTCACCCTGCTCTCCCTCCGCATTCATATCGATCACGGCGCACCAGACGGGTGGGTGGTTTGCTGAGAAGTGGAGGGCAGGGAGGGGAAGGTGCAGACCCTCAGGACAGTGGTCACAGACAGATGGGTTAAAGCCCTGAATGGACTCCGTGATTGTCAATGCTCACTAGTTTGAGCATTGTGGAAGTAGAGAAACATTGATATTGACGGTTGGCTTAACATGTTCAAAATTTCCTCGTGACATGAAAAAACGTTAAATCTCTAGGCAATGGCCTGGCGACCATTTAGTGAACGTTTAGCAAATGTTGTGAACTTGAACGAACCCTGACAAGAAATCAAGATTTGCTCGCGTAGCAAACGTTCGCCCCTTGGGCTTTACCCTTTTCCTGTGCTTCGCGACATTGTTAGGACTCACGAGGCTGTCTTCACGACAATGAGACAAAGTGTTTTGGCGAGCTGGCTGCTCATACTTGTATCAATGCTTCCGCCGGATAGCCGTTCTCATTCCGTCCTCACTTCCACGTGCTAGTGTTTTGTTTGCTGAGGGTCTGGAGCTGTTTTTTCTCCTCTTCCTTTCCTCATGGTTTTCTTTTCCTCTGAGAAACAGGGGCGTTGTTAAAGGTAACCCTGTGTCCCATTGTATATCGCCCCCTGTTGGTCATTGTTTTTCTATGTCTCTTCAACAGGTTTCGCCTGTTCCATTTCGTTCTGGTACAATGACAATAAAGCTATTCTGAATCTGATTCTGATTGTACCACCACCACCACAGGAGACAAAAAGAGGACAAATCTCACCCCAAAAAGTAGTGTGAGTCAAAGTAAGTCATAGATGAGGGGAGACAAACTAGAGGAGAAAAGGAGACACCAAAAAAAACTTGGGAGGAGGCTGAGAAGGTTGCAACCGGCAAGTTTGGATGTGAGATGAAAGTGTGGAAGAGGGGGTGGAGGAAGAGGAAGTGGGGAGGGAGGAAGGGTAAATGGAGAAAGAGAGAGAGGGAGAGCGAGAGAGGTCCACAAGCCCCTGGATGATGAGAGGGAGTCTGACTCTCCCAGGACACATTTGACAGGTTTCAGAAGTGGGGGAGCCTGCAGCTAGAAGTGTCTGCCTGCACCCTTAGGAGCCGCAGCCAGGCAGGCAGGGCTGCCGTGGAAATTGTGATTGGGAATATGCGCTTAAGACAAACAAAACAGAAGAAAGTCTGCCTGATGAAAGTAGCACACGTGTGTGTGTGTGTGTGTGTGTGTGTGTGTGTGTGTGTGTGTGTGTGTGTGTGTGTGTGTGTGTGTGTGTGTGTGTGTGTGTGTGTGTGTGTGTGTGTGTGTGTGTGTGTGTGTGTGTGTGTGTGTGTGCACTTGAAAAAGTATGACATGTTCTGCAAAGCTACAAAATTGTCACAAATACAGTACTTTACCGTATTTCCTTGAATAGTGGCCGTGCCTCTGATAGATAACTCGCCCACTGCATTAAGGCTTAAATAAATGAACACCTCCCTCAAATAGACACCTTTTTTTTCCCCGTCCATTCAATTTTTTATAACGTCGTCCTCATTAGGGTGGTGGGCGAGCTGGAACCCATCCCAGCTGACTGAGGCTGTATGAACTGTGTTGCTCGCCAAAAAAGCATCACCTATCAAGGCACAAATACAGTCTCTCTGAGGAATTCATTGCAAACAAAGAACTAGTCTCTAATCTCATGTGATCGGTACACAATATTGGGAGTCTTCATGTTCCTGGGAGCTAGGCATGCTATTAGTTGCTACGTTTCTCCGTAGCATGCATTTTTGGGTGGATACATTTTTTTTAACTGGTTTCTTAATATATCGGTAACATTGTTTAATATCATTCCAAAAATATTGTACAGTTGAAGAAATGGTAGTTATTACAAAAAATAGAGCAAAATAGATCAACCAGGGCCATGTTGAAAAAAAGCTCATTTACCTACAGTTCTAAACCGATTTGTGAATAATGATGAAACTTAGCTCTATTCTAATGCTAATTGCCGCAATACGGAAACGGATAGAAATATACTTTTTTTCCTGATGGAAGAAGAGACTAATCTTTCTTTTGGTGGGTTCCATGTTCATGTATAGCAATAAAACACAATATTCTGTGGGCCAAAATCCAGTAAAACAGCCGGGAGGGAAGGGGATTGCTTTAATGGAAATGGCTGGGAGTGAACGAGTTAATTATTACGTAACAATATAAAATTTGGGGACAGATTTTATGCAAGGGATCAAGTTGACACATGATTTGCTTTGCCAGCCCACATAAAATGGTGTGGCAGGTCAGATCTGACCCCCGGGCACCTGACACCTGTGCTTGAATTTGAAGTAATTATAGAAAAGTTTCCCCTTCTCCAGAACAAAAAGGAAACAATACAATAAACAATACCGTCATCAAGTGACTGCAGTATTTACCACAATGATGGGACTGTTAAATGTCATGACATTTTATTATCGTCATCATAATCACATGACCTCACAGTAAGGCTCTGAACTTCCATGTGCATGGTTGCTTTCCTGTTACAGAAGAAAAATTGTAGAAATCATCCTTTGACTAGTCTGGCTGCAGAACGGCCTCCGCATTTGTGATTAAGTGTGAACAAAAACACGTAGCTTAGAAGAATAAATAAATGACAAGCAGGGAGAAAAAGTGTGGGGTTGTTAACTTTGTTTCCCTCCCTGCACAAACAACTTAGTATTGGTGCAGTGCAGCCTGCAGAGAGCACCACCCTGCCAAAATAAAGATGAGCTGGGGCCTGTAGGATAGGACATGGGTGGCCCCTGAGAGCCAATCAGAGGGCTTAATATCCCCCTCAGCGAGGAGACCTTGGGCCCCCGTCAGCCCCGACACCCTCGACGGCTCGCTGACTCCACTAAGTTGTCTTTCTCGCACTTTCTCTTAGCACGCAGAGACACACAGTGGTGCTCCTGTTTGGATGCGCTTGTACTGTATATTATTGCCAAGGATCCCTAGCATACTCCTGTCTTCATGGTGGAGGCTAATAAGTTATTTTATATTATTGATAAGAAGGAAAGCAAACTTTGTATTAGTCAATGGCTAAGAAGGAAAAGTGATCCAAAGCATACCACATCATGCGCTAACATGGAGGCAGAATTGTGACGTGTTATACTTGCTTAACATGTTAGTTTTACATGACTGGTAAGATCTCTGCATGATCCAAAGCATACCACATCATGTGACAAACATATATGTACCCATTGGTTTCCAGTCCAGTATTGCCGGCTGAGCTGTGCATGTAGACATAAAGAACGTCCGACTTTGGTCATCACCATTGTGTTCAGCGTTTTGAAGGCCCCCACCCTCCCACGTCTCGGATCCATTTTTATTTTCGCTGCATCGACTTCTTCCTTCGCTAGCCAAACACATAATGAGGGCTTCCTGCAGTTGCTCTGACCTGCTGCTGTATAGAATATGCACACAACAACACACCACCAATGATGAAATAATCCCGAGTCGCAGTTACCACACAGACAAAAGATATTTCCTGGACCTTCTTGCACCAGCCACCTATTAAATTACACATTTTCCCTCATTGCACTGGGATAACCACTCGACAATATTTGGAAAATATCAAACTTTTTTTTTTCTGTAAACATGCAACTTTATTTTCCCAAAACAGAAAAAGAGTTAACGTCTCAACTTTATTCCCGTAAAATGACAGATTTACTATAAAAAGTAGATATTTAAAACTTTCTGACTTTGACTTTGAAAAACGCTGATGAAATACTCCATAGGCATGTTTCCGTCAACACACAACACACACATAATACAAACATATTTAAACACATGTAATTTTAAAGAGAACAAGAGCAATGGATAAATAAAAAATATTGTGTAGTACAGGGAATCCTCAAGTTACGGCGGAGTTCCGTTCCTTCTTATGCTGCCGATGTAACCCGAATTTCGACCTAAGTCGGATTTCCCTGTTAAAGTCGATATTTACATCAAAATACTTTGTATAGTAATTTTTAAAAACATATTTGAGCGACCCGGAAGAGCCGGAACCAATATTTCGTGTTTCCGCACGGACATTCAGAGCGGAGCTAATTCGAACTTAAACACGGAAATGTGACGCACCTGATGTCGAGCGGACCGGCTGATGGACATCCGTTGCTGGAGGTAACAACACACATTTAAATACATTTAAAATGGCGTGATTACTGTGGGAAATTAACGAAGAAGAAATTGCTACGGACAAGGCTCGGGCGCCGTAAAGTCGAAACGACGTAGGTCGCGTACGACATAACTCGAGTACTCCCTGTATCGATTCTTCTGCGTTTACAGTATTGTAAACAATCCCATTTTCCAAATAAACAAATGTATCATCTCAAAATAAATGTCAAGAATCATGCCCAAAGATGTTACTTTATAAAATCAACCTTCACCTGCCGCTTTGTGTAGGCGTAAAAAGCAGGATTACAGCAGATGTGATTCGCTAACGTCAACAAAAATTTGTCTGTACTGACAACTTTGTTTTCGTTCTTCTTCATCTTTCAAATTTAGGCCCTCTCAGAGTAAGATGTGTGCCACCGTCAAGTGGCCAAGAATAGAATTACACCCAGATTAGTTGAGATTGAGGACAACAAAGAAGTTTGAACTGTACTAAGAAAATCTGAGAAATAGCAAGATTGTGAATCCAGAACCCGCAATAGAGAAGGATTTACTGTTCACAACTTTATTCACTTTAAATAATTCAGTTTGGAAGTGCAATATTACAGCTTTTTCTACATCATGCATCCACCACCAATGCCCAGAGGAGTACGAAGAGCCCTGACTGTTTTACTCTGACTGCACCAACAGCTTTTATTTCCCCTATAAAGTACAGTGTGTGGACCCTGCACACTCCACAGTTTATTTGGGGAGGGAAGGGGTGGAGTGGTGGAGGGTGACATCATGCATGTCCCCGCGGAGTAGCGGACATCTGGCGTTGTGCTAGCATTAGCCTGTGATGTTAGCTAGCGTACGACACTGCACGCATGAACTGCTAAATTTCCACAGTTGGGATAATGCAGTTACGCTTTGGGCCAGAGGTGGCAGTCATGAGTAAAAAAGTGACAAACTGCACAAAGATCCTTTAACTCTTTGACTGCCATAAACGTTATAAAACGTTTAGCATAAACCTAGGGAAGGGCGCCGAGGACGTTAAAAGACGTCCCCTATGTTTTTTTTTTTTTTTTTTTCAAAAACGGGTGCAGGAAAGCCTTGGGCAGCTGTGCTGAAAGTATCAGGCAGATATGATTAGTCAAAGACTCGTTTTGGCCCCTAGAGGGCAGCGATGACTCTCTTTGCACAAGGTTGGATGGGCCGCCCACCGTGGGCGTCAGTAGAAGACGTGAGGCGGAGCTAGAGTGTTGAGGAGACAATGGCTGATCCAAGCCACAATGGCTTGACCAAGCAACCGGTTACAAGCAGCTAAGCTTGAGCATTTTTTTCAAAGACGGAAAGCATCAATCAATACTAAAAAGCGCATTGATGTCAACGATGATGATGACTCCGAGCTCTACGCCAAAGTTGGAAGCTTTGGCCTGTTACTATCACGTAGTAAGCCTCACCGGCTAAGCGCGGCTAGCGCTGCTAAGGCCGGAAAACGCGCACAATAGCCGGCCGGGTACTTCTGCACAAGCGGACATTCGATCGGACGATGGAGAGTAGTGGAAAAGCATCGACCAATGCACATTGATGATGATGATGATGGTCACTCCCGAGGTTGACGCCGGAGTTGGAAGCATTGACGCGGCCGTTATTCTCTCGTCATAAAGCCTCACCGGCTAGCGCTGCTAACGCCGGAAAACGCGGAGCTGCACAAGCGGACATTCGATCGGACAATGAAGAGTACCCCGAGTCCAATGCATATTCATCGGAGGAGCGGGTACAGTCTGATCACGGAGAAGACACTGTTTCTGGACTACGATGCCACCATGAATGGAGTGGATAAAATGGATCAGAACATCTCCTACCACCCGGTATAGCAACTGAAGGACACGGGGAAGCGAGACGTAACGAAACCGTAGCATGATCCTGATATTAGACTTGATGACACCCTGCAGTATATACTTGCTATTCCCCGGAAAAAAACGGCCTGCAAGAAAGTGGCGCACGCGAAGAGGCAATCTGTTGTGCAAATGCTGTTGCGTCTCTTTGCACGCAGGAGAGTGTTACAAAAAGAAAAACTGTCGTTGAAACATCCACATATTTGTAAATAGCACCACAGTTGCACACATTTGTAAATAGTTTGCCAAATTGTTGTCAAATTGTTACACTGTTGAATGTAAATAAACGTATTTTGCTATCAAAAAACACTTTTTCATTCTTGGTGGTAGTGTTTTATAGAAGTAAAGCACTATTTAGGTGTTTGTGGCATCATTCATGGACAAAAAGAAGTGTAAAATTCACTAGAATGCATGAAATAATATCGTTTCACTAAAAGCTTGATTTCTCCATATTTTGGTCCAAAACAGGCGAAATTGGGTCAAACTAACCATTTTCTATTGTTGATTACTAAAGAACGGAATAAGGTAGAAACAAACTTTTTTTTTCTGATGAAAGATGAAAGTCCAATCTTTCATTTGGTAGTACGTGTGTTTCCATAGTCCAAACAGAACATTTTCTGTGGACCTTGAAAGATCAGTCAAAATGCTTAAATCGGCTGGCACTGGCGGCATCCCTTTTCTGAAAACGTCTGGCAGTCAAAGAGTTAATTACAAGTTTAATTATTTTTTTTTAAAGTCTAGTCAAAAGTGACTACTAGTCTAAAAACAGTATTCTGATTAATATTTGTTTGTGGAATACAAATTAAGCACCCATTTTTATTCATCTCATTCAATTGCCACACTGTGATGTCATTTTCAGTCGACAGCAAGTGGCAAAATGTCCGCCCCCTGAGATGAATAAAAACGGGTGGATTTCGCTGCTTAATTCATATTCTACAAACGCATTATGACTGTCGCAGATCCATGCCGAGAGGACCGTCATGACCCCCACTGCCGCCTTCCACCTCACCTCGCCCCCTGCGCCCGAGCGCCTTCCTCCTTCTCCACATGGCTCCTCGGTGCATTTATTAGAAGAAAAGTTATTTTCAGCTGTAAGAAATTTAAATGAAGGCCCCCGCATGCTAACTTTTTTTTTTTTCGCGTAGCACGCGGTCCTTTGAGATTCAACGGCCGTCGTTAAAGCACAGGGGTCCGGGATAACAAACGACACGTTTGAAGTGCTCCTCGGAGGACGCCAAAACACACCCACGCATTCAAGACGCATCCACTCGACACCCACACCGCTGCCATCCCCCCTTGGCTCTGCCAGTGTGGACTATGGCTTAATTAAAACACAAATATATATGTATGTGTAAATTGCCAGTGTGTTTATATGGTGGCGTTATGAATAAGTAGCGCATGCAACACCATGAATATTTATATTGTCAATATAATTAGCCATGTTGACTAATGGAGGCCATGTTTTGCACTTGAAGCCATGCCAATTTTTGCTCTTGTTTATTTTTCCGCCGTGTTGTTCCCACCGTGGTGCTAAATATGGAGAGTTATTATTCCCGACACACAATATGCATTTGGGAGTGTTCGTGCCGTGGATTTGACCATTGTAGCATTACTGATATCTCAATTGTTAACGTTGTTTTCTTTTTTCAATTATATCACTTAACAAGGTTGTTGTTCCGCAGATGCAGTCCTTGTTTGTTTGTAATTAAGCCATTTTCTTTGCCATTTGACATATTCTCTTCAATTTCCTTTCAGGCAAATGCAATTATGATGCTGCAGTCGCGCTTGCAGCAAGGTCCCCCACTTGTCTATTATTCGGCAGTCTTTGTGCAGGCCAACAAGTAATCATAATCTTACAAGATTACAGTCCTATTAAAAAATATTTTTTAAGCGTACAAGTGGTTGTTAATATTACAGGAATAAAACAAATATTTGTTTAAGAACATAGTCCGGTTTTTTTCCAAGAAAAAAAATCTGATGAAAAAAAATAAGCATTATTACAAGAATTTAATTATAAATTTTTATAGTCAAGTTTTTGCAATAAAAACATGTAAATTATGAGTCCTCATTTTATGAGAAAAGAGTCAATTTACAATAGTAAAGACTGAATTTTCAGTTTTTAAAAATGTCTCCATCAAGTCTTTTAGTAACAATTATATTATCATATTTTGCACCTCTCTTGACTGCGCTAGATAGAGAGTGCATTATTCCCGAAATAAATTACATTTGAAGCGCTCGTGACATGAATTTGATCACTGATAACATGTTCATTGTTGTTTTTCACTTATATTCCATAGCAATTTTGTCATGTCATATTGTAGTTTGTTGGTCATGACATCATTGTCCTTGCCATTTGAAATATTCGCATCTTTCTCCCGGCACTTTTTCTATTCAAGCCGAAGCAATTAAGATGGCGCCCACTCTAAATTGAAAGAGCGTGTTTTTGTTACACAGGACGCACGCCGGTTTGCCTGCAACAATTCTTAATGCAGCTGACAAGTTGTTCTTATCTGAGTAAAGTTTTTTTTTTGGGGGGGGGGGGGAACCTTACATAGGGGGGGGGGGGATTACAAGAAAAAAAAATTATATATATTTTTTAAGATTTTTTATTTATATTTTACAAGTATAAATGTATTTTTAGTGAAAGAAAAGCAACATTTTTATAGGGAGGAAAGTTTGAATCTTATGAGGATCATTTTTTGACCAGCGATTTGTATATTCCTTTAACAATAATATCACAATTTCTTTTTTGACAAAAGAAATATTGTTATACGAATAAAATAAATTTAAAAAATTGTAAAGTTTGTTGTTGTTGTTGTTGAGAAAATAATCAATAAATTAAGTCCCTAAGTGACAACAGTTAAAGGGGCAGTGTGTCGAATTTTGTGCCATCTAGTGGTGAACTAATAGAATGCAACCACCTAAGTTTGAATTACGGTGCCTCGGAGAGACCACATTTTGCAAGCCTACGTACGCATTACTACTTTTACTACATTCATGAAGTTCTTCTCCTTCACAATCTATGTGATGAAGGGTGACACAAAAAAAACAAGATTTTTTTTAACAATCCAACAAAACCAGTAGTGATGAAAGAAGAATATTTTATTCATAGTAATTGAAAATTGCAATGTTTTAAGAATAAAGTTGTGTTTGACATGAAGTATAAGCTCATGAAAATAGTTAGATTTGGGGGGAAATATAAATGGAAGAATACAGTCTTTTTTTTTAGAGAGAGAAATAATTAAGAAAATGGATGGACGGATGGATGTAAAATGTCATACCCTGGGGGGGAGTATCCATTTTACAAGAATAGGAAACATCTTGTGTAATATCAATTCCTGATTTTCTGAAAGTTCTTTTTGCGAAATTTTACTTTTGGGCAAAGTATCAACCTTATGAGAAAAAGTTCTTCAAGTATTTTTCTCAGGGGTAAAAAAAAATAAATAAGTAAAGCTATTTCCTTGAATTGGAAAGAAAACCATGAAGTCATATTTTTCTATGAAACAATAGTAATTTGTTTTCCATCTTGTTGTCCCCACATAGAGAATCATCGTTCACGAAACAAAATGAATTTGTGAGCGCTTGTGCCGTCTATTTGACCACTGATAACGCATCAATTGTTGTTTTTCAATTAAACCCCATAACAATATTCCTATATTGTACATTGTAATTCAGTCGTGTTCTCTTCAGTCCATTTATTTCCATCCAGGCAGACGCAATTATGCTGGTCCGAGCGGAGGGATCGTTTTATAACACGCGCGGAATCTTAACGCTTTTCTTCTTCCGCAGTGTTCGTGCAGGCCAACAAGCTTCAGCAGCACATCTTCTCCGCTCACGGCCAGGAGGATAAGATCTACGACTGCTCGCAATGTCCTCAGAAGTTCTTCTTCCAGACGGAATTGCAGGTGAGCCGCGTGGCGCTAAACGGCCCCGCTCCCCCCCTCCCTAACGCCGCATCGGCTGCGGATCGGAGAAGGAATTACTTGAGTCCGTTGGAAAACTCATTTGCGATACCCAGATATGATTTGATTTGCTTATTAGACCGGCAGAGCAGTAAAATATCAGGAATTAAGGGATTAGCCGAATGCTGGTTTTTGAAGCGGTAATTACGCGCGGTGCCGAGGCAAAAACAGAGATGGGGCGAGCCAGAACGGGTGCATCTCGCCTTCTAATCGCAGAGGAGGCCTCGTGGCTAAATATGAGTGTTTTCCTCGAGGGGGGGGGGGGGGGCATATCTGCCCTTCAACAAAGTTACTAGTTGGACTTGTGAACTCGTAGCGTTGGAGAGATAATCCATTTTCTGGCAATCTTTTTTCACTTCTTTTCTCCTCAGGGAGTGTGAAAAAAATGAAACAGGCCTTATTATTTTATTACACTAGTGGTGTGTGTGTGCGTGTGTGTGTGTGTGTGTTTGGGGGTTTCTCCATAGTGCGCATGGCATCATTTTTTTATTACCGTTTGAAGATGAATCATTAAAATCTTACTCCATAAAGCACCTTGTTCTGCTCTAATCACTGGCGTTTTCCCTTAATTTGCCAGCGAGGGTAAAAAGAAACAAATGAGGTGCGAGTCTCCAAACGCGGCTTCCTGAATGCGGGATTAGCCGGCAGCCCGACGATGCGCTCGTCTGCATGAGCGGCCAGTGTGCCGGTCTGCCAGGAGGAAGGTGAATGTGATCATTATCTGATGGTCATCTGACTTCTGCAAACATGAATTAAACAAACGCCAATCCTGGATTATTTAACACAATATCACTGATACATGCTTAGACTATATAATTTTGTCCAGCAAAAGTCAGCGAGTTTAATGCTAACATGTAATGTGAAACGTCATGTATGGACGACCAGAAATGATCGTTCTATAAAATTCTGTGATTAACGCACTCCTGTATAATACGCCCCACCAAATGATTAACATTTTTTTCTCTGTACTTTCTTTTTTTGCGTGAATAATATAAATTAACAAAGATTTCTATTATACCAATAAATAAAAAAACTGGTTACAACCAAGCTCTTTTCTAGGGATGTTCAATAGCGATACATAGTACTAAACTCTTGAGTAGTCACCGATACCGATACCAAGTACTGATACCACTTGTACTTTTGTTACATAATATTTCCCCCCAAACCTATGACAGATCATTTTAAAGAAAGACCTACACTATGGGGGGAGGGGAGACTATGGATGAAAAATAGCCTTCTGGCTAATTCTAGCTTTTTAAAATCAAGTTTTATCATGTGTTTTGTGAAATTGCACTGTCCCCTTTCAAATAAACCAATCTCAATGTTTCAATATAGCATTTTCTTAAAAATAAAATTAAAAATAACATTTTCTATTCTTTTAATTTCTACTTCCTGATCGTAAAATGGCCACAAGAGGTATTGGTTGCCATCGCGAGTACTGATACCTTGAAAGCTGACCGGCCTCATACTGATACCTGGTATCGGTACTCGCCCACCCCTACCTATTTTTTTCCCTATATCTATGATTAAGCTCTTTCAAAGTATGTTTTTTTTACTGATTTCTAGTACACTTCATGCACTTCCCCGTAACTCAATATGCTTCACATACTGTATTTAAAAAATAATAATAATAATTACCAATAAGCCTCTAAACAATGTGAACAATTTTTATTACTTATTATGCCCCCTTTATTAGGAAATGTTTTGGGTGGGGGCAACAAAAAAAAAGTGAGTGTCAGTCACAGGATTTTACAGTCGATATTCTGCTAATTATACGCCTTCAAACTACTGCTATATCGTCTCTCTGCTCTTTTGGGATGACTATGAAGTCATTCTTCTTCTAGACCTCATGCTGCTCACCATTTTGCATCCCAAAGTGAAAATGCACTCAAGGTACATATCTCTCAATTTAAGACTTGCTAATACTGTAAAAACTCACCAACGATGGCTTAAAATTTTGAAAAAAACAGCAGGGGAACAATGCTATCAATGCGCCGCCAAATAGCGCTCACTGGACGTGATCAAAAATAAAATTTGCACACAATTGGAAGAGCCTGTGCTGGAGAAAACCGATCCTCCTTGGAAGAACGAGGGTGGTTTGACATCCGCCTCGTCCCCGAGGTGCTGTTCCACGAATGATGACACGGTTTGAGTCAGGAGATGAGAGCACAACATGACAGACCTGTGGCACTTTGTTGTGAAAGCAGGAATGAGCTTGTGGGGGTCAAATAGGATCATTAGAGTCAACCTGTGCTTGCAGGAAGCTCCCAAGTGAGTTCATCACAAACAGCACCTATAGAATAATACTGCCGTGCTCTAAAACGCAGCAGAGAATACGGGATGCCACAATGAAAAAAGCTGTATTTTTCTCATAATTTTTTTAATTTTTTATATATATATTTTTTTAAAGAAAGGGACAGAAAGAAAGACAAAGTAAGAAAAAGAAAAATTGTATTTATGATACTGGAGAATATGAAAGTCAGAATTTTTACAAGAGGGCAAGAAAAAGTAGGAATCTCACAAAAAGGAAAGTGGGTTTTTGGATTTAGAAAAAATGTAATCTCGGGAGAATAAAATTATGAAGAGTAGTCACTTTGGAAGAAACAACTATGAAAGTAAAAGTGTATTCTTAGGGAAATTAAGTCTAAATCAAAGTAGTAATCTTAATACAATACAAGTGCACTCTTAAGCATAAATGAAAAATGTATAGAAATACAGATGTTTTGTCAATAAACGTTTCCCCAAGAAACACACTGTACTATTTATGTGTGCAAGAATTCAATTAGTTTGAGTTTATTATTTTTTAGAAAAAAAATTCTTAAGAGACAGGCACAATATAATGTGAAAAGAATAGAAAGATGGAAAAAATAAAAAAATTTGAGAGGGAGTAGCACCTTTACAAATATAAAAAAAGTAATCTTACAAGAATAACGTAGAAGTGAAAATACAGTGGTTTTCATAAATCTAATAGTTGTTCAGCCATTATTATACTGTGTGCTTTTATTTTGAAGGTCTGACTATTGACAGGATGTTACATCACCGTGTCTGAGCTTTGCCGAGCAGAACGGGAGGCTTGTTGTTGTCTTCGGTTGTTAGAACTAACCTTCCGTTGAATGTTTTGAACACAACTTACTAAATGCATCGAAACTGAGAAATAAATGTCAGTTACGAATGTTTTTGTATGAAAAACAAGTGCATGTACGAAAACTGCCACAAAATAATAGTGGGAAACCATATCATAAGAAAACTAGGACAAACAAAAACTACTATTATAGTAGTAATCAGGAGACAAGTCATATTGACTCTTTAAAAAAAAAAGAAGAAAAAAAAGACAATATTAACTCTTTGACTGCCAGACGTTTTCAGAAAAGGGATGCCGCCAGTGCCAGCCGATTTAAGCATTTTGACTGATTTTCAAGGTCCACAGAAAATGTTCTGTTTGGACTATGGAAACACACGTACTACCAAATGAAAGATTGGACTTTCATCTTTCATCAGAAAAAAAAAATTGTTTCTACCTTATTCCGTTCTTTAGTAATCAACAATAGAAAATGGTTAGTTTGACCCAATTTCGCCTGTGTTGGACCAAAATACGGAGAAATCAAGCTTTTAGTGAAACGATATTATTTCATGCATTCTAGTGAATTTGACACTTCTTTTTATCCATGAATGATGCCACAAACACCTAAATAGTGCTTTACTTCTATAAAACACTACCACCAAGAATGAAAAAGTGTTTTTTGATAGCAAAATACGTTTATTTACATTCAACAGTGTAACAATTTGACAACAATTTGGCAAACTATTTACAAATGTGTGCAACTGTGGTGCTATTTACAAATATGTGGATGTTTCAACGACAGTTTTTCTTTTTGTAACACTCTCCTGCGTGCAAAGAGACGCAACAGCATTTGCACAACAGATTGCCTCTTCGCGTGCGCCACTTTCTTGCCGGCCGTTTTTTTCCGGGGAATAGCAAGTATATACTGCAGTGTGTCATCAAGTCTAATATCAGGATCATGCTACGGTTACGTTACGGTTTCGTTACGTCTCGCTTCCCCGTGTCCTTCAGTTGCTATACCGGGTGGTAGGAGATGTTCTGATCCATTTTATCCACTCCATTCATGGTGGCATCGTAGTCCAGAAACAGTGTCTTCTCCGTGATCAGACTGTACCCGCTCCTCCGATGAATATGCATTGGACTCGGGGTACTCTTCATTGTCCGATCGAATGTCCGCTTGTGCAGCTCCGCGTTTTCCGGCCTTAGCAGCGCTAGCCGCGCTAGCCGCGCTTTGCCGGTGAGGCTTACTACGTGTTCATAACAGTCACGCCAAAGCTTCCAACTTTGGCGTAGAGCTCGGAGTCATCTTCATCATCATCATCAATCTGCATTGGTCGATGCCAACTCTCCATCGCCCGATCGAATGTCCGATTGTGTAGAAGTACCCGGCCGGCTATTGTGCGCGTTTTCCGGCCTTAGCAGCGCTAGCCGCGCTAGCCGCGCTTAGCCGGTGAGGCTTACTACGTGTTCATAACAGTCACGCCAAAGCTTCCAACTTTGGCGTAGAGCTCGTTGTCATCATCATCGTTGACATCAATGCGCTTTTTAGTATTGATTGATGCTTTCCGTCTTTGAAAAAAATGCTCAAGCTGAGCTGCTTGTAACCGGTTGCTTGGTCAAGCCATTGTGGCTTGGATCAGCCATTGTCTCCTCAACACTCTAGCTCCGCCTCACGTCTTCTACTGACGCCCACGGTGGGCGGCCCATCCAACCTTGTGCAAAGAGAGTCATCGCTGCCCTCTAGGGGCCAAAACGAGTCTTTGACTAATCAGATCTGCCTGATACTTTCAGCACAGCTGCCCAAGGCTTTCCTGCACCCGTTTTTGAAAAAAAAAAAAAAAAACATAGGGGACGTCTTTTAACGTCCTCGGCGCCCTTCCCTAGGTTTATGCTAAACGTTTTATAACGTTTATGGCAGTCAAAGAGTTAAGACTGACATAAATTACTTTTATGAGCAAATTGAAAATATATAATTGCCCTTAATTTCATGCAATTTTAAAGAAATTTCCTCTAGTTGGGATATATAGGTCTTTTTATATAGGTCAATGTTTTTTGGGGGGACATTTTATGTATCATAAGTAGCCTACTAATGGTATCGGCACCTGGTATCGGTGAGTACTGAAGATTTGAGTAGCAGTATCGGTATCAGTCTGTAAAAAAAGTGGCAATGAACATCACTCATCATACCAGTATGACTTTTTTTCCTCTTGAAAAAGTAGAACTTCGAATCTCACGACTTAAAGCATGCTATATGCAGTATAATAGTATTGATATGACTTTGAGTGTGGCCGTCGTACTTTTTGGCATACAAGAACCGGTGCAGGTTGCGAGCGGTCCAAGTTGTGCAGCTTGTTCCCCGTCCTCGTCTGCCCGACACACGCTGCTCCTTTGTCAGTCCGTGTGAAGTCGGATTGTCTTCCAGCAGCGCGAGAAGTGGAAACTCCCGGTGTTTGCCGCGTCTCCGCTTTGCACTTTTCTCCCCGACACTTTGGCTCCTCGTCTCTCGCCGTAGTTGCAGAGGTCAAGGGGGGGGGGGGGGGGGGGGCGAGCGGGCAGAGCCGCGGCGGCAGGTACCGGCAAACGGGAAGGATATTTTATTAATTCGTTGCCGAGTTCCTGGAACAGACCAAAGGCTGTGACAAGTATCCAGCGTGCGGCGCCTCGCAGCCTCTTCCTCCTTCTCCTCCTCATCGTCCCCCCCCCACCCCCCACTGGTGAACTCTACCCTGCGAGGGGGCTAGCCAATTTTCGCCAGCCTGTCGAGATGGATGATGGGAGTGCATCCGTCTAATCAGCCCTCCGAGGACCCCCCGCCCGGCGGCCCACCTCAGACTGGTCAGATTGACTGACTCCTGGGCCACTGGGCCCCGGAATCCACATTCCAAAGGAGAATAATCTCCTTCCCTTCACAGGCAAAACAAAAGAAGTCAGATGCATGCGCCGGCGTTCTTGCACAGTTCTCCGGAGGCCCCACCCCCCTTTCACTGTCTTCACCCTCTGCACCCCTTCTCCCTCACCCCATTAAAATATAGAGCAAAGTCTAGATACTTCACGAGGTGCTGACCCTCATCGAGACGTATCTACCCTGCGATACAACCTCGCGCTCGTCTTTGGTGAAAGCATCCTCCCCCCCTCCTCTTACGAGACTTAAAAAACATCCCCGGGCGATTGCGAAAGCCACACTGCAACGCGAGACCCGATAACAAACTTCCTCGGCAATGCCGCTCGGCCCGGATTAATTAGGCAGATTCATTAACTGATGGACGCGCGCTATTAGCCGCAGCTTAAATCTGACATCTCGGCGAGAGTGCGGAGAGTCGGTTTAAGAAGAAGCGCTTAAGTTTGGATACCGCAGCGATGCGGCGTAGCACAAGGAAGCGATTGGGGGCATCTCTGTCCTGATTGCGGGGCTGGACTGACTGGAAAGGCGTCTTCAATTGTAGGCTTATTTGGGCAGGATGAAGTCGGATCGCGGGCAATTTTACTCGGTCCCAGTCTAAACAACGTAAACTTTACACCTGGAAGAGAGTCAAATATAATAAATAAATAAATCACTCAAGGGCAGGTTATTATAGTTTTGGAATTTTCATTTGAGTTAGTTTTGATTTCATTTTTTGTTTTTTTGTGTGGTTTTCAGGGTGGTTCTGTTTTTCTGTTCTTTCAACAATGCTTAGTTTTAGTTTATTTTTAGTTAATAAGTTTCAGTATTAGTTTTCGTTTTTTTTAAGTGTATTACCTGATTGCAATATTTGATAAAAACACCATGGTAAAAGGAAAAAAGTAACAAGTTTCTTACCTAGCGTTTCATTCCTGCTGAGTTAAATGAAAAAACAGGTGAGCTGAGCCAGGGGAGCCAAAAAGTTGCTTTTCTATTGGCTGCTGCTAGATGACGTCACTTCTGTGTGGCACTCTTTCAAACGGTTAATATTGAAATAAATATACTTAACCCCCATAGATGATTGCAGTGGACATGACATATTTGCGTGTCTAAAGCAATAAAACGCCTAATTTGGATGATGTCAACGCTTCTGGTTCATGATTGGATCCTAGCTAAACAATCACACTTTACAGCCCTATTATCCTGGCGTACAATATAACAAATAAAAACATGAGATAACCCCCCAAAAAAGTTGTTCTTAGTGGGAAAAAAAAAGAGTCAAAATCAGCAAATAAATAAAAATGTAATCAACCCCAAAGGCTCATATATTAAATTAATTACCAAAGACTAAAACAAATGACATTTTTGCTATAATTATAGTTAGTTATAGTTAGTTTTGTAGACGTAAAATGTAGTTTCAATTCGCATTTTCGTTTTTATTTTATTTCATTAACAAAAATGTTTTATGAATTTTAGTTTGAATTATTTCAGTTTTTTGTTAACTAAAATAACCTTTCTCAAAGGTTGATGAAGGATCCCACAACTTTTCAGCATGGGAGACGGTCACTCTACCACTTGAGGTATGCCGTGCCTACTGTTTGCTAACATATTGCTGTTGTGTCCAAAAGTAGACCAAAACTGTTCTCGGAGGTACGAGGATTCCACCTGACACCAGCGATATACTAACACACAGTAGGAGCGGCATGGCTCGGCCCAAAATAGTCTTTTTAGAGTAAAATTTACTCTACGAAATTGACTGTGTTATATATAATAGGTCAAAATTTAACAAGGAAATTACTCGTATTTTTAACAAGAAAAGTTCTAATTTATGAAAAGCTAACTGTTAGCCTAGATTCTTCTTTGTATTTTTCACTGACCTACATTTACGACCTAAAATGGCCCTCAATGACATCAGCACGTTTCCATTGGTGAACTTGTTACAGCCAACGTCGACGAACAAAGTGGCGCACAGTGTGCTTTTTATTTAAATATGTAAAATTATTTTGCCACGTTAATAAATAAATATTCACTCAATCAAACCAAACTTTATTTATTAAGCACTTTTCATATCATGGATTTGGGTGGCCTAATACCTTATTTTTCGCTGTATCCCGCCCCTCTTACACGCCCACAGGACACCTACCTTAATTGGCGTACCCTCCAAAAGGATCCCTTCATAGACAATCCCGACATCCTTAATGAGTGGAGCGAGTGACGAGCACGCATCGGCATCACGTTCTGCTTAAATGAGAGTCTCCTCTCCCTGCGTGATGCCAGTGATTGCCACGCTGTGACCAATTCCAGCGTTTTAATTAAGCGTATTTATTGGCTTGGCGGTCACCGGGTCAGCGTAAACAACCACGCGGCGTCCGCCCAGCACCGGAATTGAGAGAATGGATGACCAGAAAAGAAAAAAAGTGAAGGGTGTATGTACAAGCCACGAAAGATAAAAAAAAATATCACACATTTTTGCATTCATAATGATATTATAATAATACACAATGCAACAACTAGCGTTTTCTCACACGTTGGTCTGAATGGTGAGCTTGCTGCTGCCACGGTGATTTATTAGCCAAAGATTGAATTGAGGACAAAATTACCTTCCAGCATATCATAGCAATCCACAATAAACATTGCAAATTTTCAAGTTGCTTCAACGTTTTCTCTGTTCATGAGCCCAGATTTGTTTTTGGTTTTGTTTAGTTTTTTTGCAAAAAAAAAGGGAAGTAAATGTAGCATGACCAACAAGTGATACATTTACAAGAATGAAGTCAGACTCTCACAAAGAAAGTATTTTTTTATAAGAATAATTTTGCAATATTTTAAGAAAGTCAGAATCTTACACGAATTGTCTGTATTTTTATTTTTTGTTATAACGTCCTAATCTTACTAGAAAGTCACATTTTCAGACATTCATTTCAGATTTGTTTGATATCAAACTTGTAAATGAAAATTGTTTTCAACAAAACAAGCATAATCTGACAAGTTTAAAGACAAAACCTTACAAGAAAATGGTTGCATTGTTAATAAAAAAAATATATGCACAGGGTAGTGCCTTGAGTTAAAAAAAATTCCATGAATTGAAAACACTTTTATCTCAAAATCTCAAATCATCTTTCCCCATTGAAATAAATGGAATTTCCATAAATCCGTTCCAACCCTTCAATGTGCTCCTTGTGTGCGCAATTTAAGTTTTATTTAGTTTTTAAAGACATGTTTAATTGGAAACAAATCGCCATGATAATAAAGTTAAGATTGTGTATCAAAGGGTCAAAATTCTCTGCACTCTTCATACTTGTTTTTTTAATGTAATTGTTCCAGAATTTGACCCCCCCCCCCCCAACACCCCAAATGCCCCCGCGTCCCAAACGTAAATCAAATCTCTCTCTGTTTGTCCCTAAGCGTCTTTCAAACACCCCGTTTTCTAGAAACATCTTGATCTGCCACGTGTGACAGTTCCTCACACCTTTGAAAGTTGCATATGTATCCACCCCCCTTTTATATGACAACTTGTTTTCGTCTTCGTCACCCCAGGTGCTACGGATACTGTCACCGTTTCAAAATGTTACACGCCAAAAAAAACTAAAACAATAAAGACAAAATGAATGAGAAGGGAAAACGGCAGCTTGTGAGGAGCCGTCATTAATATTTCAGCTTATTTCTAATTATCCGCCGCACTGTACCGGCGTTACTGTAAACAGCCTCAGATGGCGAGTGATGTTGTGTCACCATCGTGCCGTTTGAGTTGTGTAGGTGCATCAGAATTAGACAGCATGACAGACCTCGCCATCCTGGGAGGATTTTCTCCCACTCAGCGTGCTCGCGTTTGTGTGTGTTTGTCTTTCTGCCGGTCTCTCCCAGGGTCTGATATGTGCACGCAAGCACGTTGTCTGCAGGGAGACATGACAAAAAACTCCCAGAAGCCTTTGAGCTCTTTTCTCTTTCCTGTGTTGCGCCACCAGGGAAAGTTAAATCCAAACAAAGAGGAGATGCTCGGCGCGCTGTGCCCCGATCCGTCGACGCATCTCTTGCGCAAACATGTCGTCTTTACTTTCCGACTTGACTTTTCTAACAACTGTGAAGAATCAACAACAAAAAAATGTTTGTGCTTCTCAGGAAAATCGCTGATTGTTTTTGTGTTTTTGCTGTTGGTAGTTATTTGATTACCGCTGGATATACATTGCAGGTTCAAATGTCCAATTATGATTGAAATTTGTGAGGAATGAACTAGATAAAATGGATGGATGCTTAAAAAATTTGTTTTTGTTTTGTTTGTTTTTATTTTCACCACTGGTACACTTGGCTGTCTATACATTGACAGGATGCCCAAATTGCACACTCTAAAAACAGTTGTTATAAAGTGGATCGGTACATTTTTTATCCATAATTGGGTTACTTTTGACCCAACTGTTTTTAGTTATACTACATTCGACCCTCACATACTTACAGTTCTGCACCCACCCTCGGATTTGTGGCTTTTGTGTGCCTTGCTCAGTAGCGCCGACCAGAGCTGAAAAAGGGTGGTGTCGATATGAAAAATGAATTTCTGAGCTTTTTCCATCAGGTTTTAAAAGCGGCCGATCAAGGTGTTTAATGACATCCTCATGAACTCAGACTCTAGTCAAACCGTCGTTCTGCTTCTGTTGGACCTCACAGCAGCTTTTGATGCAGTTGACCACCAGATTTTATTGTCCTGCTTGGAAAACTCGGGCATGAGAGGTCCTGACATGTCCTGGTATAAATCTTACTTAACCAGCATAAAATTTTCAGTGCAGGTGTGTGATGTGCTGTCCTGGAGTGCCCCAAGGGTCAATTCTTGGTCCTTTATCATTGTACGAGTTTTTTACTGCGCGGGTCCATCCTACGGAAATCTACAAATTGATGTCACTTAGAAACAGTCAAAAAATGCACCTCGAGTGCCTGGATGAGGTCAAAGCTTGGATGGCTTCTAACCCAGGCTGTGAGACCCGTTGCAAACCTTGGATCACTCCAAGGCCTAATTCCTATCTAAAGCTGTCCAATTCCATGCATTATTTCTCTTAGCACTGCCAATATTACATTTTGAAATTGAATAAAACATACAAAGAGAAAATTAGTCAAATAGACCCAACTGGCACCGGTCTGCACAGCAATATGTGTATGCGTCATCATTTCCGTAGCGTGACGTCATCGGTCAGGGGAAATTTTCCGCCCAGTGGAGGAAGGATTTGTATTTTCTAGCTAAACAGCCAATCAGAGTGGTCCCCATTTTGTACACTTCAATTGATGGCACAAACCATGTCTAAAAAGTACAATGACTCTTACTTATGCACAATTATAAATGCTGCTTTTTACTTAGATTTGTTCCTGCTTGTATTTTTTAAATGTCTGACATGTAATTTTATGAAACCATGACAGTAGTTGGTCTCACCAACAACGACTTCACTGCTCTGGCCCTCCTGTGAAAAGTTTGCATGTTCTACTTGTACCGTCCCGTAAACATGCAAGTTAGATTCATTGAAAGCTCAAGATCATCTATAAGGGTGAGTGTGAATGGTCCATGGTCCTGTATTTTTGTGACCTTGCGATGAGCTGTTGAACCCGTCAAGGGTGTACCCTGCCTCTGACCTCGGCTCCAGCTCACCCGCTTAATTCGGAACCTGGACCCTCAGAACTTTGAGGCAGAAATCCGTGCCACAACGTGCTGCTCTGGAGTCTTTAAAATGATTCACCCAATTAGTCCCTCTTGAATTCCACCAACGGCATGATGTAACCCTCGAGTTGCGAAAAGGGGTGTCGAATGACGCCCATTGCCGGTCAATTAAAAGCTCGTTCTCTGATTGGCTCCCCGGTTTGGTGGAAAAACACCAGCGCGCGGGTTCGCGCTGGAGCTTCCGCGCAATCGATCCGGAAGGTGCGCCGCGTGGAGGTTGTCGGTGTCGCGTCTCCTTTCAAAGCGGACTGAAGTGGTTAAATGTGAGAGTAATTGTGTTTTTGTTTCTGGGACTGACACGCGGAACCCCGCGGACCCCATCTCCCTCCCAGTGACAGGCAGAGATCCTCCCCCCTCGCTCTGTCTAATTAGAGGATGTTGCCCAGGGCTCATGTCCCAGGAAGACCCATCCCCCTCCCAAGATGGCTCCCCTAAGAAAGCCTTTAATTGGCTTCTTTAGTCATAGTCTTCATTTTGGCTGGAAAGGCATCTGTGTGTGTGTGTTGCCGTCACCTCAGAATACACTTTGTATCGCTCTCCTGTGTTTCTTCTTTTCTTCTTTTCCTTCCCCTCGCCGGCCCTCTCGCTGACGCTCCCCCCCTCCCCCCCCCCCCCACCCCCGTCTCCCACCTTCCCCTCACTTAATGAGGCCCCATAATAACACAGCAGTTGTGCACTTGTTTTGCTACCTCAGTCAAACAGCGGGATCGCCGCACGGCCCGATTCCAGCGCCATTCGATTGTCTGCGAAGACAGGCTAATGACTATCATTCACAGCAACAAAGCACCCTCTCCCCCACCCCACCCCCCCAAAAAAAGGTGGCCTGTCATCCCCGCTTGCCCCTCGGAAGCATTTAGTTTGCCGCCATTTTCGAGCACAACGCTGTTCGACGTGAGTATTTAGTGGGAATATGACAAAAGGAAGCCATGGAGATCTGTGGTTGTTGTCGGCTGTTACTGTACCGCCACGGCTCCCCCGGGCACTTCTCCTCAAACAAGACAGTCTGTTGCCAAGGAAACCAGGCGGGTTGTGGCACAACGCGGGTGTTTTGGGCGGGTCATCCCTCCCCGCGGCCCGATAAGTGATGACTGTGGAGAATGCCAACTGCTCAATTATTTATTTATTTATTTATTTATTTGATTGTGTTCTTCGTCGGGCTAAGTTGGCCGGCGGTAAGCCTGGCCTGAGGTCAAAGACGGGGAAGGTTTACTGTGGGGAACGCTCAGTCGATACTGGACTGAGTTCAACACGCCATTAAAGATCGAGCCGGGTTGCAACGCCCTTGTCTTTTTTTCTTTCTTTTTTTAACACAACACAAGTAGAACTTTTTGCACATAATCCAAAATGCAGTGCAGCGCATTCATCTCTATGATAAATAAAAACGGAGCACATATGCCACTTTTTTCACTTCTAAACTGATTTTTAAATGTGAGAGACGACAGGAACTTATAGTGTGTGCTTGAAATGACCAACGCCGAACAACTGACATCACCGTATCTCCGCCGTGAGTCGGGTAACCAGACGTCACGGTTTCAAGTTTTCAATTTCAATCATTTCATTCATTTGTAAAAGAAAGAAAAGGCAATATAAAACAATATTCTTCTATGTCGAATGAAAAGGAGCAGAAAGAAGACAAGTCTTATTTTCTCCCAGTAACAAAGTAATTAAAAACAACAACATAAACAACAAACAATTTAACCGACCCAATTTTGAGCCTTGCGTCTCAAGTCTCAGCGGATTTTGTCAGCTGCATGTGTTTTCACGTCCCGTTTTGGGCCACGTGTATGTCAACCGCACAGTTGTCATAGCGATTCATACGACAAACTAATTAAAAAGGCATTTAACTGTCAAATTCTTTCCTATTTACTTTAACATTCACGTTCTCCATCGAATCGCAAACAGACATGTTTTCGTCATACCGGAACTTGACAACTTCCTGCTTTTGTGTGTATGAATCATGGGAAATGTAGTCCTACTAGCCTAATGCTGCGGTCACCGGTCAAACCCAACGCAAGCTAAGGGTTTCTGTTGGCATATTTCCAATGTTACAATGTGGGACCGGCGCGAGGTCAACGCCACAGCCAGCTTCCAATAGCTGCCGGGACCGAGCAAAAAAGGTTGGATCCACTGTCCTCCAAGGTAGCTTTTAGCATTTAGCTAAAGTAGTAGTCAGCCACCAACCAGATTGACTCATGATTAAATTTGTTATAAATAGTGAGAATTTATTTGTATATTTGATTTTTATCTGTTGTTCAGTTTTGAAAATCTGGTCGCCGTTGGTCTCCTCTGCCAAACCTGGCATAGTACTGAGTGGCAACACGGTGCCACAAGGCGTCCAAACTGCAGGAAAATACAAAGAAGAATAAAAAGTAGTAGTAGCGGAAGAAAGGGAAAAAGCTAGGCTAACTGCTAGCATATCTGATAACATGTCTCATTAGGTGCGTTTCCATTACAGTTTTTTGCATAATAAAAGTGATATTGTACTATTTCGATAAAGTACAATTTCGATACAATTTTGCCGTTGTTTCCACTGAAAAGCATTTTGCTTCTGAGGCGCAATTCTCGTAATGTCCCGGTCATGATGTTTACGGAAGACAGACGCCCGGAGTTATTAATATGACTTTAAAAACATCTCCCTCCCCTCATCGGGCGGGTTCGGGCATTTGGTGTTGGTGTTGTGTGTGCGCGCGCGCTTACAACTTGTGTTATGGTGCGGACGGATGGACTTCAACTAGGACGTGCACCGTATGCCGCTCGATTGCGCGTTGCCAGGGGCAACGGCCATTTCTCATGCAACCATATAGGACGTGCATTGAACGGCGGCATATTGGCTCCATAGCTGAATCGCTTTGTGCTTAAAAAGACTTGTTATCCGACACGAAAGCGAGTGGCCCCGTACTTCCTGCTTCCTTTCCTCTGTGCTGAGCGCAGGTCACATGACTATTGGGAATGCGCAAACTGTATTGCCATTACACTTTTGCGAAATACTTCTATTGTGACGTCTCAAAAACCACCTCATGAGAGCGTAAAAACCTTTTTGCGATATTTGAGACTTTTTTTCTAAAATGACGTGTTTCCAATAACGGCTTGCTTATGCACAACCTGCCTTTTGCGCAAAACTGAGGGCACTTATTGTCTATTTCTATTGTTATAAATGACTTGTGAGATATGTTTTACTTGTACAAATCCTCAACACGACCAATTGATCTTTTATTTATTTCAGGCAATAGCGCAAGCTTTAGGCTCCTCCCTAATTGGCTATCATTACCTTTTATGTCACAGTCCTCCGAAATTGAACAGCCGTCACTTAAGACTATGAAACACTGCCCGCTTGAACTCTTGCTTTCTAACCACTCGCTAAATCTGAGCAGCCTGTTTCTGTGCTCTTGCCTGGTGCTTTTGCAGGTTATTAACATTATACTAATCAAACATTGTTAGAGCCGCGATTAAGCCCGACATCTTCCCTCACTCTGATGTCGTACAATAAGAGCTTGTGCCTAATGCGGCTGCTGGCTCAGATGAAAGAAAGCGAGGAGAGAAGTCCGTCCGGTCTTTCCTCTGCGGCGCTGACGCAAGCCGCTCACCGCGCTTGCCTCACTGGAGAACGGACGCTCTCGAAGGAGGCCGCGGCAACGGGGCTACAATGTAAAGAGCGATCAAAAAAAAAATCAACTCCCCATCCGGCAGCTTCCCTCCAACTTCTCCTTCCAGCCGCAGCCTTAAATTCCATAAGACACGTTGCACCTGTTTGCATGCTGCAGGGTGTTCTCCCTCCTCCTCCTCCTCCTCCTCTTCTTGCCCTGGAGGAGGTTGCTGTGGGGTGATGAAATCACATGAAAGTGGGGGTTGAACAGCAGCAGCAAGGGAACGCAGGGAGAAGAAGCTGGCACTGCCCATCTTCATGTAGTGTAGAAGCACGTCAATGATAGAAGCAAAATGTAATTTAGTTGTGACTGATGTGCTGGGGTTTTTTTTTTATTTTTTTTTTTTTAAGCGGAGCCTTCCAGCAGGTGGTTGAAAGGATGGAGGAGGAGATTAAGGTTTGGAGGGAACGGCCAAGCTTCCGGGGGAATAGGACGCCATCGAAGGAGGGCGTTGAGACGAGCGCTAAAAGGCTTAATAATGGAGGCCATCTAATCCTAAATTGCAGTCATTCTGGTGTGACACCATTAGTGACGTCCTGCTTGCCGCATGGACTTTTTTTTTTCTTCTATTTTGCTCGATTCGTGTTCCACGTCTAATTTCCCACCGCGTGCTTTTACCTAGTTCACAGAGAAAGAATTCCTTAACTCGCCATCAGTGTTGCCACAGTGACCTTGAAAAAGTAACTTAAGTCTCGTTTCCACCGACAGTATCTACTCTACTTTACTCTGCTCTGCTCTACTTGGCTCTACACCAAAAAGCAGTGCGTCTCCACTGCCACGGCCACCACCCAGTGATGTCATGCTAAAGCGACCGCAGCTAGCGTGCACCGCGCACACAGGCAAAAACAATGGAGAGCGCAAACAATTGGTTTGTGCCCGTTTATTTCAGCCTGAAGACATCGAATGAATATTGCAGCAACCAGAAGACTGCATTCAATAATGTTCAAAAGGTTTGCACCTCCTCAAAAGTCCAAGCATTAATCTGTTTGGAAGCCATTGTTGTCCTCTTTTTGTCGTTAATGGCAGCTGTCTTCCCGGGGTGGTGGTTTGCGCAGCTGCACATTGATGACGACATGTCTCGAACCAATCATTGGCCTTCAAAATAATTACGTCACGTTTTGGAACTGGTCTACTTTTTTTTTTTTTTTTTTTAGAACTGCAAAGGAGCAGGTACTAGAAAAAGCAAGTAAAGTAGAGCCGGGTAGATTTGTTGGTGGAAACGGGGCTTTTGCAGAGTAGAGTAGAGTAGAGTAGATACCAGCGGTGGAAACGAGGCTTTAGTTACTTTACGGATTACTTCCCTTAAAAGTAACTAAGTTAGATTACAAGTTACTTTAATAGTTACATTTAGCAGATACTGTTTCACTACTTAATTGGAAGTGTTTTTAACATTATGAAAAATTAATAAATAAATGACAGCAACATTTTTAACTTATTTAAAAATAATAATAATAATTATGAGACTTCAGGATTCCACTTAACAACACTTTGCTACTTGATTTCATATAAAGACAACCTTTCTAGACTTCACTTAACAAAAATATTATTTTTTTACAGTGTTATTGAAGCTACATAGATAACACTGTCAACTGAACAGTGTGCAAGGAACCTTAATAGTTTCATTTTTAGCTGATAAACCCAAAACTAGTGACTTAATTTTGCATTTTAAAAACGCAAATGTCTCCTCCTCAATGCGCTGAAGACGATGACGTCACTCCCTCAGACGTTGACGTTAATTTGAATGAGTTTTCCTTTACTCTATAAACAGTTGGGTCAAAAATAACCCAACTATGGGTTAAAAATGGACTGATCCTCTACTTGGGTCAATTTGACCCAACTTTGAGTCAAGAAATTGGGTTTTTAGTGGAAAACAACTCATAAGTATTGGTCAGATCCTTTACTTTTGTATAAAACAACCCAGAAAGTTGGATCAAACTGACCCATAGAGTGGATCAGTTCATTGGGTTACTTTTGATCCAACTGTTTTTAAAGTGTTTCTTATGTGTTCTAACCCAATCAGGTGTCCTCCTGTATTTTATTATTCTCTCATTTTTCACTCAAATATGTCAGTTGCTGAGAAGTGTCTGCTGTTGATTTAAGTCTGGTCAATTCTTGCTCACTACTGCATCCCGCAGGCGGTCAACTGCAACTGCTTGTCGTGGCATAAAATGCCACTTTCTCTGAAAGGCTGCTGTTGCCTTTAAGTAGAAGCCAATTCATTCTACAAAGTAACTATAAAGTGGAGTTCAAGAGTAACTGTAGTCTGATTACTTGTTTGGATAAGTAATTGCTGTAAAAATGCGCTTCATTCAGAGTAACGCCGACATCACTGCTTTCCATCCCTCAAAATAGCGACTCGGCGGAGTTTAGCGTCCGCCAAGATGACGTATCTGTTTCATGTTCAATCTTTCAACAACACCCTTCATCCCCCCCCCCCCCCCATTTCCCTTTAGTCTGCATGGTTGCCACTGAAGTCGTTTAACACCGTCCTTGAGAAAGCCCTCAGTGAGAGAACTAGTGGCGTGTCTAAGGAAAAGGTAGGAATGCGATGTGTGTGTGTATGTGGGGGGGGGGAGGGTGTCAGACAAAGCTGGGACATGCAGTGATGGTGGTGGAGGGGGTAGGAGCGGTTCCCCAGAGGGGTTATTTTCCCCTCTAATAGCTGTTACGAGCCCTACATTATATCCAAGGAGCTGCGTTCCTTTGGGGTCCGCGCACACGCACACACATGCGCGCCGAGGTGTGCGCACAAATTTTCTGTCCGGTTTCCCTCACCGCGCGCACTCGCACGGCGAGTCCTCGCCGCTCTGCTCTCTCCGTGTCAATATCCTGCCATTTGAAGTCACGTTCTGCGGGGGCTTCTGGGAGCAGTCGAGGAGTCAGGCTGACGGGTAATGGGCCGCATTCATTAATAAGGTTGCCGCGCTCCTGTCCCTCCTCGGCAACACCAAGGATGTCTTCACCGGAGGGGAGGGGGGGAGGGCAGAATGGGGGGGGGGGTTATGGGAGCGTCCCAAGGGGAGTTTCCTCCCAGACTCACTTAAAGGAGCTTTATTTCCGCACCAAGCCTGTCCGGGGCCTTCTCTTTTTAAGAAAAAGCAGAGTGGGGGGGTGGGCCCTACAGGGGGGGGGGGGGGGGGTCACTCTCCCAGCTCTCCCGTCAAACTGCTTATTACCCCACCTGTCGGGGAGTAATCGCCGCAGCTGAAGGGAAAGCCGTGGAGGTGTTTAAACGCTTCATCTGGAGGCAGCCGTAAGGGGAAGGAGGGAGCCGAGTAATGCAACGGGGGTTAATAGTCGCCCACTGGTGATGCCCGGAAGGGTTTTGCACCGACAGCGTGGAAGGGGAATAAAACACAAAACCACCTTCAAAATAATATCTTTATTGTTATTAGAAACAATGGGAACATATTATTAGCACCCGAGCACCTGGCAGCATTGTCACATTTGGTAATTAGCCCTAAAACCAGTTTCACCAATCAACATGAAGAAACTCTCAAGGACCCACGGCCAAAATTAAACAGGAAGTTGGCCATTTTTGGGATTGAGCAGCCATTTTGGGGCAAATTCTAGAGCCGATATGAATACTCAACAGATGGGGGACTTTCTTGCCTTTTGCCATCCAACGTGGGCCGACCACGGCATCAAAGTTTGATCATTTTGAGGATCTTACCGTGAAAATAAGATGCCAAGGTCCTTTCATTGATAGATATTATCCGTATTGGCAATATTATTGGATATATTCTAAGAACAAATCACTTTACTTTATTATGTACACTTTAGGGGGGCGTGGCTCAGTGGTTGTGGGTTTGATCCCATGCCATTGTGACCACATGGAAGTATCATTGAGCAAGATACTCAACCTCCAGTTGCTCCTGATTCTGCGTCGTCAGTAGGCGAATGAGTAGTCGAACGTACACTGAAAAAAATGGGGGAATGATATTTACTTGAAAAAAACGAGTAAAAGTTGATGCACTCAGAAATTCTAAGTAAATTTTGCAAGGAGTTTAACTAGAATTTCTGATGTGACTTTATTTTGTTTGTTTTTTGTAAATATCAATTGCTATTTTTTCAGTGTAAAGCGCTTTGAGGGCCTTGTCAGGTGGAAAAGCGCTATATAAAGGAAGTACCATTTACTTACGCAACCTCATGGCATCCCTTACAAGAGAAGTATTCAAAAAATTGTGCCTTAATAATGTTAAAAAAAAATTCCCGCATCTCACACTGTGCCCCATCATAGAAGCACAATTTGGGAATTGACTTTTTCCCCTTCTTCATTCTGTTTTCTTTCTCATCTAAGAAATGTAGGCGCCGCCTGGTGACCCAATTAAGTGTTATTTTATGTTCCTTGGACGGGTTGAAAAACTGTCAAATGAATTTCATTGCTCTGTATTTGTGGCATGTGCAATGACAATCAAATTCAATTTCATTTCCATACAGAATGATCCATTTTGGTGGGAAATGTGGAGCATTTTGTTTACTATTGAGCTTGTATAAAAAAAAAATAATAAAAAAAAAATAAATAAAGTAGCAGTACAAATAAATTCAACAGTAATGTAACTATTACATAAAAACTAAAACAACTACTTGTCAGGTTCAGTCAACCTAGACAAGACAAGATTTTGATTCTTTTTTTTGCTCGCGAGGAGAACGGACAGAGATGTGCTCAGTTACAATCTTTTACCCGTTCTGAGGCACGTTCTCCCAAGCCCTCGCTTTTTATTTTTTTTATAGGGCGTTCCAACAACAAAATATTTCAGTCCTTATCTTGTGATAAAGACACAGTTCCTTGTTCTGCAACTTCAAGCGCATGAGTCATGCTTTGCGCTACTATAAGAGTAAATATGGGATAACTTATGTACATTTATTCTAAAACTACAACAACTATAACAACTAAAAACTTTTTACATTTAATGAATTGATTAAGTTTAACCGCCTTAAAATAATGTAGAAAGCCCATCAGGAAATTTTACCAGTCAATATATCAATAATAATAATAATATATATATATATATATATATTTTTAAAGGGAATGTTAGTACAAATTAAGAGGTACCGACATTTTTTCCAAACCTAAATATAGAACAAAATAAAAAGAACAATGTATTTCAACTTAAGGTGTCAGTTTGTGGAAGAATCTGGATTGTAAAACAAAATCATCTCAGTCTATCTGTATTAAAAAAAAAAATTGTATTGGAAATATATATATACAGGACATGCTGTTGAATTATTTTATAGAATTGTTACATTGAAAGCGTCTTGACCGCTCACTGTCATTCATTTGGTGTTGGTTTCTTTATTTATTTATCAGTTGCAGATATAACAAGTTTTTACTTCTTTCTGTCCCCTTTCATTTATTTTATTTTTAAGAGTGAAATAAAATTTTGAACTAAGAAGTAAAAAAAATAATAATTATGAGCAGGACTATAGTCCTATTTTTACCGATGGGGTTAAATTTAAGTCGATTAGCCCTGGACTCGTGCTTAGAAAATGAATATTGACATATATATTTAAATGAATGGAGAGAGAAAAACTGACACTGTAACGTCATTGGAGGACTCGTATAAGGCAAGCAAAACATTAGAAAAATCTTTCAATATGATTCATGACACTTCTACAAATGCATTGTTACCTTTATTCGATAATAACACACAACAGACAACCTTGTGAGTGTGAATGCGTACAATAATGATGAGCTGGCTGGTGGACTTGCTGAGATGTGCGTGCGTGCGCGCGCGCTTGTGACAGGTGTATCTAAATCCATGCCAGTCGACACGAGTCCAAGGCCGTGTTTTAAAGTGAGCGCAGCAAGTGGGGCATGTAGTTTGCATTAAAGGGATTAGCAGTCACTTCAAAAGATGACCTGGATTCCGCCCACCAGGGACACCAGTTACACACCCCCTGGTCCACGCTCCCTTTAAAGAACCTGGCACAGCTGCCCCCGCTACAACCGCTCGACAATGATCTGCAATGTGTGTGTCGGTGTCTCTTAATGAATGTGGATAAAACAACAAAAACAAAAAGTCGGCATGTTACCTTTGCATTACATATGTACAAAAAAAAAAAAAAAGCCGCCGCTCTTAACTTTGATAGTCTCTTTTTTGTGCAATTTTTTTTGTAGTGCATACATTGATTAGATGGCAGCCCCGGATAAATAAACAAGACTCCAAGGACCGTATACCGTCCGGCGTGCCAGTGCCTCGTTATGGATTTGTTTCCATGGCCACAGCCTTTGATTGGGATGTAATATTTTTCAACGGTGGGGGGGCAGGGGGGGCAGGGGGGGGGCAGGGGGGGTGTTATCTGTCAGTGAGGTGTTGTGCTTTGGTGTCAGAAGCGGGTTATAGCTAGCTTAATCCCGTCCATCCAGAGGGTATCGATCCGCCAGCGCACACGTCTGACTCAGGTGCAAGTTAATTGGAATGGGGATAATGAAAGCCTGACGGTGATGATGTTTGAAATGTCAAGACGATCAAAACATGGCGTGGACCCGTGGACAAAAAGAGCATCTTGTTTGTGTTGAAATGTACGACTGTCGTTTGTTAGCGGGCTCACTCAATCGGGACATCCATGTGACGTTACCGTTGCCATTTTGATCAATAGTTTTATTGAGATCGGCACTGAAATGTAAACAATCCTCAGCCCGAGAGCTCCAATCGAATCGATTTTCAGGTCGACATCCAATTTGTTCAAAATATTTCACCCGTAGATAATGGTTTTACCTTTTATAACATGTCGGACAGGTCAAAATGCTCCATAAAGACATATTTGTAGATAGTTTTACATGCTTTTAACACATCCAAACATACTAAATAAACTTAAGCCCTTTTCACACTGCACTTGCTCAGTGAGAAAGAGTCACAAGACAAGCCTACCAGGAAGTAAAAATTGACATTTTTCCACTGGTTAGACCGCATCTTGACTAAGATATATTTTTTATTGTTGCAAAGAAGAAAAAAACTGACTTTGCTCATTTTAGCGCCATCTAGTGGTGAGCTAATAATTAATTCAATTTAAAAACCCACTATTGATTTCAATAATATGCAAAAATATATATATTCCATCACATCAATGTACATTTTTTGATGTAATCGTAGATCTAGTAATCAATAATTATATTACTTGGCTTTAGTCTGACCTTACAAGAGGACAACTTTGCGAACATAGTTAGCCCGGGTGGTGCTATCATTGCAAGCTTTTACAAACTTTTTTTTTTTTTACCAGCTTCTTCCGCTTGTGATATTTCTTGCTTGTTCGAAACATCAATCATGAGACAGACGACGAAACGCGTAACTGATCAGTTATTAACTTGCCGTAATGTCAAATCTTCGCCAATGGGGGGTGCTAATACACAGTAGAACATCTGTGAAATGTTGGTTGACCATACATATGCAAACATTACTCTACAACGCTAGCCGCTCTTGTTACACACTCCCGCTAGGAGCTCTTGTTAGCGGCTCCGGCTAAATCCAGTTAGCTTCTCATGCTAGCCGCTCTTGTTAGCCACTACCGCTAACCACTCCAGCTAAATCCAGTTAGCTTCTCTCGCTAGCTGCTCATGTTACCTGCGCCGGCTAGCCGCTCTTGTTAGCTGCCCTGGCTAAATCCAATTAGCTTCTCTCGCTAGCCACTCTCGATAGCCGCTCTTGTTAGCTGCTCCGGCTAAATCCAGTTAGCTTCTCCCGCTAACCGCTCTTGTTAGCCACTCCCGCTAGCCACTCCGGCTAAATCCAGTTAGCTTCTCCCGCTAGCCGCTCTTGTTACCCACTCCCGCTAGCCGCTAGTGGCCGCTAGTAGTCTCTGAAGCGCTGTAGTGTGCGTGCTTGTAAATGCATACATTTTATGCTCTAGCAACATCGAGTGATCTTTTTTTACACACTGTGGACGAGGTCACAGCAGCAGACAATAACTAAAGGCTTGCCGAGCACTTGGATACTTTCATCATGCCGTTACTTGTACACGAGTCTACCAAAATAACACAAAATCAGCTCCTCTCCAAATGGATTCACTTGTCTGTCGTCATGACACCGGCCACACTCCTATCTGTGGTCCCCGCCCCTCACCACATACATTGTGTATGTGTGTGACGACGGCATACTGCGCCTTGCTGAATTTTACTCTCTCACTGTCAAGAGATGGGAAACTACCACGTAACACGTAAAGTTCACTATAAAGTTCATATTTCAAATTAAACATTTTCAACCAACCCTTTTAAAGAGGAAGTCGACCTTAAATATTTCTGGACAATAGTTTTTTATATGTGACCTCACTAGTCTAAACTTGACATTCTGATTAATATTACATTTGTGGAATATGAGTTATGTAGCCAAATCCAGCCGTGTTTGTCCATGTCAAGGGAGCGGCCATTTTGCCACTTGCGGTCAACTGAAGGTGACATCACAGTTGCTCAGGGCTCAGGCAACGACCAATCACGGCTCACCTGTTCTCTGAAGCAGAGCTGTGATTGGTTGTTACCTGAGACCTGAGCATATGTGATGTCATCTTCAGTCGACATCAAGTGGCAAAATGGCCGCCTTCTGATATTGATAAAAACTGGCTGAATGTTGCTGCTAAACAAATATTCCACAATATTAACCAAAATACTGTATTTAGACTAGTGGGGCTAGATCGAATTATATCACTGTCAAGAAATTTTGTGGTGGGATGACTTCCCCTTTAACGGCCAACGCTATAAACGGGCTCGTGGAAAGTGACTCGCAGAGAAATGCTGAAATTGAGCCCGACTGCGGCTACGTCTGCAGCCCGGCTTAATAGTGCGAAGAAACGTCAGCGACCATTAACCATGTTTCCTTGCGTGTCCTTGCAGAACCACACGTTGACTCAGCACAGCAGCTAACCCGGCCCAGACGAGCACCGCCGACGACCAAACGGGGGGGGGGGGGACGTGACGCGGACAATGCGAGCCCGAGCGCCAATTACGGCCAGCGCGCCGTCCCCGCTCGCTGTCTCGCTTAATGGGTTCAGCTGCGTGGCGAGGAAGCAAAAAAAAGAAAAGCAAGAAAATAAAGACATGTGAGCAGTGGGGCCACACAATGAAATCGCCCATTGTTTACTTAAAAAAAAAAGAAAAGAAAGAAAATGTGCTTGTACATAGACTTCTTCATGTGTTGCTTAACTACAGCTATATTGCAATCTTATACAGTATTTGCCAATGTACAGTTTAACATGTCTGTTAAAAAAAAACAAAAAACAAATCAATTCGCTTCAATTGGGCTTATTGGAGAAAAGAGGGTTTCGGCGGCGGCGGCGCTCGCTCCGCATCCCGCGTTATTCACGAGGATGAAGAGAACACAGCTTCTTCTTCAGAAGCAAAGCGGGACAATACGCTGACATATGCAAATGCGGCATCACACATTTGTGGAAGGTGAGGTCCTCCCAGTCGGTCCTGGTGTGCTGCCGAACGGTGTGAAAAAATTCCCACGTGGCTCCGAGAGCATGGGGAAGTCTCCGGCCCGCCGGCTCAACCTGTACATTTCTACTCTTGATGTTTACTGCTCATTGAAGCCTGGAGATGACTGGAGGTTCTTATTTTTATTTTTTTTTCATGTTTTGTTATGTCTGCGTTTTTGTTCAACAAAGGAGCAAGGAAATTGAAATTCTGCGGTTATGGCAAGGAATACAGTTTCATCCTGTATTGGGGATGTACTCTACTTCGTCCCTGGCTCTCCTGGAGAGTGGCCGACACCCTCTGTGTCCCATTGCCCTCCGCTCCAGCTGGAAGCCGTCGCGGCAACACACTTAAAAAAAACAAACAACAACAACATTTGGATGTGTAAATGTTTTGCATTCATTGAACCTGAAATGCACTTTTATATGAAACTTTAATGTTTTTGACTCGAGAATCATTCGTACGCCGTTTACAGGAAATCTCCGGCTAAATCTCCCCGCTGCAAGAGGACAGTTATTGCCAATGTTACTCAAAAGTATTGTACAAATATGAAGCTCTGTATTTCAGCAGAGCTAATTTTTTTTGTGTTGCACATGTGATGGAAATATTAAAAAGTATGAGGAAAATGCTTTGGTGTTTGTTTTTTTATTTGCGTTGTGTGTATTATTTATGCGTATTATTTCATTGTGTGTCTTGGCTATGTAGCTTCCACTTGTTTGTGTTTTTTTTTATATTCTTGTTTGTTTGTCCAATCAGATTTCAGCTTCTACGTGTTGCTGTCTTTGACCACACGCACACACACAAACACACACACACTGAATGTCTGTTTCTTCTTTGAGATTTCAGGGTCACCAAACAGCAGCATTTGTCCGTCCTCTTGATTGGTTCAGCTATTCATCCCTCTGATTGGTTGAGCTTAAGATGTGCACTATTGGTATTAGGAAGGGCATGATTTAAAAAATATTTTTCAATGTACACTTTTCAAAAAAAGCTGGACTTTGATCTATGTCAGGGGTGGGCAAAGGGGCTACATGAGAAACTGGAACGCTTGCTGAGGGCCAAGCCAACATGCTAACCTTAAACTTTTGTCTATTTTATTTTTAATGCATTTAGAAAAATCTTATTGTTTCAATAAATTGCTGTGTGTAGATATGGTATGTATTGTTATAGTTGCAAAATACACGTTTTAAACAAAATTATAAACGTCATTAAAATTATATCTTTACATTTGGAAAATTATAACATCAATTGTGTGTATACTAACCTCCACAGTTTGGCTTTAGCTCCTGATGCAAGCTAGCTAGCTAGCTTCCTAGCAGGTAAATGAGCACCATGAGAGCTAGCTAGTTAGCTAGCTAGTATCAGGAGCTAAAGCCAAACTGTGGCAGGGTTTTTACTTTCTGGACCTGGATTTGTCACTTCTGATTCTAATTCATAATGATGCAGTGGTGATTTATAAACTAATACAACCAATTATCAGGCCAAAACTTTCCCTCTTCCCTCCACCGTTCAGAAAATGAGAATATTGCTAATGCTAACATTAGGAGTACTATTGTCATTTTTGCTAGTCTCGTTTTTTTTTTTTCTCTTTAAAGGTTAGATGTTTTATGCTTTAGTAATAATGTTATATAGCGTTTTTGTATGTTATTTAGCAGCATGATTCATTTATTAAAAGGTGGATTAGGCCCGAAACTGATTGCTCATCACTATATTATTGTGGTATAAAATCACGCATCCCTCATACATATCACACAAAAATAAGCAATTCTACCCCAGTGGAAACCACAATAATGCATATATTGTTAAATTAATTACACATATAAAAGTGAGCATTATTATTTGTCATAAAAGCAGACTGTTTGATACAGCTCTTGTATTACTTCTCATTAGATGTGGCACTAAAATACTTGAACACATGAGTGTAGCTTCTTTGCCCTGGAAAAGGTGTAAACACGTCCACCGGCGTCCAATAATTAGTCCCATGGGACACATTAGTGAAAGGGGCACAAATGCTTTCCTATTTGAACATTATTTTTGACAGTTTGGGGCCCCTCAAGGTTGCTCTCCATGTACATAGTCTATAAATGTGTGTACTTGCAATTAACCTATCAGACAAGACCTATGACAGCATGAACACAATCATCCCAAAAAAGGAAAAAAAAGAAAATTTTCTGATATTAAAGTGCTTTATATTTCCCCGTGGCTCCCTTGCGGCTCCGGCTAACGAACATCTGAGCTTCTTGAGGGAGGTCCGCGTTATAAATGACTCCATTACCCATCACCCTGTGCGGTCCCATTCCACACACACACACACCCTCGCTCTAGGTCTATTTAGGGAGCCGCCAGCACTACAGGAGAGCGAGAAAAGGATTTGCAGAACGGGATGAAACAGACAACATCTGTCCGTCACCTCTGATGATTCATCAGCCGCGATACCTCAACGGCGTTTATTCAAGCTTTCGCTCGAGTTTTTCAAAGATTGTCGCGACTGAAGCAACAATGACAAAAGATGCTTACTGTACACTCATCTTGACACCTGCACAATTAAATGACATCAAACAATAAATACATTAATTTACAAAAAAATATCATTAGGGCTGAATCATTTTTAAAAAATCGGAAAATTGCTATTCATTTCATACAATTTTATGGGAATGTGCTATATTCGGATAAATACCCGTCAAATATCCAACGTTCAATGAACCTCCACATCATGTCGGTATCGCGTCGGCCGGTCGTGGGCCGTATTTCTACGTCTATATGACCGCTAAAATAGGTTGACATATGACGTCTCACCATGGCCTTAATATGGCTGTTGATATGACGTCCCATACTCACCATGTTTGTACTTTTTACATGAGCACAAAAAATATACGCTATAAAAAAAAAATGTTTTTACCTTTTTTGAAACTATGCATTTTTGGTGTGTTTTTATTTGTATTTTTGTTTTTGTATTTCATTGTTATTTTACCTTTCAACGCATATGTGGAAATTCATTCTATCCTGCGTGTGGTGTATAAATATTAGCTCCACCTCGCGGAAGTGGTCATGTTGACCTGCTCAAGGTAAGTTGCTGCTCCGTTAATTTTCTTGTAGCCACATTTATACTTTTATGTGGGAGGAGGAGGGCAAAGAAGTGGAGAGCACGGTGCCATTCATCTGTACCGAACCATCCGAAAGCACACATATGGCGTAAAAAATATAAACCTATTGTTTTTTTGTATTTATTTTTCCTGAGAGAGCTCAGTATCTTACCAATTCGACATGTCATCATCATTACTCTCTCTTTTTCTTTCTTTTTTTTTCTTTTTTTTTTGTGCGTGAGTATGTGCATGTGCGGGGGTGGGTGGGTGCATGTGTGCGTGCTTGTGTGTGTGTACTCATTAATTCACCTAAAACCTATTAAAAATCCCATACTGTTCACCTAAACCAGCGGTTCTGAACCTCACCAGTTTCCTACATGCATTCACTGAACCCTTCTTTATTGAAAAATAAAATGTGATTTTCTTTTCAAATTGAAGACATAGGTGTACCGAGTTTACCGGTGAACAAAATGACATTTGGGTCGGGTGTGTGTCTTGACCCCGCCGAAGCTCTGAGACTCACTCACCGAAACCCTGGGGTTCGATCGAACCCAGGTTAAGAACCACTGACCGGAGCTTTTCGGGTGAACTGACGATCGGTAGCAGGCAGGAGTCGACAGGGTCGAGGATACGCCACAACGGAGTACAGCCATGCGTTCGGGAACGAGAAGGGGACGAAACTTGCTACAGCGCCCGTTTTCGCTTCACCATCTGGCCGCCGCGTTTACCACGGCACCGGTATGAGTTGTTTACGTTTTTATATCCCGCCCCCGTAAAGAAGTTGCCGGTTGCCTTTAGGAATAACGACTATCGGCGCCGATGGTACGGGGGGGAATTACTTCTCGCGCATGCGCTGAAGATACTAAATAGTCGTGTCGGTGCGTATTTACGTCATTTTTCTACGCGCCGTGCCGACGTCTGGCCCAAGGGGGTAGGCGTCGGTCACATTTGGCCGACGTCGGATTGGTGTATCTAGGCCTTTACTCTAAAAATAAAGGCAAATGAACCATTAATTAATATGAAAGACATTTTATTGATATACTGTACTTCAATTAGAGTTATCATTATTCACAAATCTATTTACAACTGTGAGTAAATTAGCTTTTTTTCAACATGGCCCTGGTTGATCTATTTTGCTCTGCTGCCACCTGCTGGCCGTTTGTGTAATAACTAACATTTATTCAACCGTTCTTTGCAGTTGAGAGGCCACATCAAAACCTTCTGTATGCTCTAACATAAAAAAAACATACAAAACGTATAAATGCGTCTTTGGGACACTAACAACATTTAAAATAGAACATATTTTTATGTTTTTGAGAGCAAATGAGTTTTAGTTGCAGCATCCATTCGTCCATGTTAGGTTAGTTTGTTTCCGTCTGCGCTTCCTGGTTTCGTCACAGCTTAATGTACCGCCCTAAATAACGCCTGATTGGTCCAACCTTAAAAAGGTCGGTTGCGAACGTATCGGCGGGAGCAGTACAAGATGTATTCTCGTAGTATTTGTGAACAAATACCACGAGAATTCAGCTTGCTGGCAAGGTTAGCAAAGTCAAACTTGGAACCAACTTTATTGATGCATACCCACCAGTAGATGGCATCGATCCCCCGTTTTGAATATGAGATCAGCACAGTTTGCAAGACCGCTGGGGGAAACGGCTGCCTTTTGTTTAAACTACTGCTGATTATAAATGAATGGGAACAAGTCTAAATATAAAAAACTTCTTTTTTTTCTGGTGGAAGGATAGATTATATTATTTTTTAATATAATTATTGGAAATGAACACAATATCCTGCGGGTCTTGAAAATTTCAAAATTCTCTAGAATGGCTGGCAGTGGATGAGTTTGAATTGTTCTGCCCTAATAATAATGCTTTTTGCAATGCAAATTATTATTATTTTTGCATTATAATCATAGTTTTCAATGATGAAGTGCCACATTTTAAATATCTATTTTATTTTTTATTTTTTATACTGTTATTGTGTCGTTTCGTATTCGTCTGAAATTGCCATTTATTTACATTCTTATGAATGTTTGTATCTTCTCCTTCCAAACACAACCTATAAGCGTGTTCCATTGAGAGCCAGCACACCCCTCGGTCAAAATCAAAGATGGTTGATTTCAGCACGAGCCGCGCCATCCATTTAACAACTTTGCTAGCATGTCCGCGTGCCAAACACTTTTAATAAGCTTCAAGGGCATTCGATCGGGTCCAGAACTTTGCTTTGCCAAAGACGGACTGGCCCATATCATCCATTACATTAAATTGGGTGGCGGCCTCCAGCTCATATTTATGATTTAATTAAATTCACTTGTGAGGCGTATCAGAACCACTGTGGCCGCTCTCTTAATGCCAGCCTAAGCACACACACACCGGCAAGTGCAAGAGTTGCCTTTCTGACGCGCGCCAAAGCGCGAGACTTTGTGGGCGCTTTGGCAGGAGCGTTCTCGGGGGCTCGTTTAAAGCAATATAATTACACAGCCCCCCAGTATTCTTCCATCAGAAAGCAGCAGAACGGATGGCTCGTTCAGAGATAACTTAAAACCTCGGCGGTGTTGTGGCACGGACGCCGGCAAAGAGCCGAGCCAGCCTTTTATTGGAACTGGACACTTTGAGGCAGATGTTACAGATGGGCAAGATGTGTGTGGAAAGGCATTTTTATATTTTATTTTTATATTCGCCAGACTGTGTATCCAAAGTCCTCAGTAAGAACTGCTAATAAGCCACATCCTACACATCATACACTATAAATATACTGTACATTTACATCTTAAATACAAAAAAATGTCAATTTAATGTTTAGACCAGAAGTGCAAGTATTATCAAAAAAAAAATTCACACTCTGCACATGTTTGTGTGTATCAACAAAAGAATGTGCAGTGGTGGCCTGTAGGTTTTGTTGCGATTTCATATTAGGCATTTTTATACTGCGCAACTGCATTCGTGGCTATAATTCATACTAAAATAATTAAAACAAACTCATTAAATTTGAACACATTAATATTAATGCTTAATAGGATAACACAATTATTACAATATACTGTATACAAGTACACTGTAGTGACATTCATGCAATGCAATCTCATTTAGAATGTTTTTGTTTACTTATTGCCGTCCCTAAACAGTGCCACTGATCGTGTGAAGACATAGTTTGTAGGGGTGGGAATCTTTGAATGTGTCACGATTCCATTCCATTCCGATGTTTGGGTCTGCGATTCGATTCAGAATCAATTTTCGATTAAGAACAATTTTTGATTCAAAATGATTTGATTGACAATGATTTTTGCTTCAATTTATAGATGTGCAAGGAATCGTAATCCAGTCTGACTTGCTAATGCTAATTAGCGCGCTACTTGCGGCACTTTTAACACTCGAAAGAATGGCTCCACGCTGCAAAAAAACACAACTTTTATTGGAATAACTTAATTGTGACTTTTTCCTTCTACTCTCTAATGTGGCTACAACTTAACAGTGTATCAGACCACGTGGAACCACACTGCCCCTAAGTGGCCAAATCGAGTACAACATGAACAGCGCTCTCAATAAAGGCACACACAAACAAAGGCAAGACAGTATAAAATAATTTAAATAAAATCGATTTTTGAATATTTAAAATCGATTCTGAAAAGTACGAAATGAGAATGGCGATTCTTATGAGAATCGATTTTTTGGCCCACCCCTAATAGTTTGCCAGATTAAAAATATATCAATCACCACTTGAATGTGACTTGGGATGCCGTATCACAAGTGAAGTGTTTACAAAGGTAACAGTGTCTTGAGATCTTGCTGTGCGCTGTTCTCAGACCAGCTACGACTCATCTTTAGCACGCAGTTGTTGCCCGTGTATTATTGGACGGGCTAGCTGAAGATAGCAACATGAGGCTAACAAATAATCCCTTGTAATGGTCGCGTATTTGTTGTTGTTTTCGCGTCATCACAACATCCTACTTATGCCGGCGTAGCTTCAATGACAAAAGTCTTTTGATTCTAAGTGTTGAGCAGAAGTGGGTCAACAACGAAAAAGCAACTATGGTGGTTCTGTGGTGTCTAAATACGGTGTTCTGGTGAATATTGCGTTGGTGGAATATGGTTATGAAGCAAAATCCAGCCGTTTTTATCAACCCCCCCTCTAAGTGACCCATTTTGTCACTTGCTGTCAAGTGAAAATGACATCACAGTTGATTAAGGCTCAGGTAACAACCAATCACAGCTCAGCTTCAGAAAACAGCTGAGCTGAGATCGGTTGTTGCCTGAGCAACATTGATGTCATCTTCACTTGACAGGAAGCGGCAAAATGGATTAAAAAAAACACGCACACAAAAAACGGCTGGATTTTGCTTCATAACTCATATTCCACAATTGTAATACTAATTCACAATGTCAGTGTTAGACTATTGAGGTTACATATTATTGTCAATAAACTTCCACTTTAAAAAAGAGCCCATTTGAACTCAGTTGCTAACCAAAATAGCATGACCGAAGTCATATGTTGTAAATGAGTTCTTTAAGATGATCTTATGGTATGTGACTTGGCTATTTGCATTGAAGTCGACTCTGATGTAGTGATGGGAAAACGAAGCTTCATGAAGCACTTGTGATATTTTTTGACTCCCCTAGATGGTGCTCTTGGTTTAAATATGAAGGCTAGTGCAAAGGAAATTGATTACATTTCCACTGCATCTTTCAACCAAGAGTGCCATCTAGAGGAGTCAAAAAATATCACAAGTGCTTCATGAAGCTTCATTTTCCCATCACTACTCTGATGTGCTGATGAGCTTTGCAAACAATTCGTTTTTCCAACTATGCGTTCCTACATGCTTGTCCTTTTTTTTTTTTTGTTTCAGAACTGGCATTTTCCCTTCCCATAAATTGTAATACGCCTCCCCGTCTCCCGGGTGACAACTCTTCATTAAGAGATAGCCACCCCCTTCTGCAGTTGAGTAACTAAACACCCCAGCCAGTACCTCTGGAAATGCGCTCCGCATTATTCTCCCAAGTGATGTTCGCTGTCGCTCTGCTTTGGTGTAAAAATGTAGTTGGGCGCCATCTCCACATTGTTAGGCTGCACATTTCTCCTACTGAAGGAGACCTCGGAGACCTCTTATGGCATTCAATATGGGCGCCCGAGCGTGAGATCCAGATCCATTTGGCCGGCAGATCCACTGGGAGTGTCTGGGGGTAACCCAATCTCTCACAACAGCACTCCGCTTCCACAGAGCCATCTTTTCACCGCCGAACTGTGTCAGCAAAATGGACGCCGCGACCTCGGGATTCGCTGGAGGGTTTATTGTTGTTGCATGTGTACATTCAAAGCGACTTTACCTCCTGTCTACTATTTTGCTTGTTCCTTTACAATGAAAATGCAGAGATAGTAACACAGTATTGACAAAAGGATCGCAAAAAGTTATCTTTTTTTCCCCTATAATTTATGTGATAATTCAATTACTTTTCATGTACAATTAATATCGCTGGTTTAGTTTGCTGACCAAACCCAGAAAACAGGAGAGCCATGATTGGTCGTTACCTACTTCCTCAGCACAAGTGATGTCATCTTAAGTCGACAGCAGGTGAATAATGAGTTTTTAAAGATATTAATTGGACATGAAAAATAACGAAGTTATCAAATTAATTCTGGACAAAATATTAAGTATCTGTTTAAGAACAACTGAGTAGTGATGGGAAAATGAAGCTTCATGAAGCACTTGTGATATTTTTTGACTCCTCTAGATGGCACTCTTGGTTGAAAGATGCAGTGGAAATGTAATCAATTTCCTTTGCACTAGCCTTTATATTTAAACCAAGAGCACCATCTAGGGGAGTCAAAAAATATCACAAGTGCTTCATGAAGCTTCGTTTTCCCATCACTACAACTGAGGGTCACAGTAGTCAGTAAATATACATTTGTTGTTTTTTATTTGTTTTTTTATTCTGTACAGTCATATAACGTGCAATATCGTTGTTGTTTCCCAGGGTAGGAGTGGGTGCAGAATTTACAAAAAGGCATGTACTGTAACACCAAACAATGAAATATAAACCAGCTGAGGGTTTTAAAAAAAAAAAGAGAGAGAAAAAAAAGAAACTTGCTGAAACTCTGCTGTGATGCAGTGAGGACAAGACTCTTAACAAGAGGGACATCAGTATCAATAATGCAGAGTACACTCACTGTATGCAGCTAGAAATGGAAAATGTAATAAATAACCTGACAGAGGAGGTCATGCTGAGATCCTCGACATCGCTTCATTGGACAAATGTCTCTGTGTTAATTCAAAGGCGTGTGTGTGTGTTTTTTTCAAGAAGTGTTAACAAATCATCAGTGTGGATGTTGATAAAGATGAGCTTGTGCTTATTTATGGAACACAATAATAATTAATCGCATAAATGACAGATTCAAACAGGCTTTTTCCTGGCTCAAATTGTGGCAGATGTGGTACCATTGTGTGTGTTAAACAAACTGCTTTTCCGTCAAGCATATAGTTGTTTAAAGTTCTCTGTAAAAAGTAAAAACACAATAATAGTCTTTCTCAGACATGTATGAGTTGGTTTTTTTTTACCCTACCCTACATTATGAGCTGAAAAACTCACCTTCTCACCGTTTTTGTGCTCAAGCCAAAATAATAAAATGATTGCTTTGGCACTATCTTGTGGCATATTAGTACAAATGAACTATGTTGACATTAGCTGAGGAGCATTATGTAGACAAAAATAGTGCTTTGCCGCCAGTTTGCTGCCTCCTGTTGCTAAGGAACTATGTTGAAGTGAGCTGTGGAGCTTTATATAGACAAAAATAGTGCTTTGCCACCATCTTGTGGCATCTTTAGGTAATTGGGTTGCATGGTTCTTTAGCAAAGTTAAATTGAAAAGAAAAAAAGATGAGATCTACTGTAAGGTTTTGAGAATATTCATTATGCATATCTCAAAAGTCAAAATCAAAACTCAGGACTATATTGTGAAAACAAATAAAACGAGCGATATTGTATATGGTAGTCTTTTAACTCATTCACTGCCATTGACGTCTATAAATGTAAAAACATTTTTTTTAACTATTTCTATTAGTTAAAAAAAAATTCCCACTTTTTTTTTAACAAGAATATGAAACCTTGACATTTTTTTAATCATATTTTTTTTTGTGGAAAAGAAAATATTTTTTAAAATTAGGGGCGTCAGGTGATTATTATTTTTTTATTGTAATTAGTTGCTTGACTTCAATAGTTAACTCACGATTAATCACAAATTTTCTATCTGTTCTAAATGTACAATTTTTTCATTTTTTCTAGGTTTTCATAGTCTTTTTAACAAAAGTGGGAAAATTTTTTAAACTATTATAAATAGTTCAAATGATTTTTTTACGTTCATAGACGTCAATGGCAGTGAATGAGTTAAAAGACTACCATATACAATATTGCTCATGTCACTCTTGTCAAAGTTGTCAAATGACTTCCAGGCGAGAGACGTGGACTCTTTGCTAAAATGCTAAGACACGTCCATCATGTCGTGACACGCTTCCCGCGATACCTCCAAAATAAAAGTCACTATACATTTCAGCTGTCAAGACACTTTTAATGTGAGGAGGTCCGACACCCCACAACGTTTTGGAAGCTTACTTCAAGCTTTGAAACTAATAAATGAATCGTAACGCATTTCACATACAATAACGATAATGGCGTTTCAAATATGGGGAGAATAGTTAGATTGGTCCTTCTATGAAAAAAAAAAACGGAGTTACATTAAGGCCGTTAGTTTAAACACCGTTATTCCCAACACTGTACGTAAGTACCAAACTTGACTCGACCGTCGACATACCACGAAAACGTTTTAACATGCATACGTCCAGGCTTGGGGAGTTACAGAATACATGTACCGCCGTTACATAATCAGATTGCAATTTTTTTTAAACTGTATTCAATTACAATTACAGGAAAAACATGAAATCAGGTACAGGTACATTTATTAAAAATGGGGATTGCAATTTCTACGATGAGAGAGATTGCGGGAGAGGGGGAGAGGGGGAGAGAGAGAGAGAGAGAGAGAGAGAGAGAGAGAGAGAGAGAGAGAGAGAGAGAGAGAGAGAGAGCACGCCCGCCCGCGCGAGTGGAACCGTTGCTTCATGTCGGGGAGGTGGGAACGAACGAACTGACTTGTCGTGTCCTCCACACGCGGGCAGTTTGAAAAAGCTTCACGGACGGGAGGAAGAAATAGCGACCGGTATTCACTGGAACTTACTCGGAGCGAAAGTTTGAGCTGAGAGTCCAGCGGCATGCTACGCGCTGTAGCTTCTTGCTAGCTAGCCCGCTAGCCTACAACCATAATGAGTGAGTTACACCTTCCAAACAAATCTTCCTCCCACCAATTCACGATTTAAACATCATACACAATATTTACACGGCTAAACTTGTGACTGGGATAGTGATGATGATGATGATGATGCAGTTGATGTCTCACATGTCATCCCCTCTCTCTCTCTCTCTCTCTCTCTCTCTCTCTCTCTCTCTCTCTCTCTCTCTCTCTCTCTCTCTCTCTCTCTCTCTCTCTCTCTCTCTCTCTCTCTCTCTCTCTCTCTCTCTCTCTCTCTCTCTCTCTCTCTCTCTCTATCTATCTATCTATCTATCTGTGAGGTGTGGTTGCTTTCAGTGACAGTTCAAAAACAATAAATTGGCTTCAATCAATCAATAGCCGACATGCTTTTTAATTACACAAGGATTTTTACTATTTGTAGGCTGCCCGGGTCCCTATCACCCGCAAATAGCAGGGGCACATTGTATAAAATATATATTGTGGTGATATTTATTTTTATTTTGTCTTCATGAGCATACTCATTATTGGAGTAATCCAAAAGTAATCTAGTTGCATTACTTTAATATTATGGTACATGGATTACATTACTAACTACATTTTTTAGCAGGTAACTTGTAACTGTAATGAATTACATTTTAAAAGTAACCCTCCCAACCCTGCATACATCCAGCCCAGCAAAGATATTTTGGACATACTTCAAAATCTGTGATTCTTAGTATTGCTATTCAATGTGTTTTAATGAGGCATAAAATGCCAATTTTGCCTTGTAAACTGCGACGCAAAGCCGCTTATCCCAAGCCTCGCAAACTAATGTAGATGCATCTATAACATTGGTGTCCCAACCAGGACAATTTTTTTGTGAGGTAGCTGAGATCTCACATTGTTTGTACATCTTGAAGTTCCCTTTATGTAAGTCCCTTGTTGGAGTATTTGTGATGCCCCATCCGGCGTTCCCTTCACTCATCTCTCGCTTCGTCTGTCTCAATCGTACCCTTCTCCTTTTTAATTCCGAGCTTCCCATTCATCCCCGCCGTTTTTTTTCATCCTTTACCCTCAGCCTCCCCTCTTCACCCAACCGTGTCTCCCTCCGTGCACCACCCCTTTGCATCTCTTTGTATTGTAAACAGCTCACAAAAGCATGACAAGGTCTCCGCTCATGTTCCCCAGCCTCCTGCTCTGTTCTCCCAGCTATTTGTATTGTCTCCCGCTATCTCGCGTAGTGTTTGTCTCCGCGCTTTCTTTACTCGCCCCCCCCACCCCCCCAACTCCTCAGCGCGTCAGAGAAAAAAAAAAAAAGAAGCTAAAGTTAATATAAATATGGAACGAAACGGAGCAGCATCTCTTTAAACATCAATGTCATTAAAATGGCGTCCCAAGGAGATCTGCTTAAAGGAAAAAGGAACAATGTCTTCTCAGTCAGATATTATGGGCCTGGTTATGTAAACATGCCCCCTTTATTCTCTATGTATATTTCATGTAATTATCACTTTTTGTAGCGCTTCCCCCATGAGAATTTTGCGAGGCAAGGAGGTACTAGGGGAATGTCATTAGAGGAGACGATTGCTACAGTGCTGCTATGATGCCGCACTAAAGGGGGAAAAAAAGTCACATTGACGCCCTTGTTAAAGCTTTTTTTCTATATTTGACTGCTTCTTGTAAAAATCGGTATTATCTGTAATACCGCTGCATGGAACTCGTGACCAACAGATATACATTTACTGATCACAAGAGTAAATGAATAATTATGCCCTTACTCAGATAATAAGAGTTTTGATTAGCCCTCTCAAAAAAAAGAAAGAAACTTAACCCCAGTGCAAATATGTAGGCCTTTGTATGCACATTTTGTTTGTATCTGTGTCCATTGAAGTTGGGCGTGTCCCTTTTTGTGAATTTCAAAGTCAAAATATAGGTCAAAAGGTAATTTGTGTAGAAATTACTCAAAAATGAACGACAGATTTGGATTCCTTGTGATTTCCCGTTTCAAGAGATACCTTAGTTTTTGAAATCGGACCAGCGGTTGCTGAGAAAAGGACAAAAGTGTGTGGGGGGAAATTACACTGCAATATCTCAGCAACTGTTGATCCGATCAGGCTGAAATGGGAAATGTTAGCTTTCCATGCTGCTAATTACCTACCTCTACACCAAATGTATCTAAAACTGGAACCGGTGGGGTTTCAAAATGCCTTTTTTAATGATCTGAGGTGCGATAACCCTATCATGGAGTCCGTACCTTCGGTGTTGATCACACGTACACGCCCACACATGTGCCATTGCCGGGGCAATCCTTAAACATCACACCATGCTGTTTGTGGTTCAATAAAAAAAATTAAAAAAAGTAATATTTGTGAGGGTCCACCACCTCCATGCTAAAAAACAAAACGAAACAGTATCAACCAGCATGGTTTTAATGTGTTTTCGTGCTGAACAAGCAGCAAAAGAATCGGGATTCAAACAGCCAAACCTTCTGCCACTGGACAATTCGTCTCTTCCAACTGAGCCACAGCCGCCCACCAAGACCAGTATGTTGCTGTGGTCCTGCTGATATCAACAAGTCTCTAGCTGGACACCAACTATCACCAACTACCAGCAGGGCAACAACAGCATGCTGGTCTTGGTGGGCGGCTGTGGCTCAGTTGGTTGAGACGAGATGTCCAGTGGCTGAAGGTTTGGCTGTTCGAATCCCGACTTTTTTGTTGCGCTTTTGCTGCTTGTTCAGCACGAAAACACATTAAAACCATGCTGGTTGATGCTGTTTTGTTGTTGTTGTTTTTTAGCATGAAGGTGGTGGACCCTCACAAATATTACTTTTTTTCTTTTTTTGGGGGTCAGAAAGTTCGACCGTGAGAATTCCAGCTGTTTTAAATTAGTTTTCTTACTGGTGACAACAGCAAGACCAGCATGCTGGCATTGTTGTGTTATTGTGCCGGCACGAAACCACCACAAAACCAGCATATGCTAGTAAGCACCTATGCCAGTCTTTGTGTTTTTTTTTTTTTTAAGAGGGCTGGTGTGCGGTTGTGAGTCGCCGACTGTAGTTCAGCCGCGTCCCCCGGTGTGCGGCAGACCAGAGATTATCCTGGGTGATTATCCTGTGGTTTGTTGAGAATGTTTTTTCCTTACTGTCTGCTCAGAAAAAAAAAACTTCGGAATAGTTAGACCTGTTCGATATTTACGTTGGCAAAACCTTATTTAAGTGCTTAATATTTGGCTGGATGTGTGCACTTTACTAGGAGTTGGACCAAGGAGGGACGGGATGCGATCAAGAGACGGGTAGGGTCCTTAAATGACCGTCACTCCATTCGTTTGGTTACACGTACGTCCGCTAGCAAGCTTCGTGATGCTTCTGTCTGTTCTTTCGCTTTCAGGATATTGACAAAATAAACGCGTTAAATACATTTTCCATATTTAGCCTCTTTTACGCCCGTCTGGATTTTTTTTTCTGTCTGGAAATTGGGAAGAGTGAACAGAGGTTTACAAGCGTACACTTCCGTCTTCTCCAGCTTTGCAATGGTGTTTTTTGCCAATAAACTCCATGAGGACAGTTAAAAATGGCACCAAGTGCACCTGTCGTTTTGTCACTTATTTAAACCATGCTTGCAATTTAAGGTGTGCAGTTACGCAAACGCGTTCAGCACGCTAATCGCCATTCAAATGACGGCTATGTTTGGTAGCAACTAGCAAGTTTTTTTTAAAAGCTTGATTTTCACGCATGTGCAAACTTAATGCGCACATCGCTTATTAGGAAGTGACTGGAGGCATAGTTGTTCCCAGACATACATAGGGGACCAATTGTTTTGTCGAGTGTTTGTTTCTCGAATTTTTTTGGGAAAGATTAGCTTCTTCTTCTTCTTCTTCTTTTGTTTCTACCATTCTTCTAGAATTCTTCTTCTACTACACTATATCATTGTTCAACATTTCTTCTTCTAGAATTCTTCTGTTTCTGCCATTCTTATTCACCTTCTTCTACAATTTGTCTTCTACAATTCTTCTAAATTTCTTCTTCTACAATTCTACATTTTTTCTTCTACATTTCTTCTTCTTTGACAATTTTTTCCCTTTGTTTTCTTCATTAATCTAAAATCGACCAATTCAAAGTGAGCACACAAAACAGAACCGTGCTGTCAAACGACACAAGGAGAGAAAACACAAAACAAAACACAACCACAAAAAAAAAAAAAATTCAATTCTTAAATTCTGCTACATTTCTTCTTCTTCAAGTGCCCTGTGGGATCATGTGGCCTCCCACAGGTATGTCTTGGTACTACAAAAGACCTCTGGTTAATTGAGCATTATTGTCTTTTCAAGGTCCAATGTTTATTATATATATATATATATCTTCTTGAGTTATTGAATCTGCATTTGAGTGTGTGCTGATATCTAACACTTTTTATTCCTTTGTGCATCCATTCCCCAAAAGCTGTTTTTTGTTGAAGGCCATGTCTGGCATTTTGAGGGTGGGTGCCAGCTGATGAAGAGGATTGGCGAGTTAGTGGGGCGCCTTATGAAAGAGAGACACCTGGGTTCCGTGTGCAGAGGGAAAAGCTGTGTTGGCTCCAGCACTTTGCCCACCTCGCATTCAAACATGATGTACAGCTAACACACAAGTGCTTTTAATTCAAACCATATATATATATATATATATATATATATATATATATATATATGTGCACACACACATTCTCTCACATAGAACCTGGACTCCCACACGCATACTGTAACTAAATGCTCTTCTTCATTCTATTGTTCTCCGAGTCTCTTCTACTATAGGGTCAAAAGGCCTCCAAGTAATCTAACTAGCTCTGACTTAAGCGACAATAGAAGGTCTGCCATTACCGCTTTACCCACAAGAGGCAGTTACGTCCCCCGCCACCCCTCCCTGGCAACCGCCGAACCTGCCATATTGCTATCCGGCCTGACCCCGCCGCACAGACGGCAGCAAACCTGAGCCGAGTTGCCGGCGTCGACAGCAATAACCACTGAAGAATTGCTTTTAATCAACGTCTGAAATGAGGGTGACTTGAAGCGTCGCCCCATGCTGATTAAATGTAATTGTTTAATTGCCAAGTGCTGGTAACCCATCCTATGAGGATTCTGATGGAATTATTTAATCTCTAGTCAGGAAGTGCACTGCCGGAGAAAAAACGGTGAGAAAAAGGAAAGCGGGGGGAAAAAGCCGTTTTTATTTTGGAGTACTCATGAAATATGAAAGGGGCTTTGCATTAAGAGAAAGTGAACGCTGCAGTACTTTAAGTGATGCTCCAACCTCAAAAGAGCTCTGACCTGCAGTCGAAACGTTTCAGTCTGTTTGCTTTGGTGCCAAATACCACAACATATCACTCATGGCCTTGTTGCGTGCAATGTTGTGTCATGCTGAACATCACAGCAGGCTCACTCACCCCCCATTTTATTTTAGGCCCGCTTTGAAGGCCACACAGTTTATAAGATTAGACAAGAGATGATTTCAGTATTAGGTCATTCTAACAAAGCAGTTGAAATATTCTCAAGGGGTTGTTTCACAGTCTCCCCCCTTCCCTCTGATCACCGGCTGCTTCTCTTCTAATGCAGCTCTATAAACTTAAAGGGCACAGGTGCTCTCCATTAGGGGCCACAGCTCTTAGATGCAGACATGCAAGCCCCCCCCCCCCCCCCCCATAAAACCAGTGACTGTTAATTAAGGCTGGGAGAAGAAAAAAAAAAAGCAGCTGAAACGTAAGCATGCAGACATGTTTACCAGATTAACACCTTTCATCCATGTTTTTCACAGCTCTCCAATGTAATCCCTGTGACGATTTCCCAACGCAGCCTCAGCCCGTACCCTCGCGCTGTGGCACACATGCCATGACATTTCAATCTATCATCAAAATCAATAGCGGCTCTCCCGCTGGTAGAAGTGCACACAGTGCAAGTGTCCTCACGCTCACGGATAAACCCAGCCTCTCAATTCTGCTGATAAATGCAGCGCTGTCATCCCTTGGGAATTGGGCCCAAACGAACCCCCCATCCCCCATTTGGGCATGAGGGTGGGTCGGCCTAAGCACCGAGTACGGGGGTGCAGAGGCCTGGTCCCTGCAGCTGTGCCTGTCCTCCCAGCACCTGACCAGGGGCCCAGATGTGACAATTTGAACAATGGGAGTCCCCCGTGGGACCCTGGCACCTGCAAAATGTAACCCCCGCTATTTAACATGATGGCGTAATTACCGCTCCAGTGAGTCTACATCTGGACAAAACTCCTGGAATCTATCAAGCGGAAAGCAATAATTCAATCTGCACATTGGGAAGAAGCGCAACTTGTCAAGGAAGTGGGTAAAATGTGCATGTTCTGCTTAAAAGAACATAATCCAGTAGTGATTTCCAACCACTGTATTGACGACCCACCAGAGTGTGAAATACTCAATTTCACTTAATGAATCAGATCACTATTATTGATTTAGTATAAATTATCTTTGCTCATCTATTTATGCCAGTGATGTACAGTGACGGGCAGAACAATTAAGGACTCTCACCCGAGGTGGCAGAAAGTTCAATGAACCTGTGTTGCCATTCCTACTATACAACAGACAACAGAAAAATTGCTTTAAGAAATATGATAATGTTATTTAAAATTTGCAACTAAACAGGCCCAAGTAAAGTTCAGACAAGATTAGGAATGTTCAAAACCACTTTTTCAGACCAATACCAGTACGGGTACTCAACTCAACTCTTGAGTAGTCACCAATACCACAAGTACCTACATAAAATCACCCTCCCCAAAAGCTAAAATTGCATGAAATTAATGACAATTTTCTATTCTAATCATTTCTAGTTCCTGTTCATAAACTGGCCAAAGCGGGCTGTGTGATATTCTTGTTTGGTGTTGTGACATTTTTGCAGATAGTTTTTGTGTAAATAGATTTTGTAATGTAGAAAATGTGCCATGGGGGGAAACTCTGAAATTAATTTTCGCTGTAAAATAAAAAAAAGGGGGGGTGGGGGGAGTAGGTAACTTTTACGGGGAGAGTTTTGAGTACATTTTACAAGATCATTAAAAAACACAGACAAAAAAAAATGTAAGCGGTGAGGAACAAACGCATGACCTTCAGCTTGGGTGACAACCACTCTACCACCTGAGCCATGCCACTCCTTCTGCATGTTAGTATATTGCTGTATATTGCTCAGGTGGTAGCTTGTCCGTCTCCCAAGCTGAAGATCGTGAGTTTGTTGCTCAACGCTTACATAGCTTACATAAACTTGTCAGATGTACTCAAAACTCTCCTTGTAAAATGTACTTAGAATTTTTGAGTGAAAAACTTTGCTAATTTGTTATCAAATAAATATTACTCCCCATTTTTTATAGCGTTCATGCATAGGAGGTAGAGTATTTTTTTTAATCTACATTTTGAAATTAGGCACAAATGTATAAATGCAGTAGAGGTTACTGTATTTCTGTGAATTGGAGCCAGAGGTTTATTAGCACCCAATTCATGTCAGGTGAAACTAGCATTTAAATCTAAAGGACTTCCAGCATTATGATGAAAGTCATACTTATACAAGACCCTTAAGTGGAGTAGCTTTACCGTGACATAAACATTGATACGCAAACATTGCGCAACGGCCACGTTTACTGGAGTGTTAAAGGTATCATGTCCACATAATATAAGATCATTTTTGGGAGCTTGTCTTATTTAATCTGCTTAATATTTTTTTTCTTTTTTAAATCTTTTCTTTTTTTTAAAGAAAATATATATTTTTTTAATTAGGGGCGTCGGGTGATTAATTTTTTTAATTGTAATTAATCGCATGACTTTACTAGTTAACTCACGATTAAAAAAAGAAAAGATTATAAAAAAATTAGGGGCGTCGGGTGATAATTTTTTAAAAATTTTAATTATTTTTTTCTAGGTTTTCATACCTTTGACAAAAGTGGAAAAAAATGTTTAACTAATAGAAATCGTTACAATGAATTTTTTACCTCTATAGGCGTAAATGGCAGTTAATGAGTTAATAAATGCACTTGGCCACTTTCAAATGGACATAATATTGACATTAGAGCTTATTTTATTATTTGTTGTGCATAAATATGTCATTGTTGATCATTTATGTTTTTATGATGTCGAAGGCAAGGATGCTGCTGAAATAAGTTTCATTGTGTACACAATGACAAATAAAAGTCTATTCTATTCAGTAGATGCACTTATAATGTAAAAGTGTACTTTTGTACCTCAGGGATAATTAGGTGACATCGGCTGCCTGAAGCTAAAATCACTCAAGAAGTTGGTGCAAATACTTTTATTACTTTGCATTTAAGTGTTAATTCAAACGCACTCGCTGCAGTCAGTCGAGAGCAATTTGGGTCAACGCTGCTTTGAAGCTGTGGAGCGTGCCACACGTTGAAAAACTGCAAAGATAAATAGTGACATCTAGTGGCAATAAGAAACAAACACACACTCGCCTCAACACAATTAAAGGAAACAATAGTCATCAATGTTGTAAACGTTGTATTTATTTTTTGCTGTCTTATTTTCGTGTAATGCAAAATGTTAACATTAGCAAGAATACAAGTGAGGATACAGTCTAACTTACTGTACAAATGGTTGTTTTGCAGGAGATTTATGGTATATTCATGTTACGTCATTGTTCAAATGTATAATATAGTCCTTTAAAAAAGTGATAATGGCAAAAGCGAAAGGGGGAAAATGGGTTTTACAAGCACGATGGCATCATAGATGGATTTTCCATAAACCTCTATTTAATGGCAACATCAAGGTGATAGCAACATTTATTCTTTTATGCAAATACATTCCTATGATAGAGTTCAGGCTGAAGTTTGTAAGTTACAATAAGCAATTCATTGAAAATGGAGACTTTTTTTTTTAAATAGTGTTTTGTGGCACATTGACTTAGTGATTGTAAACATTTCAGACATTTATTAAAATGAAAAATATGTGCAAGATAGCACATTAATCTCACTCTTGATGAGGATTTACACACATACAAGACCATAATGCTGATTTGATGCATTACATGGAAAACTTCACAGTTTGGGCTGTCAACCGGATCCGGCGAGCGTCATGACGGTCACTGGCCCGCACGAAGCACGGCTAAAGGGGGGGTCGAGCTTTGCCGTTTTGGACATAGAATTTTAGCAAAGGCCCTGCGGAAGCTGCTGTGACACAGTGGGTAGAGGAAAGGGTTAATGGCAGAGTTGATCCACAGGAGCCAGAAGGTGACCTCATACCAGTGATGCGGGATGCATCGCCCTCTGCAGGCGGCACGGATGATCATCAGTAGGGTGTACGGTGCCCAGCAGATGGCAAACACACACACAATGATGGCGAGCGACTTAGCAATTTTCTTATCTCTGGACAGACGGTTAGGCTGGGCCGTCCTGCTGCTCGCCGGATCCGGTTTGCCCAAATTGGGAGACGAGGCCGGGGAGTGGACGGAGCCCCTCACGGCCAGTTTCCCTCCCGTCCCCCAGGTGTGGGAAAAGGAGTTAGCTTCCCCTTGGGTAGACACGGGTTCATTTAACTGAAGGTTGAGCTGGGCCTCCCTGCAGCGGAGCCTCCTCCGGCGTATGTTCAGATAAATGCTGAGGTTGAAGAAAGCCACCGAGATGAAAGGCGAGAAGAACTCCAGCATGGAGGCGCACAGCAGGAAGTACCAGGAGTGATAGAATTCGGCGAAGCACTCTTCATTTGGAACCCGACTTCGGCCCACCGCCAGCTCCCAGAATATGATGGCCGGGCTGTACAGGACAAAGGCCAGCACCCACACCACAATCATCTTGATGATGGCTGGATGAGACGTGCTTTGTCTGGCCCGGTAACTCACCTGCGGAGAAAAGAGGGAAAAAAAAGCAGAAATAAGATCAATTTTCGGCCGGAAATTTGCCGCATTCGGCTGAAATAAAATTAAAGCCGAAGGATAGTGATGGGAAAATGAAGCTTCATGAAGTACTTGTGATATTTTTTGACTCCTCTAGATGGCACTCTCGGTTGAAAGATGCAGTGGAAATGTAATCAATTTCCTTTGCACTAGCCTTTATATTTAAACCAAGAGCACCATCTAGAGGAGTCAAAAAATATCACAAGTGCTTCATGAAGCTTCGTTTTCCCATCACTACCGAAAGAGTATGACCGAAATAGGATGTTGTGGTGACGCAAGCGTCTGTTTGAATTTAAACAGCGAACGCGGGGGTGAGTGTCCACCTTTTCTTCTCGCTGGTTTTTCACCATATGAGTTTGCACGGGTCGGTCGCAGCAGCTCCCGGGGTCATTGCGCACACCGGAGAGGGGTGTCGCTTGGTGTACAACATTTAAGCGGGTCGAAAAAAGACAGAACTGCCGTGTACTGCAGTACAGGTGAGCCACTCTTTCTCCTGCAGCGCCTTCCCTTTTTTTTTTTTTTAAGAGCCCCTCGAACGCTTCCACTTTTTCACCGGCATCCCGTTGGCCGTGCTAAATACTTTAGCTAATGCTAGCACTATTGCTATCAAGAGTTTTAAACACGGAATCACTTAGCGCTATCTCCGGGTGGCGACAGACCTGTACAGGACGCTGTGTGTGACTTTGCAGTCCGTTCCCAAAGCCGATTAGCTGGTGCGAACAAATTTATGTATTTATTTTTAAACGTTGGTGAATATGTGAATGTGCCGATTTTAAGTGCGCCACACCTTGTCCCGCCGCACGCATCCGTGCCCGCCTGTGCGAACTACATTGACTATAAGGTGCTCAACCCTCGTTTGGTGTTTAATGTAACATTAGCCAACATGTCTGCGGTGTGGGCACATTTCAATTTATATTGTGCTTGGTTGAAATGCCAGTGCTAAATAAATATTTTATAATAATATTATAATTTTAATTAATTATAATAAATGCAATGATAGACTGAGATGGTTTGGACATGTCCAGAGGAGAGATAGTGAATATATTGGCAGAAGGATGCAGAGTTTCCAAATGCCAGGCAGGAGGTCTAGAGGAAGACCAAAGAGGAGGTTTATGGATGTAGAAGATATGAAGGTAGTTGGTGTGAGAGCAGAGGATGCAGAGGACAGGGTTAGATGGAGGCAACTGATTCGCCAAAAGAAAAGAAGAAATGCAATGATAGTAAAAATTGGCATAATTTTTTTCCCGCCGTTTTCGGCGAAGCCGATATATATGCATATATATATAATATATATATATAAAGGGGTGTGAATTGCCTAGTACCTGGCGATCGATTCGATACAGATTAATCCCGATACGAATCTATAAATTGATTATTGCGATTTATTTATTTTTACTCAAATTTGGAAAATACAAATCAGTAAACTTGTACATGTACACTGTAAGATTTGTATGAAAATGTATTTATTTATCTGAAAATTCAGGCTTATAAGTGAGCCACTGCATTTAACAAACAGGTTGCAGTCTGTCTCATGTTTGAACCGCACTGAAATAAAATATTAAGGCTTAATGTTCCATTAATATAACATTCTTCCATGCTTAATGTGTGAATCCTAACCCTAAGTAAGACGTATTGTTGAATATTCACATAAAAAATGACAGTTTAAAAATCGATTCGGCCGCATATCGAATTGCACGCTGTAATATCGCGATATATTGCCGAATGGATTTTTTCTAACACCCCTAATATATATATATATATGAATTGTTATGAAATTACTGTATATTTTATGTTAGAGTGGATCTGTAACATCTATGTTTACCTCTAGGTGTCCAGACTGCAAATGAATGGCGCTTGTGCCAAGCCACCCCTGCTTATTGTTGCATAGCAATGTTGTGCAAGTGCAGCTCACTCACTAACGCATTTTCAGAAATAAGAAAATAACAAAATAAGTGATTTGTTTAATTTCACGTTAGATTGGTATGCAGGCTTGTACTTATACTTTAAAAAGTAAAATGTTCTTTCTGTCCTCTTTAATAATTAGCACAGCTGCAAAATTCTGCTTCATAACCAGTTTCTTAGAATAGTACAATGCCTTTAACTTAACATTATTATCACGTACAGCACAACAACAAAAAGTAAAACAGTTAAATGTGATTCTTACTTTCACAAACTGAAGTCAAATACCATATTACTAACTCTCAACGCACATAATCATTTGTATACTGTACGTCGAGTGTGTTCCCTTGTAGCGAACACTTCCCAGTGTACTCGCCTCGTGCCCAACCTTAAAATAGGGAATCTGCATCTAATTTGACTCCATCTTTTCCTTTCAAAGACACAATTTGTCGTGTCACTGCTGACGACCTTTTGTCTGTCAGCGTTCACAGAGGCAGGCTTTTAGGAGAATGCTGTTTGGCTGGCCAGTGGCCTGCTTCGGGCGCGATTGATCTCTCCACGTCGTGAGGACGATGGCCGCGTGAGGAGGAGGAGGGCCTCAATGATCAAAGCTGGCTAATTAAAGGAGAGCCTCCCGCTATCTCTCTTTCTCTCTTTGTGGTGTTATTTGTATTCATCGCTCTGATGTAAAGTGTTTGCTCGTGAAAGGAAAGAGAACGCTGCCTTTGTCTACGACGCCGGGCCTCGTTCCATTTTGGCTCGGCAACACGTGGATGCGGATTCAATCTCTTTATGCACACATTTTTCCTTTCCATTAAGGTCAGAAAAAGGATGACTGGAAGATTACCTAGCTATTATCCTGCTGTGTGGGGAAGAGGTGATAGTAAGTCACGTAATGTGCAAGTACATCTCAAGTCAAAACATTCAAGTCTCAAGCAATTTCCAAGTTACTGTCGGGGGGAAAATTAATCCGTAAATCAAGTAATAAAATCTTGCTCAGTAACAACATATTGGAGTGATAAAATATTTTTCACTGATTGTAACGCAGTCTGTAAAATTTAAAATTAACATTTCCATAATCTCTAAAAACTCAGATGAAATGAATGCATTAAATTAGAAGAATACTTTTTATAGGTTGTCGCTTTATGAAGTTCAGTGAAGGTCACATGCATAAATTTACGGGTGGCTTTGCCACATCAAATATGGTGGGCATGCTCACAACCAGAGAAGTACTCAAAGCGTAAGATATCTATGCTTAAATAATCATTGCTTTTTGAATTGCATGGTTTTAAGATTACACTCCATTCTTTTTGTGTTCTTAATTAAATGCATAACCAAAGTTTGACTAGCTATTGGGGAGCTAAACTGTCATGCTAACCTAGCTAGCTTAGCTTCACAGTTCACATGGCTAGCTTACCTGCATCTGACAGATGACGACAAACGTTGTAGATGTTGCGTTTCTTATCTTTTTCAAACCTTGCAATGGTGCGATTGTCTTTCCCCGAGTCTCATCAAACCTTGAATCGATGTATTCATCTTTGATGCTTCCTCTGTGACACTTGCTCAACAAGTCAGCTTCAGTCAATAACAACTTTTCTTTCACATGCAAAAGGCACAGGATATTACACAACTTGACTTTGACTCAAACTCCACGATCTCATTTTAACAAAGCTAATAGTTAGCCTAGCCACAACTCCTCTTTCTTCTTCTGTATATTTTCCAGCAATGTTGCTGCCCTGTGGCACCTCTCACTGGTCAGTCTTGGACCTGGTACGACAAAAGACATCTGTTTTGGAGAAGGAAATGAGAAAAAAAAAAAAGGTGTGTGTGTAACTTATGAAGTTGCTGTTTACTGTGTTTTCTTTTCCAAAGCCAATTTTGTTTTTTGCCACTGAGTAAAGAGTCGCATTAGAGGGTGGCAGAGGGCCGAGCTGGGTCAGCCATGATTAACCTGTGCAGATGGGCCCATTTGGGAGAATGGTGTGGTGGTAGTGTCAATGCCCCCACCACTAACCTGGCACACTGACCAGTCAAGAAAAAGCTACAGACTGTACGCCGTTGGGCATCTGCAGTGAAACCTTAAGTCTAAACACGATCTGTTTCAATTTGTGTGAATTTTGAAATAACATAGGAAATTAAGACAATCTGTTCCTGAATTAAACTGTTGCCATTATAGAATCAGTATTCAGGGATTTATGGCGTTGGCAAAGCAATTTAGGAACGTTTAGTATGAGTAAAATGCTGGCATCTGAATAGAAACTGGTTTCAAGAACGTCAACTGAGAGACAAGCCTTGTATGTTGGGAACGAGCTAAATTTAGCCTGGGTTGGTGCATTGCTCTCTCACGAAAAACCCCCATGAATAATCCTCTTCGGTGTCATCTCATACACTAAAAATTAAATTAAATTTATAAGGTGGGGTTCTCACAAGTTTTAATGATATCATGCGAGATTATTTTTAATGTTATACTTTTCCTGAAATTGTTGGATAATGTTGGACAAATTGGATAACATTGTAATTATGTGCTTCCATTGTGTGTTTTTTTTTTATGTTCTGCTCATTACTTTGACATTTTAGTGCATGTTTGTTGAAAGCTTGAATTTGGGGCAAAAAGCGTGTGTTTGGCGCCATCTTAAGGTTAAACACTGGAATAGACACAATTTGGCTGTTTGTCCTGTCATTACACGAGAAGTTGCAGACTATGTCAGAGAAGTTAGAAGTTGGCAACTTGGCAAACAAGGGAAGAAAAGCGAGACCAGTCCTAGCTTTATTTAAGACGTGTGCAGTTATTGTATTTTAAAGTGCAGGGACTGTTACCTGTATTTGATTTGTGGATGATCGCTTTTAATATAATAATACTTTTGTTGATTTATTTTTAACTACACCTGATGTTTTTGCAAATCTTACACACAAATAGAAATACATCAAATTACATAAATATGCAACAACAAAACAAAAATGCTAAAACAAATGAAAATCAAACTAAGCATTTAAAATAAAAAAAACCAAAATGAAATAAAAACTAACTCAAATGAAAATTCCAAAGCTATACATTATGACAGCAAGAACTACTCACAGCTCTGGTGACGGAGAGGAAGCGGTCGTAGCTGATGAGGACGATGCTGAAGACGGACGCTGAACACAGCAGGTAGTCCATGACCAGCCACAGCTTGCACAGTCCCCTGCCCAGCGTCCACCGGCCGGTGAGGATGTAAGGGATGTACACCGGGATGCAGAACGCTCCTGTATAGGGTAGATGGGATGAACTTCATATCTTGGAAGAATATGTGAGTGTGGGTGTGGGTGTCATGGGAGGGAGACCATAAAAAATGCACAGGTTGAACAGTATCCTATATAATTCCACAATTTCCCTTGATTTAATAAACACAAAGTTGAAAATCAAATATGTATTTTAGCAAGATGAGCCTCAGTGTACACGTTTACGAAAGAATGAATTTTTTTTTTCTGTATTTAGTCACGCCATTTAAAGTCAGATTTCAAGAAAGGAGAAATAAAAGACCGAACGAATGTGTACCTACCTACAAGAAAGTCCGATATTGCCAGATTCAGGAAGTAGTAATTACATCGCCTCCTCAGACTCTTGTCCACTTTGAAAGCGAGCATGACCAGCGCGTTGCCCAAAACTGTCACGACCACCAAAGTCACCATCATCACCATTAGAACGGCAAAGACCGGTGCCGAAAACGCCAGGGAGCTTTGCACTCTTGCCGCGCCATCGTCCAAGTGACGCCCGCTGGAGTTGGACTGGGTTCGCTCCTCCATGTGGTCTTTCTTTCCTTTCACAGCTGACGATGGGGCGGCAACAGGTGCGCTGCCCGACAGCCACACATCCTCAAGTGAGGCACGCTAATGCGTCAAAGTTGTTTCGAAGCGAGTACGGCCAAAGGTGGGCGACGACCTCGACCGACGCGGCAGCCAGAGGACGACGTTTTACTCATCATCTCCCAGCGGTCGCTCTCGTGCCACCCGGTGATTTAGCCAGGGAACATCAACAAATCAACGTGACACAAATGCCGGCTATTTTTAAACACACGCATGCAAGCTTTTTGATATGATAAGAGCGGCTTCAATTGCAATAGTTTATCATTTAATGCAGGTTTTCTATGTCTAATGTATTCACGTTAAGGCAATTTTACCCCAATATTGTGGACATCAATTTGTGAGGGCACCCTAGTGCCAAATTCAGATCCAGTGTATTGAACTGCTTCCACCTTTTAATTCACGTTACTTGACACTGTCTGCATCGATTTATCTCCACTTTGAAATGCCATGAACTTTTTGGAAAGTTTTATTTTTTATTTTTTTAAATAAATTCCTCTTTCATTTTGATTGCAATTATTCTATACTATACGCCTACTGTTTAGTTTGCAGTTTGGTGAAAACATTTTTTTTATTCAATACAATCTAACTTAAAACCCATTTTATTTTTTTATTTTGTTTTTAATGTTTGTTTTTTAAATAGCCAAAAGAACATATATATGTAATATAATCAAAAGTTAGGCCACAACACAAAAATAGGTCAAATCTGATTGAAATGATTTCCTTCATTGTTTGCTTCCCTTTCCTCCCCAGACCAACTTTTTATAAATGCATCTGTTAATTCTTCCTACAATTAAACCTACTTTTCTCTTCCTCTGTTGCAGCCTTCCCTCCGACTACATCTGACTTCCTTCCTACTGCATAATGTATGCATGTGTACACAGTGCATATTGAGTAGCCTACACTGTATACTTATATGTACTATTCTAGGACTACTACATCCTATATTACATCATCTGAGTAGGGCTGTATTAGCTCAACTAAAACTCTTTACTTGAGCACAGTGCACGAAGATCCGCTGTACTCTTGACAAGATATGCATAGTTAATTTATAACACATGTGACACAGCACGTCAAGTGCCATTACCTGAGCTGCGAGGAAATAATGGCTTGCTTTTTTTTTGTTCCCGCATTAACCTTTCTATGAATGATCAGGCTAATTTCTCGTGATCACCAGACCACACAACGATGGCTGTAGTGGCAACGCCATGGAAACGCGAGTTAATTACGGATATCACCAGAGTGAATTAGTCGTGCACCTGCCGCCACGGAGAGAGATTTCACAAGAGCAAACTAGATTATTAGATGGGTTTTGTACACAGAGATAGGGACTTGCAATTTCCTTGCTGTGAATCACTTCGATGATGCATCCATTGAGGAGAGTGTTACGCTTTTTCACAAAGACTAGATATTCGGCCCACACTTGAATAGTTAATCCTTTCTCTTAACACAGAAACAATTGTAGATGAGTCAAATATCATTTCCTCCATAAATGAGTGGTCAAAAATCATTAAATATTCTCTGTGGACAGTGCACACAACATCACACAAGTCCCCCCCAATTTGTATTTTTCTCTGCAGGAGCCTTTGTCTGCCTTATTTGCATTCTGACTCTATGTCGCCAGTCGCCCAGCTGAGGTCCGAAAGAAATGAAAAACACTACAGATTGCACTGCAAGCTGCTCAAGGAGCCCAGCAAGAATTACTGTTATTTTCGGCCAAATAGGACACACCAGCATCATCTCACAGAGTTGCTCACGTTGTGACACAGGGGGTGCACAATGATAAAAAAACAAAACATGTTTGTCAC